>NC_134042.1:18208578-18840453 GCF_965140245.1 Athene noctua | reverse complement strand
TGATCCCAGTGCTTGAAATGTTGATTGGAGGCTAAGCAGGATGTACTCCAACATGGCATTATGGAGAGAAAGTGGAAAGGACTCAGGTAGAAAGGAAGGCACGGAGAGTTAAAATCATCCAGGTCTCCATGTTTGCTATTCTCCAGAATACTCCAAAGTAGCTTAACGTTTCTCTCATTTTATGGCTGGAATTTTAAATCTCATATAATATTTTAGTAGTATTGATCTTCAGCTCATTATCTTGACTGTATCTGTTAAAATGAATTAAAAGCAAGAGCTGTGCAAAATAACCATTAACAATTTAGCACCTTTTTCTTAAAGGAAAAAGAAGAAACAACACCTCCTCCCCCACCAAAAAGCTGCAAGAAAATACTCTATTAGCATCCATCCTCATGTCTTGGATAAAAATTATATTTACAGTCAATGTTTCCTTTTCTTAAGTTTTCAATTTTACTTTAAAAATGTGGTTAAAAAAGTAGCATTGTACATTGCTTCCTGTGTGTCTGTCTTGCTGCTATCAAAAGGACTGGAGAACAGCAACGTTTAATTTGTTACCTCCTGCCAGACTGCTCAGTAAACATTTTTTTAATTTGTTCATTTGTAAGGATAAGGCAAAGAATAAAATCTAATTTATCATTTTATTAGAACTGTGTATCTGAGTGATGCAGGACTGTGGATTTAAGAAATCTGTAAATCTCTTTAATAAAGGCCTGGGGAATTATTAGTAGGAACAAATGTAAAATGCCTGACAGTTACATTTCCAAAAGAAAACCACAACAATCTCATTAAAGAAATTACTGACGGCAGCTCACAAATGTTAATGGTTGAAGCAACAAAGGACATACAATATCAGAAAGCAAAGATTTTTTTTTAACTATTGATCTGCTAACTTATGGAGCATATCAAAATAATGTGCTAGACAGTTTCTTAGTGAACAGACATCTTTCTTAGCAGTTCTAGACAATGCAGTGCCAGAAAAGCTGCTGATGTACAGTGGCTACTACGGTGTAAAAAGATAAAGAGCAGCTACAGTAATAAATAGGGACCATCTAGGAAAGATGATGTTTTGTGCTATAACTTTTCCAAAACCTTCAAAGATTAGAATGGAATAAAAATTTTCAAATGAAATATGTCCTGAAGCATACATTTGGCATGAATGTTGAATATTTAAAATGGCTTTGCTTTTGTGTATATAAGACTGATAAGTCTTATAATGGTGACAATTGCTTATTTCTTTTAGGAATAAGCAAAAAAAGATTTTTATCTTTTCCTTCATATTTTTGTGTTTATATTAGACAAGCTTTTGTATAAACACATGTCCTTTTTACCTCACCATATTTTAGAACTTTTGAAATGTTTAAAGAAAAATAAAATAAAAGGCCTTTTTCTGACCTGTTTATCTGCAACTGTAACTGACATGAAGGAGTGTTTCACAGATATATCTGAGAGAATTAGTAAAATCTTATTTTACAGTTTAATTGTATCTTTTCCATTTTCTGCAGGCTAGGTTGCCAACTTATATACCCATGATCACTAACAGCCTGTATACAGACATGAAGAAATAAAGCATCATTTTATCAAGGCAGTTAACCTGCTGGAGAATCTTCTCTATGTTCTGACATTCATGATAGACTTTCGGCCTTTTACCTTTAGTTTTTCAAAGCCCATCATAATTTCCTGGTAACTGAGCAGGAATATTTTAATAATTATCTCTTTGGAACAAAAGTAAAAATAATGTATTACATATAAAATTATGTAGACATGAATTTTCCAAGGAACCTTGAACATATTAATTCTCTGTTAATTCAGCTCATCATCTTTCTCCCTAAAATGTAAACCATGGAATTTCAGGTGAAGTTTCAAAACCTCTGTTTCATGTCTTGATCCAGCCACTCTTTATAAAGAGAGGAGGAATAAGAGCACCTAAGGAAGTTCATGGAGACAGAATACATAGTAGCAAATGACCTAGTTCATGCATATCATCCATCAGACAGAGTTCAGTATTTGCAGGAATTTTTAAACTTTAAAATAGAATATAAGTTGAGTTTTGTAGCCAGTTTTGCTATTTTTATTTTTTCCTTCTGTGAGCACCAGTAAAGGTGCTTCTATTTCTGCTTCCTCAGGATTCTATTCAGATTCATTGAAACCAGTCAGTTAGTTGTTCCTTCAAATGTGCATACAAATCTCCCAGTGCAAGCACCAAGGGCTGTAAATATCCAGGAGATTCACTCCTAAGAACATTGTGAAAAACTTTATATTCTATTTATTGCTTTAATAATAGGTTAGAGCCAAAAATTTCAGAATATAATGAAGGCACAAATGCAGACTGCCTTTATTGTCAGACTGATATCATTACAAGTTCTAGGGCATATTTAGGATTTTTTTTGTTATTCATGTGTTTTCAGGCTTGTTTAAAATTAAAGAAAGCTTTAGCAGATTGTAACTTGACCACATTCAAATCTATTCCATGCAAGACAATTAACTCATCTTAAAATACCAAGGTTTTTTACATTACATTTAAGTAAAATGGAAAAACATAGTAGGTTGGTTTTTTTTTTTAAAGGAAAAACTGTTAATAGCACGTGGTAAAGATGCATACTGATTAGAAGAAATGGCCTTTTAATTTGTTTCATTCCTGTGACCTTCAACACTATGGTAATAGGGGAAAGCTTGTCAATCACAAATGGTTTCTACTTTCACGACATCCTGGCAGTGGTTTGTAGGGCCGTGCTTTGATAAAATAAATATTAAGCAAAAGCTTTATATTTAATAAAAATAATAATATTTGTTAAATAAAAGGAAAAGCTTAATATTTGATCAATATTAAGCAATAGCAGGCTAATGATTGTAGAAAGGTAAGCCAAGTGAGGAGGTCAAACCTTCTTCCTGGTCCCAGTTAAATTCTGTCCCTATTAAGCCAGTCTTCATAGATCTCAGAAGACCTCTTCTATTGCATTAGTAGTGTCTGAAGAACAGTTGTCATCCCATGCAAACAAATAATGAGAAATAGACCTATCAACCTCCAGCAGTGGGAAGCACTTTTCAGGAATGCACAGGACAGCTGCGGTGTTGCTGATGCGGCTGTGACCCCACTCATGCCTTGCACCTCTAGACATGTGCACTGTGAACTGTGCATTTCTAGGACATTGAGGGGCCTGTTTGAGTCACTTGGTGCTTATGTAAATTAGAAGAAATTTTTTTCTGTACTATCTCTTAAAAAATTACAACCTGTGAATAGAACTGACCAAATAGTTGTGGATATTACATAAAGTTAATTCCCATTCTTTAATAGCAGGCAGTGTATTCATGTGAGTGCGATTTGATTTGTATTATTCAATCATCTGTAGAAAGAATCAGTAGTATTTGAGCATTGTTTTGTGCTAACCAGTTTACAGAAATGAAGCCAGCAGTATTTCTTAGTCACTGCTAAAGAGGAAAGCTGTGGAAGGGCATTTCTTATGAAGCATTTCTTGGAAAAATATAGCTATTTCTACAGTGCTGTTAAATTAGGTTGGTAGCCCTTTGCAGAGATGGGGAGTTTACACTGCTGAATGGTAGATATGTTACTGAGCAGAGCCAGTCACACTGCAACACGGTTAACCCATTTGTCTTGGAACTGTTTTTACATTATGCCTGTTGTGTAGAGCATTCCCTAGATTGTATTTCCCAAGGTTGCACAGAACAAAGAGATCCCAGAAAAGCTGTAAAAGCCTGGATTGCATAGCCACAGGCACTGCACAGGCACTTCAAACCTCCATACGAGATATAAACTAGGAGAGAGGAAAAGATTAAATATGGGAAACACCAGTGGCTTTCTGGGGTTGAAAGGAATCCACCACAAAAATCTTCATGGATAGGACTTTGCCCCACACAGAGGTAGCTAGTTGCTTGCTCTTGATTTATGATGGTCATAGTACAGAGTTTGACAATGAAGATGAGAGAGAAATATTTAATATCTGTGGGTCACAATTAACAAGGAAAGACCACATTATCTAAATTTCTACATTTCAGGACAAGATTCATTCATATATCTGTAAATTGCCTACCACACACTGGGAGCAATATAAATCATAATTATAAAGTAATATGACACAGTTGATTAATTGCTTAATTAAGCCTTAATTAATATTTGTAAAGCAGTTTAACATCTTTGGTTGAAAAGTCTTGTAGAAGTGCGAGACATTAAATATTACTATTTACAGTCAGAGATTCTGGCCTGCCACCGTTGAAATTTCAGAGAGATGCTTTGACAAATCAGTATTAAACTGTGGTTATTATTAAGAAGGCAAGAATCCCTCTCTTTTTCTGTGGTGGACTGAAATAAAGTCCCAAACTCTTTGGATACGCTGTGTATCTTTCAGTGTCTTCTTATTTTCTTAGTCTGTGCTGGTGCAATATATCTACAGACCTTCATTACACAGTGAAAAGAGGAAAATATTTTTATTGACTTATTTCAATATTTTATCTTTTGTTGCAGTAGCATCTGCTTTGCTCTAGGCCTCACCTATAATGCAAAAAAAACCCCAAACAGCAAAAAAAATCCCGATTGCCTGTACTCTGAAGAGCATACGATATATAGCCCTTGTCCTGCAATCAGATCCACTTGGGCAAACCCAATTATAGGATCAGGGCCTAAATAGGATAATAGGTATTGTAGAAACTACCATAAATTTCTCTCTGGTGTCCTATTTTGCCACTACTTGAACTAAGTGGATAATTCCGGTCATCTTTCTTGTTATGATGTATCAATTCAACACCGTAAATTTAAGGCTATTGGTCTAATTTGTCCATAGAAAATCTTTGCAAAGCTAAATTTATATATATTTTTTCCCCAGAAGCTAGCTAATTTTGCTTGGAAAAACTCAACAAGATTAGAATAAAATTGAACAAATAGAATTTTTGCAAAACAGTGAACATGGAGCTTGGTAAATGCAAAAAGAACTCATTAAAGAAATATCTAGAGATGTGACAAACTGCCCTCAAATAATCTGGATACTCAGTGAACCACAGTATCTGCTGGTTTGCAAGTAGCCAAGACATCTCATTGTCTGCTCTGCATGAGTCCACACACATACTTATAATTAGATACCTGTTCTCTGAAATGATGGTGGCTATCTGAGAATAAGAGTGTTGTTCTTTAAATGTATTCTGTTAACTGTATTGTGTCATGTTGTGTTACATAGCATTCAGTTACTTTGCATCTCATTATGACAAATACTGTTTTGATACAAAGGAAAGTGAATGTTAAATTCTGAAAGAACAGTTTTTAGGTCAGATTATTGCTGTACCATTGAGGTTTTTAAAAGAACATGAAAATTATTATTAAAGTTGTCCTGACTGCTTTTTCTGTAAGTTCTGACATGCATTCTCTTTTATCATTTCCAACTATTTGCTTTTATTAACCTTTATTTTGAAGTTCTGTTAAAAAAATCTTGCACCACCCTTAGTAGGCAAATTGCATAAACTGTGCTTGCCATAAGCAGCATTTACGTGTTATCAAAAGCCCATTAACATTACTCCTGCTGTTTTCACTTCACTGACATAAGTCAGTGAAAGCCCGAATAAGTTCTAAATTTAATTTAGATTCCAGGATGTGATTTAGATGCAGAAACACAGGTATCTGAGGCCATTTGAAGTGGCCTGGGATATTACAAGGCATCTGCAAGAGCTGACAGATGGAAGATAATACCTGCAGGAAGCTTGCACCCTTCTGGAGTGTGTAGGACAGGCAGGGCACCCAAACATCTCTGGCTGACCATAGGCGCCTATGTTTAGGCATCCGAATCTCATCCTCTGTAACACAAGAGTGCCACCTTACTACTTTTCAATTCTAATTAAGATACACTATCAACTTTTGAATTTCAGTATTCTGTGGTATTATTTCTGCATTCCAGATTTTCAGTCATAGTCTCTTTATTTCTGATGACATTAATCATTTCATACATCATTAAAATTAAATTCACTCTATGTCTGCAATTTGTTACTAGTAAAGCAAGAGCAATTTCACCTGCATCTTTGAAGGAAAACATTGTATAAATATTATGCTGAGCTTAATGTTCATTCCTAAAAATGTTATATTTTATCATGTTAAAGGTGATCCTTTCAGCAGGTGAAAAGCTCCCTACATTTCTGTAAGGACAGGTTTTAGGGCACAGTGAGGAAGAGGTGCATACCAGTACGTTGACTAAGAGATTACAAATCTAGTTACTAGTTACTAGTTGACTAACTGATTACAAGTTACTTTCTCTAGACTGCCCAATATATGAATCAGTTTGCCTTATATTCTATAAGCAATGTAAGGAAAATGCCCAGTTCCTTCAGAAATCATATCTTACATCAGCCAAACAAGCCAAGAATTTCCTCATGTAGTAGTCAGCATCACTTACCTGTAAGTATTCTGCAAATGTCAAGTCCTAGTTCTTCTTTAAAGTATTATTTTACTGTATGTTTGATGCTATAAGAAACAAGACTCTAATGGCATTTGTTAAAATGAGGAAAGAAATCATCAAGTATTCACATGTGAAATGTTACTGTCATCTTCATGAAAGAAGGAAAATAGTTTCAATTTGGGCTTCTTTATAGTGGAGGTAAAGCTGAATGACTATATGTGTTTTCAAGAAGGGGATCAGTAGTAGCAGTCCCCATATAGAAAGTGTCCTGAGCAGGTTTATCCAACGTGAGACAGAAAATGCTTGGTGACTCGTTTGTACTAAACAAAGGACTGAAGTGATTTTGAACTGCAAAGATTCAGTATTTTCCGGAAGCATACTTAGGTTAACCAATTTATGGCATTTTATCAAGTGTTCTAAGCAGTCCTACAGAGTAGAAAATACAGAATCAAAACCATTATGATATGGCTTAACCTAAGATGTTCCTAAAAACCAGGTAATACTGAACATGAAAGATAGACATTCCTGGCATATTTGCATGTACTTTCAACATTTTACCGGTATTTGGATTTTCTTGGAATAACTTCTCATTTGAGGAATTTTCAAATCCTGTAAAACAATTAGAGTCAGGAATTTTAAAATAGTCGCCGATTATGTGCAAGGATTAGCTTTCAAACAGTACCTTTGTCAAAGTTTAATAGGAGATAAAAGTGCCCAGTGATTTCATAAAGAAGGTGAGATAATACAAGCACATGGTGAGGATGTGCTTATGAAGACGAGCCTGGGAAGAGGACATTACAATTTCAAGGCAATGACAAAAATTCAATTCAAGTCTATAGAGACTGTATTACAGTGTCAAGACGATGGCAAAATTATGCCAATGTAAGTCTATGGAGACCACTTTACTATGTCAAGACAATGGTAAAACAATGTTATATAAAATGATTGAGACCACATTGCAATGTTAAATTATGATGCCAAAACCTTGTCATTTCCTGAAGTAATGACAGAGGATTCTGCATATGTTCCTCACAGCATTGCTGCTGGACCTGTGCTCCAGCTCAGAACACTTTTGTAGCTCCAGCCCTGGGTCTTTCTTGAGTAAGAACCAACTTTTCTCATACTTAAGGGTGAAAGCTGAGGGTATTTGAGTTGTTGGAGATAATTGTCTTTGCATTCACAGTTGCAGGGCTGATGAAGTGCATTCTATCCATATCTCTGATTTTTTTTTTTTTTTTTTAATAGTAAGACACAGCCTGACACTATTGACTTTGAGGTGCATTGCCAGCCCATCTAGTTACTTTTTTTATGTGGGGTTGGTTTGAAAGTAGATTGATGCTCCCATTTTGGGAATGTTTATTGCTTTATATTATGCCAGTTGTTTACAGCATTACAAAGCTATAGTTACTGTATATGTACGCAAACAATCTCACAAAAGAAAGAACTAATTCCAAGTACTTCTGCTGAAATTTCCCCGTTCAGTGTGAAAGTGCATGTATTTGATGTTCTTGCAAAATGACAGTTTGAAAGCTTGATTTTTTCACAGGACAAGAAAAGTGTTGATAATGGTAGAGCATATGTTAGCTACCTCTCCTCCCAGTATGTTTCAAGCCATATATAGAGAGAACAAACTTTTAGCAGTTCAGTTCTCGTCTGTTCAGTTCTTGGTATTGTCAACAGAGAGACCAGTACCGATGTTGCTTAACAGTTTGCTCACTCTATTATAATATTCTCTAATAAGGGAATGCCAGATCATATCAAATGTCTGTCCATCCTAATATCCTGTATGAGGCAGTGGCTAAGAGTAGATGTGTAGTAAAGAGTACAAGAGCAGGACAAACATACAATGATACATCCCTAGAATATTCCTCTTTCAGGTTTTGCTGCCCAGGCTCTTAATTTGGAAACTGTAAGAAAGGGCTCATTCTGTATGAGATCATGAAATAATTTGCATGATGCTATAATTACCTGATGGCTGTAATGACCTATATTTGAAAGAGGGAAATAGGCCATTAGGTTAATTACAAAATGATCTGAGCTGCTTAATTTTGCACAGTCACTGATATTGTCAAACTATCTGATAGACAAGTTCCGCTGTAAGTTCTCATGCCTAGAAGGTGATATATTTACTGATGAAAGCATTTAAATGTGAACTTTCATTAAAATATATGTGAAATGGTGTTTGCAATTTGAAGTCTGACATGTTCTACTTCTAATCAGAATATTCAAAAAACAACTCAGGGATAGCTAATAAGAAAAAACAAATGAAAGATCTTCCAAGATCTCCAACTTTAAAAACACCTCTGACTTCATGATTTGAAATGGCAGCTCTAGTCATTTCTCTGGCCATGAATCTGATTGAAAAGATAATAAGAAGCCAAAAAGAAGCAATGTTTTAAGTGGTGTTAAAACTCTGTGTAATTGTACAGAGACATTTCCTGTCTGAATCAGAGGAGAATTTATCTACTATAAATATAATATGTGGATATTATTTCTCAGTGAGTTTAAAATCCAGAAGACCACAAACTAGAATGTTTATCTGTTAGTTATCACACAATGAAATGACTCTTTCCAATGTCTTTATACATGGTATCATCAGTAACAGGAGCGTTGATATTTACCTAAGCTTTCCAGAAAAGGTATATTGAAGTTTCTTAAGAGGATGAAAATCTTTTTCAGATGAAATTTTAATTGTTTGCTGTTCTGCAGAGGTGTTAACAAAGCATTTTTATGCATAATTTGGTTCTTAGAATTATGTTTGAAAAAGTTAATCACTGTGATTGTGTTATGAGAGTTTCTGCATTGCTTCTGTATAAATTATCCCCCTATGCTTTGTGCCACCTCAGATGTCCTTCTCATTCAACTCTATCAATGCAAAAGCACTCTACTAACTGTAGGAATCATCATGAGCTTTTGTTTCATGTGAAAAGTTCCATGATTTCACAGTAATAGCAGATTCACAGTATGATGTCTTTTACAGGTCTGTGCTTCTCTAATACTATTTTCAGTAGCTTGTGAATATGATATGTTGGATGAGGGAGTCATGGCTGAAGGGATTACATGGGGATTAGGCCAGAGGCTGCAAATAGCAAGTGACTGGACAGTGGTCAAACAGTGTTTCGCAAACAGTTGTAGCGCCAAATAATGTATTAAAAGCCATGGATTGCTTAAAAGGAATTTTAGAGGCAATGTTTCTCAGCAAGAAGATGAGCATAAAGCTTAAGAGGCACAGGTTATATTATTTTGCTACTGACTCATTTATTGCCTTGGGGTATTAACGTGCCCTGTCTGTATCTCAGTTTCCCCACATAACATGGGAGTAATGGTACTTATTTTCTTTTGTAAAATACCTCAAGATCCTTTCATGATGTGATAAGTATTACTATTAGTTTTACTATTACATATTATCAAAAACCAAGGGAGTCTTTAAAAAGCTCATGTTACCTAGTGTATTATGGGAGATATATAACAGCAAGTAGTTTCCCATTCTATTTTACAGATATTAAATTTTGTTTCCAACATTTTATTGTGCATGCCACCAGCAGTAGCAAGTATAATATGCTATACTTGGACAACTGCCAAAATTAGATTGTATTTATTAATTCCATTCTAACTGTAATTGTTGCTGGACTTCGAGTGGGACATACAAATTGTTGCCATTCAGAAATTGTTATGGAGAGATATTTTCCAGTAGAACATGTGAAGAATAAGTCCCAATGATCTGAAGACTCATTTTATAGCTCAACTGAAATAAAAGGTTTCAACTCAGTGAAAGTCTTATTGTGCTTAAATATTATCTGGAATGGCAGAAAGATGTGCATGAATTTGCAGACAAATAAAATTTAGAGATCTCCTATATTGTACAGCTAACTTGAAACGCAACTCTTTATTCAGAAGGAGGAACTGAATATTTCTTCTCTAGGCACCTAAGAATAGATCAGAGAAGACAATATTCACAATTAGGAGTTGTCAATCTGAAGGACTGGGAGTTGTTTTTTTTACTCTTTATTCAAGAATGTAAACAGTCCAGAAAACTGCTAGCCTAAAAAGAGAGGTACTTGACCAGAAGTGACATGAGATTTCTCTTCATTGTCCCCCAACAAGACTACTATCACCATTGCTAGTAGTGGCAGTGCTATTTCTTGAACAAAGATGTTATGACCTTTGATAATTAACTTTTCATCTATATTCATGACTTGATCTTTCTACATTACTACCAAGGTACCTGTTTGAAGTGCTGCAGCTATTATAGTGGGTTTACACAATAATTTTTTTCTTGATTCTTAGGCATCAGCACCATTTTCAGAAAATATGTAAAGGTTTTAAAACTGCATTCCCCTGGATTTTATTCTCTTTCTGTGAGGGATTTTAAGCTCTTTCATGGCTACCTAATTTTTTAAAAAATGATTGATGAACAAACCATTAGGCACTTGGGGAAAATGTGTTTCAGGAAATAAGATCAGTGGTCCAGCTTGATGTGCCACTGAACTTGTAAGATGGTTTCAACTTTTAGTGTTAGCACCAACCATATCTGTTGCTGAGAAGAGGAAATCTATTTCCAGCCCCCAGCCTTTCCCCCTGCATTACAAGTACATGGAGCTATCCAGTCCCCTAAATGCGTGTATTGCAGCTGACTAACAACTATTGCTGTAAACAAAGCAACAGGCATGCCGTCGCATTGGATATAATCTTTCATCAGAGTCTCCCTTGTCTTCTCTGAGAAGGCTAGAGATGATTACAAGCACAGCTCAGAAGTTAACCTAGCAGGGCCTGAAGTGAGGATTCACAAAAAGCCTTACAGGGGTAAATGCGGTATTAGAATATAAATAAAAAGTACAGAGTCAGTTCTAAACAAGTGCTTCCAAAGTCCTTATGCACTCTGATAGCTTCAGATATTCGACATAAATGAATTTTACTCTAGATACCATGAACCCTATGTCTAGTGGAGGCAGTGTTGCTTCTTGGAACTTTTTGTCCCTCATGATTTGAAAACAGTGAATGACACATTATATACTTCTCCTGTTTACCACTGTACATATTTATGAGTTGACTGTATCTATTAGCAAATTATATAAAGTATACAAAGTATTACAATTATGTTGTGAGGTGGTTTCAAAGATATAAACGGGAATCTATCTGTTTCACGGTACCACAAGCAAACGCAAAAATACTTAGGATTAGCACAGGCTATTTCGAAGACTATATAGCAAAATGGTAAATGAGGAGTTAATATGCATTGAGATCTTTCATTACTGACCTGGATAATGTGATTAAGCAGTCTGTCTGGAATGAACCTTTGTATATTCATTTACTCTAGAACCCAACCTCAAATTCTATAGCAATAAATGAAGAAGTAAAACAAAAGGTGACTGGTAAAGATCTTAGTTTTGGAGACTGAAATGGTAATTTGATTCCATCAGGTTTTGTTATCTATCCATTTTCATAGATTTACACTTCCTAGATCATGTTGTAAAGCAAATATAATAAATTGTAACAAAAATGATATTTCTAGTTCAGCTGAAAGGAGTACATTACACGAATGCGTGCAACACCTTCTGAATTTTCCAGTCTCAGGAAATGAGACACAAAGAAATCTTTCAAACATCAGATTTCTGTTGCCTGTGTGTCAATCGTTTCATACTTCTTCTTAGTGCTTGATTCTCATAAGGCATATGAGGATATTGTTACATCTGAGTTGCACAATTCTCTGTTTACCTGTTTGGATAAAGAAATGTTTTTATCCCCAGAGTTAGTAATCATCTCTGTTGATGTAATAGCAAAGGTGGAAGGTAATATATATGCTATGTCTTTTTCCTTTGGGTGGAACAAACTCAGGAAAAAAAAAAATTATAGCTAAAATATATTAGTTAAAACATTTTAACTTTAAATTTAGTTGCACTGTACTGAAAGTGGATGACCATATGGGAGAAAATTGTAAACCTTACTGTTCTATGCAAATTTTGCTGCTTAGACCTTCATAGTCAAAATAATGTTTTAAGACCAACCAAATAAAATCTTTTTCACTGGCTTTTTCCTAAATTCCTGCTCACATTCTCAGATCTCAGCAGCTCCCCATCATTTTTTCCCTGTGCCTCAGTATAATTAATATTACTCAATCTGTTTGGTTTGGGGTTTTTTGTTTAATTTTGGGTTTTTTTGGGTTTTGTGGGTTTTGTGTTTTTGTTGTTGTTGTTGTTGTTTTTTTAATCTGAATGCAGTCCTCCCTTTCTGATTTCCTTGATTCAGGTTCAGTGGATACAGCTTTATCATGTTACTCCTCTTTTTACATTCATCCTGTTTCTATTCTACCCATCCCAGTTTTCCTCTGTGATATACTAGATGCACAGTACTGAGGTTTGTAAAATGTAGTCATTCTCAGCTTACTCCTCCAGAAGAGCTGTCTCTTTCACAGATGACCCAAAATGAACTGTAGTTCATGACTGGAATCCAGGTCTTATAATTTGAAAAGAAAATTCTACCTAACAATATTTTGCTAGATATGAACTTTTAAATGTGAGATCGCTCGTTATGTAAATGAGTCTTATTTGAAATAGAGGGATTTGTCAATGGAGTAGGTTCTGGCTTGATTCGCTGTTTTTGAACTGGCTCAAGCAATTCTAATTATAAGCTACGATCTAGAGCTCTTACTGTTTGCCAGATATTTCAACCTTGATGAGCAAGACCCTTTAGGCTCATTTGGAAAAGCTTACAAACAAGGAAATTCAGTGCTGTTCACCCGCTGGGTTTGGGACAAAAAGCAAGTATGAAAGCTGCCAATATTTCTATATTTGCTTGTTTCATCTGAGTGGGACCAGTGCAATGACACAGAAAAAGACTCTCTGAGCCCAGAGCGAAAATAACACACTTGAAGTGCTTAATGGGTTTCTTCTAAGAGATTTCTCCAGCAGCTTTAATAGAGCTGGGTGAACTGCTTGTATGAAAAAAAAACTTCAGGTGATAAATTTCAGTCTTTTTATTTTTCAGTGTCTGGATTGTTCACTGAGGGATTTGATTTTGTTTCTGATTTGTAATTATTCACAAACCAGAGCTTGAATGGTGCATGCTCTGTATATTTCTGATCCGTTATTTCCACTATGAGGCCATCCACTTTTACTGCATTATGGTGCTTGAGTAAGGTGAATGGGTGCCCATGCCAGAGCTGGGGGGAAGGGGAAGAACACAGCACTTCAGAGAAAACTTTAAAGACTTTGAGCACTTTGTACTGTTTGGAGTTATGTCAACAACATAGGAAACATTTTACACCTTACATATCTTAGAATACATGAGTAAAACCTTGGAAAGCATTGTAACATTTTAGTAAGATCACATTTTAAATGAATATTCCTTCATAATCAGTGCAAACTTAGATACACAAATGACAATGTCAGATCTTTGTCTAACCTGTTTTGCCTTTGTGCAAAGGTTATGAGAATAGCATTCCCCCGATCCCAGCAATGATGAGTATTGTTCATTATCATAAGTAAATTGCATCATAATTAAGTACACATCACTCTAATCCAGAGCCTAATGAAGGCTATGAAATCACACTCATTGTTTGGGATCAGGTGCTTAGTGTTACTATTTTGGCTCTGGACTTGAGGAACTGTCAGTTGAAGTAGCTTTCACAGAATCACAGAATGGTTGGAAGAGATTCAGAATCAGCTTTCATGGAGAGACTAGCTAGGACCTTGGTTTAGTACCAGTGACTGGAATGGAATGGGTGCATCAAATAATTTTTCTCCTGGAGCAGAAAACATAAAGTGAAATACAGTTCTAGCTGCTCTTGTAGGGGCAAGAAAAAAAAAGTGGGTCCAGGCTTGACTGCAATGTGAGATATACCTGTCCTTTTTACACAATGAAAGTCCTTTTCTAGTTTTTATTGAAATACAAAGATAAGTCAGTGAAACAGATAGAGATAAGACAGTCCAAAGTTAGGTAAAATGTAATGTTCCAAGGTTAAATTGTTCTTCTTTGCATGAATATCAACCTCTCCACCCCCAAATGTATATTAGGTTGAAATTGTGGGAGGTTCTTTTATTCTGACAGCCTTATAACTGAGATATATTTTCACCTGTCATGTAAATCAATAAAATATACAGTACTTAATACTTAAATGTTTCACTATTAGAATCATTTTCCGATCCCTCTGGATTAACACATTGTAAAATAGAACACTCAATTTTGTATGAATAAATTAAGTGTTTTGCAACTTACAGTAATGAGATAGTTGGTTCACATAACTTTATAAACTGGTTACATGATACAGCAATGAACATGTCCAGTTTGGGTGTTTGCCTTCCTTAATGCGATAAAGCTTCTCTTTACTCCATTGGCTGCTCTATTTGAGTAAGAAGGGCAAATCTGATTAGTGTTTCTACATTCCCTTTTTTTCACCTCTTGTGATTAATATATTTTCCATCAGCCTTTATTTTTCTCTTTATCATGAATTCCTGTGTTTCCATAAATTTCATAGAAAAGATAGTGCAGGTAGTAAGATAGCCACATTAATTGCTTTGCTTTCTGAAAAGTTGCACAAAAATGCTTCCCCTTTACAGAAGATAGTGACAAGTCTTAAACATACTTTTCACAGAGTAGCAGAGGAGAGGTTGTAAAACCTAGCATCAAAGATTTGGCAAACTATTTATAAACAATTTATGAAAATGTTCCTTGAAACTGACCTGAAACATACAGAGTAGGAGACTGTAGGCATGAATAGGGAACATATAAGTTCTCTGAAGTCAAATGTATTTGTGGATGAAGGATTCTGCTTCTGTTTGCTTTTGAAGTAACTGGAGTTACCCATGACACCCTCATGGGCCATCCTAGTGGAAGCAGTTGAAGTTGGGGTTGACCTCTGCTACTAACAAAGTAGCAGAGATGTGACAATAGGGGTTTCAGTATACATGAACAAGATGTAAACAGCTCACATTAATAAAGACTAATTTATCTATCTTTATCTAAGAAAATTAGGATCAGTTAGACCTTCCTTGGGCAATCTAGCCACACAGCTAATTATTATGTAAATGTAGCCGAAGTTAGGTAACAGTTATGAAAATGCTGAATGAAACCTCTTTGTATCACAATTGTCCACTTGTTTGTATCTTGGCTAATTCATCCCACTTTCTGTAACACAGTGATTAAGATTGGGTTTAGAATTTGTTAGCTGTATGTTAGAAATAATATCTGTAAATAAAAAGGTAAAATCATTGTTATGTAGGGAAGTATTACTATGGATATACCTTCTTTAATCTTTTTGCGGGAATTCCATGGTAACTGTGTGGGAAGTTGGAGTGAGAAATTCATAGATGTGGTAAATTTATGTAGAGTAAAAAAGATTTTCGTTTTCATTTCTCTTTTTGATTTTAATAATTTAATAGAGGATTTCCCATCTTCTTCCTCATTTTTTTTCTGCTTTTGGGCCAAGAATGTGTTTCAAGGCATTCTGTGTACATGATGACTTTTTATTAAGTTGCATTTTATTAATTTTAAATCTTGGCTGTAAACAAATGTTTGGCCAGTGACAGAGACCCTGGGTCATCAGACCTGCAATTTCATCTCTTTTGATTGGGTCACTTATATACACCATGGACATTTTTGGTTTAGCCATTTGTAGCTGTCTTTCCATTTGTCATGTTGATATACCACCTTCTCTTACACTGGACAAGATTTAGTCAAAAGCGGAGTGATTTTTTTTTACTTTTTTTTTTTTTTTTTTGAGCATGCTTTCAAACAAGAGAAGAATACTGATTAACAATTATACAGTTTGGATCTGAGTTATATATGTAGGCAATTTTTTGTAGCTTCTTTTTGCTCTCCTCTACTGGCTGCCCAATGTCAAAACAGGAGGTTCTCTTTTCTTTTGCAGTAATCGTCTCTGACATGCTGTTGGCAACATTATCCTCTAGGTTCTTTCTCTTGTCTTCTAGAAGACATTTTTCCCATGGGGGAGGAAAAAAAGCATTCTGTCTTTAAACAAGGAATTAAAGAAGCAAAGCTGGAAGGTACTTGTTGGAATTCAGTGCCCTGACTTTTGTGCACCTATTAAAAGTAAAGTCTTATTTTACCAGTGCACAGAGGACTGCTTAAAAGGGTTATGTGTACTTAGCCTTTTATTTCCTTTAACATAGTGTTAATAAGATTAAAACAGGGTTTTCTAATAGTGCTATAAAGAAGAAAAATGGGGACACAGTTGCTCAGAGTGTTCGAAAGAATATAATACATGGTCCTTGTGATGATGTTGTCTGAAGCAATCCAGCATTAGAAGGGCGTGGACTGAATAAACTAAAAGGGTCTTAATTTTTTTTTTTTTTTTTTTTTTTTTTTTACACAGCAAGTAGAGACATGGGGCAGAGAATTCACAAACACACCCTTTTCTTTTAAACAAACTTGGGAATCAGAATGCATGCCAGTACAAAGAAGGGACCTAGGTACAAATGTCTTTTTACATATTAATTCAAGTGAATGAAAACAAATGCAAAGTACAGAAGCTCCTTTCATCATAGATCAAATGATTACAGTCCAACTTAGAAATCATGTCTTAATGATTCTTTAGCACTGCTCAGTCTAGTAGACCTGCACCTTTCAGAAAAGATGTAATTCTGATGGCAGAAAAAAGAATGAAACTGGTTTGCAATGGCTTCATCTTCTGTTTCCTGCGTCTGTCAAGAGTAAGTATGTTAAGTTTCCCTCAGGCAAGGTATTTTACCTGGCTAAGTATTTACACAACATCTGTCAAGTTTGGTTAAAATTTGGTCAAACTAAGTTAAAAATCATGCTCAGTTAAGAGAAACAGACGTTGATATAGGGGATAATCAGATCACCATTTTTTCTTAAGGAAACAAGATTAAAACTCTAAAATTACAAACTGCTTCCACTTATGAGATAGAAGAAAATGAGAAACATGAGACTGTAGTAGATAAATGCTGGTTCCACAGAAGCTGAGGGAAATTTTGTTTTATGTTTTTATTATTGCTATAGACTAGGTCTTCTAAATTTTCTCTAATCAAACCATCCCTACTAAAACCAGAAGTTTTTCCTGTGTCAGTTTCCACAAGTGTAACATCCACATTATATTTGTGGTGGACAGAAAGGATTTTAGTTTCCTTATTGCATCGCTGTGCTTTTGTGAACTTCCTGTGAACAGTAGAGCTAAGATGGCTATGAATATTCATTTGCACTTTGTTTCTTTCTACTGTAGTTGTATATGCTTATTTACAAAACATGTTGACAATACCATGAAGAATGATGCATTTACAAAAAACCACTAAGTAACATTAAAAAAAATTGTGCTACAGATTTTATTTATAGAGGATAAGTGACTGGGTGTTACCATTTATCATTAAATAAATATGCAGTATCCCAAACTTATATATCCTAATGTTCTTATGCATACACATGGTTATATCCAATAATAAATACTTTACCAAAAGACACCCAGAAAACCAACCCAGCTGAAAGGAGTCAGATGGTTTTATTAAGGGTATAACTACAGTTATAGACAGTGTTCTCTTCAGAAGAAAACAAAAAAGAAAAATAGCCTCAGATATTAAAACTGGTATTAAGTCTTTCACCTTATGAATAACATATGTGGATGCTAATTGTTCATCATACAATTAACCAGTAGAAGATAGGTCCAGTCTCATCCCTGCAAAGTCATTGTAAGGTGGAAAGATGATTTGGAATGATGTGACCTCTATAGGGGCAAGTTCTGCAGTGTCATTCTTTGTCACTGCTACTTTTAATGCCTGTGACATCCAGTTTGAAAGTTCATAGAAAATAACCATTCTGTACCAGGTTTTTGGAAAAAGGGCCACAGACTTTAAACGAGAAACCGGTGCAATGCAAATTCACAGAGCACAGCTGAATGATTCCAAGGCATGTAGTAATCTGAAGTGCTTGGGATCCTACAGCCTGGTTCTTAAGTATATATATGCATGCCTATCAGAAACTGACCAAGTACCTTTTGGCTACTTCCATCTTCCTCTGAAACAACTCTGTTAGCAGATCCTGAGAGGTACTGTGACACATGTGTGTGTTAGAAGAGACCTGAAGCACAATAAAGTAGTGGAGTTGCAGACTGGTTTGGGAAGAACTCTACATGCCTAAGATGAAGAAGGTGCAGAGACATTTTGGTGAGAAGCAAGTGAGACCAACATTGTTAACGGAGCAGAGGGGATGAGGGATGATGCCATAATAACATCCTCAGCACACTTGGGAACATTTCTGTCAGTGACTGGCCCTGTCCTCACTGTTTGCCAAAGGGCAACCATTAACTCTTCTGACCAAACAGCTCCTCCTGGCTGGTTACAAAGAACTGGGACTGATGAAATGGTCACTGGGCACCTCATTTACATCCACCATACTGCCCTTCTTACAGCAATACACTGCTTAGACATTGTTGCTGTCACATCACAGCTTTTCTCATTTTCTTTTAAATGAGATGCAGATAAGTGTATTTCACACTTACACATTTTCCAAGCTTCATCCAATTTTACCTGCTCATACCAGAAACCCGGTTATAGACGTTTTGGTTCTCTGCAGTTCTTTCTGAAGGTTGCCAGATAGAGAAAGAAGTAAAAGAAGCAGTCAATGTCATTGTCTGATGTAAAAACAGATAAAGAATTCCAGCATGTTATGGCAACTTATCCTAGGTCTTATATTTCATTATCTAGGAAACTCTGTGCGTTTTGTGTATTCCCTTGAATGTTTCACCAGTGAGAAACACTTTTAAATCGAACATTGTAAAAACTAGGTCCATGCAATATTTTTACTATTGAAGATTTCATTATGAAACATCTCAAGATTAAATTTATTCCAATAATGATTACAATGATGAAAAAATTCCTTGCTTCAATAATTGATTTATGCTTCATTTAAATGTACGGAGTAGTTTCAATATCATTTCTTATTAGCTCTAATGACAAATTTTTAAATAGCAGGGCTCTGAAATAAAGATGAAAATTTGCCATACAAGTTATTACATTTAAATGGACTTAATATTTAATATTTAAAAAATCATTTGATGTAAATAGCCATCATGAATCACTGCAAATATGCTTAGATGTAATTAAACTTTTTCTTTACCCATATCTAGTTGCTTCATAATAAATTATTTCCCTTACTCTTTTCATTTTTTTTAGGATCTTCAAGAATTTGAACTGGAAAAGCTAGTTTTCTTCTGATACCAGCATTGCTTATTCAGATTTTTGTTATTGTATTGATCAAGAAGATAGATACCATGTCATACATATTTGAGTGTGTTATGTATATGCTATTATTTTATACATAATGCCAGTATTCTCTGCCTGTTTGGAAGTTATATGCATGCTATACTATGTGTTCCACTATAAAAGAAAGACAAATAGAACATGAAGATGTCAGTTGGCAGAAACCTGTGACACTTCTAAAATGTTTTAAAGTATAATGGCAGAAATATATGGCAGAAATAAATAAATAAATAACATCTCTCTTTGGCTGGCCCCATTCTGTAATTTTCCTTTTAAAGGGAAACGTTATCCAAGACAGGATCCTACAGGCATGGTCAGCAGGCAGCTTGCTGTCTTTTGAGACACCTGATGTGGCTGCTGTATACTGACCACAACACTTCAAGTCACAGCTGCTGTAATGCATAGGGTGTCTGTATGATGAATTTCCAAGGTATGTTTTGGATGCTAAACAATAAATATGGTAAGTGCTTTACTAGAACAGTAGTCCCAACAATTACTCACCAGTTTAAGCTTAGACACACACAGAGGTTTATCAGTAACAAAAATTTTGTGATGAGACCCTCCTATTGATAGAGATGGTCAGTTAGCTGACTGATGTAATCAGTAGAATGTGCATTTTTAGAGAAATTATACATGTGCTTGTATTAATGATGCTGTAGCTTTACTTCTAGCTTTTTAAGAAAATTGTATTAGTTCCATGGAAATCTTTAATGCAGAGTGTGACATTGTTCTATCTTGACAATTTCTTTACTGTTTAGACCACAATTTTTCTATGAAGTGTCTAAAAGTAATGCAAGTAACAGGGGAATAATTGGGAATGATACACCTGAAATCATTGCAGTAAACCAGAAAGAGGCTCCAGAGATTTTTGGAGAAGAAACCACTGGCATTTGAATACATAAACTGATGAAAATTTAGTTGCTTTTAGAAGGTAAATCTGCTTAATTCTAAGCAGAAATGGCTTCATTAAATGTTTTCTGCTTAAAATGCGTAAAAAAAGCTGAAAAAAGTAAATGGGAAGTTATACTGGAGTTCCACTGGGATCTGAAACCTGTTCTGCTCAGTATAGATGATTTGGGAAAGGGGATAAATAACGTGGTGGCAATTTTCCTTGATGATACTAGGTCATTAGTTGTTAATAGTAGTGCTGACTGAAGAACTGCCAAGAAATTCCTAAGACTGAGTGACTGGGTAATAAAATGGCAAATGAAATCCAGTGTCAGTAAATGTAAAATGATGTGCCTGGGAAAAAACAATCCTAACTTCGCAAATAGAATTGATGGTCCCTGGCTGACCATTGTCACTCAAGAGCAAGATCTCAAGGTTGTAATAGATAAAACCTAAATATTACAATCATCTCTGTGCTCAGGAGTCAAACTTAGTGTTAAGAATTATTAGGAAGAAAATGTATAACAAACCAGCGTAAATCCATTTTTGCATCTGTATCCTGCAGGCAGCTCTCATCCCTTCCACCTCAGCAGTGTATAGGGCAAAAGTAAAAATAAAGGAAATGTTGGGAGGGTAATCAAGGGTGTGGAATGGCTTTCCTGCACAGGTCATCTTAGTAGACTGGGACTTTTCAGTATGGAAGAAAGAAAATCTACAGGCTGATATAAGTGTGATTTAGGCTGAACAGAAGTATGATATAGAGCAGCATGGAAGGGGAGGATAGGAGTGACTGTACTCTCTCACTCCCAGTACAAGAAACAAGGGCCCCAAGTGTATCTAGCAGGTGGCATGTTCAGAATAAGCAGAAGGGAACCGTTGCCCTCTGTGTACTGCAGCTCTACTCACTCGTACATGCCCTTGCGGATCCTAGAAGTTTGTCTGGGGTCAGGACGAAATGGGGCATGTAATGCTTGCTTAGGAAATTTTTGAGACAGAAATAGTTGGTAGCTGGGGTAGTTTTCTAGGGAAATGTGCTTGTTTCTCATGTATTTTCTTGTACCATTTCTTTGACGTGTCTTTTAGGCCACTGTCAGAAGTAGCATACTGGCTAGATAGATGGACCTATGGTTTGATCCTGTGAGTCTGTTCTTGGCTACCAGTGCTCATTTACAAACAGTATTAGAAACGCTTTAATATGGGATTTTTTTTTTTTTTTACAGTTTGTGAAGTATTTATTTCTGTTTCATAAGAGATAAGCATTTGCTTCTTCTATATTTATTTTAAATTTTTCTTTGCAGAAAAATATTAGAAGTATTTTTCCTTGATCAAAAATGAAAACAACAGGGTTTTTTAATTTGTTTTCTTGTGCAACGGGTCTAACTTCATCAATAACATTAGCAGAAATTTACATTTGGCGTCATTTACTTTAGAGAAAGGTAGTTCAATGAGAAGATAGAGATTCTTTGAAAAATATGACTGATCGGTCATATGTAGACCACTTTCTTTCTAAAGAATTGTTTTGAAAATTGTGTGGCTACTTTTACTCAGATACTGCCTGTCATGCTTATGTTTTTTTCCAGTGACTTTCACTTGCCATAACAACAGAAGTTTAACAAACAGTATTTATGTGCTGCAGGCATAGAAGTGTACATAAACATAAAAGAATGTAACAGAATGCAGGTTGCCAATCACATCATTCAGCTCTCCCCAAAGCTTCCAGATAGTTTTACTTTGCTAAAAGTTTCTTTTGTAGCTTTCCAAATTTTGGAAAATCTATATGTTCTGCGAGGGAAGTTAGTTGTTTTCCACATGGGAAACCCAACAGAAGAAAAGATTTCTTCTCTTAAAAGCGTGTATGTAGCTTATACCTATATTGCAAGTAACCATTTTTGATATCTGTTAATACACTACGGAGTTGTACTACTCTTAACCATTTATTGTTCGGGATTCAAGGCCATTGAAGTAAGTGGATTTGAGAATGGGGTGGAGAATTACACATGTGAATACATCTGTCAAGCCAGCTAGTTGCAAAATATTTGCACCTTTTTCATAAAGGTTGCATCAGCACAAGAAGCATACATATTCTGCCTTGAGCATTTGCTTCTCAGAAACACAGAAAGACGAGTTGGAGATGTGAGGGAGTTTAGCCATAAGAAATAAGCATTTTAAAATTCCCTTTATGTAGATGAGAAGTATTTCTGGCCTGGCAGCTCTCTAACAAAAACTAACAAATGGAAGATAATCATGGGCAAAACACAAGAAAAAAGTCAACCTAAGATAAAATGATATAAACTGACAAGAAGCACAGGGGAACAGTAATGTGTGTTGGAGAAAGACATATATTGAAGCACATATGATAAATTCTGGAAAAACTTGAAATAATATACCTATTGTAGAGGATTAGTAAAAACAAGTCACCTCAAAATGTGGGCTACATTTGTCTATGTCCTAACCTGGCCTTTATACTTCAATATAGTATTTCATTTATGACAAAGTTTTATATGTGTCCGTAAATTTGCTAATTTAATCATCTTAACAATTTGCCACATTTAAGCATTAATTTGAAGTTAGCACTATTATTCCAAAGCAAGAACTCCAAATGTACTTTTCTTTCAAAAATGAACAGCCTTACAGGTATGTATATGCTGCACATCTAATGGAACAAACCAAACCCTTTTGTCACTTTCTAAGTTAGTGATTTCTGATTAAAATTATAGTATGTTCACCTAATTGCCTTAATAATCATATTTGACAATTATTATGTTAAGTTTTCAAAACACAGTCATATGAGCTTTATGCAGAAATCATGTGGAATTTATAGTTTCTTGTGGTTTTTGAGCAGAATCAGCTAAATCTCTTTGATTTAACTCAATTTCACTTTTTTACTTTAAAAGGAAAGCAAAATGAAATACAGTGGAATGTTTGTGTATAACCTGAGCGCTGATACAAGTTTTAAACAATCTAGCATATGTACTTTGAGATTATCCATATAAGTAATAGAATGTTAAATTAAAGCAAGGTCTAAAAATATGCTAATTTATAAATTAAGTTGATCATTTAAGCGTCACCATGCCTGAACATAAAGAAGTTTAGCAGCATATGGTAAGGTAATAATTTTATGCCATATATTTCATTAAGATGGTGTAACAGTTAAAACATATTTCAAATGCAATATATATTTTTGGCATGATAAAATAATTTGAAAGATGTCAACTTGAATCACACAACAGTGATTATTTACTAATGTAAAATAGAGTCACTTTGATTCTAATAAGAAAATGCCTGGCCTGAAGTCACACCTTCATATGCATCTAACAGTGCTCTCATTTTATCATATTTTAAAAATCCACACCTCATATTTTCTGTTTCCTTATATGGATGGTGCTAATGACACACATAGTAAACCTTCTATTAGCTTTGTACTTCAATAGGATTTGTTTAATTTCAGCTGTCAAACAATATGGAGAAAAAAAATTCACTTTTTTGATAACCCCAGAATTTAAAATGCATTATCAGTATGACAGCAGTAAATGTTTTCCAAACAATCTTATTTATGGGCCATGTTCTTTCTTGGTGTATATACAAATCTGAGCAGCATGTGAAATCACTCATTTGTTTGCCATAAATTGCGCATGTTACTGATGTAAGATTTATTATGTAAGAATGGTTGAGTAACCCAGCATTGGTACTGTTGATATGGAACGTTTTACCTCCAGCTCCCTTACTGAGATCTAACTGGAGTTGGTGCTATCTGAGAGGCATTACAAGCTGATGACTGTTCAGTAATCAATTCTGTATAATTAATAATATAAATATAAATAATATCAAAATGTATGTGCTAGTCCATCTTCTAATGGAGACATACTTTAAATATGTGAGTATGTAAAGCCAGCAATGAGAACTGACTTCTCATCCCTAGAATGGATGACTTAAATTCTCTATAAGTGCTGGGCAGTACAGGAAGCCACCATTGCTGTTTGTACTCTGAATTCTGAGAATGGAGAAGCTGCTGTTGCCATTGAAGTGTCCATCAGGCACTTCACTGGGACTACCAAAAATTTTTTCATATTCTTATAAATTTACTTAGCTTTTCCTACAAACAGGAAATTTCTGAGCAAATTAGTCACTGAAATGTCCGCCTTCTCTCCCAATATGTTTTGCACCTCTGCTCTCCATTTACAGAATGCATGGCCATTTTACACTTTGATTGTCCTATTCAGCTCTGTTGAACAGAGAACTTTGTGCAATATCTGACTGCAATATGAATTCTGAAAAAAAATTATCAAATCTTTAGTATAGGCATAATGTACAAAAATTATATTTTAATACTCTTGATTTGCCTTTTTAATATTACATTACATTTCTTCTTATGGTATTTATAAAATCCTCGCTATGGTGGTGTCTGAGAATCTGGTATTACAGTAATATCACATAATAATTTTATTTTTTAAATTGGAAAAATTATTTCACATTAATATATTACCAAAATCAGTGTCTGACATCCATGCTGCTTATGATTTTTCCAGAGCAATATGCTAATATTGGGGGATTGTGAGATATTTTTCTAAATAGTAAAGTCCATCTGTCTTTACTGTACATTCAATATCAATTCACATTCAATAATGAGAAAATGAGGTTTTTTCAACTGCATATGCCTGGTTCAGAAGAGACTGCAAAGACATTTTGAATGCATCCTCTACTCCATTAGAGTAAAAGAGTACTTGTAAAAACATTTTCTAGTCTTTCCCTTTACAAACGTGAAGAAATTGTAAATACGTGTCGGTCGTTCTGCAGCTTTGTAAGATCGATATAGTTTCTGATTCAGGACCTGACCCTAAAGGCAGCTCTCAAGTACAAATCCCCAACTGCACTATGGAGCCTTTCTGCATAAAAGACTGTACATTGCTACACTCAGGTCTGCTTTAAGCTATAGAAAAGCCCATCAGGAGCCAGGGTCCCAAAGTACCAATATAGGTTTTACAAAGTACTTTTGTACTTTGTATTCATTTCATATTTATCGTTTGTACCTTTTGTACTCATTTCATATTTAACTTTAAATACACATATAAATCCCACTGAAACAAGTTTGTTTTGAATAGACAAGGATTTAAACCGAAGTTCGATGTTTTCCTAAGGTGGTAGATACACGTTTCCAAACATTTTCTGAGCCTTGTTACTTTTAGCTGTTTTACTGCTCAGTCTAACAGAAATGCTGACTCCTAAGGGCTAAGGAAATACATGGTGCATTGGACACAGTTATTTGAAATTCCAGGCTGGGAAAAGTGGTGGCTGCTCTAGTATGGCAATTGGAAGTAACAAGGCTGCTCCACTGAGATGGCTTCACTGTCACCACCAGGAATGGCACATTCCCTGGGCTCTTTGACTCTGTGTCTGCTCAGCTGTATTGGAAAATCATACCTCCAGCCTTCACGATATTTGAAGAAACTGTCTATTTCTAATGTTAGAGGCTTCTGATTGACTGCAACTGAAGAGAAACAAACAGGGCAGCTGTCACTCCATCCTGCATTTGAACTAATAATGTGTATTGTACAAAGAGATTGCAGACATTGTGAGGTTATACCCCATGCAACCTTCCTCTTGTTTTCATCTGCATTTTCTCTTTCTGACTGAAAAGTAAACTAGCCTTTTCAAGCTCATACTTCCTGCAAAAATGTGTAAAACACATATATAATATTTTTCCTTGCACTTGAAAAATGTGTTCTAAAGGTTGCTTTCATTGTATAGGTTTAATAATTCTGGATAGAAAAGCATGCTCATGACAGGTCTGTATTTTCTTGGACATATTGCATTTGATTCTGAGTGCAGTTTTCAGCTTTTTTAAATGGAATTTTGTGGGGTTTGAGCGTTTGTTTTTCATTATGTTAAACATAGAGCATCCATATGTTGCTTTCCTTTGGAATCTTTAAGAAAACATACAGTCATTTAAATCTGGGCTATTTTATCCCTGCAGTCATAAAATTCCTGTAGAAGAAGACTTCTGCCTTATATGATATATTTTGCAAATGTGTGTTCTAATTCCTTTTCTTCATTATACTTTGTATGACAAAGTTGCTGCAGGTAAGTAAACGTGCATAGGATATGAAACAGGCTCTTAACTCCTATGATATGCTCTATAACTCAAAATCTTGACCAAGGTACTCAAGTCATATCCCTGGTTCATGACCTTCAGGTTGGTAGAGCACAATAGGAAGTATAATAGCTGGCTTCCATGGTGTAATCTTTATTGTAAGAATAATACATGAGATCTTACACGCTTCTATCAGTTGCAAATGTTCTTGTAGCTCATTGTACAATATGTCAGATGAAATGGATTTCATGATCTTTTGTATAATGCATATGTTCCAATAGTAATTTCAAACCTAATTTATTTCCTTAGAAATTCATTCATCTTTCGGGTGCCATTTTTAACCATCTTAATTTTCTATTATACAAGCGCAGGGGGTAAATTCTTTGCTCACATATACAGGGCCTGCTCCCATTGGATTTTGTACAAGATTTACAGTATCTAAGGGGAAAATTTAGCTTAGGAGTGTTTTTATTTTATCACTATGATACCAGCCCTTTTTCTGTTCAAAACCTAGTAATTTGGCAGCTGTGTTTCAATTCGGTCTTGCTTCTATAACTAGAAATGCTTTTAAAGATATCATTTTTTCCAGATAATGTACCTCTGTAAATGCCAAAGTTGACTTTGTGTCTTTCAAAATACGTGTATAAGTTGTTGGGAGTGTAACATTAGCTGCAAGTGTGTCACTGAAAATAGTTATTGCATTCCTTCTTTTTTTAACTGTAGTGGTTGTTGGTGGATGATGGGTGTAGAAAGTGAGGAAAAAGGAACCTGCCACATTTCATTGGCTGCAAATTCCAAAGAGCTCCTAAAACCATGGGCACAGTTGTTCTTATGCTTTTGCTTTTAATAGGAAGAATAAGAGAATAGGGGATTAATGTAGCCAAAAGAGCTTTTAAAAAGTATATTTCATTGGGAAGAGTGGCATCCTGGCAAGAACAAGCGTATTAAGCTGTAGGGCATTGTTAAATAGAATAAATTTTTTGGCCAGGGGCAATGTAGAAAACGACAGTGCTGGAAATTCCTTTTTTCCCTTGGAAGAGAGGTTTTTCAGAGAGCAACGTAATTGGCAAATTTAAATACCTCTTACATACCGTAGGATCAGTTTATCCATTTGTTCTGGAAACTACACAGTAATATTTCAGTCTCAGCCCTCTCTCTTATTAAGAAAGTATGGGCTGAGTATGTCTCTAAGGTTTAAGAGTTAGAGTGCAGTTGCCTTCCCTTAGACTATCAAGTTGTGTCTGTAATTCATAGCTACAGTTTTATGCTCCACTTTCTCCTCTGTAATATTCTAGTTCTTTTACTTGTCAATATGCTATATGAAAGTCCATCTAAGGCATGGCATAATTACCTCTAGAAATCTGTTTGGGTAACAATGTGGAATAAAAATAATTTGAAAAGTCAATGCAATAATTAAAGAGGGTTGGGGGTTTTTTTCATCCTAAGTTGTAAGGCACCAGTACCTTGGATACTGAAGAATAGTTTTCTGTATCTTTCGGGAAACTTCAGTAGAGAAAAAAATGCCAGAAACTTCTTCAGAAATAATTCCTGAGGCAGGATTTTAGAAGAGTACATAGGTTAAAGAAACCTCACATAATAAAATAGGCCTAAAAAATCTAGTAAGAAATAATCTTTGCCTAGATATCAAGTAGGAAAAATTATATAGAGTATGAAAATAAAAGTGGAAAATACACAAAAGAGAAGTATAGCCTGTAACAAAAGCAGAATGAGACCCACGAGCACCAGCTTATCAAAGCATTGGTTTCCCAGTTGTTGGTGTCTCTTTCTCACAAATACACAATTTATTTAATCTCAGATGTGAAATGTTTTATACTGTAAGATACTGATTCACATGATGTCCATCCAAGAGGAAGGTGAGATTGCTCAGCACATGTTAGTACTGGTGCCTGAACCATAGATATCTGTCAGAAGGTTTACTGGCTGAAGTTGGCAAGTAATAAATGCCAGCTGCAGGAGTTTATATATAGACACTGGTAGTCAGTCTGAAGGAGGAATTGACTGGGACAGCCCTGCAAATTGCTATACTTGATAGAGTTGTATATTTGTTGATATACCCCATGACATATACATATGAGAAGATGATCACAAACATGAGTGAAAGAATTAGATACACCAAAGCAGGTTTGTTCCTAGTGCAGTGCTTAAGTGCTATGTAAATTTTAGTATTCCTGCCTTGATGGTATAATAATGGTCTACACTTCTTTTGGTAAACTGCATTAACATATTTTCACAGTTTCCTGGTAAAGAAACCAATGCAATTTAAGAAGGATTGGAATTATTTTTCTTTTTCTTGTTTTACCACTTGGGTATATCAGTGTTAATAATGTCTAGAATCCTAGAAAACATAAGCAGTCTTGTACAGATCATCATCCTTTTTTTCAGTTTGTGAGCAGAATGCGTTCTTGGCTGTCCCTGTCTTTTCAGTGCCTGAAGATGTGAAGGAGAGTATGATACTACTATTCATTTGTTCATATTTTTCACAGTTTAGGTAAATTTAAACTATATCTTGAGTCATAGCATAGTCAATCAGAGAATAAACTGTGACAGGGTTTTTTTCCAACTGGACACTTTGTGCATCTCTGCAGTCTTCTATTTTGTATTAGCATAGTCTGAACAGATTATTTGGATGTATAACCACAGTTAACTGCTCCTTCCTTGAGTCCCTACTCTGTCATCACCGTTCTGTGTATTTGTGAGTGGACAACTCTGCTACACAGATTCTTCTTAGGTTTGACAAGTATGCAACTAAATTCACCTGTTAGAGGCATCCTGATGACATGAATTTATCTTGTCTCTAACAGTTACCAATATCTCCTGAATCTTTGTAGCTTTTGGACTCAAAGGATACAGGAAAACATCCTGTTCAGTTTGCTTGAATTCTGCTCACACATGCACATTTATAAGCAGTGAAAAAGGAAGGACAGCTTCCATTATATATACATGAAGTTTTTCAGTTTGCCAATATGTTTTGGAATATTTCCCAAACTGGAAATCTCAGTGTTCACCATGATCCTTAAATAAAATAAGGAATTATTTTGACAATTTCACTGCTGCCTAGTTTAAGTGCCTGTCATTGGTGTTACTATTACAGATCACAGATTAAGCTGTTCTCTCCATATACCTAAATAAGAACAAACGGTAAATGAAAATTGTGATGTCCCTTTATAAAAATACATGATACCCAAGGGAAAAAACCCAACACACCTGCCCCCCCCCCCAGCACCAATCCACATATTTAAAACTCAGAATCCTATTTAGGCAGATAATTTTAAAAAAATAGCAAGATGTAATCTTAAACATTAAATCGCAGGAGCTATGTTTTTGAAAATTACCTGTGTAATTCAGTGATTCATATACACAGTTACCTATATTGATAAGGTGAAAATGTTAGAATGTCATGTTATAGACAATGAATGGGGCTTTGCCAAATTTATCTTTGTCCAACAAAGCTGTTCTGCTAGCTGTGTCTGCCCATGTATAAAATAGTGCTATGGTCAAAGACATGTCATTGGATTATATTCAATTTTTGTTTTACTTTTCAGTGCATCTGCATGGCATAATTGGGCAGCGGTCTTTTGCTGTGCCTCACATTCCTCTTCCTGATGGCAATGGTTCATCACCAGCTGCTGCACAGCTACAATTGCCTTCCTCTCAGCACTGTTTACTTTTAATTCTTCCTGAATGTGGTACATTTTGTTTTATGTCGTGTCACTGTTGTTATGCTTACATAATGTACTCAAGTATTGTTTAGATTGACACAGTGTTAGTACTAAAATTGAAAATAAAATGTCATTATTGGCAAGAACAGCTGTTTTCATGCACATCATTTTCTGAGCTTCAGTTTATTAATCAGGCTAAGCGGGAGTTTTGTGCAAATAGTAGTATTTTTTCTTGAAGTACTCTATGGACTTTAGATTTCTATCATAACAGAACTGAATAGTATAATGTAGCAGAAATGTTTGATGTGATTAAAAACTGTTTATTCTGGGTTTGTAATTGATTTAATTGTAACATCTAGAGGGCTGCAATTTTGAAAAGTTTCAGCCCTGATTGCCTATTATTCACATGACAATGCTGAAATAAAATGACACTATAATAAATGAAAACATAACAAATAACCCCAGTGGTTCAATAACATTTTGAAAGAAAATCAGTAGATGTTCTGCAGAAATCACCTACAGGAACAGCAGAAAGAAAAGACCTTGTTTTATATCAGCTTTTGTAAAAACCTGCTAAAAATTGACTATCCCAGAAACTATCATAATGTTGCACATTCAGTAAAGCTGTTTTGATTGTCTTCTATAGTATTAAATAATACCTGCTTGTGAAGTGCAATCAAACGTTAGGAAAAAAGGCTTAGTATTTATGCTGAAACAATAAGGCTCCATACCCCTATCTCTCCCCCCAACATTTACTACCCTCCATGTAAAAGTCAAATGTTAAATTAGTCGAATTCACTGGGAACCTAGAAGTGCTTAGATCCTGAACCTGCAAAAATTTTATCTGGTCCTTGATCCCACACAAAGCCTGGGTGGTTTTAATTGGCTTTGCACAATTTCTGGAAGCTCTTCTTATGAACTGAGTTTATAGAATAGGAAAGCCCTGGATACAGTGCGTTTCAACACTACCTCATTAATTGCTCCATGCACAGTATGCCCCTATTAATTCCTGTAAAAGAGAAAAACAAGATTCAAATTATTAACAATACAAATGATGATTATGTACCAACATTGTTCCTCTAAGAACAAAAAATGCATTTTAGGTGTTTCACGTATTACTGTGATTATTAGTGTCATATTTTAAGTTATTGGACTGACATGCCTTGCAAATATTTTTTTTTTCCTTGGTGGACATTGATGTATACTCTACATTTTTTGAGGAAATAGTAGAAAAAAGTTGTAATGGCTTATCATTTAGTGTTATATGTTATTACATACATTTTTATTTACACTTGAAAGACCTATGTTTAAATTCTGAAATTCAGACTTTCAAATTTAAGCCATTAACAATATCCGCTCTTTCCTCTGTTGTTTCACCACTGTAATTGTCGTAAGCTCTGTGTGTGTAATTGGGCTTTATGTAACTGTGCCATAATATCTATAAAGGCCAGTAAACTCCATTGGCACATTACACTGGGGTAGGCCTTGAACTTGCATAGCTATTTATTTTACATAGTTCTGTGATGCTTTATCTGGACTTGTTAAGATCACATAAAAGCTTCATGTATTTTGTTTATACTAATATTTTCTTTCGTTATTTTCCCTAATTTTATTGACTTACAAGCAATTCTGGTTTTCACCAATGGTTGGAATTATGTTAACCTTTTTCAGAGTTATTTATGTGACTATGACTGGATCTTTGAGAATGTGTGGGTTTCTTGAACACTACTTCATGTAGTCAACCTAATCTTCAAAGAGGAAATAATTTTACAAAGTTCTAATTGACAATAGGAGGTGGTGTGTTAGATTTTTTTTTTACTTGACTAACTCAGTTTAATATTTACTGGAAAAAATTTTTAAAATGCTTCACAGATGACACTGGATTAAACATTTGCTGTTTTATCAGTGTTAAATGATTTGTGTAGCTGTTTCATTGAGCAGGTCTAATTCTTTCACTCTTTGGAACAAGCACTTAAAAATTTAGAGCCATGCTGTTCTTTCATCGAGAGGTAATTCATAATCTTTAACAGCAAAAATGAGCCATTAGATTTCTCTATTACCCAAAAAGAGGTAAAATGTATCTCTAAACAGACTTCCTCTGTACATAAACAATATAAATTTTAAAAATTCAGGTTTTATTTTTTAATGTTTACTGATGTGTTTTAAAGTATTCAGGAGTTAAAAGGAAAGGCAGAGAACTGTCAAGGAAATTGAGACTAAAGCTACTCTGCTTTATTTCTGTACTGATTATTCTGAAAGGGAATTGTTGGTGGAATAGTAATACTACCAAGGGAAGGGCAAATGGTCAAAAAAATGGGACCACAAAAATGTTAGTTGAAGTGAAAGTGTTGCATTGCTACATATAGTCTGCAGTCTCAAATCACAAATGAGAGATTACAATATAGAGGAAGAAATATAACAGAATGTAAGATTTAATAAATTGCTTTGAAAATGTGATCTTTAGTACCATAAAACATGTATGACTAATTTTGAACTCATTTTGTTTTGAGAGTCTTTGAATCATTTAAAATATAATATCCTATTATGTCACTATGCATTCAGCTAAGCACTGCCAAGAACACAAAACATATTTACTTTAGCATTCCTGACTAAAGGTTAAGTAGATCTTATGGAGCTTTTGAACACTTGAAAATGTTAAGAAATAGAGGGATCCATTGTTGTATAGTATCACAGAACAAGACATGGTCTAATTAAGTATGATCCCATCCTATGGACGTAAACATTCCTTTGCACACTGTACAGAAGACTTACTACAGATGACCTGTTACAAATTTCTGACTGTCATCTTACTCTTTTTATTTTTTTTTTTTTCCATACCCTAGAGTAAGATCACCTGCTCATTTGGGCTGTTTATTAATTTATGTAATGAAAGGCTCATGTCATAAAGAAGAAAATATCTCCTCCTCCTGCAGAGGAATGAGAGGCTACCAGGATGCCTTGTTTTACAAAAAGTACCTGTCACATGATATTTGTAACTTCACTTTGAACAATCCTTCTCAGCTGGTCGTTGCTTGCAATAGAATCTGACAATGAAGTTGGTATCTGGGTTGGTGCTCACAGCAGAGAAACTCTAAGGAAGTGATGTAGGAAATGCTGCTTCTGCAAGATCTGTGGGTTTTTCTTATAGTGCTAAAACTGGCCAAAACCTGCATAGGTAGTTTTTACTGCCTGAGCTGTTCCTTGAACATCCGAGACTTTAGTCTCTCTGTGTAAAGTTTTCTGTGCCTTCTGATGACAGTTAATTTTGAGTCCTTCATATATGACTGCTTGATTTTTATTTTTTTTTCTTGTTAGAAACAAAAGATTTGTGGCATAAGCAGAAGCCAATCAAAATGGCCTACAAGAATGAGCATCCTTTTCCTTCACACAGTACACCATACTCTGCTTACTGCTGTATACAAAGGGAAAGTGAATTATTACACTGAGAATGGAGTAAGTTACCTAATCACAGATGTGGTCTAGTGTAGCATTTGGGTGTTTATATTCTTCTAGGAAGTTCTCCAATAATCTAAACAGGTGGCAATGCATCTTACTAAACATTTAGAAAGTGTGTTTTAAGAATAACATATTGTTAAGCTGGCCGTGTAGGTTTAAGAGCAGACTTCCTAGCCTGTCTGCAGGATCAGAAAGTGAACTAGTGCTCTTTATAAAAGGGGTTGGAAGGTAGTTGTTTTCTGGGAGGCTATTTCAAATGACCACAATTGCTCTTTCTTCCTTGCTCTTTCTCAGTATGATAGGGTTTATACTATATCGAGTCACTGTCTCTTTAAGTGATACTGGGCGCAAATCCTCTAGAGGCTATTTAGAAACCATCCTGAGATCTTCCTGGATCGTGGAGGAGAAGACGCAAGGCTAGAGGAAATACAAAGCTAAAGGGACATTCAAAAATGTTAATGGATGTGACCTTTTATTTAAGACATGTCACAGTAGGGAGAAATCTTTTAGGACTCAGTTCTGCCTGAAGAGACATGGAACAGAAACATACCTTTTTGAATTCTCTGTATATTGCTTCAAAGAAATATTTGAATTCATCTCCAATTTATTTTTCCCAGAGTGACTGGCAAGAATTTTTGGCTGAGATTAAAAGAAGTAACAATGAAGGACTAATTTGATCATTTGAAATTGGCACAAATAACATTTGGATGTCATTTTGCCAGAAAGTTTACTTGTGTAACTAAAAATGCAGTATAACTGAAAAAGCGGACACTAGCTTCTTGTTATTGGTGAAATAAGGTGAACACTTTAATCTTTGTCAGTGTTTTTGTGTTCATATGTGTTGTAACAGCATGGGAATGACACTGGCGCTGCTAATACTGAAATTTAGACTTGCAGAATATCTTTACTATGGTTTATCCTCCACCTACACACTGAAGTTCAGACACTTGCTATTAAGTTCATTGTTCTACCCAGAAGAGTCATTTCATACACTGCTAATGAGATGGCCCTCAGGAAAGATGAGGAACCTGAGCCTTTTTAACATACAATAAAACACATTTCTGCAAGATTTGCCAAAGCTTCAGAAACTAACAAATATGAATAATTTCTAAATTATTAGACACTATTTAAAAATAGTTGCATTTTGGACATCAGGTAGCTTATTTGGCTTGCTAGAAGTTAACCACTACTTATTGCATCAGAAATTGGAGAGCATCTTCAGAACTGTCCTTTTCCTCCCATCCAAATGACAAGGATTTACAGTGACAGGATAGTTCAGTGAATTGGGCATAAAAGATTTGATTCACTGTCTCCTTTATGGAGGTGCTCTCTTCCTTCTCTGGAAAGCTGGTATATATAATATTTCTCCCTTTCACATGAAATAAGGACTTTCTGTATTGTGGAATGTTATGGCAATGGTTGCTATAAATACATATGCACATATACATTAGAGATGCTATACTCAGAGCAACTAACATTTCTTGATTCTCAAGCTGGAGACTGAGTGAACTGAGTGAACTGAACATTTCAGTGTATAAACACTAAAGGGAACTGGGAGAAATTCTAGGGTCATTGATTAGGGACAAAATAGGAGAACACTTGGACAGGTGCAGACTGGTCAAAGACAACCAGGACATTTATAAAGGGGAAGCCATGCTTGTCAAATGCTATTAACTTGTTTGAGGAGGTGACAATAAGAGCTGACAGGGGTGAAGCAACAAACATAATCTGCTTGGACATCAAGATGGCTTTTGATACTGGTACACTGAAGACTAGATACAGGGTTAGTAAGCATCTGATGATAAAATGACTGATAGAATGTCTCTAAAATCTCTTAGACTCCATCCTGTTGACATACCACAGCAAAATATGAGAGAAGATGTACAAAAGTGATGTATATAAATGAATTTGGTAGAGATTTTTCACACTAGCAAAAGAGGATTAATGAATCAGAAAGTTTATGAATGAGGGAGACAGAAAAAGCAAATGGGTGGGAGGGGAAAAGAACTGACCTGTTCATATATTTTGAAAGAGAAAAGGCTAAGAAGATTACTTTGTGGAAGATCACTGTAGAAGAGATGAGCGTAGACACCTGATATATCCCTCTATATCTGTCTATACCTGCCCTTAACTTTGTTACAGATAGGAAGTGGTTGCTGGAGGGAACAGATGACTTTAAGTCCATACTGGATGTCTGCTGGGAACAAACAAGGCTCGTAAGACCTTCCTGTTGGAAAGGGCAAAATTGAGGGTTTGTTCCTACCTAAATCAGATTTAATTAGCAAATATTAAGCAGTCCTGTGCTCAATACCTTCTTGTTACTCCTTTTACTGAAGAATACAAATAGAAGTGTAAAGGATTCTTGACTTCAGCTTTCTGTACCGTCATCTCTCTGGACGTGTTCACATTCTGTTTTGCATGGCAGTGCTTGCCTTTCATCAATTTCTATTTGCTAAGGGAAGTAGCTAGAGTATTTAACAAATAGGTACCAACTATAATAGATCTCAGCTGCAAAAGAGTGAAGCTATTTTTGAGACAAAATTTGTACTTGGAGCAGATAACTGTATGGAAAAACTGATGTAATAATTAAGCAATATACTTTGAGAGATCTTTCCCTTCAATCATATATTCATTTCCAGAATGCTTCATGAATTTACAATATCCCTTTTAGTTTACAGATGAATGGTGGATTACAGTCATAGATGAAAATATTCCATTATGAATAGTGGAAGCATGGATGACTGGTGGGGAATAGCCATGGGCAAAACCAAAAAGCAGCTCATGAGAAGACCTACATCTTAACTGATAAGTTATTTGGGGCCTTTTTTTGCTAGGCATTTGGGAATGTTTTTCAAAATTTTGTACAAAATTTGTTTCGTATCCTGTTTTAAAATTTAAAACCAAGAAGAAAAGATTTTGCAACATATCCTTTCAATGAATTCATTAATTTTATTGGTTTTACATTTAAATGCCTATGTTCTAGCTCAAAATGGTGGTCTAATTGTTATAATTCAATTCAGTAAACAGAGACAGAGAATACTGATCAGGAAACTGGTCCCTAAGAAACAAGAACAGTCCTTTGCAGTTGAAGAATCAGTACCACAGGCACAGTTCCTGTTATTAACAGAAATGCAGTGGATCAAGATCAGAAACAATGAGAAGCTCAGAGTCACAATGGTGGTATATTAACTCTCCAAGAGAGGGCTGAGCTAATGTTTGATCTATTAACCGAGATGCATAATTTGGACATCTAGTTCTAAGCAGTTCTGCAATGGCTCCCCATCTTGACTGAAAAGCCTTACTGACATTTAATTTTTCTGAGTAGAAGTCGTCTAAGTTTAGGAAGAAATTTTCTTTTGTAGGTTTTCTGTTAGTTAAGAGAGAAAACTGTGCCATGATGATGGCTTAAGTGGCCAAATATGCCAGAAAAAGAACACAGCTAGAAAACAGGGGGCTATGTCCTTATTCTTACTTATTTAGAGCTTTTGATTTTTTTTAGAATCAGCCTGTTTGGAGCAGTTCCAATGCCAGATTTGAATAAGGCAAGGGTCGTAATGGGAAATGGGCTAGCATTTTGGGACAACAGGAAAAAGTAACTCCAAATTTATTTTTTTATTCGTGTATTTAGCCCTTTCATCATCACATCTTTTTATGTGTTTTGGTTTATGTCATTTGAAGTAGTTGATGTATAATTACCATACTATATCAAATACAAAATAGGTATGTTTTGAATAAGGAAACTTATGCATACTGGAATAAAACAGGAAAACAAAAAGGTAAATTTGTGAAATAGGGAATATCGTGCATTTATATATTTCTATTCATTTTCTTAACAGAATGAATATTTTAAAGCTACTTTGGATGCTGAAAAAAGACAAGCAAATTAATATTTTTGTAATATAGATGTCATCTTATATTTCATGCCTGATTCATTTGAAAATGTAGATTAATTTGCAAACAGTTTAGAGAGGTGAACTATTGAATTGAGTCCTGTAAGATTTAGGATTTGTCATCTTTTAAAGTTGACACCCAGTGAGAGCTTGTCAATTACAAAGAAGTGAAATGAAGTGAAAATAAGCCTCGTCTTCATCTTCTTGTTATATGCTTGGTTGGTTATAGAGAGACACCATTTACAAGCTGAGAATAATTACTTGCAAAGTATTTTTCACTTTAAACTAAAATTATTTATTATTTTATCTCACTCCATTATGATATAGCAGTTACTGTAATTTCCTAATCTCATAACCAAAATAGTCTTTCAGTACTGATGTGGCCACCTGAAATGTAAGTTTATTTGGGTTAAAAATGGAAAACGCTGTTTAGAGTAGGATTTTTTTCTCAAACATTACTAATCCTTTTGTGATGGATTCTACAGAATTTCTTCACTTTATAAATCTACAGCAGCATGTAATTTAGCAAATATACATATGATACAGACTGAATGTCAACCGTATAAACCTTTTTTATTTACATGCAAACACATCATCATTCTCTTCCAGCTTAAATGTGTATTATGTTATTAGTCTCTTGCTTATAGATTTGATTTTTGCACAGCTCATTCTTTAAAACCTTCCCATAGGCTGTAATACTGCCTTTCTGATGTGGTTTTCTCAGACTGAAGTGAGTTAGCACTTTTTCCCTTATCAGTTTTATTCAGCACAATGAATGCTTAGAGCAGTTCTTTAAGCATATAACTTGTGTCATCCTGCCTACTTTGCATCCAGCATTCCTTCACTTCCTAAATATCTGTACTAAATACTATTTTATCAAAACCCACAAATTGTTTTAGAAGAAAGTACTCTTTAATTGAAAAACTTTCTTTTAAATAAAGATAAAATGGACATATTCAGCAACTCTTTGCTCAAGTGTTACCTTTGATTTTTAAATGGAGCTCTAAGCTGATTTACTTTCTTGCTTTTCAGAATTTTCCATCTTGACCAACTGAAAAACACTGAGTCCAGATGATTTGTTTATGGTGCTGAGCAAACCAATAGCTCAGACTGAACTAGAAGGAGTCATCTCTCAGCTCGGAGGCTTGTGCCCAGACCACCAAGTTCCCTAACATGAAACTCTGCGGAAGGAGTTCTCAGGAAAATCCAACAGCCTCTTCATGAATGGGAACTGGTACTTTATGCCAGTCATTTTATTCATAAACATGCACAGAACTTAGTGAACATATATGCAAAATATTGATGTCAGTTATTACGTAAAGGTGTTAGGTGATATTTGGCTTTTTTTGGCCATGCAGTTAATTTTCATTGTTAGTTGAGCTGGATAATGGCATTTGTGCATCGTGCTTATGCTAGTTGATATACAAGGCAAACCTTATAACACCTCTTGTATTATTTGAATTTTGTCTGCAGTACTCATGCTATTCCCTAGTACAATTCAGTTATGCTATTTAAATATACAGTAGAATAGTTCCTTTTTTATTGCAGAAGAATGCTTTGATCTATCAAAAAGTTTAATTGCATTTCATGCAATAGTTCCTATTTGTAATTAGGTATATGTGTGGCAGTTGCTAAGTTTTTCTTTCATGTCCTTACATTCATTTTTAAAGCAAATTTTCTGTTACACCATTATGTATTGTACAGTAGGTGCTTTGCTCAGATTCTGGAACTACACATGTATATCTGATTTCCCCAGTCATCCATGAAGTGTTTTGGCAACTTGGCCTTTGCTTATTTTAATTATTCCCTTCCTGTTTGTGATACAAAAATGCATGATTTTAGTTAACATTGTTATATCTCTGATTCTGTATAGGGAAAAAAAGACCAATATAACTGATAGCAATAATATAGTGCAGGCTGTATCATCCCCTTCACTTTTTTTTTTCTTTTTAAAATAAAACCTGGAAAAGGAAGATCGGTTAATAAAGAAGAATTGTTAGAGAATGCAAGACAAACAAACAAGAGATAATTTGGTGATTAACCCTTAGGCTGATGTTGTAACATTCCTACCCTACTGAATAGCATGCCACTTCACATGGGTTCCTATAGAAGAACTGATTGATGAAGAAGGAACTAAAACATTAAAAAACAGCAGTCTAGGGATTAATGACATATAGGCTACTACTAAGAATATAGAAATAATTTCTACAAAGCATGAAAGATTATTGTGCTTCAAATGGACACTGAAATGTATTTTGTTGAATTGAGACTTTATTCTGTAATATCACACTCCTGTCCATACTTACCATCCTTTCTCCCCTGCTGGAGAATGCTATTGATCTCTCTTTTGCAGACTGCAAAAGGTGTGGCAAATTGAAGTATATTCGAATACCTAGATAAATGGCATTTATTTAAATGTCATTTAAGTGAAAAAAATCAAAATAAAACTACTGATTGGTCATTTTTAATCAATACTTCTGTTTTTTAAATTTACTTTTCTGGTACCTGTGATATGGCCTTCTTTTTTGATAGCTTTTTGCTTAGCTTTTCTTGAGGTGCTTTCTTATTCTCACTTTTTTTCTTCTGTTCATTTATGCTGATATTTTCCTTTTCCCAGTATATTTTCTTACTCCTGTGTTTCAACTACTATATCCAAAATTTACTTTCTAAATTGAAGTCCTTTCTCAGTGTTCTTTCATCTACAACCTTCAAGCCTCTTTGTGGCTGCTCAGCCATTATTTCAAACAAAGCTGTTAGTTGAATAAGGTGTGAAAGAAAAGTGGAATGAAAAAAAACGGGAGCACACAACTGAACTGGTGAATCAAGAAGCAAAACCGGCATAGCTGGCACACTAGGACGGGGGAATTCCAGATCTTAACAATCAGCGCCTTTGGTATATAGAGGTTTGTGGAATTTTATAGGGTCTGGACTATCTCGGTATTTTTTTCTAGAATATTAAGCTCTGCAGGTATAAAGCATGATGTAAATCAGTAGAACTACACTAACCTCTGTTGTCAGCTGTACTGGGGCAACGTCAAAGGAAGGAAGGAAGTTGCTGCCAAAGTGCAGCTTAGCTGATAAAAAGTAGTTTACCAATGCCATTCATCTGTCCCTTCAGTTAAAGCATTTAGATTAAGTTTAGGTCCAAATGAAAGAACAATCTGCTATGGGGCGGCTGAGTATGCAACTGGCTTCAGACAGTAGCCAGAAGAACTGTCTTGTAACATGGCTCTGAGAAGTAGGGATCATGTTGAACTGTGGTGGTCAGAGGCTGACCAACTGATCAGCCAGCTGGCTTATTTGCTAACATGCTCAGAACTGCCTCTTGACGTCAGGACAAAGAGGTGGGATGGAATATCAAGACAGTATTTATGATGACTAAATAAATGGCACATTACAAAACTCATTGTTTTAGTGGCTTTTTTGTTGGACAAAAGAAAGAATAGGAATTTTTGATTTTGAACAGAATGTTTTCCTTAGAGGAATGATGCTGAAAAAGAAAATTTTGCAAGTTTCTAAACAAAATTTATGTCAGAGCCGAGGACTCCAAGGAAAATGATTAGAAATTTCTTAACAAAAAGGGCTTGTGAAAAAGTGGCTTAAACTTTTGTGACCAAAGTAAATAACAGGAAAATCTTGACTCTAGCTGTAGAGAACGTAAAGTTCTCCTCAGTATCATTAAACTTCTGTATCACTTTTTTAATTAAAAAAAAAGTTTCACACCTTTTCTCTATTTTTTCTTTTGTAACCCTGCCAATTTCTGAGCAGACCAACATTTTGCCACAGGAACTCACACTAGGATCTTTCACTGCAATGCATTAGATGCTGCTGGTGAACTAGAGGCGCTAAAGCTTCTCCCTCCCACCCCAAATCCTGGTTCAAGATATAAAAAAGCTGCAACAGCAGTCAAGAGAAGCATGAGCTCTCTGAGGAGAAATGGAAGCAATTCCAAAAGCAATATGTTTGGGATTTTTTTTGCATCCAACTGAATGTTTCTCATCTGATTTTGTTGAAATAAGACGTCTTAGAATTTTATGTAGAAAATTGAATCAAATAACATAAGTGAAGCACAAAAGAAATGAGAAAGTACTAACAGCATGCTGAGTGTACAGTGTAGTTCCCATACACCAGTGATAGTAATAAAGACGACTGAGATTGTTTACTGTTTCCTTTTTTTAAGTGAACAAGATAAATACTGTGTAAAATGGTTTATTCATTCTGCAAGAGTTTTATGTTTCAACTTGTTAAAATGTATTTCATATATGAGCATGTATTTTTAAGTTGTTTTTCAGCCCCCTTCAATTTTCTTTTCCAAAATTGCAGATTAGGCTACTCATATACCTATATATTCATGCAAGTATTATTTACTTCTTGATTGAAAAACACAAAGTCATTTCTATTTATGAACATTTTCTTGTAATGTGACCTGGCATTTCTCATCACTACCGCTTGCAGTCTAGTCTTATAAAATTTAATGGATGTCAAAACCGAGCACAGTATGAAAAATAAATAGACAAAAGAGAAATCCTTTACATGTTAACAAATGTCACAGAAAGATCTCTTAAAGTTAAAATCCCTGTGGAGAAAAATAGTTTGGTCTCGACCAAAAGAAGTACCTCTTTGAGATATATGGCTGAGGTAAATCTTGGAATTTTCTGTCTTTTGAAAGAGTAGACTTAATTTGTATGTCCTCTCAGACTATGCTTCATCTTTATTAGGGAAATCCTTCCTTTCCAATGGTTTTAGGCAGATTAACTGGCCTAATTGGACCTAAGCTGCTGTGAAGAGAGAGGAAAAAAAGGTGGAGGCACAGGCTCTCCAAGTCCTCAAGTCACATCCTCCTGGTTGACTGGTCTGCTTAGCCAAGCTGAAACTGGTCTTATTGTCATGTTGGGTGCATTAATTGGAGTGCAGACTAATTTGCAAGAATGCTTTAGTGCCCTTTAAAAGGTGATTTAAAATTCAAAGTGATGGAAATTGTATAAAAGCATGCTGATCTGATCATTACCCAGAATTCAGTTTGACATTTCCTCTATTTATCTGTTTTTATTGTTTAGACTTTAAGTTTACTGTGAAAGACTTTAGAGACTGCAACAATTCATGATATTCTCTGGATTGGTTGATAACCCCTCCTTTTTTTAAACCCAGAGAATGCAGCAAAAGTAAACTGGTTAAGCTCAAAAATGTCTTGTTTGGGGATGAAAAATTAAGGTATATTTTTAGATCATACATTGTAATAATAATTGCAGCAATAGCTTTCCCTTATTTCCATCAAATGCATGAAAATACACTCTCTGGAACATTCTTACCAACTAGAGACATTAACACCTCATTAACATAGACTTGAATACAATGGTAATGAAGATAGTGAATTTACATTTTCCAATCAAAAGGACACAAAGCCAAAATAATGCACTGTTTTTTGCAGACTCTATAGGTATAGTTATATCCATTGCTGAAGTCCAACTATGTTCCTGGACGAAGAACGGTTTCTGCCAGCAATACAAAACAGCTCTACACAACACTTAACAGGAAAAAAAGAGTACTAGTCATATGAAATTATATAAGAAGCCTTAAGTGGATTAATAATAAAAATATACAAATTAGGCTCTCATATAAGCAATGTAATAAATAGGAAAAAATTCCAGGGATATTTGAGTGATAGACTGCAGGAAACCACAACTGGGACCTTTGTTCTGCATTTTACTCAAAGCCAGCAAAATAGATTTTAGTCCTGACACAAAGCGAGTGATGCTTTTCTGAAGTGAAAGCAATTGATGCTATCCCTGAAGTGTATTGTCCTTGCCAGTACCAGAAGCTAGTAACACTGGCTAATAGTAATGCAAAATCCTTAGTAACTGGTGCTATTTTATGAAACATTTAGATGCAATGCCCTGAAAACATACTTTTACTTGGACGTTGCTTCTTGTTACCTCTCTGATCCAGAGAGATTGTGTTGGCAAGAATCTTGTGCAGTAATGAGCACATTTGCAGGCTACCCCCTACTCAAGTAATGTCTCCAAGGCCATTGTCTTCAGTGAAATTGTGAGGAAAGGCCCCCTTGTACATCTAGGCAGGAGAAGAGGGTGGGCATGGAATGTCTTATTTTTGCACTTACCTAAGCTCCTTGCTTTACTGGAAATGAATGAGATAGGCAGCATCTCTTATTCTGCACAGAAGAAAGAGAAAAAGGTTCCATCTTCCAGTGTGCATCAGTTAATGACCTGAGAAACAGGTCCATGACAGAGTGGGCTGAAACAGAGTAACTCTTCTTTAAAGAAAAGTTTTAGTGTTGCTTTTGCCTTTATTTTGGAGCTGTAATTTGTTCAGGCCAAACTGTGAGATTAATAGCCAGTTCTCTGAGACTGCACTTGTGTCAAGTTTGCAGCACTACCTTCAGGTGCCATAGAGAGGCAGAGACTGACTTACAGGTTCATTCTTGCCAGTAACAACACATCTGCAAGGAATAAAATCAGGACGTTCAGATCCCAAGCTGAGTCCCTAGCCTGACCTCAAATGTCATTTTTAAGAGTGGTAAGTGTGAATATTGAAAGGAAAAGTATGGACCCCCATTGTTCCATAGTATGGAACTCAGCAATTTTCATTTTAAAGGATGAACACTGAACTTCTAGCCTGTGTTATCTGAATCAAGCTAGTGCTTTTACAATGTATTATGTGCTTTTTTCTGCTCCTAGCATAGCTCTCTTTTGGCCATTTCAAATATATTACACTTGAGGAATCTGCATATTTAAGGAAGTAGGTTTTTTTGGTTTGGTTTGGTTTAATGGAATGAAGTATTGGGTTTTTTTACTGAAAAGCTTTAAAACACTGCCACAATTCATAGCTTAAGATATTGTTGCTTAACATAGTATTGCTTTTCTTAAAAGCAAATTTTGCATATATTTGTTTCTCTTTTTCAATTTATCCTCTATTAAAGAATAAAATATTTACCATAGTAACCTCAACTACATAAAATGCATATAATTTGTTCTAAGAGACATGGTGATGTGTAATGAAGTCTGTCCCTGAGATGTTCTTAAGAATGTTTTCATACCATGGAATGCAGTCTCATTGCTAGTTGCACAAGATTACCTGTGGGCAAAAAGCAAAGCATTAGAAGAGGCCTAAACATTTGTTTTGTTGTAATATCATACACTGAAGATGGACAGTCTGTATGACAGGCTGTCTTGTATGAAAGAATTGGCTCTTTAACACACTCTACTTCTATTATCACATTTGATAACAAAAAGAATACATACAGAGCACATCTCAATGAATACCTCAGGCTCTGTTAAGCAAACAGCACACACTTACTGTCTTTTCAGCACTATAAGATTTTAGAAGAGGAGACGCCAAGGACAGATAAACAACAGTAACACAACTTAAGAACAGGGCATGTGCCACTAGTAAGAAATTGATGGTAAGAAAAATGTGATAAATAGATGCACTTACAAGTGCAGAATACAGTCCTCTGAAAAAATTATTTAATTCAGTCAGATATTCACTGAATTCTCTATGTGAAAGCTTTATATTAGCTATCCATGTGATCTTGAATATGAATTCAGCTTTATCTTTCAGAGTAGGTAGGCACAGGTCAAACACCTAATGTATAACAAATCAATGAGCAATTCTGTCACCTTGGAAGATTTGCTGTGGACCTCAATAGGGTCAGGAATTTGCCCACTATGTCTTCCATTTGTATGAAGACTTAACATAAACTATCGTTTCACTCACACAGTATTTAAAGTCTGGAATTTTTTACAGCTGTTTGACCCAGTGATAAATAACACTACCTCTGCATTTTCACCTGAACAAATTGAAAACTTGTGGAGTACAGCATGTTGACATTTTCCATGCAGGCACTCCCACAAACCTTGTCCTCTTTTGTATAATTCTGAAGAACTAGTTTCTGAGGAAGCTAGTCTGGTATGTATGCCTTATTGTAGGCTTTGGGAGCCAGGCCCTGAGACACACAGCTGATGCGGCCAGGCTACAGAGGGGATCACTATGCGAGAATTAGAGATGCAGGAACCCTACCCTCTGTGCAGTGCAGCACAAAGTCAACTCCACCACAGTCATGCCTCAGCCACTTGTTCAAACTAGTGCACTGCATGGTGGTGTGAGGAAGTGGCAGATGAGTTGGTTTAGTCACAGACCAGTTGGACATGCCAACTTTGCTTCCAGAGCCCCAGTACTAAGTCACAGAACTGAGGTCTTAGAGTACCTGCCCAGGTCACATTTTGGACTTTCCCTTTGCCTTGCCAATCTCTCTTCCAGGAGTTCACCTACGTTCAAGGCTTACGGATAAGAGCTCTTGGACTTTTTAAAAAAGGTGTCTGCTCACCACTACTATGGCCTCAGAGTGCTGAGGATAGCACCTGAAGATTCACGCTGTTGGAGACAATTTAGAGAACAAAAGCAGTAATGCCCCTAAGTCATGGGAACGTGATCATGATTGAAGGAATGGACTTTCTTCATTCAGGAAGGACACCAGCTACAAGCACCTAGACGGTTGCTGCAGGAGTAGAAGAACTATCTGTTCACAATGTCCTTTGTAAAGAAGATAAGAAGTTAAGGAATTAAATTAATGGAAATCCAAAATGCAGATTATGCTTTGAAAAGCTTTCTAATAGTAAAGACAGTGAATGTCTGGAGAAGATTTCCTGGGGAGGTTTAAAGAATTTCCATCTTTAATAGTTTTTAAGAATGGGTTCCATTAACAACTGTCAGGAATAATCCAGGTATATCTGATCTTGTTTTAGCAAGTGGGTGAACTAAATGACTTCTTAAAGTCCCTTTCACTGGTACTTTTTTATCATTCTTTGATTTTAAAAGATGGTCAGTAGACAAAAAGAAATAATTATCATTTAATGCACGAAGAGAATCTATTTACTGAACACAACATATTGCCATATTGCGTAATATGTGAAGTAAAGCATCTTGTTGTGTGTTTAGTGACAAGGACCGGTTAGTTGGTGATGAAGTAAAATTTGTGATAGTTCGCTTGGAAGTTAAATGAAATATTCAGGACATCCATAGTTTGAAATGCTTTATATTTTACAAAGAAAACATTATAGATAAAGAACCGAGTATCCAATACTCAGGGACTCAAGGATGCCTTCTACAAAACCTACTCAGACAGCCTATATTTCCTGAGAACAGTTTTTTCTATGAAATTACGTAGTTCTTCGATGTTGTCTGTTATAAAGCTACTATAATATTGATCACTTACTAGAATTAATGTGAATAAAAAATACATTCTCACACCATGTAGTCTACTATTTTGACACATATTAAGACACTTAAGAAAATGGAGAAATGTGTTAAAATCATTCTATGTAAAAACCACATACATAGTAGAGTAGGAGATCACAACATCAGAAATAGCAGTCTGAAACTCATCCTCGATTTCTCTTACTATAGTACTTATCTCCAGACACAGGCAAAAATTCACAGTGCAGTACAAAAGTTAGTAAGCATATCAGGTACAGTGCTATGTAAGATGAAAAAATAAAGACAAGTATAGGTAGGAGAGCATTAGGATGCAATGTCAGTAGCTAAAATAATGTGACTATACATGAAAACAACTAATGTTCAGAATATGTTTCTTATAGAAATGAAAATCTAATAGCTAGTTACCTGAGGAAAAAAAAAAAAAAAAGCAAAACAGAGGACAGCAGCTTTCAGCAATATTAGTGCCATCCCTTTATGAGACTAAAATCAGTAGAAACTTTAAAAAGTAATATAAAAATTTACTGCAAGTCCATTAAAACGCTTTCCATATCATGACATATCATGACAGATTTCCAATAACTACTACATTTTGGAAAACATATCTGGGTAGGATATTTCAGGTTATCTGCTGTTACTACATGAATGGTGCTACATCATTCATTCTAAAAGCACTTGGAAAATGAAGTTTTGTAAATGTTTGACATATTATGTCAGTTCTGGCCATGGAAGATCTCAAGGCTTGACAAGTGACATAATGCTAGGAGATGAATGTTGTGTGCCAAAAATTAGCAAGTGCTGTGTTCATCTTGAAGGAATGTAAGACCTGCCTCACTAGCACTTTTTTTAACAAAAAAAAAAAAAAAAAAAAAAGTCCTAAATATATCTTTTTACCACATGAGTGCATAGAAATCAGGCATAGCAACGGAACTAACGATACTGGCAAGTACTCTTAAAATGCACCTGGATATCCTCACTAGAATATTTGAACCCCTGCACAAAGGGCTAGATTCAAAATTCAGCATGTTTTAATATCAACAGTAAAAAGGTTAAAGTTAGCAGCCACTGCAAAACTGTAATACTGCTATATAAATTGTTTGAACAGAACATAATCCAAACCCCACAAAAAACAGTAGAAGGGCAAAATGTAGCTTGTGTAGTGTGTGTCTATTCCTATTAGTTGAATTGCCAATACATATATATATATATATGGATGTATTTAAAATACTATGATATTTGAAGGGAATCTGAGAAAATGGTTAAAGTGTTCAGACAGTATTCGGTAAAGTAAGGGGGAACAGATTACGATGGAAAATATTTTGACAGAAAGGTTTTCCACCTTTTATTTTAAACTGGAAAATTAATTGAAAGCTCAAAAAAAACCAGAGGATACAATTGAAAACTCCAGAAAATTATACAGGGTATACATTATTTATTAGAATAATGTGATGTTATTTGCATATGGCTTTGCTGTTAGGGCAACTACAGAAGTTTTTGAGGTTTTACCACTGAATATAATGGTGAATATAATTAAAGTAAAACCTGTAGAAAGATAATAAAAATAAAATTTTTTTTTCTTCCCACTATTTGAGCTGCTCTTGTGAATTCAGGAGATTTTCAGTTTTAGGTACTAATACAGATAAGATAAAAATCAGAGCTAAAGATGGTGAGAGGGTAATTTTTCAATTAAATAAAATATTTCAAGAATTTCTAAATTGGTTCCATCTTTGGACAAGCTATTACCTTTAGAGGAAGAATTTCTTCCCCTGCAAAGGAGCTACTTGTTTGAGATTAATCGGCCTTGGCACAAAATACTAGACAGTCTGTTGGTTATATTGTTCCCATCAGAAGAGGTTCAATTTCAAAATCTGACAGGACAGAAGCATTAATGTCTGTTTATGCACCACCATTAACTGTTCTAAGGATGGAGTAATTGGCTGTACTACAGCAAACTTAAAGGCAGTCCAGTGTATTCTACGCTATAGGACCTCTTCCCATGAGCATGTTGGTAAATCTGGGTAAACATGAGGTTGCATGTATCGCACAGAACATATCCAGAGTCCAAAACATCAGAAATAGGTTCCAACCCTGTTTATGCAAGATACAGTTAAACTGTTAAATTTGCACTAGTCATTTGCTTAGGGAAATCAAAAAGTCACTTTGAGCTACCTCTCTCACCAAGTTATTTGTCTCCTGAAAATTTCAAACAAGTACAGGGCATTTGGTGGTGTTAATAAAGGAGGTGAATTTTCCTTAACACCCTGTAACCAGTGGCCTCTTCTGAGATTAAATTCTGCCTCTAGTTTTGATCAGAACCTTCATCTTGCTGCAAAGCCTCCTACCAAAAGTCTCAGTTTTGACAAAATTTGGTTAGAATCTGTCTTGTCAGAAAATGTCTGACTAGCACTAATGTTCATTTCTTAGGCTACATTGAAACTGCTAGTGCTGAATATTCCCATCATCTTCCACAGTGTCAGATGCTTAAAATTTGCCAAAAAATGATTTGAAATTTCTTACGCTCTACAGGCAAAAATGTATCTGAAGGAATTTTCCACTAAAACATTAGATATTTCCAAACAAATGGATTTTTTTCATTAGCCTTTCTTTATCTGATTTTGTACGTAAAAATTTATAGCTGCTAAAACTAACGCTGATGTTTGATTTAATTTCGGTTTTCACAGATCCATCTCTTAAATGATTCCTTGAAGATGATCATCTTTTTACGGTAAGGAACCTGAATACTTCCTACATTCTTAGATGTGATAGGAAGCCATAAGCACAGGAGGTTGAAAAGAGCTGCAAATGAGCCAGGCAATTCTCATCCAAGCAAGAGTTATTCATTGGTCTTGGCATAGACTGCAGCAGCCTACGCACTGCTTTAATATATGCTAAATGGCTGTTGACCCACAGTGTCATTTGGCAACTAGCATTGTGCATTCTGCCACAATCTTTTCTGTCTCCAGCAGCTCTTCATTCCAGGGTGGGTTGACTAGTAGGGTGAGTTGACTAGTTTGTCCCCGTTGCCCAAAAGAGGGACAGAAGATCTAAGAATCCATTCTCAGGAGTTTAAAGCATTATTTTAAATAGCATTTTTAAATATTAAAATATATATTTCAATGCAAGAAGAAAAGATGTTTAACATGAATAATATTTAGGATAGGAAATGATTAATTGAAATAAATTATCCTTTTCAGCTCCATAAATTCAGTACAGTAGCCTGCAGTAAAAATAAGCTCTGAGTTGATTTGTAATGTATGGAAGCAATTAAGTGGATTTCTTCATGTAGTAAGTATTGAGGGAAGATTTTTTTTTTTATTTGTGTATGTAAATATACATATCAGAACTGGCAGATATTATCAGAAATTTGCACAATAGTATAAGTTGCAGCTGTGCTACTGGACAGTATGAGCAGAAGGAGGATATGCTGTATAGTTTAGTTACAGAAGCACCTTGAATGAAAATTCTCATGCTCCACACTGTGGTTTTTGCCTTCCTGATTGCAGGAGAATTAACCAGCTTTTGTCTTCACAGACTTAAAATGCAGTCTAACATTTTATGTATCTTGGTCACAGATCTGGTCCAGGTAAATTTCTTAAGATTTGGAATAATAAGGCATAAGAACATTTTACTTTCGCTTGTTCTTTCTTTTTCTTCCAAGTCATCCGTTTTTCTCCCAAAGTCCAGCTGTAATTCAGATTTTTAAAACCAAATCTCATAATAAATTAATCACCAACTTAACCTTCTTAAGAAAAGTGAGTTAAGAAAAACAGATAAACTATGCCTGGTTCTGCAGACACTCCAGCATGTGAGTGCTCAAATGAACAGTCAGTGGGTAAAGGTATGGACATGCGAAGTGTTTGTAGGGAAAAGGAACCAAGCATACTATAAAGTTCCATTAAGATGTTAAGGTGAATTAAATTTCTGGGGAATTACTTCATTGCATCTATACAACTCTTTAGAAAAGAAACATTGTAAATGCAATCTTGATATGAAATATAATTAGAAGACTATATTTGTAATTCTTTAGCACATAGGCATTTAGCCTGCTGTTTGCCCTTAAGGATAAAATGTAACAGAATATGTAGCTACCAATATGAGATAATAACGACTTTGTGGCATCTAGGTACAACCTTTAACCTTGAATCCCAATGGTAAATGAGCTCATGATAACCACTCTGCCTGAAACGGCTTTGCTGCTCTTTTAGGATTGTTACTCTAGGGGGGAAATGTCTTTTCTAGTGGAAAGATGAACTTGGCAAACTGAAATGTTAAATGATAATGTCAGCACTTTCATCAGAGTTGTGTGATTTGTGTTAATAATTGTGTTTACCAGCCAGTCTGATTTTTGCCTCTAGTCTAAACAATTTAATGATTTTTTTCTCTCAACTTAATTCTGCACTAATTTTAAAACTAGCTTCAAAGGATACTCTCTGATTTTTGTGAAATAGAGTTTTAGTAAAGTGCACCTATTTTTCATTTAACAGCCACTCAGATTAAGTCATCAATAAGATTCAGAAAAACTAAGGACATTAATAACCTGGAATTACCAAAAATAACAATGCTAACAACCTAGTCATTAATGAGAATTACTAGTCTTGTTACTATAGAAACAGGACTGAAGCAAATAGAAATTATGTGTAATTTCTCATTCCCCAAAGTGTCACATATTATGTCATTACCATAGTAATGATATTATTACCCCAAATGTAATAAACTTAAAAGCTACTTACCATGAGAGGACACCTCCACACCTGAAAAAGCTGACATGTACATTTTGCTGTTGATCTTCATTGAAGCTCCACAAATAAATAACTGAAACCAAACTGACAAATTTACGAAGCAGTGGAGTTGGTAGAGTCATCTCAGGACACTTGCCAATGGTTTGCTCTTTTTACTTATGGCAAACCCAAATTAAGCTGTCAACCACTGTAGATGATAAGAGGACAAAGGTAAAAGTCAGTCTAGTCTGCCGTCCTTTTTTGGTATGATCAGTAATAATTGTGTGCTCAGACTGGGAAACAAGACAAAACTTCACTCAAAAAAGGGTTGGCCATCGCCACTGCAGACAGGACTAGGTGAAAGGAATGTCTGTTTGCTTGTTTTCTTTTCCTCTAGCTGTATTGGAAAGCCAAATTGAGTGTTTCTGTAGGAATGAAAGTATGTGCTGGATGTGATGTATTAGATAAACATGCAGGAAAAGATTTCTGAGAGTGGGAATAAAAAAGATTGTGTTGACAAAAGAAACCACTAGAAACTTCTCTAGCAACTACAACTAGCCTCGCCGTTCCCCATCAGGTTCAATGTTTTCCTGGCTGGGATAAAGTACCTTCCTTGCAGGTCAAACATTTTGAGGATGACATCTTTTACTGTCATTGCTATTATCTTCGTTGTCCTCTCTGTGATCACTTTTTCAGTGTCACGTGTAGAATAAAACCCCTTACGTTAGGAAGCAGCAGTAGAGTTACTGTGGCTAAGATTTGATAGTGATGTTGCCTCCCATGTTTAGAACAGGAACGAAGAGTATTTGTGCATGTGTTGCCATTGAGTCGTTCATCAGATGTTTTTGACTTCAGGCAATGGGTTTGCTGTTATTTAATTATTAATTTTTATTAAGGCTTTTTTCATTGCTATTGGACTTGACACACGTCTATTGCCATAAAACTGAAAGCTAAACACTATGGTGTTTCACTGTGGCAATCGTAAAGAAGTGATCACAGACAACCTGAGAGTTATCACTCCTAGCTTCCACTTCTCCTCATCACCACTTGTTAGTTGCTTCTATTTTTCTTAAAGGAAAAACAGTTTTTACTGCGAAGGTGACTGTGACTGAGCACTGACACAGATAATGGGTTGTGTGGTCACCATCCTTGGAGATATTCAAAAGATGTCTGGACATAGTCCCTGTGACCATGCTTGAGCAGGAAGGAGTTGGATCAGATGACCTCCAGGGGTCCCTTCAAACCTCAACCATTGTCATTCTGTGATTTTTAGGATTTCTAGAAAACCTGGGGTAGTAGTTGGTTAACTACCTAGATTTGCCGTTTGGGAGTCCAAAACATTGTGGTAACTCATGTCTCTTACTGATCCAAGTTGGAAGCTATTATTATTACCATTATTTTGGTAAATCAGGCTGATCATGAATTTATGAACTCATATTTTGGCACAGAGACCTGAAAAGGCCCTTGCCCAGAAACTGAGTTGCTTGAGGGTAGGGACGTGAAGGTAAGCAAGCCTCCAGAGCTGCTTCAAGGTAAAAGTACGCAAGCATTTTATGTCTTTTTAAAAACTTTCAAAGTTGTGTGAAAATACATTTGCAAGGTCCAATAATGAATAAATAGAATATCAATGGAAAGTCATAACTGATGAATTCCTGAAGATATTTTAACTGTGCCCAAATGAATTTACAGTGTCATTTCTTCTGTTGACATGGTAGAGCTTCTTACAAGAAGGGAGAGAAACTCAGGTCTCATTCTTGTTTTCCATTGCAAGTTTGCTTGTTGTTTCTATACAACTTCAGAAAATCTACAATAAAAGCTCTGATATGCTTAGAGAAATTATATGCCATATAATTCCAAATGAAGATTGTGTTTATGATGATAGGGAACAATTATACAAAACATCCAGGTGTTTTCTGTTACAGTTTTGTCTTAAAATGCCAGAAGATTTAAATGCAGCTACACATAGCTCTTTTTTTATATGCCTCTATTTGAACTGAAAAATATGCACCTTCTACTTTTTACCAAATGCAACAAATGTTTATTTAGCAAATGCATAGTCTTGCACCTTTGGCGCAAAACATTGCTGTTTCTAAGGCAATGCAGCTGATTACCTATAAACTTTACATACACAGAAGTGTGGTTGCTTTCCTCAAGCTGTATGCTTAAAATTCATGCAAGACAGCTTTTGCTTGCAGAGCCATGTTGATCTATCTTGTGGTTTGATGTGCTACCAAAACTGCAAATCATCTTCAGTGATAGATCTGCCCCTGAAAAGCAAAGGACTAAAATGAATGAGAAAAATGTTGCTTTTGCTCAGAGCACTGTAAGGGAAGGAGCCAACAATCCAGGCCTCGAACAAGCTATTTAGAACTCACTGAGCATCGCTGAGTTACAAAAACGAAAAGAGGCATGATGAGTATATAAGCATGAACAGAACTTGGAAAAAAGCCCTAATGACTGACAACAAGCGTTATTTTAATGATAATACTCCAGCTCTTGGTGTAACTTGCATAAAGATACGTGCATGTGATATTCTTTTGTTACCATTCTTAGACAGAGTGGCTAGATAATAATTAATGAAGCAGCAATTCATGTCTAATGGCATAAACAGTTGGTTATTCCTTTGAAGAAAAAAGTGAGTTTGATGGACTCTGATCCACTGTTTGCAACCTCATAAAACCACAGTCATGAGCAATAATTGATTTACCTCTTCAGTTGGCAATACTGTATATTGAGGAACACTGAAGTGGATAAGTGCCTCTGATGCACAGCTCACAAACTGAATTAAGGCCATTACTTCTATTTATGAATCATAGGATAATGTTATGTTATTTAATAATTCCCTTTTTCCGTGGAAGAAATCTTGTGGAGACACCACTGAAATTGCAAGAAGCACTCAGAATGCTCAGGTTTTCTACAAACCTGAGTATTTCTCTAACCAGGTACATCTTTTGGGACAAATTTGAAACCTTTTGATTTTGCTGGTCATGTGGAACAGGGTCTGGTTAAAACCATGTTCTAATATTTTCCTCATGTTAAGACTTTTCTAAAAGACTGTCATTAGATATGTCTGTAAATCAGCTGTTTTCCTGCCCGATATTTTAGATAATTACTGTCTTTTGAAGCTTTTAAAGATGAATTTAGCTAGCACCTTCTGTTTTCATCAAATAAATGGATTTAAGCATGCCATCAGTATCTTGCTGATGCCAAGACACTAGCAAATGAACCAGGAATACTCACCTGTATGCAAGATACAGCTGAAGGCATGTAAATACTTGGTTTTGTTTGATAAATCAATCATCCACAATCTGATTCTATAGCTCAGAGTGGACCACTTTACTCTTATATTATGGGCATGTGCATTTCTGCTCCACAAAGATATTTAATGCAGAATGTGAGCCTATTTCCTCCTTGGGGCAGAATGTACAGTAGCTTCCATAAAGTAAGCAGTTGCAGGCCAGGAGAAACAAGAAGAGTATGTGTTAAAAAGGTGTGGCTATATTAGTCTTATCCATGTATGTCAGTCTTGCAAAACTATTACAAAGTTTTAAAAATGCAAGGCACAAAATCAACTTGCTCATCAGTTTTTAATGAAGAGGAGTCATTGTGCTTATCAAAGAAAAAACAAACCAGCAACCCTTTCTGGGGAGAATGCCTTTTACATCTGTATCTTCAAGATTTTCAAGTCAGTGCTACAATTACTGAGATTGCAGAGTCTATTATTCCGGTGTTAGGAAATGCCAGTTGTACAGCTGCACACTGAATGTGAATTATATTCCATGGTGTAATGCATTATTATGCAGGCTTTAATTATAGGATAATTGACTAGTCTTTTCCACAAAATACTGACCTCATTTACTTTGATTCTAAATATTTGCAAAACTGGCTTTGACATAATCATGAAATATCTACAGTACTTTAAAGTGTATGACCTGAAGAAGGACTTGCATGACTCAAAAGGTTTACGTTCCCTGACTGTCCTATGTGGGCTAATGCATTATTGTACTTTTTTTTTTTAACAAACCTGCTCCTGCCTCTACTCTTAGAAGATGTTGGTACCAAAGAAACCCCCTGTTTGCTGGAATAATTGCCTTATTTTTGGTATATGACGCATCTCTGTGTTTGCTTAGCATTTCACTCTAATCCAAATGCCCTAGTTTATGACTGTGGCATACAGGCATTATCTTAAACAAGCAGTACTTTTAAATTTCACTTTTATATTGGTCTTGTAGATAAATTCAGCTGCTTCATTATATGGCTTTTAAACGGATGCTTTCCTTTGGGGTCCTAATATAGTACAGTTTTTAAAATTTCCTTTTTATTTTTTAGGTTATCTTTTCAAATTGCAGAAGAGATTCCTTTCCCCTTTCGAACCTGTAAACCAGAATTATGAGTTTCAGGAGTCTCAGTTATGCAAAATGTCATTAAAAGAAAATAAAAGTAAGAATTCAGTTCTGACAATATTTAAAACTTCCTTCATACTATTAACCAGTTAAAGCTTTTGAGCAAAATATTAGTCTCCTCTGTATCTGTACAGATTTTCAAAGTGAAAATTTTTGCTTGGGTATTCATTTCAGACTATAAGAGAAATGCCTATATACTTTAAAGATTTGTTCCTAGGTTTCTGTGTTCTTGAATTTTCTTCTCTTTCTGGTTTTGGTTGGGTTAAATATTGCTTTGTTGCAAATATAATATTTTTCACATTGCTGAGCAGATCAAAATATAGCTTATCTATAATAATAGTCCTTAAGTCAGCAATATTAAAAGTTTTTTCATATTGGTAGTCAGCACTGAGTTACTCTTAAAATATTTTCTTTTTATTAAAGACACAAAACCCACCCTAATCAGAAGAAACCCAATACTATCAGACAACTAGCCAGATTAAGAATTTCTTTTAAAGTTGGAACTCAGGATGACAAGGAGGCTTGGAAAGAAAGGAGATTAAACAAATCCTATTCCTTACATGGAGTCAGAGAAGCAAGTAATCACGGTGACATTAATAAAAAGCCATATTTGAAATAGTTGAAGGAGCATATAGCATAGACTGGCTTCTCTTAAAAAGCAAAGAAAAGTAAAGCACTTATTTGAAAGCTAGGTAGAATGTCTACAATTACACTCCACTTCGAGTATATCAAAATTTCCTTCCAGGTTCATTGGAAACAGAACATTTATCTAAGTAATATCTGTTCACACAAAACTTCATATTGTAAGAGTGTCAAAACCCTAGATGGATTTTTGGGTTACAGCTAGAAAGAGATAGACTGACTCCAGAAACGTGGTGCTTTCCCATATTCCTCTGACGACTATGTTTCATCTCATCATCACATTCTTTGCTTCTCTTTTAGAAAAACTTTGAAAACTTCACTTTTTCTTAATTAGAGCAGGCTCAGTTTTTCTGAGGATGAGGACAAAATGGTTTGCATCATTCTCATTATTGGAATCAGAAAATTCAAAACTGCTATACCAAAAGCGATGTTCCCAGGTGCTGAGGCATGAGGACCGAGAATCAGCAAAGGTGTTTGGGGGGAAAGTAAAGTGAGGAGAGAATGGATAATAGGTATTGGAACATCACAAAGATTTTGGAGGGCTGTTGGAAATGAGGGGGAGATGGAAAGACTGCACACTTCAAGTATCAGTCTGTGCATGCCTTCCTTCCATTCCCAATATCCCTTCTCTGTTGTGCCCATACGGGCAGGGGGGAGTGCCACAGAAGGAAGTGGAAGGAAGGACACCTGGGCAAGGGAGGAGAAGGCCTGGATGAGCCTGGCACGAGGGGAGGCTCAAGAGCAGGCTGGGCTCTGACACGTTTCCCCTACTACTGCTTCCTTTAGCAAGACCTATCACATTATCCACCCCTGCTGTTCCTTTGCAAGGCTGTGTCCAGTAGCTGAGAAATAAAGTGAGTATAAATTGTTTGGTGGTGCACAGGACTCAAGCACTGGCAAAGTGGTCATCAGGGCTACGGGCGTCTGTTAGCAGAACTGGTTTGCTATCCCAAGAGAAACTACATATTTTGCATAGAACTAAACTTAGCCCTAACCCTAGAGCAGAAAAGGGAAGCAAAAAAAATCTAAAAAAATTCTCAGAATCAGAAGAGAGTTTCCTGACTGGCTCTTTTAAACTATGATGTGACAGCTCAGCAAATCCTAAATTTTCAAAAAACTTTAACCACTGAATAACACATCCATATGGCCAGTGATCTAAATTGTTGAAATGGCTGTAGCAGATCTCTACAAATTCATTACTCAGTGGAAAGCTATATATATATAGGAGCACTTTGTCTAATCATTTTCATAAGAATTATTTTTTTAATCTATTAAAGAGCACATGCATGCAGATTAATAGAACTCAGGGACAGAGCTGATGAATGAGCATTTTTCTGCAAAATAAAATGCATACAAATATGGCCTTATTGCTCTGGTGGGGGGTGAATTGCAGTTCAGTGTGAAAATCTGAGAAACTATCTTTAAGTTTTAAATAGAATTCTCTTGGTTCACTGAAACCATGAAATGGATTTGAGGATTTATTTTTTAATGCTGTGATCTTCTCCCAGACAACTATCCTCTCCTCCCACTTGTATCTGTTATGACCTACAGGAAGCTCAGCAGTGGCATACATGGCAAACATTCATCATTGACTCACAAGAAAAAAATCGTACTCATTCATTTTCTTCCTGCCAAAAGCAAAATCACCACAAAAGACTATTTTCATTTAGTTCTCTCTTTCCTAGTTGCTGAGTGCTGTTAGAAATACCATTGCCACATCTCAAAGGAAAAATATTGTGCCCATAGTTTTCAAGAGACATTATACTACTGACTTAGAGATCCTGTTGACTTTTCTCAGCTGTTTTTATTTATTTAAAATATTGCTATTGTAGATTTCATAATCACTCTTTCCTCCTGGAAATCAGACATTAATTTGTAATCTGCACAAAAAACAGATCTAAGTGGAGAGCAAATGCAGGCAACGTGTGAGGGAAATACTTGGGAGCTTTGAGTAAAAAACCTTAATAGATATTATGTAACAAATTGCATTAAATTTAAAATTTAGATAAACAAAAATATGGTGAAAACTCAACATTCCCCCTGTCTTCTGAGATCCTGAGTTACAATTTAGATTAAACGAATATGGGAGCTTAGCTACAACTGTACACATTGGATAGGGCTGAGCCCAGAGTCTTGGTCATGAAAGACAGTTTAGTCCTGCCTTTCCATCCTGACCTATATTTACTTAAAGATCTGATGTTTTTGCAGACCTTCAGATAGACACGGTTGTGTTTTATTGAGTATTAGATAATTGCCCTTACTAAGCCCAAAGCTGGACTGAACCAAAAAATTCAGTGTGCCTGATTCATGCACTCACATTTTCGAATATAAAACTGCCTTCAAAGTAAAAGAAAACTATCTAAATGTCTTATTTACTTTTGTGTTTGGGACTAAAGATATGTGACTTTGTCATCAAAGGAACTTGTGATGTTGAAGTGAAATTAAATTTGTGCCTAAAATGCCTAGACAGTATACAAGATTTTCAAAAACAACCTGAAAAGTTTTCATTTCTTTCTTCTTTGCTTGTGCTAAGGACAAGTGACTTAGCTATCAATGATGCTTATTAGAATCCTGTAATATAATGAAAATGAAATGCATTGTGCCCAATATGCCTTAGTTTTCATAATAATGACAACACATATGCTGTATTTCTTTCTTTGTTTTCTTTGTGTCAAGGATATAAACTGTCTTTCTGCCATCACAAACTGTGAATAATGTATGAAATAAAAAAAAAAAAGATGCAAAATTTAAATAGAAATAGGCTGTGCAGGAGACCCATATGTTCTGCTTGGAGATGGGCATGATTCACAGCCTATCAAAGTCAACGCTAAGACTCCTGTGGAAATGAATGGGCTTTGATCAGGCCCTATAGTCATATATTTTGTGCAATGGATTCTTAAGTAATAAGAAAATAAACAACTTGTCAAAGAACAGTATTCTTTTCCTTTGTGTTGCTCTTCAGGTGTCAAGACAGCTCTTGACACCTATAGCTTGAGTTCGTTGAAGTTTCCCACACTTGACCCTGCTACCTGTGGAAGGTCTGGGTTTAAGGATATTACATATGATATTTAGATACACGGTAGAGTAACTGAGTAGCTATTATCAGACTGGCTGCTAAGTTCAAAGAATTCTTGGTAGTTAAATGAGATACATTACCATCTAACTCCACGTTTAGTAGACAGATGAGTGCCTCTGTTCTGAGCTTAGATTTTTTAGTCCCTTGAGTCATCACTTAATACACAGTTGACATTTAAAAATAATATTTCTTGCACAAGAGGCCAGCTTGTGTACACCGGGCCCGGAGAGCAACGTGTCTGCTTTGAGCTCCCACCCACAGTTGTAACAAAGCTAATGAGTAACACGTAGTAATGCCAGCTCCTATGAATTAGTGATGAGTAATGGGCTTTTGGCTGAGATTGCATGATGACATGGAAACCTTCAAACCTCTGAAAAATTCTGGCTTGGTCACAAGGAAAGCCTTTCATGCTGCCTGCCTCCTGAGCTTGCCTGCTTCCTGAGGGAAGGAGCCAGTGAAGCCTGCTGTGGGAGGTCTTTCTCTTCTCCTCTTAGCAACCTGACACTTCTCAGAAGAAGGAAGAGGAGAGCTGAAAAAAACATATTGTGATGAGGTCTGTTTTCTTCTTTCCCCAACTTCCACATGCAGTGGGACGGGTCTGCTGTGTCTACTTGATGGAAAAGGGGAAAAAAAGGATCATTCTGCAGTGCTCATGCCTACTCCACAAAAGCTGATAAAAGTAAAGGAAAAAAATGAGTTTACAAGGAGGAAAACAGGGCTGGTGTGCTGGCAACAATTGACAAATGAGAAAATTTGAGAGAAATATGAGTTGAAGAGAGAGCTTAAGATGAGAACTGGTGGTTGATCTGGTTGAGCGCTGAGCACAAGGGGGTGCAAGCAGAGCCAGTCTGATGGAGGAGGGGACCAGGCTTGTGCAGGGCTGAGGAAGCTAAGAAAATGGAATTATTTGCTGAGAAGCTCAGCAAAGTAGAGGAAATGAGAGATCATGTCCTACCAAATGCTTAAAATCACATCGGTCATTTTCCATGTTTCTCCCTTACAAGGATACAATCCAGACAGAGGGAATTTGGAAAAAGAAACACAGGTCAAAATCCCCATTATTGTTATTTTTATTATTTTAAACAAATGATAACAACATCAAAGTACAATTTTCCTGTTTTCTGAGGAGGAATATCAAGACCTAGAGCATCTCCTGAAGTTCTCATTAGTGCAATCCTTTGTTTCTGAGAAAAATACAGATGCACTGCTTTTATATATATATGGTTTTTTATATTTATAGTTCTGTATATTTATTGTTGTTCATGTAAAAAATGTTTTGACTCAAAAATCGGTAGGCTGATCCATTAGCAGTTCAGGAACTCTCACTCAATGTAAAGGAGCCTTCTGAGGACTATAGCAAGAGGAAGGAGCATCATAGCTGGTGCTAGACAAGGCTGACCAGACCTTCCCACCATCCTGGAAGTGCTATTTAGATCATGAGAGAAATGGTACTAGAAGAAACCTACACCTGAAGCCATCCATACTATGGGACCACCATAGGTCTCAGAGAAGTCCTTTAAAAATTGCTGACAAATGTCAAAAAGGATGTCCGTAGATTAATCCTGTCATCTCATAGTTGATCTCGGGCCCCTTTTTTGTTAGAGACAAGCATTCTTTCAGAAACTGGTAGTTATACTACCCCAGACAACAAATTAAAACTGTAAAAACCATTTTATTTAGGATATTGAATTTCATGAATAAGAGAGTTTGCCTTCAAATGGTAATATGGAAATCATTTTACATAGTCTTATTTCTAGGTGAAACAAGTTTTCTTTTTCTAATGGAAAGGTGGAGGTGAAAAATAACAGTGTGGATTTGCGCTTTATGCAAAAACAAACTAAGATTTTTCATCTTCTTAAATATTCAGAAATAACTGCTTCTGTCCCACATTTGCAGAGCTTCTAACTAGCAGTGATGAAAATAGAGGAAATAAGGAATAAAAAAGTAACCACCTTTGCATTTTTGTACCTGATTTATTGCTTTTTAAACAGAAAGATACCATTCAGTAAGTCATAAAACTGCATTTTCTTTCCATCCGAGTAACATACTGACAATTACAACAAAATATGCCTGGGTAGCCAGTAGAAAAAAATAGACCATAAAATAAAAAGGACATTCCCCAGGTATTTGGCAGGAGAGAACTGTTCTTGTCCATTTAAAGACTGTGTACAAGAGTATTGCTCAAATGCAAAGTAAATAAACCACATCAGTGTGAATAAACTACATCTAATAAAAAGGTTACTTGGGCTGTTCCCCCTCTCCCCAAACCAGTCTCTAGTCAGACTTGTGCTCTAAAATCAGTGGTTTGCTGAAGCTACTTGTAGGAGCTTTTCTATCAAATCTGGTATTCACATGATACTGTTGTAAAATGGATGTAAAATAAATTATTAGACACCTATAAGTGAAAGCGCTGGCAAAATAATGCTACTCATATTGCTGATTTGACATTAGTTATATGAGTAAATGATTATAAAAGGGGATAAAGGAAGTGAACAGAAGGAGAGACTACTATCCGTTAGGTTAAACGGAGAACATTCAGGCAGGAGTTGTAAAGTAGTGATTCTTAAAAAGTGCCATATAGCAAATATTGGTTATGTCTAATGTTTTTAGATCTCTGTTGATTAATTCCATATTTGAAACGAAGTATAAACCAGTTGTTTCCTATGGATGGTGGCATGGGTGCTGACATACGGTTGAATCCTATTTGATGAGTTTTGCGCTTTTTGCTGGGCTGCACATTTCTCATTTGCAGTTATAAACGTGATCTTGAAATGCAAGTGTTTAAAACCATGCTGCAAGGTGTCAAAATCCTTTATTGTCCCTTATTACAAGTGCAGTGAATATATATCTATTATAGATATTTTATATAAATACATAGAGAGATAAAATAAAGAGTCAGTAATTTATAAAAACATCAGACTAATATGCAAAAAAGTCGGGAATTGTAAGCTAGATCTAATTTACAGAAGGCAGCTTCTAAGTTATAAACGGAAGTGGTGCATTGTTAAAAATAATTGATAACCCATCTATAACAGCATTTTTATTTTTATTTTAAAGTGAAAACTGTAAATTGTTTCTACTTAGCAAGCAAATATATACCCCATCTCCTGTTCCCCAGGTCACAAAAGAGGGTTATCCTGTCACCACCACTGATTTCTTAAAAGTGTGACATGTATTTAGTTGTCAGTTTCTATCAGCAGCATTCACGAATCAACATTACATCAGCAGCAAAGCACACCATTTTATGCTCTTTTTGAAGATAATTAGAGTTCCCTTTTGTTGCAAATAAGATGTAAAACAGCTATAACTGCTGGTGAACGTGATTAAAGTAACCTCTATAGAACCCCATTATTCTAGACAGATTCCTTCAGATGCATAATTTCCCCATTTTAAGAAAACATAATGCATGCATATAAAATTCAAATTGTCGAGACACCTCTAACAAAAATTAGTTCTCTATTAAGGCATTCTTAGTAGCTGGTTAACATGTAAAACTCTTTAAGTGTATTTTAAAATAATCATGAAATAATAGTACATGTCATTAAAGGTAAACATTTTACAGTGAGAGGTTTGTTCAGACAAGAGCTGTGTATTAAACTTTTTCTTACAAAACTCCCATTAGAAGTGTATAAAGAAATACCACATTCTTGTCTCTCTATCAGGTATGTGCTGGAACATCCCCCTTCCCCCCAGCTTCATAATCATGCATCACTATACACAGACAAATTAGAGAACATCCTCTTTTTTTCAGCCAATAAATTATAGCTGAAATGTCCTCATTAGACCTCATCTAATATTGTAAAAATTTTGTTCATAGAAAAACTATTCATCTACTGTTGGACAACATACATAACTTATTTATTTGGCACATATGTTCTGATCATCTACAGAGATAGCTGAATAGTGGAAAGGTTGCCCATGAAGAATTTTTTTTAACAACTGATGGAAGAAATTAATCAAATAAGTTAGTGAATATTAGTCCATAGGTTCTAACTATAATCTCACCAGTTCTAGAAGGTGTTTTAAAAAAATGTAAATATCTGGCTTTCAAATAATTAATTGTGATTTTATAGCCTAGAAAGGAAAACTCCAACAAATTATTTTAAAACATGTAGATGATGTTGCTAAATCTCCAACATATCATTTTCCTTTAGCAGAAAAATGTCAAATTTCTCCTGAACATAGCTTTGTGCACAATATGATCTGTGGTGTGGAGAGTTAAGTATTATGGGCCTGACACCCAAACAGTGCAGGACACCTTGGGGACAGCTGTCAAGCAATCTGGTCTCAGAATTGGATGGATAGAGTTTGACTCTAACCATGCAAGGGCAATATGCAGTGTAGTTTCCAAAATTAGGTCCTTGATGATAGTTTACCTCTGAATTAAGTAACAGATAATAGTTTATTTGAAATTTGCAAAAGATAATAAACTATGATGAACAAATTAGGCAAAGATTACCAATAGAGTGACCATTACTTTTGCTGAATAGTTATAATTATAAAATCAAATCCTGGTTTGCGCTGTTGGGTACCTCAACATCTAAAGGAAATGTTATTAAAGAAGCTTACAAATGAATAATCATTCCCAACAACTCACAGCAGCACTCACAGCATGAAAGTGTAAGAAATAGGGAAAGTTTTCAAGGAGGGAACTGATTAGAGTGAGGATGATTCTCTGTCAGAAGAATGTATTGTGCAAGTGTCCTCTAGAGAAAAAATTTTCACCTGAAAAGAAACAGCATTATGAACACTACAGAACTGTAGATTGCAGGACACTGATCTTATTAAGAACCAATGCTAATTTGCACGCTGTCTCCCGCTGAACTAGAAGCAAGTTTACCACTGGGTTTGTTAATTTACGCAGGACACCATTATCTTTGGTTGGACTTAATGTATCAGAGTAGAGGTCATTAACTGCTGGGTTCATGATTATCTAGCATGAATTACAAGACAGTATCACAAAAATACATTTGTTCTGAAGCTTCATTTCTCCTCGTGATTTTTCCCTATTGGTGTCTAATTCCATTTTCAAAACCCTAGGCATTGTGTATTACACATACACACACACACCTTGTCAGTCTTTTTTTTTTTTTTTCTTCTTCTTCATCTTCATTAACCATTCAGAAAAGTAATGCAATTTTAAATAAAAATAAAGTGCAATAATATGCACTTTGAATTTAATGGAAGTAATACACAGTCAGCTTGACTTTTGCAATTCACAATCGTAGGCATAATTACAATGTAAGCTCTAAGCTCTCCATATTAAGTAAATCAATGATCTTGATAGCTGAGAATTGGGGAAATAAATGGATAAAAGCCCTAGATGCTATACCATGGATTTATCTAAGCTGTCCACTGGAATTCTGAAGCTTTTCCTGTACGCTAAAGTGTTGTTGGAGAAAGAAACTATAGACTGTCATTGGAACACCAGTTTTAAGCGTAGCTCCATAAAATCATACATCCACAAGAAATCAGGAATTCAGAGTTAAACCTGAAAGCATATTTAATAGAAATATTTGTGTTTTCTGGTTAAGTAAACACATTTTCGTAAAGATCTATGCTCAGTCTATTTTATTTAAATGGAACCAACCATCTACAAATTCATTTACAATTTTTAGATCTGTACAAGCACATTCATAATAGCAGGGAACACTTTCGTGTCTCGGCATGATATCTTTAGAAAGAGGTGAATTTTCATTTATTTAATGCAAATATTCATACAAGGTAAACTGCTTAAGCATACATGGAACATGTTTTCATGGAAGCTTTGTGGCAACAGGAAAATAATTTAACATAATTGTACAATAAATGGAATGCTGCAGTTTCAAAATTACTCATACTATGGTGTAGTGACTAAAAAAGAATATAGGAAGATTGAGATATTATTTGTTGGGTTTTGAGCTGCTTTGCTTAGAAATGATTTCATTCTAGTTTTATGTGTATTTTAGGAATATCCCTTATTTTGTACTAGACAAATATCAACAGAGAAGAAATACCTGATCTTTGAATACTGTTAAAGCTCTGGGTACTGAAAGTTGTTTGCATTGTCATTGGAGCTTGATGAACTACGTCATCTATGTAAACTACTTGCAACAGCTCTGGGTTTTTTTAAATAAATTTATCCCCGTTTATCCCCATTTCAGTTTACAGATTTTATATAAATAGGGATTTTGTGTTTTGAAGTGATTTTTATTTCAGGTTGTTTCTCTTTCTGTGCAAACAATTTAAGTCTTACAGTGTGTCATGAATTGCCTACTATGACTATACTTTTGATTATTTCTGCCTATTGTTATTCACTTGTTGTTACTGGTTACCTGAACAACATGGTATTTTTTCTTTCTATCTGCATGGTTGAAATATTAATGAGAAAGAGAATGACTTGAAAAGTTAAGTGTGGTGAAGTACATGTGTACAGGTGTTCAGGCACCATAAACGTTCTGAGAAACAGAGTCTCTTGTAGGAGTAGTTGTGAAAAGTAAATTAAGAGTTTATGTACTTATCAAATTGAATTTGTGGCTCACCTTATTGCACCCATAGAATTCCATGTTGAGCTGGTATAACTTTGATGTCCATAATATTTCAGTACCATTCTGCCAGGTCACAGGCAGTATAACAACTTCTCTTTTGTTAGGCATGACCACAGCAACCAGTGGCATTTAAGAAGAGATTATTCCCACTGCTACATGCTCTCTATACCATTGTGACCATGTATAGTAAGTGTGAAGTTCTCTAAGTAGAGAAGTAGATCAGGAGGAACTCTGCCTCCTGAGACCACTCTCATTCTTAAATTTTTCAGCATAGGGATGTGTTAGGTTAGAGTACACATATAAACTCCTACAGCCTTTATTAGAAACTCTACTGAGCTCCAGAACAAATTCACTGATGTCCCAGATAATTTTTCAGATAATAGACATTATGCATATCTCAAATAGAGATTAATGACAATAAAGCTAGTTAAGTGCTAGCTGGGGACAATGCCTTGTCCTTCTATTGACATAAAAACTGTACTTTCTTGCTTGAAGATGTAACTGCAATGAGGGTGGAAAAAAGAGAAGATGAAAGGAGGCATTGTATGCTTGATTTCATAACTTTTAACAAGATCTTTTAAAACAATCTCTGCTTATATGCCATTTTTATGGACCATTTCAAGACTGGTATCGTCCATATAAGATAAACAAAGATAAAACCCAGTCAATTATGTGTTTACAGTTATAAAATGTTATATGCAGTTTTAAAAACTTACTACAAATTTATGCTCCAAATAATGAGTTAAGTTCAAAAAATCTATCACCGTCAACTTCCAAGATTTAATATTACTGGATAAAGACATTTTGCTTGCACATAGTACTTACGATTTCATTTGCCTTAATGCCTTTGGGATAAGTCATCCCCACACTTTGGTTCTTCACTAGACCTTACAAGGAGGTTCCCCCTGCAGCTGTCTTCTGCCTAGCTCACCTTAATAGCCACCACTCCATACTGCCTGTTTCCTCTTAGAGATCCCTCCCTATCACCTTTACCTTTTATAACAAATCATATCCATTCCTCTATGGATCTCTTGGCTCAAGGCTTTTAATATTAAACATCTTTATATGAGACACCACTGGAGAAAACAAGGCAGACTGCTGTGTTTGTACAATTGGCTTGCTAAAGATTGAGAAATACTAGATATTAACAAGGCTGCCAAGAAAAGAAAAGCAGTGAATGGAGGTAATGGTGTACCAGGCAGGACACCACATGGATAAAGATGAGACTGAAGAAGAAAAGTTCAAGCCTGAGCTCTTTTGTTTATGTTGAAAATTGTTATTTGGACTTTTTTCTACTTTTGAAATAGTTCAGATGGAGAAAGAAGAAAGGTATGAAAAGAAAAACAAAAGAAGGGCTTTCAACCGCTCAGAGTTTGGTCAGATTATTTGTGTTCACACATGTCCATTGCATAGGCAGTCTCTGCCTTTTTTATAATGACCATAAATTTTCTGCTACTAAAAAAGAAAGTCAGAAGGCCTAGATAAGTCCTTTTCTAGAGAATTAAGGAATTCTTAGACTGCATTACTTATGTTGAACCAGCACTAAATATTCTAGTGACCACAACTACCAGGGTACAGAAATGTGTCCCAAGAAACTAATTTACTCAAATTATCTACCTCAGGAGAAACAATGTAACACCGAATTAGGATAGCTCCTCTGGCAAAACAACAGGAAACTCACAGATGAGACCTATTACCAGTATTGCATGATATACCACCTAAAATAGCTCTGCTAAAACTAGCCTGGTAGAAATAGATTCCAATGTATCTGTGGTTATTTGGTATCATGAAGCATAAAATAGAGTGCTGACTTCTTTTCCATTTATGAGCACACCATATTTGTTTTGCTGTACATATCTGACCCAATAAAAATGCTTACTGAGTTGTTATCCAGAAATGATTGCCAGGAATGATTTATCTATCCTGTGTTTGCTGTTTTAAATAAGAGTAGAAGGTTACCAAAATTCATAGTGAATAAATTTGAGGAAGTGCTTATAAACATCAGGGCATTTGCAGACAAGTTTTGTACAATTGTACAAGGACAAAAAAAAAAAAAAAAAAAAAAAAAAAAAAGTCGTCTCGTCTTCTGGCATAAGAACTGACAGATTATGCTAATGTGCTAATGTCCACAATTGCAAAATTTAAAGGACTTAAGCCAAATGGTACAGCACATGTAGATAACGTCATTCCTCGCATCCAGGACGAGGTCACTCTACCTGTGGGGGAAGTACCGACAGGATGTTTATGTGGGATTGAAGTCAGATATAATTCAGGCAAATGAGGGCAGGAAGAGGGTGTGTAAATAGGAAGTCCTTTAATTTTGTTTAATTTCCTTCATTCTCTTTTTACTGTATCTTCTTGCATACCTGAAAAATGAAATCTTTTCCATGCAAGAATGATAAAAACATAAAACAATTGTCTTCATACACTTCAGCCATTTGTATAAATAGCCACTATTTTTACGTTCTTCTTTATTTACATTATTTAGGAAAATGTAAGCATAAATGACACTCTCCTTTGGCTGTATTTATTTATTCCAAGTGGTGGTGTAAATTCACCAAAACTTTATTTGTGAGTTGACTATTTTTTTAAAAGTATAAAAGATGACACTTTTTACAGCATTATTAACACTGCTATTAAAAGATTCAATAGAAGATTCAATAGAAGATTTATTGAGAATTATTCTAACTCTAGTCACTTAAAAAATGATGCTTACTGACATAATGCCCTCAAGTAGTTACAGTATAAAACATGCAAATGTAATGATAGCTTTGTTATCGATGATGAGTTAGAGGAAAAAGAGTTTTGTAATAATTGCAATACCTACAACAAAACTATGTTAGTTTATTCCCCATGTCTCCCTCCATTTCATTAATTTATTTGTTGGAAATATACCAAAGAAAAATACTGAAAGCAAGATGATCACTTTAATGAATTTCTTCGGCTTCCAGACAAGTATACAGAATGGCAATGTAACTTGCTGAGTTACATTATATACATTATACAAAATATATGGAATAAAAGAGTTATTGTGTGACTCCTAATGGAGTTCTTTGATATGCCACTGGAACAGGCCAAATTATTCCTTACAGATACATTATCCAACATATTTCACTTTTTTTAATATTCTTGAACCAAACCTGACTTCTGCAGGTGTCCATATTTTGCAAGTACTGCCCACATTAAAACACTGGCATTTATTTCATTGACAAAAAAATTTGTAACAAACAAACAAACAATATTATCTATGCTAGATGGTGAATAGTCTATAGCAAGCACCTTTCTTATCATGAAACTTTGTTGCACGGTCACTGCATACAAAAGTGTCACTACATACATGAACTAAAGAGGGAATAGACAAGTCATGCAAAGGAGGACTGTGAATGTAAGTATGTTCACAAAAAGAAATCTGGTCCAGATCTGCTTTTCTCTTTTTCTTCTTCCCTACCTTACCCTTGCCTCCATATCCTTTTCCTTTTTCCATTTTCTTTTTTCCATTTTCCTTTCCTCAAATTAGTCTACAGCTATGTTGCATTGTATCCTAGCACAGGCAGTTATTTTTTCCCCCTGTAAATGGATGTGGTGGAATCATACTGTACAGTTATTATAAGGTATAGGGCATTCCCTTTGTTTCATGACAGGTTTCAGTCTCAGAGAGGGAGACTTGCATAAATGTCCTTGGAGACTTACATAAATGTTCTTCATAACTTAATATCTTAAAACTGGATCTTGGTCCTGCAGTCAGTCAGTATTTCTTGGACCCTGGCTGACTTTAGCAGGTAAAACTACTGACTGCTTACAGAGTCTAGCTGCAGGAGAATAGCTTGCTATGTTAGAGAATATCCTACAGAAGGGGGAAACCTGTCAGAGCTTTAATGACCTAAGTTTCATTTTCACACTTTACTGCACTGCATTATTTACAAGCTTTTGGTTAATCTCTGCATCTTTTTAAAAAATATTATTTTACTGCTTCTGCTTGGTCCATCCTCGCATCATCAATGTATTATTTTATAGTGTTTTGTCCATAAAATAACTTATTTTAAGATGTCCCCACTGTCTGATGGTTTTCTTTTAGAACTAAGACTCTAAAAAAGATGAGATGTTTGAAAATAGCAACCATTCCTCTGAAAAAACAAGGGATCGTGTGGTAGCACCACTCTGTTCCCTAACACAGGTAGAAAAAATTTTAAAGCTTCTCTCAACTTCTTCATGATTGATAAGAGTAATCAGGCTACTGGGAAGCCGGCATTGCTAATTTCAAGCCATTGTCTCCTGCCCTCAGTAGCAGAAAACTGGTGACGCCATCAGGAGGTGGTGTCATACCCTGACTAATCATAATGGGAAGTAGGGTTAGTAGCTTCAGCAGTTGAATGTTATTTAGTTGAGGAATGTAAACTGGTGACCAGCAGCGCCAGGGAACAGAGGAGAAATTCTGAAAGCAATTTTCAACTGCCACCTTTCATAATTTTTTTTCAAGTTCTTACCTGAAAAACTTGAAGCCAGGATGCAAGAGCACTGTAGAGCTACTTAGTAGAGTCCACAAGCTTGAAGCAGACACATGGGCTTTCTGACCTGTTGTATAGTTTGTCCAAAAATCAACCCATTTTTCAATGAATATGTTGGTGCCTTACAAGGAAGTATGTTTCTTCTTCCACTGAAGGGTGTTAACTTGAAATATGTACCTCAAAGTAGATTTGTAACCCCTTTATTTAAAAGAGTAAGAGTGGGAAGTGAAGGGAAATCATTCCCCACAGTCAGAACACACCCACCTGAAGAAATGCCAATGACAGCATCTCAATTCTACCAAAAAAATAGTTTGGTAGTTTGTGCAATCACCCAGGGCAGACAATTGTTTTCAGTGCCCCGCCACTTCAGGTGTGCCTTATGTCTCAAACCATGTATTCTTCTGAAAGGAGATGGGTTTTACAGTCCAGCTGAATCCTCTCCACTTTTTGTGCAATACTTGTCACGCAGAGACTGAATGTCATTCTTTCGCCTTGTGATTAGAACACTCACCTGGCAGTGGGGAGACTGGAATTAATTTCTTTTGCTAATTAATTGGACTGTCTTAGAAGCTTCCAACCTGTGTTAGTCTTGTTTGCTTCCACATTTTATGTCTTTGGCCTAATGAATAGTTCTTACCAACTGCAATTCACCACACTTGTACTTGGAGTCATCTTCTTCAGCTGCCTGGGTGGCATATGCTGTGTGTGACACGGTGGATCCAGGTGAACCATGATCAGGCCAGATGCAAAACTGTGCAGTGCCATTGCATCGCTGTATGGCAATACCTTGCACCTGGTGTAGTGGTCAGATGTAGTGAGGAGAAGCCATAACAAGGAACAATAATTGGCTCAATATGAAGCAACCAATCTCCTACTCAAAAATTACCTAAGAAAACTTCAGCGGTGTTTACACCAGTGATTGAAATTCCTGGCAAAAAATGATTGGAATGTATCATATATTACCCAGGCTAGGACAAATTGTTAATTAATCCTTTTTTCAAAGGTATGTTCATCTTTACATGTGTGCTTGAAGGCTCTATTTGACACAGCATACTAGGATTAAAAACATAGTGCTACTGGGTCCCTTGCTAGTATCAAAGACTAATGGGTTATTGCTATACTATTGCAAAAAAGCTTTATAATAAAGACACTGAATTTCAGACTACAAGAGAAATGTAAGTGTATTTGATGTCATTATTTACGAAATCTTACCTGGAATGAAATGTTGCCTTTTGTTAATTTCTACTTATGACTGGATTTTGTACTACTTACGCAAGTAAAATTCCCCATAACTTCATTGCAGTATTAACCCTAAACCAATAAACAAAAAGTTTAAATAAGAGATTTGCCTTGAGCTGGATTATAGGAAAAAAATATCCTGCATCAACCCCGGCTCCTTTTATTCATGCATATACATTTCTATTTAAAATAATGGTGCTATACTTGAATGAACAGGACTTGCCCCTGCCAGAGGATCTGATTATTAAAAACAAGCTCAGAGGAACAAGATCTGCAACATTAGAACTACATCAGAAGTAACTGAAATCAGTGAAACTAACAACATAAACAAAAGCTTGCAAAATCAGGTGCTTTGTTTTTGAGAAAAGAAGAATAGGAAAAGGAAGTAAAACAATAGAATATTTACCACTCCTTTAGTGAGAATAAGTATGTTTTGGAAAGAAAGCAGTTTCCCTATATCTGATTTATCCATCGTGGCACAAGGATTTACACAACAAAAGATAAAACCATTTTATAAAATTGGATGCAATGTGTGTTTACAAAGTGGACATTTCCTCTTGTCCCAGTGAATAACATAAGGATCTTGTATTCCATTTTAGTTCACAACACCTGTGATGAATTATTTGTAAATGCAATGAATAACATTACTAGGAACATGTCAAATTATACGTTGATAATGAATTTTTGGATGCATCTGCTATGTAATTGTTCCCAGTGGATGTGTATTCATCTTCACCTGGCATTATTTTCCTGATTTTGGGGTTTGTTTTTTATTATGCATTTTCATTTCTATCATAATTGTTACAGTGATCCCTGTTCCTTTGTTCTAATCAGGTCCCTTTAATGGTGTTGCACATTCTGAACAAAAGAGGAGGGGAAAACACACCAGGCTATTGGCAAAACAAAACACTGGTCTTTATTTGTGACTTTCTAAGTGCCTGCTTGGCCTCAGAAGGTTGGGTGCTGTTGACAGGGACCAGTTGTTTCCCTGAATGTGTCTGCCAGCTGCTCCAGGCATGTGTTCTGCAGACTAGGAGGTGAATAAATGCTAAGGGCTGCTCTGCTGACAGACAGGTACACGCTGCTTTTACTAAGTGCATCTGAGATTTTTTTTAAAAGATAAATAAAGCAAATTAGTAACATTAGACAGTATGTTTTTTTCACCACACTCTGATATACAGAAATGCTCACAATGAAAATATCTGTCATCAGTTTATGGTTTCAGTAAGCAATCCTACATTAACTGTGTTTACACAAACTTTCTGTATAGCGTACTGTTTATCATCCAGAGGTCATTCTTACTTTACACAGTATACTTGTCTCTCAATATGAGCAATTTCAAAAAGCTGCCAAAATCAACTGATCAAATACAAGATCTGTGTGTGCAGAACTTAGGCTTTTATTAAAATTTTACTTTTTTTCTGATTTAGTAAATCATTTACAGCATCTGCCTGAAACTGTTTTCCACTCTGAAATATTTGCTCTACACTTTACACCCCTTTGATTTCTATGTCGGTATACACAGCAGCTGACATTTCTCTGTCTCACTGGGTAGTGGAGTGAACTACATGAACAATTTCAGCCATTGTCAAAATAACAGTCTGGTTCTGGTCTTTTCCAGAGTTTCAGGCTTTCTATACCAGGGCTGTTTTTGAGAGAAAGGAAATCACTGAACTTCATATCTAGATTTGATTTTTTTTTTTTCCTGAATTCAGACTGGTGGGTTGGGCCCGTCTATGAAAAATGTCAGGTGGAAATTTTTGAACAAACCTTAATTAAAAAAAAAACCACAATCCACAAGCCTGAAACAGCTTTTCTTTCTCTTTCTTTCTTTCTTTCTTTCTCTTTCTTTCTTCTTTCTTTCTTTCTTTCTTTCTTTCTTTCTTTCTTTCTTTCTTTCTTTCTTTTCCTTCCTTCCTTCCTTCCTTCCTTCCTTCCTTCCTTCCTTCCTTCCTTCCTTCCTTCCTTCCTTCCTTCCTTCCTTCCTTCCTTCCTTCCCACGTGGCAATAATTTTTTACAATTCTTATTTAGTAAAACTCCCTATACTCTTTTGTGGGAGAATAAATTGTAAGGTACTCTCAGCTGAGCTGCCTGGTTTTGAAATACTCATCATCATTCTAGATTTTTTAATGTTTCTTTTAAACATTGGTAGATTGTTACATTCAGCCCAACAGTTCCATGAGGTCTCATTGTAATAATTTATAAGATGCTGTTCTTAAAAAAAATAATTTTAAATATTTGGCTTTCTGAAAGGAAATATAATATGAAGGTAAAATACAAGTGGTGTCTTTAATAAATTGGGAAATATTTGTATTCAGAATAATTTTAAACTATTTTTCCTCCAGTGTTTTAACATCAGTCTCCCTGCATGCAGCATGGCATGCAGCTACACAGTATGCACCTAGATTTTTTTCCTTTAATTGTGAAGGTGAAAAATAAACCTAGTGTTACATCACAAATATTAGTTTGCAGTAATTTTTACAGGGCTACAGAACATGACTTCAAAAAGAGCACTGCATGAATGCAGGTTATATTGCATTTATTCACATTAAATAATTAGAAAGTGAACATTAAATTGACAGTAATGTAGAAAGATGTTTATTTATAAGGCTTAATAGCTACAACACCATACCAATACTTTGTATGTGGACAGCACCTCTTAACAAGGAGTATTTTCAAAAACATTAATGAGCTAAATATTATGGATACATGGAACTAAATTTTTCTCTTTATTATGTTGGTCTGAGATAAGGAAATAGATGTATTTAACCTCACAGTTACTTCAGGAAAATTGGGAGCAGAATCCAGTCAGGCATGAGCTGTTTGATACCAATACTTTGTAGATACGTTGCAATAGAATTTGGTTTGTACTTTTAGAATATGTTTACATTTCACATGCAGATTTTTTTTTTCACTGTCACTTTGTGTCAGTAGGTCTAATATAACTGACAACACAAATATCTGTTCATAGTGATATAATAATTTACACCAATTTTTCATGTTTAAATCTGGACTTTAAATTTCTTCAAAAAAAGATATATAGCTACTGTATGATGCATATTCGGGAGTGAGCCCAAATTGCAGCAATAGTTACACATAGCAAAATATTTAATTAAATTGTTCATTAGTCTAATGTGTCTGTTCCTCCTCTGATCCTGCAGATTTCTAACAAGGCAATTGACCATCATCAGGCTTTGTTCCTCTGGGATTTTTTCGTTTGTCAGGAGAATTTTGCCCAACTATTTCAAAAAAATTATGAAAATGAAAATCAAGTGGCTCAGTTTACAAAAGCTATAATAAAATAAATGCCACTTTCTTCATTATGCTAAACCAATTAAATATAATTTCTGTTCTGTTTCCATACATAAGCAACAGCTGTACATGCCATCCATGGGTAATTAATTGCTTCCAAATGCCTGCCAATGAAGTAGTATTTCTTTAAATCCGTGACACAGCACAACACAAGCCTCTAAGTATGTCAGAGCACATCAGATCATGCAACATGCGTTGCATACAGCAAGGCATATGTTTCTGCATGTACAGCTGAATAGCAGCACACAATCCTGCAGTCTGTGCCCCGGAACCAGGGTCTCTGCTGGAGAAGGAGTACTGACACCATGGGGGCTCAGCACACAGGCTGCCTATAGGGCATCCTACAGAGGTGGACAGCAGATACCATGGTTTGCACCACTGAGCTGAACAGGTAAGACATACAGCAGACTTCCAAGATATCCCTGCTGCCAAACATAGTCACCCTCAGTCAGCAAGGACTTCAGAAAAATGACTTGACATTGGAGAAGGACCAATACAGGTTTCACCAACTTTCAGCAGTAGTTGAAGTTCCATAAAAAAATGGGGTGGATTGTGAAACAGAGACTGGAGTTAGTGTCCCAAATGTGCCTTATCAACCTCTTGCCCCCTCAATGGCTAAGGTAAATGATTTTCTATCAGAAGAGGACATACAGCCTGAGAGCCCGCTACTATAACTGGATTGTGTCTGGTCTGGGCTGTTATAGAAATGAGTTTATGTGATCCAGAGACAGCAAGCTAGCCATGTGGCTCATAGTTAATAATAAATGACATTTTTATTCTTTTTTTCTGTTTGAAAAATTAGTTATAAAGATTTCATGCAACAAGAGATTTTTTCCAGCTCCAGGGAAAAAATGAAAGATGTTTGAGTTTGGGGGGGGGGGGTGGGCAGCACACGGAAACAGCTTTTATTGTTTACTCTTGAAGTTCAAAAGTAGTAGTGTGTGTGCCAAGCCTTTGTAAAAGGCCAAGAATAAACAAACATTTTTCAGTGAAAAATGAAAGAAATTGCAAGGGTTTTTAAAAAGGTGCATTGTTTTTTCAGGTTTAAGCCATCAAGTTAAAGCTTTTAGTCTCTTTATTCTGACATGGTTTTCTTTAATTGGATTTTCAGGTTTCATGGTCTGTATGTATGGGTATGGGTACAACTTTTAAAACTGTATGTACAAGAAAGAGAGGAGACCTGACTCACCTTTTATGTACGCTAATACTAAGTAGGAGAGAAAACACCAAAGTCTTTGCAACTACTCAAATGTAAAATTCAAGTGAATGAGAAGCAAATTAGACATCTGGAATAAAACTAAGACACGTTAGAACATTAGAAGAGCCCTACTGGTTCAGGCCCATAGTCAAAGTAGGTCAGTATTCTGTGTTTGGTAGTAGCACAGGAGATACTATTAGGGAAAGCACACAAGCCCACAACTTTCTACAGTCAATTCCCCTTATACTCCCTGTGTTCAGACCTGCTGCATTAGAGATATTAGAAGGTAGATCCCTGCCTAGTCTTTGTAAAAGTCATTCGAAGATCTGTTCCTCTTCTAATTCCTTTCTGAACCTGCTCATACTGTTTGTTCTCCAGAGCCTTCTGTGGAAGCAAGTTTCTGAAATGATCTACTCTCTGTATAAAAACAGTACTTTTAAAATTTGTTTTTTAGATGACTCCTTACAGGTTTTAGTGAGTGATCCTTGCTCTCATATTGCATGGAACTTGTTGAACAGTTCCATAACCAGCTTATCCACTTGATAATAAACCTTGACCACAGTTCTCCACAGCCATCTCTCTAGCCCCAGACTTCTTAGCCTCCTCATGCAGTTAATCCATCTTCTTGATTATTTTAATTGCCTCCTCTGTTCCTCCTCCAATTTCACGGCATCTTTTTGGAGACATGGAGACCAGAGCTGCACAGAGTACTAAAAAAGTGGACACACCAATGTTTTTATACAGCAACAAATTTTATGTCTTCTGTCTTGTTCTAAAAACTTTTTCTGATGATGTCCTGCATTCGGTTTATTTTGACTGCTACTGCACACTGAGCTCGTGACCTCAGAGACTTGCCAGTGGTGACTCCAAGGTGCCTTTCCTGAGTGCTGACTGGTCATTCTGAATTCAGCATCACGGGGCATGGCTCAGATTATTCTTTCCCGATGCATTGACTTAGATTTATCTACATGAGCTCACTTGCCACCTTCCTTCTCTGCTCAGTTTTGCCACCTTTCTTCTCAGCTCTGAAGTTCCTTCAGACTGTTGACATTTAACATTTGACCACAAAGGATAGCTTGTTATCATCCTCAAACTTGGAGATTTCACTGTACACTCTCTTCTCCAGGTCATTGATGAAAATATTTAATAAAACCAGTGTCAGTGTCTATCCCTCGGGGACCTCACTGCTGAAAATGAACTATCCATCCTGTAAAAGAACCAAAAAGCCCTACTCTTTGCTTCCTATTCTTTAACAGTTTGCAATCCATAAAAGACATTTTCTCCCATAAAAGACATTTTCTCAACTCCTGTGGTAACTGGGTTTTTTTACTAACCCTCTCAAAGGCTTTTTGAAAATCCAAATGTATTATGCCCTCCATATCCTCTTAATCCATGTGCTTACTGAAACCTTCACAGGACTTCAGCAGGTTAGAGAAGGAGAATTTCCCGTTGTAGAAGTCATTCTAGACAGTTTCTATCTGCGTGCTGAGTGATTTTACCCTTTATTACAGAGTCTACCTTCTAACCAGGAATAGAAGGAGAGCAGAACAGCTTGTGATTCCTGAAAGACTTAATGAAAGATCTGTAAAATTTTTTTGTAAATCATGTCATGCACATTCTCTTTGTAATATGTCTGTGGAATACAGCTTTTTAATATCATAAGCATTATTTATTATTACAAATTCATTAAGAATGGAAGTTTTCTACTTGCCAGTTTTCATACCCTGTTGCAGAATTATCAATTATTCAATGAACTCTGAAGGAAGGAGTTGGATTAAAAAGGTATGGACATGGAAAGAGTATGGCTGTGCGTTATGCTTCCCCTGTACACCCCAGGACTTCTCCAGAACTCAGTCTTGCACTCTGTCTGGCAATGGGAAATTTGCCCTGTGTGAAGAGACCAAACGCTGGTGCTATCTGTTTCATGAAAAAGCATAATAGCATATTGGCTTTAGCCAATAGCTTGAGCTATTTTATCCTGGTTTTCCTGAAATAAGAACCTGTCTAAAGAATTTCTATGCAAATTAGATTTACAGATTAATATTCCTGGTTAAGTTCATCATTAGAGCCTACAGAGTTTTTGCTTTGACACTTCAAACACCAAGTTCAGTGTTTCTTCTTTAGTACAAGCAATAAAAGAGATGCCTGACCTTCCCTACTCAAGGCTCTGAAATACTGGTCTTCTCAAAACTTCATTTCAAAGCATGTGATCAATAATCTGGTATTTTGCACGTGTCTATTATGAATATATTAAATACACTGCATATGCACAATAAAAATATATGCACTCCCTATAAATTCTATTCTGTGTACACATATAAACCACTGCAATTTAGTTATTTACTGGGTACTACAAGAGCTATAAAATGCCACTTTCTAAGTCTACAACTGAGGCTTAAGTCAGCATTTTTATGATATCATCTGTACTGGGAAAACATTAAAGGCTCAATATTTAATAAACATAATAAACATCCCCATGAAACAAATTGTTCATAAACTACCTGTTTAATTTTTCAGGGTTCCTGAACCACATATTTTCTTATTAGTTGTGAGCCTGCTGGGTTGCAGGATAGATAGGGCCTGTCAGGGATAGAATATAATGTAGCGGTTTTATGAATTATTTCTGTGAGGAAAAGCCTATTACAGCTGACAAGAGGATGATGATATTAGCCCATCATCATTCAGATGGCACCACCCTTCCCCCTTTCATCCATCAGACCTCTTGTATGGAGGCTGAAAGCCATACAGTCTTTGCATAGCCAACACAAAGACAAATACTGCTCTTTTTCTGCGTCCATGAAACATTTAGTATTTCATTTTGAATCATGGCAGATGACAGTAACAAATGGCCTAATGAATCTCCCTTATTGTCCCTTGTGAATCTGAAGATGAGCTAAAAGTAAAATCTCTGTTTCTTTTTTTGGACCTGCTCGTTTGGGATTGAAAGGTTTTTGCTGCATTCTAAATAGCATTCCTCTGTTACTGAAAATTAGACCAATAAACAAACAAGCAACTTGCAAAGCACACAGCTATACCACTGTAGACCGTTCTTCATCCTGTACCTGACAAACAATATTTTGGGGAAAGCACTTCAATCAACTTTCGCACAAGTATTTAAAGCAATGTACATATGTAAAAAAATAATATGTAGAAACAATAATAAAACCACACAATGAAGTTCTGTGTTAGAATACAGTAGCAATACATTGGTGGGCATCATGAAATGTAGACCCATTTTTACCACTCTTTTGTTTTATTTAAAAGAAAATACACTAATAATGTCCATACTTTACTGCAAGAGCATGGCATTGCTTTTATTAATTTATAAGACCTGATCATCTAAAGATTTCTTTAGAGGGCGTCATCACTAAAAAGTCATTACACATGATCATTCCTTTCTTACCACCACTCCCTCCCAACCTACATACTGAACATCGTTACACAGCCATCTTGCCTGCCTTTACCCATGCAGGAAATTTTACAGGCAGAAATTAATAATGTGGCTAGAAATAGTTTAGTGAGCACTGTATGATAAAATGCTCCCGTCACAAGACCTTGCTCTCTTTGATCCAGTCATTACATGAGCTTTTCTTTCAGCTGCAGAGGTGATTGCTGCACTTGCATCTCACCCCCTGCTGTAAGTGCTTTGGGTGCAAGCTGAACGCCAGCTTGGGTCACCCTGGGCTGCATGGTGCTCCCCATGCTCTCTCAGCATTCACTCCAGCACAAATGCATCCCAAACCTCATGTCAGCCGTGTCTGCCTTGCTGGGCAGGTATGTTCAGGGTGGGCCACATGGCTTTAGTTCCCTGGCTGCGTCCTGACATCAGGTACCGAAATAGAAAATGCGAGTGCAGACCCTCAGTGTGCTTTGGTCTCCTTTCAGTGGAAACCTAGATTGACAAGTACAGAGGGAGCTGCAGTGCTCTGAAGTAAGGTCCACCGATCTGGATGATGAGGAAACTAAGACTAGGAACTGCATCGATCCTGCAGCATGGGCTGGAAACTTTATTCTCATTGGCCCAATTTATAGTTCAGTCTGGTTCCAACATGTTCTGATGTTCTGTACATGCATCTATAACATTACTAAAGCTGTTGGCGTGTAACCTATCTGCTCATTCTTACCACAGAGCTATCATATCCCTTTCATGGATGTATATAGTGATAGCAAGCTCACGTTTGCTCCCCTTTACTTGAAAAAGTCTTCCTTCTATTTATTTCACTGTCTTTTTTCCTTTAAACTGGTTTCATCTACCCCCAAAACATTGTGATTCATTGAGCTTTGCTCTTCAGTAATGTCTCCCCTGATTCCCTCTCACGCAACACACAAGCTTACCTTTAGCAAAGCACAAGACACAGGAATGGCAGGAACTCCTTTTCATTTATTATGAAAAGTTGTGAAAGTACTTCAGCAACAAATGCTCATTTTGTTTTGTCAGGGAAGCTAACAAAAATGGCTTGCTTTATGTATGAAACTTTTTGCACAGCTCTGTATCTACTGTAGGCACATGTGCATTTTTGACATGACAGATCATAATGGCTCTTTCAGAGCCATTACAGTTACCAAGTAAATCCTTCTTAGTTCAAGTACATATAATTGATTCCCATAGACTGTAATAGCTCCAAAACCAAGGCAATACCCTTACCAAACATAAAAGCAGTGGCAGGACTAATACATAATAGCAGTCAGTTTTTACCACCATGGTACTAGAAAATGATGCAGTGCTAACAACATGGGTTTTTTATTTGCTGATTTTTGGCACAATAGAAGGGCAATAATTTCATGGTATTACAGTGGCATCATTCCTGCATAGTCCTGGTAAAGCTGTAAATCCTCAAGTATCACAATAGTCATCTCAGTCTCCATATGGAATGTAAATTAAGGGCTTGTCTATTCAACTTCTATGCATATAAATATTCCAGTACAGTTTACTGGGGAAGCGGAAGAATAAGGTTGTTTGGTTGGTTTGGGTTTTTGTTTGTTTGGTTGGTTGGTTTTTTTCCTTATAAATCAGGAATGCAGAATAAAACCCAAAAAAACCCTCCACTTTAAAAATAGTACCACAAATTACAATGGATCAGTGATTTAAGTAACATTCAATACACTTTAAACCATAAGAAAAAGGCGATGGACTGCAGTTATGCTCTACAGTCCTCTCCTGTACTCAGAAACCTGTAGGTTTGTATTGCTCACAGAGGAATTGTGCAAAATCCTTTCTCAAGCAGCTTGGTGAGCAGTGGCAATACAGAGCAGGCATTACATTTTTTAATGTAATAGTCTGCTCCTCCTCAGCATGTCTGATAGAGTAGATAAACAGCTTGGCCACATACATCCCTGACTTTCTACTCCATAAGAGTATGAGGAAGGATAATCTCTGTGCTCATGAACATAGATGACCAATGACCCTAAAAGGAAGGAGAGCACCAAATCATATATTGACAAGACGACCATTTTCTTTCACACACAGAAAATAGGCAGGGCACAATAAGAAACTCCTCCTTTTTCTTTTTTTTTTTTTTTTAAATGACTTTTGAAGAAAATACAAGTATTTAACTTTTTTTTTTTTTGTTCTGAAAGAGTTATATTACAATAGAAAAAGGTGCTGTAAACTTCAAGAAGATAATGTACCTTCTGTAAAGAAGTCTCAGTGGAGATCATAGAAATTTCACATGACTCCCATATGTTAATAATGTCTTTGAATATAAAATCCAAATTAAAACTGGAGCTGAATAAAATACTTTTGTTAAAAGTAACATTTTGAAATGCTGTCAGTAACTATCATAAATATTTGAGAAGTTAATATTTTAATCTTCAACTATAGCTCTGAAAACATTTTTAGTGACAGACAGTGCTTCATTAATAGAGTTCTGTATGTCTAATTGCTTTAGGCAAAGTGGGTTGCATTATTTTGACACATGACATGCAATTAGTACATGGTCACACGGCTAAAGGAAGATTTTACACCTTTTTTCCTTCTACATTCAGAGTGGATAATTAGCATATTTTTTCTGCTTAGAATAATCATCAGAGCCTTAGATCAGAAATTGCCTAATGAGGTAAAATTCCAGTTGTTGACATTAATACATGTGACATTTTTTCAGTTGTAAAAGTAAACCTACTGCTGCCATTTCATTTACTCTTTCCAGCACGTTCCTAAGATTCAGCTATTTTTTTTTAGCATCAAGCCATTGAATAATCATATCTTTTCAACAGAGAGAAATGAATGATGTTTTTATATTTTAGCATATTTACTTGATAGTGATATTTTAAGAAGATTAAATTTGGCTCTAACCTGAAGCCATCCTAGGTAGATTGAAGTTCTTTTAACACAAAAGGTAAACCACAATCACAATACACGTGCTTCTTGCTTATGAACTTGTCTGATATACTGTACAAAAAATGGGAAATAATTTTGCTCAGTTGTAAGACTCACACTATAGGCTATGCGTAACACTCCTAAAATGAAAGTCTGTTGTTTTGCATAAAAACATATTTTGATTACCTTGTGTTGAAGAAATAATGAAGATTTATTATAGATAAGCTGATGTAATATAATACACTTTGGCTACAGAAATAAGTGTTTTCCTAGAGAACAGATTTTGAAAATTTTAAAAAGCATTATATTAGGTCTTTTTAAGTAGACTTTTTTCCTTGCATTTAACACAAGTGCATATAATCATCTTTTATTTTCAATATCTAAAGAGCATATTCATTTAGGGCAAAGGAATTGGTTTGGATTCTCATTATTTCACTCCTTATTCAGGCAAGCTTTCCTCTGAACAATTTTCCTGAGGTGTGGGATCTGCAACTGAACCAGGTCTTCTGGATATGAGTTCTCCTGATAGTTCTGAGCGTAGAACAGAGAGAGATATTCTTCAGAACTACATCAGACACTTGGTACTACCTATAAGAAAGGGCTGACTTAAGCATGAGGTGGACAGCATTTTTTTTTTACTTTTAATATCCTGCTGTTTATTTAAATGTATAGGAGAGAGGAATCATAGAGCACACTCTTGCCTTATTTCAGATATTTTATATTTACCAGGTTTGAAACAGCAGTAGGGTTAGCACTTAACATTTACAGAGAAGAGAAAAAGGTACAGACATTTATCTTTTTTTCATAAATTGGGAAGCTATTGAATATAATGGTAAAGGTGAAATGTCCACCTTTGACTTGGAAGAACCCCTGCTCCAGTAGCAGCCAGATGTTTGGAAGATATGTTCCCAGAAGATAAACTTCATATATATACTTTTACTCTTCCCTTACCTTATTCTGGTCATTTATCAGGCTAGATAGGTTAAATATTCTAATCTGGTCTGACTACTCTTCTATAGCATCCGGAAAACTGTGTATCGAAATTGTTTTGAGATAGATTTTTGATGAGTCTTAATTAGTGCTGATAAGCTATTACATATGGCCATTTTTATTCTGAACATGGGGCATGTAGGATTATTTTGTTAATGTATTTTCTGCTGTGCCATAAGGTGGTTCTGCATCCCCAGTGCTACAGACAGGATAGTACAGAGCTCAGCGAGCTCATGGTACTGGTGGGTGTATGCAGCACTAGTTACTGCGTGCATCTTCCACTGCATTTTGGAATTACATTGTGCTGCTGTCTAAAAACGTGCAGCTTCTGATAAGAAAAAAAAAAAGCTTTTCTAAACTACATTTACAGTTGTGATGAGACTGTGATAGTGAGTTTAGTGGCAAGATGCAGTCATTCAGCAGCAAGTCAACAAGAAACCAAATGTCCACAGATTATATTACACTGTCACAATCTACCACATCACAGTAAATCAATGAAGATCAAATTGGCAAACAGCAGTGTGCAGGAAATCAGAAACACCAAACAGGGGGTCTTTGACATTTTTATTTAAGCATATATTCACTAGTCTTACTCATTTCCTAAAAGCTTGAGACTAAATAAAACAGATTAGAAATTCACAGACTAAACCCAGACATAGAAAGATCCTCACAACTCAAGAAATATTGCTACAAATTCTCAGAATTGCCTGAAACCAAACTGAACACATACCAGCAGGATTCGTTTCAACCAGGCCTACATGTACGAAAAAATATATCTGCTCAACACGTTTTAGATGGCATTCAGCTAGCACTATGATACAAATAGGTAGGGGTTTTTGTAGTGTTGATCCTGGTCCACTATTTCTTCATTCTCCCATTATTATCACTGGTACCAGCTGGTAGATATTTGAAATTAGAGCTGAACAAATAATTGGATGTTTTGGTTCACTGACACAACTGAAAAACTGAAAGTGGGGGGAGGGAATGATCATTCTGTCTTGGAAGGATTGTTTGTTTGGTTTTGGTTCTTCTTATCCATGGAACAATCAGGAAAAAAACCTGCTTCTGGTAACATAAAACAATTCTTTCATTTTCAGGGTGTGTGCTTTATTTAAAATTTATATTAAATGAAAAATTTAAATATTTATTTAAAGAAGCTTTAAATGGAGAAATTTTTTTCCTATTTTTTCCATTTTGCTGCTGGCTGAAACAGTTTGCCAAATTTGACATCATTTTTACAAGCACTTTTGCTGACATAATTTAAAAAAAAATTATTGAACCAATATATGATCACAAATGTTTGCCTAGCTCTACTTGAAATATCACTGGATCAATGCCTTCCAGAAGATTAAGCTGGAATCATATAGGAATCATTTTGTGCCTCTCTTATTCTTAGACTCCTTGGGAGAGTCAAGTCCCTGGGACGTATTAGGGCAGCTTTGCGAACTGCCATATCTACTTCCTATTCCCTGCTACAGTTCCAGAAGGCATATAACAGTGAGAAGCCACTGAGACACATGGAAGACATTATAACTACACTGTGACCCCTTTGGCCAGCTATATCTGGCACAAAGAGCAGTAGGGCAATGCTGAATCTTAGGTTTTTTGTAATCACATATAAACACTTCTCAGAAATATGATCAGTTGCACTAGGCAATGTTTAATGTACTTGCATATTTTAGCCTTTTGAGTAGGAAATTAGGTGTGGGGGGAAATAGTGCAGATGCTTTTCTGATTTTCCAGCTTTGATGAGTTTTTTTCTTTGACATCATCCATTTTAGGGTCACCATATGAATTCCTATACTCCCAGATTAATGCACAGGCAGTCACTCTGTTACTGTCTCGACTAAATTCTTTCAGTACCAGCTACAGAATTTCATTTCAGGAAATCTTCAGAGGAATCTGAGATTAAAAGTGATCAGATTGCTTCAACATACATTGCTTTCTATAGATCTAGTCTTTTTAAATATACGGGCATGATTAAAGTGGTATGATCCATATGACAAATACAAAAAAGAGTCTCTTGCAATATTTGTTCGTATTGTTGCTCTGAAAACTTTCTATGTATGCTTGATAGAGAGAAAATTAAGTATTCATCTTGCAGAATACACTGAATTGTACTACTTGTTTCACTCTCAGTTGTCATGCTGATTAACCTGGTCAGCAGAGATTCCTGTAATATCTAATATAACATGCACATGTCACTTTATTGCTTTCAAGCTAGCATAAAAATTTCCCCTATATTATGATCTTGTTTTCCCTCTTTTATAGCTGGAGTTCTTTTCAAACATATCTTTCCTCTGTCTTTCATGATGAGAATGCAGTTTCCTCCATAGTCCCATCTATGTTACCTGAACAACCCTATTTTACCACGCCAGCTTCTTATGAAACAAGGTCAGTTTCTGCGCATTTATGTACTGGGCAATATGCGCCTCAGAATATTGTTTGATGCCTGCATCCTGTTATATAGCCACACAACAGAAAGGATGCAATGTTAATAACTGAGCAAGGACTCATAAAGTTGTATACAAAACATGTCAAAATTATAGTCTCATTGATTGGTCAAAACTAAAGATTTTGCAGTCAGAAACTTCTCAATAAAAGCCATTTCCAACCCTGCTTTTGGTTTGATAACACTGACTAGGTAGTCAAGATGCACAAATAAAAACTTTGTATTTGTAATTTCAGATTATCTTTATCATTCTCTTTATTATGCAATACTGAAAGAAATTTCTATGAAAAAAGTGTTAAGTACATGTACACACATACACACAAGTCCCTGCTCTTCAAAGGAAATTAATCCTGAAAAAAAACCCCACACAACCCCATGTAAATTTAAAAATTTACACTATAAGAAGAAATATCTTGGAGGTCTTTAAATTTCATAGGTCAAGCCTCTAATGAGAATTGGAAGATGGGATTTGGAGTGCTCTCATAAAATTTTATAAGAGCCACAACATTCAAATTATTGCGCTGTACAAATAGATATAGTAAATGTAAATAGGTGCATACCATCGGCCTCTACTTACATTCAACAGAGATCAATGATAACTTGAGAAACACTACAAATGTGTGTACACCAGCAAAAGGGGACACAGAGACAGAGGAAAACCTACCCCAGCATAACACTGTTAATAACATTTATTTTATTTCAGTCTTGAGTTATAATGTTAAACAATCAATCAACAACATGTTCACAATTTTAATGCTTCTCATTCCATGTTTTGATTCTGATCTGCCACAATTATTAAATGAAATTAAGTGGCAGTTACTTGAACTAGAAACATAAAAAGGTTATGACTTTTTTGTTTCAAAACTCAGAATTTATAGCTAAAGGGCCTATTCTTGTCTCAAAGAGCACGCATAACACTAATTAAGGGCAATGGGAATGACATGTCTCTACTAAGATGAAAATGTAAAATTTCATTAAAATATTTGTTAGTAATAATGCCAATTATTAAGGATTATAGCCTTAATTTAAAAGAACCTGGCCACTTAGAGGACTGTTTCTAATACTACTTTTTAACATAAATTTTAAAAAATAATATCTGTGAACCATTTTAATAGCAGTAAGAAGGTAGGTTGGGAAAGGTACACTTAGCCCACAAAAAATGTTAGAAAAGAGCTTTACAGCTATTTGGAAAACATTGGAAAAAATAATTTTGTAAAGTAAAAGATACCTCAGTATCCTATAGCTTATTTAGTCCCAGTATCTTGGATTTCACAATTTAATACTTGTCATCTTTGTGTGATCCGGTATTCATTAATATAATTAATCAGTAAGATTAAAATAATAAAAATATTTTTAACAATTCAGTTTGTATTAAATGCTTAACTGCTTGCTCAATGCTACAGTTATGAAATTTTCTGCATTCAGTTATTAATTTTACTTTACCTGTCACTTGGAGAAATATAAATGCTTGAAGCAACAAAATTTCAGTTAGTTAAGGTTTAGCATTTATTTTGTAATGCATAACTTGTTTAAAGGATGGATTTTACATATTTTGTAATCAGGTACTTAGAAAGTTTTTGAAATACAGTATTTCAGTAAGTAAAAACTTTTCTTATAGCCCATATATAAATTATTTACTTCGATCATTTGGGAAACTAACATAATTATGATGACTATTTAATTAAAGCTTCTGCAGAACTTGACAACAATGCTAATAAAGCAATCGAGGAGATACAAGTAGTTGATTTTAATTGGAAGAGATGACACTATTTACAAGAATAAATGACGGTAGCTAATCTCACATTCGTAATTATCAGTGATGGGCCTACTTCAAAAGATGTTGTGGTTCTTGTCTGTTTTAGCTGAGTCCCCCAAATATATGTGTTTATTCAGAGTTTACATGTCTATCTGAATTGTAAATGTAACAATTTTTCTTACAGGAGGCAGCTGAGTTGCCTCCTGGACCTGAATACTTCAGTGATACAAGAAGAAAAAGCTTTTATATTTGCACCCAAACAATCTCTCTTCTCCTTTTCATCTCTGGAGTTGTAAGCTCTAGCCTTGCAGTTTCCCAGTGAAGAATGCATTTGATTATCTGGAGCAAATGATGCCTGGCTGCTCTATAGAAATACATGGAGCATCCATATCCTCTGACACCATATGTCTGTACCTTGCCAGGTGGAGCTCCATGTGTCCTCTGGAGTATTGATATCGCTCTCTCTCCCTTTCACAGACCTGGCTGACAAGCCTAGTACATCAAGAATAGTGCCTTATAGTTCCTGGCATCCAGTCATTCCCTCTATAGCAACTCCAAATCTGTACGGAGGTCCAGGAGACGATGCCGTTGGGTCAGCATTTTCAAAATGAGCTATTTTATTTATACTATCAGATTCAGGGGAAAATAATCTTATGTGGCTATTTTTTTCTTCACATAAGTACAAGCTTTATGCTGCGTGTTTAACAAGGTCCTGAAAACATACATAATAAAGCAAACAGTACTCATATCTAGGCACTGGCTGAAACGATGCACAGTGAGCAGCATGTATCTCAGTATATATTATGTTTCTCTCCTTTTCCCAACAAAGAGTTTATGAGATCCTGTGGATGTTGACTGTTCATTGCTGGGCATTTTGGGGTAATTAAGTTATTTGAATTGCCATAATTTCCTGTCACGTTCTGGCACAGATAGGCTGACTTTGTTTTGTGACAGAGTTTGTAGCAGCAGGGTAAAAGCTACTCTAGAACTGATAACTTCAACTATCACTGTTTGTGGAGCACCTCAGGGTATTTGGGGAAAAATGAAGGAAGCAATCTGAATTTTTATATTTTGGAGCAAATACTATGCTCCCCTGACTGCTTCTCTGAGAGCAGGATTTACATTGATCAGCTGGTACTGTAAATGTAATCTGAAAAGAACACTGGGAACATATATTCTGCTTAGAAAGAGTATGGCTCTTCTCCTTTAGATGACTATATTCTCTGCAAGGAAACATGGCAGCAGATCAAGACTGAACATCTTTCTCTAGTCTTACTGATGACTTTGGTATTTAAGTTGTTTCTGGAAACCTCCGGTGATTTCTCATTGAAACCTCTTGTGTCAGGATAAGCTAGTCACTTGGTCTTCATTCAGTCCCAGTTGTTCACCTCTTGCCTGATGGCATGCAAAGATCTGGAGGAGTAATAGTAACAGTGCTGCTGTTTGATAACTAGTGACACAGTAGCAGTGAACTGTGACAAGTCCATTACAAAGCAAGAAGTACCATTCCCCTCCCTGTACTAATTTTTCAGTTATCTTTCACGTTATACGTTAAATATACAGAATTTTCTTTTGCACTATGGATAGCTCCTATATCTAACAAAAATAGACCATCTAGGATCATAATGTCTCTGCTAGGAGAAGACACTGCAGCTGAAATTAGGGTGCAATTCCTACCTTAACTAAACTGAAATTAGTTTGCAACCTCATTTAAGAACAAAACAAACCAAAAACAAAACAGAGAACTTGAGAAAAATTCTCCATGCAAGGAAATAACAGAAGAAAACAAAAAACATCACACTGTAGTCGAAATCATCCTAAAAGCATTTTCTTAGACTCAGGTCCCCAGTAAATAGCATGTGAAATGCTTTGTGAACAATGGTCAAGCAAATAAATTTTAATCCTAACAAATATGCCTATCAATTTTAAAAAGAGTGATGGATCCACAGACATTGCTGTTACCCTTTCTTCTTATTAGACTACCTCTTCTTTGGTTCTTAGGAGTCAACTGCTTTCCATTCAAGAAATTTGTATGCCTCCCTTCTGTACATTTTTCTGTGGCTTGCATTATTGTTTTCTAAATAGCTTATCACATGCTATTTATCATGGGAATGACTTTGATACCTTTGTGTGGGCTCCACAGATCCCCTCTTATGATGATTAAATCATGATGCCTATTCCATTACATCATATTCGTAATGAATTACTTCATCCATCAATTATTGCAGAACTGTTCTCATATCGTGTGAGAATATGGACTTTCCACACCACTCAAAACAGAGTGTACAGCAAACAACCCTGCCATCAGCTAAATATGAAAATGAAATTGAAACAGCAGAGCAGTCTGCAGCTGTGACATCTGTGAATGTACTGCCAATAGTTACATCATTGTGAGAAATGACACCCTTTCTTCCACCAACACAAATACTGCATAGCATATTATACAGGAACATGACAAACCAAAAAGGTACAACATGCAATAGCACTAAATTCTACAAGTATTTGCCTCTTCTGAATCAAATACTTTAACTCTTGTATCGGTAGTAGTTATATCATTGCTTTAGACACAGTAAATAGTAATTTAAATGAAGATAAATTGTAAAAATTACTTTTACAGAGCTCTGATTCTTTTTGCCCTACAAGTGTTTAACACTTCTGAATTGGAAGCAATTTAGGGATGTTTCCAGAGAATCTTAGAGATGCTAGGTTGACACAGATCTTTAGCAATAACCTTTCCTCTACTGGGAGCAAGTGTATGTATACAAATGTTTGTTATTTTCCAAAATCTCTAGTTGACCTATCCTAATTAAATTATCCTTTATGCCGAAAGGTTTTCTTTACATATTTACCTTAAAACTCTACAGTTGCAGATTAGCTCTTTTTTCCCTCCTGCAATCTGTCTTTACAGGTTTTATATTCCACAAAGTGTGCCCTGACTTTTTTTGCTGTTTTCTAGAGTTTCCATCCAAATTTTAACTTTATTCCCTAACCTTAACCCTGTGCTACTTGAAACTGGACACAGAATTCCAGTTGCAAATTCTCTGGTGTTTAGCAGAGAATAATAATTACTCCTGGTCTTACATGCAACAGTCTTACTGGTATGTCGCAGGATGACTTTTTTTTTTTTTTTTTTTTTTTCCCAGTGGCATTATTTGTTTTGTCAGCTTGGATTCAGTTTCTAGTTCTCTCCCCATTTGTATTTATGCAGACAGGTGGGGGTAGGCAGAAGATATCCCCTTAGTACTTTGCAGTTATTCACACTGAATTATATGCTATTGATTTCAGATCCTTGCAATTTATCAAGATCGCTTTGAATTCTAACCATGTTCTCCAGAATACTCAACATCCTCCTTGGCTCAATGCCATTTTCAAATTTTACAAGTACACTTTCCATTCAGTCACCCAAGTTTTTAATCAAAATACAAACACCTGGATAATGGGATATATAGTCCCCTTTTTCTATAGATTAGCCTTATTAAGTGCAGTGCGATGGAGAATCACACCATGGTGTAGACCAGAATTCTATTTTGCGTTAACATCCATTTAAAAAGGACTTAACATTTACATATTCTGTAGTCAGTTATACTGTCTTGATTGTAGCATTACGCTACAAGGAGTAGTCCTTGTCCAGGAGCCCTGGAAGTGTGCTTCATGCCTAAGGGGTTAAGCCTAATGGCACAACGATGTTGAGTCTAGCACCATTGCATCCATTAAAAACAGTATCTATATTTTAGTAGGTGATAGTAACAGACATAATACTTGTCATTGATTTTATAGGTTGAGTTTGTATCATAATATATTGACACTGTACTTTTATACAAGACTTGCTTCAGGGTGTAGCTGCATTCAGCACTGAATAACAGGCTAATAAAAACTGTAGCAGAAACAGCTTTACGACCCTCCATTGACTTGTGTTTTACATTGTATTATCTTATTGCAGACATCTGAATTAAAGGTTAACAAACACTATTTAATGGGTTGTCGGAATGAATGTACAGTACATGAATACATGCCTAGCAATGTCTATCAGTTATCATACTGTACATGCATTGTGATTTGGTTGAAGACAAGACTGTAAATGGGTGATGGCTCCTGACTGACTCTTTTTAGTAGTATGAAATAGCACATTTTGTTATACTTCCTCCAATTAAGTGCATATCTACCATTAAAGCAATCTGTCATCATTTTAACAATGTCATTAACTTCTACAGTGTCTCACAGACGCTTTGTTCTTCCTTCAAAATTAGCAGCACATACATTTATATAGAAACTTCGAAATGCAAAATAGGGAAAACAAGTTTAAGAAGCCATCATCTGTAAATTATATAAATAATAAAAAAGTGGTTACTGAGGAAATGTGACTGCTTTAAAAGAAAAAGTACAAAGTACTTAATCTGCAGAAATTGTACAGTAATAAAAATGTGCTAACCTATAAAAATATAAATTATTTTTCTCTCTCTGGTAATTATAAGGAAATATGGTTTACCATACTATAAAAATGTACTAACCCTATAAAAATATACTAAATTATTTGTCTATCTATAGTAATTATCAGGAAATATGGTTTACAATAGAACAAAATGTACTAAGCCTGTAAAAATACACTAAATTATGTTTCTATCTATAGTAATTATTAGGAAATACGGTTTACAACTCATAAAAGTAGCATTTTAAATATAATAAGCCTGGCTACAGAACTACAGAATCAAAAATGGGACTGATTCTTTCCTATTTTATGCTCAGACAAGCTAAACTTACTTTAGAAGGCTCCAGTAAACACAGGAAGAGCTATAAAATGCCCTGCTCAGCAGTGGGTGTTTAAAACAATTGATGGATAAAACATGAGCCCATTAAAAAAAAAAAAAAAAAATAATGGGTTATTTATTTCCTGAAAGTTTCACATTCAAATTAATAGTGATATGTCAAGCTGATGAAGTATCAGCTCTAGAGGCTAGCTTTGGTAGCACTGCACTATATTTTTCTAAATATAGTTAAGCTGTTACCCTTTTAAATTTGATTTCAAACAATATAAATCAAGCATCCTATTTAGTTAAAAACTAAACCACAATAAATTCATCTGCATTACAATTTTTAATTCCTTTCAGCTGAAATGGGGCAAAGATACCAAAGACCACTTAAAAATATATTGCACTATGCCAATAACGTGTATAACCTATAGGGAATATCAAGGGAAAATTTTTCAAAAGCATCCAGATCACTTAGGAACCTAAGTTCTAATTTCAGAAGTGACTTAGGCCTGGATCTTTAAAAGTATGAGGCCCGTAAGTCCTTCATCATAGGTGCTTAAATGCTTTTAAAAACCTATACTATAGATGAGTGCATAAATTTACTAGCTTTCAGTGAGGCTTCTGTCACTCACTGTTGTCACTTCAGACAATGACACACAGAGTCTCAGGTCACTTTTGGGAACTTCTGAAATACTAGCCCTAGTTCCAATAGTAGCCAGTTTTTTGATGCAAGCACCACTTTGAGTTGTTACCAGCTTCTTTAAGTACTCTTGTCAAAGGGACTATGATTCTTTTGTTCTTCAATACAATTTAATGTTGGACTCGTTTCTGTCAGGAAACTGGCATTTTTGCATCACTTCAAATGATTTTTTGTAATATAGATATTTGTCATTCTCTATATTCTGAGTCTTTCATAACCTAAAATAATATTCTGGAAAGCTCAGAAGAACTCAAAATATTCTTCTGTTACATAAAAAGCTTATAATATTCTTCTCTTTCTGTGTAGTGCTGATCTGATGTGATAAGAGCATTGTGTTTTCTTAATTACAATCTACCAAGATTTCACAGGGCACAGAGAGAAATTCATATTAAAATTTTCATAGGGCACACATTAGATAGGGATAAATTTCTCATTATAACTGAGAAAAATAATTATTTACATCTTATTTTAATACCTTGGGTGGGGCATTGTTTTATTCATAAGTGTAATTGTTATTTCCTAACATTTCATTCCAAGCAGTTGAAATGAGAAACTCATGAGGTAGAAGGAGCAGTTAGAGAAGGTCTCAAATACTGGGGATGTGAGGATCCTGATCTCTCTCACCCTCCATGCTAACAGAAGTAACAGTCCTGGATATAAAGAGAGTTACACAGGTCAATACTGAAAATCTAATGCCTGCTCCATTTCTGCCTTCTGTGAGATCCTCTGGAGGGGAGAAAAAGAGTAAGAATCCTTTGCTTGCAGTGCTTCAATTTCTGCATAATAAAATGGATACCCTACTACATACTCTCCTCCACAGAAGCTAAGGGAAACAGAATGGCCTTGTCAGTATCTTGACATAAACCCAGAAAATTCAAGGGGATGTGCCAGTAATTCTACAAGAGCCTATTCCTTGGCTTTCATCCAGCTTGATCCTACAGAAGTTTTGACACCAGTCCAGCAAGACAGAAGGCCTGAGTCAGTTCTCCAGAGAGGCCTGTGCTTTGACATCACTGCACTATTCAATATACTGATGAGCTGGTGACTTCAAGGACGCATGACAAAGTCTACCACTTTTAGAGGCACTAGGCTGGAGACCTTGGAGAAACTTATGCTTTCAAATCAGCACGGCGAGCTAATGTTTCTGACCCAGTCACTTCATTGTTACTCGCTGCTTGGCAGCAGACCAGAAAGTTACAGATAACAAGCCAGAGACTTCATAGTGTTTTTTCCTCATTTCAGACTGTTCCTGGTTCTTCTGCCTCAATATCAGTTCAGGGAAGTTGTTGAAAGGGCTCTGCCTTGTCTAAGCTCCAAAGTTGTATGTCCTAACACCGCAGCCTCTCAAACGCTTATTCATTCCCATGTGGTTAGCACAATAGGGCTGCTGAATGACAGTGCATGAGAAGCCATGCCTTCATATAAAGCTAGTAAATTGTATCTGGAAACTGCAATTTCAGTGAGAAAAGTAACTCTGTTCCACATATATCTAACATCCCTGGAATATTATCGCAGGTACCCATATGTGCTGAGCTGTTGACCTTATATTAAACAAGACAGAGATCCTCAGGATGGTCTTCACAGGAGGGCAGGAACTCCTTAAGAACTGATAACTTCACACAAACATGGCATAAAAATGTTCAACATTTCTAATTATATTCTTGAAAAAATTGCACATCCTTGTTTTCAACTACTTTTATTCCTTCTTGATTTGCCAGCTTTGAGGCAAATTTGATTATCAAAAACTGAGAGGGTATGCCTTCCCTGCTGATGGAGAAGGTATCATGGGGAAAAGGTCATGGTGGAAGAACAAAATAGCTAAGTGCAGAAGCTGCTGAGAATTATTCAATGCATGTAGAAGGTAAAAGGTGGCAGGGAGGATGGAGTAGCGATAAAAAGGTGTTAGCCTGTTGAGTACACAGCAGGATTTGAGTGAGAGAAAATATCATAAAAAGTCTTTCAGCATTGTGATTGTCTTTCATCCTGCTGCCTATTCAAGAGGAAGAGAGTATGGCTGCCGGTTAGCAAGGGCTCCCTCTTATCCTATTTTCTCTTCTAACAAGCTGAAGTCTTCTCAGAGCTGTTGCTTTCCTTAATTGCCTTTTTAAACCAGTTACCTCTTTCTGACTGTATGCATTACTTTCAGGTGCCCTTAGGGATACATTTCATGGGTGGCATGTCCCCAGCTTGAGAACCTTTGCATTCATAGTTCTCATGCTATCAGAAGTAGGTTCAATGTGAACTCTAGTGTGCCAAGAGAGTGGGAAACAACCTCCCTCCCTGCCCCACCCCAACCTGCTAATTTAGAATAATGCAGTATCCCGTTTGGTTCTTTAGCTATCAGTTTTCATCACTGGAAGGAACAGGTCTCCTACAATGGTCGTTAATTTAGGAAAGAGTACAAGACAAGTGTAAGCATATTGAGATATTTCCTCAATGTACACTCCTAACTTCCAGACATTTCAATCTAACATAGTGTCACCTATCAAGATGTACTGGAAACTGAATTTAAAGGAATGGCAGATCCATATCCTCACTTGGATACTGTTCCTCCTGCGTTTGCCTGTAAAGGATCCATGACATTATCTCAGTAACATTATGGTGTTAGCTTTTGAAAAGTTAGATCAGGGAGCAAAGATGTCTCTGTTAATACTAGAAAGATTCACATTTTATCTTTGTTTATTGGAAGTAACTCGTGACTATTGAAAAAAAGAGCTGTTTTCTAAATGAGTGAAGTAAATGACATAATTACAGGAAAATGTATGGGGTGCGGTATATTTTTATTCTAATTATTTATTATGCTATTAATTGTATGCACACAGCACTATGATGGACTAGGTTTCTACCCATTTTCCTAGCCATATCACTGAATTCACCTGTGATGCATTGTCCAGTTGAGATTATGGTGTGACAGTCAGTACTGTGATGTCAGTACTATATATGATGAACTTCAAATAACCAGACATTGTGTCCTGTTGACTGACATGCCAAGAGCATGACAATGCAAATTGCTATCTTTTTTCAACTTCACTTAAACATCTTTCTGTTGATGTAATTAAACTAAAGTGGCATCTGAAATTTATTAAACAAGTCATGCGCTTAAAAGAAATGTCCTATAAAGACTGTAAGAGATTTTTGAAGTTACATTTTTTAGCTTATTTCCTCCAAATGTTGGTGACTTCAGTGAATCAGATGCATTTTTTTATTTTATGGATATTTATTGTCCTCTGTTGCTAAACATTTTTAATATTGGTTAGATTTTAAGTCATAATATTGGAGTTTTCCTTCAGTGGATTACTAAACATTTTTCTGGTATGTGAGTAAAACATCTGCTCTTATAAAATCCTTTCACAGATAATGGATATGACTGATTACATGCAGAGGGCAAAAAGGCATAAAAGGATTATAAAGCACTCTTTTTTTGCTGAAGGTGTTAAAGGAGATACCTACAGACTACCTTAGGAGCTTCTGGAGTGGGGGCATGCCATGGCCAAGGCCCAGGAAACAAGGTGTGTAACAAGCTGGGAATGTGTGAAGCTTTGCTAGAGGATTCTGTGCAGTGTTGCTTCCACAGGCAGCTGTTGACAAGCTCTTACAGCTAAATCATTCAGTCCCTAAAGCCGACAAAAACCAAGTGAATAGAGAGGTATTTTGCCATAACTTTAATCCTGTTTCCCTAGGGTGTAAATTTAGTGCTGCACCTCTTTCCACACAGCAACTTACTCAAGCTTCTAATTGTTATCCACATTCAGATCTAAAAAGCACAATATTGCTGTTGGGAGGAATAAGAAAACAACTTCTTTTTTTTTTTTTTAAATTGAAACAGTGAATATCATTCAGTCAATACGTTACCACTTAATGAAAAAAACTGATAAATCAGAAGTTTGCCTGCTGTCTTATATGCAACTGCATATATTTGTCCTGGTTACTTCAGAGTTATCAGATAAGCAGTCTTCCAAGTACTGTCTGCTTAATGTATGTTTTTTACACATGAAGCGATGTGAAAGGAGCGGTAAGGAGCATGATTTCGTCTACTGTATAGAAGATTACAAAAAAGAAATAGAAGTTCACTCACTTTTACTTTCTACATTGTAAGCAATGGCATGTCTTTGTGAGCTGGCTAACCAGAGCAGCAAAGGCAGATATGAAAACTGTTGAAGTTGAGGCAAATATTAATGTCAAAACTTGATACACTTGAATCCTGCTACCCCAAAACATCAGCTGTGGTCAAGGGTATCGGGTGCATTCTGGATGAGAAAAATAAAAACTAACCAGTGATAGAATGAAGTGGATCAAAAATAACCCTAGTTAGATGAAGAAGTTGTTCCAGCTACCACTGGAAGTTCATGTGTAAGGCCAGGTAAGTTTCTTAGTTGGCAAACATCATGTCACTGAGGGGGGCATATAGGAGAAACACTTTGCTGGAACAAGTTGTCACATTTTGGATCATATTATATCACCAAAAAAAATCTCTGTGACTACCCAACTACTATTCAAGAGGAGGAAAAGGAGGAAGAAAAAACAAAAAATCAATTCTCTGAAGTTTAGAAGAACGATCTTAATTTAGCAAATATATTAAAAAAATTGTTTTGTATGTTAAGTTCATTTTTTAATTTCATAGTATAGAAATCATGCTGTAATTTCAGTCCGTTAAACTGCTTTACCAACCATGGAGTTTTACTGGCCAAAGTAGCACATCGCAGTATTATCCAGAACAGTGAAACCTTTTCTTTTGCTATTGTCTTCCTCCCACTAGACCATATAAATTTACTGTTTATACTGGGAGCTTTGATTAAAGGGCTTTGCTTATACTTTTATAGAGTTTCCAGTATATGTAAAACAAGCATGTTGTTTGCTTTACCTTGCAATCAGACTTTAAAGCTTTCTCATTCATCCAAATTTTTCTTAATATTAATCATATTATTACTGAACTGTCCTTCCTCTGTCAACAAGAAGAATGACTATGATGAGTAGTAATATCTTCTCCAAGAAAGAGTTAATTTTAATTATTCAAGAGATCCATCTGACCTTTAATAGACAAAATGGCAATTGTCACAAGGATGACTTGTTTTAAAACACCTTGCACATAGTCATGAAATTAGTCCAAGCCTAGCACAGTGGCAGGAAGCTTTAAGAGGAAACAGAGTGAGCAGAAATGGAACAGAATGGATCAAAAATGAGGACCGAGGATGGGGTCAAATCATCAGGGCTTAATTTTGCTATAATACAGTGCTAAAAGAAGAAACTATTCAAAATGCTGTGGAGTTAATGAAAAAAACTACTTGCTTGAACCCTTCAGTAAAAGTGTATGTAGCTGACAGAAGAGTTGAGGATCTCATTTATGTCAACATACATTGTAATATTACAGTTTTTGTGAAATTATTTTTAAGAACACAAATTTGAAATCCTATGTGTAAGTGTGAAAGTGCCCTTTTTATAAATTAAGAAAAGCATGATAAACATAAACCTGAAGTTATGAATTTCAAGCTTCTCTTGTGAAAGTGTCCAAACATTGCAGTTAAGACTGTCAGTTATCACTGATGAATTCACATTCCCTCCCATAATACTGTGTGACTCTCTACAACAATAATTTGGTGTTGTTTCTTGTGTAGAAATGGCCCTTTTGAACTACAGCAACTTTAGCAGACGGTTTAATGCAGCAAATTTTAATGCAAAGGAACCATCTGAAAAAATGGTGAGGTAATTCTCCAAGACTATGCTATTAAACCAGCCACTTTCTCCATTTCCTGCAAAGCGATGCCAACTGCTCCTTGCTGAACATAGTAAAAGGTATTGTTACTTAAGATGTGCTATTCAATTATATAGTAGAGAAAAATGAAAAGGGAAACTGTATCAGTCCTTGTTTAAAAATACCTCCTCAAGTATGTGGTCAGTGAAAACCTGCCCAGATGTTAGTTTATACACAAGCATTTTGAATGCTCTTTCAGAGGAATGGCATCTAGCCAGCATACCTGCCCCATGGGGAAAATACACATGCGTAACTCAGTTAATTAAGGAAAAAGTATGTAAACGGTGTCAAAGAGGGAAAAAGGCAGTGTATCTAGCCTAGAGCACTCTGACCCTGAAAGACGTCCTAAGGATTGATTAACAAAGAGGCATCAAGCTGTTGTATAAAATACCCTTTCCTTCATTTTATCTACTATGTTACTGATCAGTTGGAGATTTTCTTCAGCCACAAGAAACAGGCATTTCTGGCACTGAGTAGTTAATCCTGGAGCACAAGACTAAGGAAACAGTATTTTTGGAATAGTAATAGCACCCCTGGTATCTGCAAAGCAGACAAAGTGTAGTCTTGATTTTAAAATGGCTACCCTATTCCCAGGAAAAGTGGAAAGCAGTTTAACTGATGGATGATTTACTTACTAAGAAACACACTTTCACAGCACATTTAGCCTGCATGCACAGAATGGGTTTGGATATGAAAACCATGTTCTGGGACACATTCAGAGGGAAACGCAGAGTTCTATCACTGTGTCCACAACCAGAGCGGTACAAGCACCCTCCTTAGATGTAGGAAGTCCTGAGTCCGTTGCTGTTATTCTTCTAATTGCCCCCTTTTCTCATACCCAGGTCAGTCCCTAACTGCAGTGCTGTGCAATTTATTCTCAAGTCTTTCATACCAATATGTTCTGAACATGCAAAGTATTATCAAGCTCACAGTTTCAGGACCTTTTTCCTGCCTTGTGGCCAGCAGGTAAATGAGGGAAGGCTGGTGAAACCCCTCTGTGGCAGGACGGCAGGTTGGTAGAGGAGCTGCCTTGGCCTTCTGTGAGCCAGGATCTCCTCAGGGCTGATGAGGTGGCTTTCAGGCTCAGACGTCCCACCCCATCAGGGGGTCAACAACAGCACTTTGTCTTTTAAACCGAGCAGAAGCAGAGAGGGCCCAGGCACTGCTCTCCCTCACCCCTCAGGGTGCTGCCCGGCCCTGCGACGGCCCCCGCCAGCCCATGGTCCTCACCGGGCCCACTGCCCCGGGGACGGCCCTGCCTCAGGTGCGGAGGACATGGGGTGTGCTGGGGGAGTCTGAGGCACTTCTGAAAGGCAGGGTGAAGCTTAATTTTCCTTTGGCCTCGGGGCAGCCCATAGGCATATTGTGGTGGGTTTCTGGCACAGCCTGTGGGTGGTTTCGAGAAACAGCATCAGGGGCACGGTGGCAGAGGGACACCCAGGCTTGTACCGCAGGCGGGGAGGGGAAGCGCCTGCTCCACACGTGGGCCCCCATGCATCTGGGGGAAGGCAGATGGGCACCTACTCCATCTTCAGCAGCTTTTGTGGATTTCTCCTTTTGTTTGCTAGCTTTCAAGTTTAAAATATTTTGTACTCAAAATTTAATTTTAATTTGGGTGAGAAAACCTAATTATTGATTTTTACTTTTTCTTTTCATTTCTCTCCAGTCTTTCCACACACCTCTGTGGAGTGGCTAAATACTGGTAGATTGCACATGATGGGATGGATGCACTATTAATATCAACTGTCGCAGTTCTGCTGAATTCAGTCAGGCTGTTATAATTTACAGTTCTAGAGGATATGATCAACCATCACTAGTCCTAGAAAAATGAATAATTTTCTAACCTCAAAAAATAACAATGAGAAATTAGTTTAATCTGTAACCTTCAATTCGTGTGTTGCTGTACTTTGCTGAGGACCAGATTCAGAAACTCAGCTGGGGAATGAAAAAAATTGCAGTTGTCCTTGCTTTATAATGGCCCAGATCAAAAGCCTTGATTAAAGTATTGCTCATGGTTTATTCGAGAGGTGGGAAACAAATGGTGCAGCTGGTGGTTATGTCTCTTTTAAAAACAAAGCAAAGAGACAAATTGTTAGCAAGATCACTCAAATCTGTGCCAGCCAACGAATAACCGATAAAACTGGCCCACAGATTTTTGAGGGAGTAACATAAATTAAAGTCTGTTTGAGAAATGTACCAGTTGGCAAGTATTCTTAGTTTCATTTTAAAATGTATTTATTTGGTCTACCTAGCTGTTACTAGTTGCCAGCTCTCTTTCAGCTGTATGACAACATTCCACCTCATCCCAGCAGGTATGATGCTGTGCTGTCAGAGCTGCCATGGAAATTGCTGGAGCCTAGGGGGACAGGTAAATAAATGCTGCTTTTTTAGTACATAACAGTTTTCCCAAGTGGTGTATCCAAGCAAAGTGGGAGACTGTAAGCCACAATTCTGAAGGAATCTGAAGTGTGTACTGTAGAAAAAAACAAGGTTTACTTTATGTTCTGAACACCTTTCCCACTATTGCTGAAAGAAGAATGGGGTCTAATATATCTTTTCCAATTAATAATTCTTCTCCAATACTGGTATTATGTATCACATTCCTTATGTATAACAAATAGCAACACCCCAAAGACTGAAACAATAAGGATGTGCATGCAGTATCTGAAAAATCTGGAATGCGGCTTCCAAGTACCGCATTTCCACTGTAGCAATTTCAGTTACCTTACCTAAAATCAGTAGTATTGGTGTACCCGTGATGTTATGAAGAGGAGAGAAAAGATTACAGGGAAAAGTAAAATATTGAATAAACATATTGGGGGAAAAAAGCTTTAAGGCGGAGAAGTCTCTGAAGAATAACTTGTGCAGTTGAAGGCTCATTTGCTTTCTATGGCTATATTTAGTGAATCTGGTAGAAGAAATTACCTCTCCTTATTAATTAAGCTTCATTAGATTTGAAGCTCTTGAGTAGCTTTTGACTGCCTTTAAATCCACACTGTTATGTTGTCTTAAAATATTGTGTCCTAAACATGTCCTAACAATTCTTTGGTTTGGATTGTGACATCAAAGAGCTATCAGTGCAAATATTTAATCAGGAGTGAACGGTGAGTTTAGGTACACAAGTAGAGGCTGTGAGGAGAAAAAGCACAAAGACATTCTTCAAATTTAAAGTAAATGGGGAAGTATTTCTAATGTTTTAATCTCTTCAATATTAAGGAACCTTTATTTTCTTGAAAATATCTTCTGTTTAAGGAAAATTGTAGAAATTTGTTAAAAAGTAAAAGTTTTCACCTGCCTTCACTGGTGTGTTGAACCTGAACAATACTAAGGAGGTAGAATTACTCTTGGGTTTTATGTGTTTGTGGGCAGTCTGGAATATAAAGAAAATATAAGTGATCCAACTATGCCAGTTTGAAAAACAAGTGGAGCTTTCAAGTTCCCAAGGAATTTGATATGCAGAATCTGTAGCTGAACAGAAGGGCTGATGAACAAGGAGCTGGGATAGAGTGCTTTGGCAATATAGCTGGTGCTAAGGTATATATCAATACACAAATCTCCCCCCATGAAAAATGGTTAATTATATTGTACCTTTGGTTGCATATAACTGTGTATTCTTTCCTCTAAAAGAAATGGACTTTATGAATGTAAGATATGTCTTAAGAACTTCACTAAAATCCTGCACAGCATATGCACCCCGTTTTGATTAGCCCTACCAACAGATGTTATGAAGAGGATTAAAATTTTGTCAGTGTTATCGATTATTTCGTCATGTGGTCAAGAAGGAGATAAGGGAGAAAACCAAATGTGATTGCTATCATAAAAGAAGAAACAGTCACATCCATCTCAAGAAGTATGACAAGGCAAAATAGAAGAAATTTTTCTACGGGTAATAGGGGAAAAAAATCAACTCAGATATTTAAATAATTAATTAAAACCAGTTTAGGAGTATGTTAATATTAGTCTTAATTTGGGAGTTGACATTTTTGCTAAAAGGGGAAACAGGCTGTACTCTGAGAGGCCTAGACAAAGAGGAACTGCCTCATATTTGTGTTGATAGACCTCCTTAACAGATAAAATCTGACAGGTTTTGTTACAAGTGCAGCCTTTGAGTGTTACACATAACCATAATGCATAAACCCTGTTTACCACTTGGAAAATATCAAATGATGGTATCTAAAAAATGAAACAGAGCAGGTGTGAATTGCTGTCAAAGGCTGGAGAAGGTGAACTCAAGGGCTGCCCGTCATGTGGTAGGGGAAGGGCTCTGCCTGTCTCCAAAGGACACCTAGTACCTAAACTCCCTCCGCTAAATTCCCCTCCATGTCTCCCACCAGTGCAGGAGATAAAGCCATCCTAACAGAGCATACTGCTATTTTGAGTTTGACAGCAACGTTTGCTGTCTCCGGGTTGTCTCTTCTGGATCATCAGTCAGCAGCGTGCTGGGAGAGCAGGCATGCTGCTGCTCTGTGCAACAGGCAGCAGTGACAGTCAGGGGAGCCAGCACCGCCCCGCCTGCCACAGCAGACCCTGCCTGAATCCCTGCCACAACTGCGAAGATACGCGTAGAACTAAGCTCAATTTTTCAGTAGCATATTTGATTTGCTTGGAAGAGCAGATTTAAGCTGATTACCACTATTCACAAATTAGTGTAATTTCATAAAATTCTAAAATTTTGAAAATGAAAAAAAAATCCTTCTCTGGATAAAAGCAGGAAAAAACCAAAGATGTTTGGTTTTTTATTTCTTAAAAAAATTACTTTTATGTAAATATAGGATAAAACTAATCTTTATGGTAGGAAAGCAAAACAATTTTATTTTGAAGTTGCCTGACTTTTTCTTTGTAGAACTGTTTACAAAAGGCTGGTGATTTGATTTTAATAGATTGTAAGGCAATGCACATTCTCTGGAAAATAACAGTGAGGATCATCTGTGCTGCTTGTCTCATATATTTAGACTACCATAAGCTACTAACATGACTGGTATTGTAATACTCAACACTGCTCCACAGTCTTGTTATTTTCTAATCTCTGCAAATACAGTTGGGCTTTATGAAAAGTTTAGCAAGAACCAAGTCCTAAAGAGAACAGCATGGGAAAAGCCACAATTTGCTGAGCATGCACTAAAGGAATTAATTTTAATTAATTGAATAGATTTAAGCATGATAAACCTTACTTCCAGGCAAACAAAGAGGATGAATTCTCTCTGTCTGAAAGTCTTGTGTCTCCCTGTTCAAGCCCTGGGTTTAGAGTTCCTGTGAAATTTGACATCAGTTGATTTATGAATCGAGTGTCCTTGCTGTTGGGATTATTTTCTTTCAGCAGTGTTGGGCCTTTGGCATGTTTGAATTAGGCATATGACATTTAACTAAATAGAAGCTTATTGGGGAAACTGTAGGCAGCACAATGCTAAATATAGCAGGAATTAGTAAAAATCTGTGTCCTAGCTTTTAGCTACTCAGGTGTTATTTTGGGGATCACATCAGCATTACGCAACTTCTTTCATCAGTGTTAGATACCACAAGATCAAATGAGCACGTAAATGTTAAAAAGTCGTACTTTTGGGCCTGGCAGTCTGCTGTCATGCAAAACAGATGAACACAAATTGGTGTTGCTGTAGGGACAGAAGAAAATCTCGTTTTCAAGCCACCTTTCTTAAATGACATTTCTTTCGTGTTGGTCTTTGTTTTCAGTGCTAATATCACAATATTTTGTGTTAAAAATCTGTCTTGACAGCTGTATTAGCTTTTGGACATGACACCACACCCCCACACACCCCCCCAAAGAAGACTTGGAATTGCAAAACTTGAATGTTGCATCCAGCATCTTAGCTGATGGTGATCTGGCTGGAGCCATGGCACAGAGCAGACAGTTGCTTGTAGTGGAAGATGGTATTGGCTCCTCAGTAGTGGCAGAAGATCTGTGCCAGCCCCTGCCTGCTGCCTTCAGCAACATGGAGCAACTCCCCAAGAAGACTCCTGTGCTGCTGTAGCCCTTCTTTGTATCTTCTTCTCCTGCACTTCATTCACGGGTGCTGGGGACACTGGGGATGGCTTCACAAACTGGGAGGGAGGGAGGCAAGGAGAGGTTCTGAGTTTCTTGTGCTCCCTATTATTTTCCCTCTCATTGCAAGGTTGTCTCAGTGGGAACATGTGTACTTACTTGTTAAGGGCTCTGCTTTAATAATTTGTTAAGGGCTCTAAAACTAAGGAAGTTATTCTGATATTCTGGTAGCGATACTACATCATGTTCAACATGCCAGCTCACTGGTTTAAAAGTTTTTTTGGTCCTCTGCATTGCACAATTTCTTTGAGTAAGAAACAATTCAAAAGGTATTGACTGAGTCGACCACCTAAGTTGACATGATATGGAAAGTTGCCACCACTAGCTGATGTAGATTTTATAGCAAAACCCTGTTTCTCAAATGCCGTGTTGTTGGTTAAACTCCAGTGACAGTGACTGAAACTGGTGGATTGCCTTCTGGTAATATTTCTATTGGACAACATGACAAGTTGAATTACTGCTGTATAACAAATTCTACATACTACCACAGCTTTTTGAAAATTGTTTTTGTCAGCTAAGAAATTATTGATTGAGTAAAAAATATATTTAAAGTCAGGCAGTGAGACAACTGGTGAAAAGGTTAGGTATAGTGTACTTTCCCAGAAATTGCCCCTTAAATTCTTCAGTGATCAACACTAAGACCATGATACCACCTAAACTTCCAGGTAATAATCTCTAGCTACAGAATATATGCTTTAAGGGAATCAATTTGATTGTACAGAAGAGCAACCAATAAATAAAACAACTTACTGAATTAAAATTATGCAAGTGAAACTTGTTTATGTCCTTCTAAGCTAAAGGAAAATTAAAAACCCCACGGTAATTAATTTACAGGTAAAATACAAGACTTATTTTATGTGGCAGGTCAGCAAAGTTAATGGGAAAAAGTGTACTTAGTAAAGGCAGTAAATACTAGGCTTCCAGAGACATAATTGTAACTTCATAAACACCCAGAATACTCCTAACAAAAGCCTTACACAAAATAAAGAAAAAGACTTGTTTTCTAAGTACAGCAAAGGGACCTGGATTAACTCTGTAGATATGAGAAGTGTTAAGCTATGGATCAGTGGGTTTAGGATAAATTGTACAGCTTAATGGGGACTTGTATGAGTAGAAAGAGGCATAAAAGGAGCACGGGTGATACAGGGGAGAGGAGCTGATTTGAAAGGCATGGCACAAATGAGAGTCATGGAGAGTCTGTTTTTTCAGTCTCTTCGCATTGGATGCAATAGCTCTCTGCTTCACACAGTATGTAAGGATGGGAGCCTTCAAGAAGCCAGCAGGGTAGTTTCAGTTATGATGTCTCATTAGGGCATTTTGTGGGTCATGCTACACACAAAAAATACATCTCTGTTAGATAATGACACTAATTTTTATTTGTCCCACGAATACAATTCCTCGAGACCTTGCAACTTATGGCCTGCAGGCTGTCCCCTAGTTCCTGAAAAAAGTATCTTATTGTTTTGAAGAAAACTTCGTAGATAATTCCAGCTGTCAAAACCACTCCATTTTTAGATAAATCCTTCATTGCTTAATTTGCTCTCTCTGTGTGGCCTGGTAGTGCATTTATGTAAAGCTTAAAACTTTTATTAACTTTCATGGGAGCAGCTTGATGCTTTACCGCTCTTTAAAGCTTTCCTTGTGTCTTTGCTCCTCCCCTAGGATTCTCAGAGGCTTCTGAAAAGAGCGTATACAGAATGTGTGAGCTATGTGAGCAGTTTGAGCATAATGTCTCTTCTAGCTTCACTTGCCTTCACCAGCTAGAAATTTATTTAGTTGCATATTCTAGCCCCAGATTTTTTTCTTTCTTTAACAATATGATAATATCAGGCTATCAGTGTAAATACACATGCAATTGTCAGTTAACCTTATGCTATTATTTTCAGAGTGCCTGCGGCACTGTATCAGTACTGTCAGAGGAAAAATACCACAGAACAAGGTATTTCCACATTCTTTTCCATGAGCCAAGACACAAAATGGGCTCATTACCAACATGTGGTTGTCTGCAGTTCAATATTAATATGTCTGCAGCTATTCAAAAAGTGTAGTGTATTTGTGTAATTCAGCAAAATGTAAACATGTGTTCCTGAAGAGACCAGGTGCTGCCAGAAAAAGACATTTCATTTCTTTCTAATCAGGCATAAAGAGGTTTTGTGCGAAACTGTTCAAAAAGCCTTTGGACTAAGTTCAGGATTGGTGTAAGCAGTTACAACTGTGCTGGATTCAGAAAAACTGCAGCTGCTGATGGCAGCTGAAGGTGTGGCCCAGAATTGTTTAAAATCATTAGGTAACACATTGGTGCATTGGTGTACTGGCTCTGAGGACTGGAGAGAGGAAACCCTAGGTTTCAGTTCTAGCTCTGCTGTGAAGAGGCAGAAAGGACTTGTTTAAAATTCTTTATGACACTTAACTAATCTGGCTAAATGTATCCCTACTGTAGCTCATGTATGAAGTTGGCCTTCTGTGTCAGCTTCACCACCTGTAAATGGTGATGATTATAGACACTTACCTCACAGGGATGTTGTCAGGATTCATTAGTTAATGTCTGTGTGGTGCCTTGAAAATGTTAAATGCCACATGCTGCAAAGCAAGGTATCATTAGAATGGTTTAAAAAGACCATTTTAGAGACCTTCTTTTCTTGATTTGTATACAGACCTCTGCTGATAATAGGGGCTTCTCATGTGTCCCAGGAGGGGAATAATACATAGGGACTTAAACACTGTGGGACCAATTCTCTTGTCATGGAAGAATGACCTAAAAATTTAGTCACAGGACATCTGGACTCTTGCTATGCAAAGTTCTTATGACAAATTTTTTAAGTTTAAGTGGACAAGATTGGATACAGTTGACTATTATCATATTGTATTAATTACCATACCTAATGCTTTTTTAAAATGTCATTATGAATCAGTAGCAACTTTTTTCATTGCTGTGCATCCTCCAACTATGGGTGGAGTTTCTGTACCCTTCGATGTCATATGTGGTGTAATCACCTTTGATAAAAGATGCTCCTGTTTTATACATTGACAGAATCTCATTGTTAAGGGATACACATGATTTCATGCTGATTAATAGTGGTCAGGTTAATTCTTAGCAATTACACAGTACCGTAGGCCTTATGATATTTTATGAAGACAAATCTCCATTATATTTGTGAGGTAGATAACAGAGTTCAGAAGTTCTACCTAAAAAGAAAGTATTGTCACTGAGCACTGCTCAATGAAGTCAGTAAAGCTGCACCATCATAGTAAATGTAGCCCTTTGTGTTTAGATTTATGTGGAGTATTTTTACAGTCATATCATCTAGAAGTCTGAATATCTTATATTTTGTGTCAGTCTATATATATTTTTTTTAGATGAAAGTAGACAGTAAGCGCACTTAGATCTGTACTGAAAAGGAAACATCGTAACATATAAAAAGTAATTTTAGCCTTTTCTGGGACAGGGTTGTTCTTGACAAAACTGTTATTCCACATTGGGATTCAGACACTACTGTGGTGAATTTCCCGGACTAAGTGTTACCAGGCTTGTTCATAAAGTTCATGGGAAGAGATAGGCATCCAGTTGCTCTGCCAGACATGCAATGATGACTTAATGAGTGAAGCTGTTCCCATTCTTAGCTATTGCTCTGCCCTCCGAAAACATTTCCAAGGTGGGGAAGTCGAATCAATTCATTAATTGGCTCTCAAGGCATTGTAGGTTTTAGCTCAGAAGATTATACTAGCAGCAAGAACTTTTCCATTTGTCCAGCATTAATTTGTCACTGCTTGTTTGTTAAGTCCTCACACAAATGCAGGCAGAAGCTAATGAACTGAATGAAGATTCACCCTGCTAACGAGCAAGATATACTGAAGAAGACAAAATGGGGTACTTAACAGGTATCTGAGTGCCTGAGCTAGGTCATCTGTTTCTCATTTTTAAAAAGGGGGGGAAAAAAATCCAATAACTACTCACACACATAATTCCCACGTTTTGTTGCAATCAGTAATCCTGTTAGGAGGGAAGAGACTTCAGATTCAAGGATGCAGAAGAACAATTTGAAAGCATTTCACATGTCTGGGAATGTCAGACCATCACATAATTTTCTAGCTGTTTTCTCTAAGTCCTTTCTATTGAACTGTTTGACTTCAATAAATTAATGTTATTTGGAATAAGAACCTTAATCTGAGGTTCATGTCGGCGGTAGAGCCAATATTTCTCATCTCTCTCTTTTTGGACAATGTAGTCATGTCAAAGATATAGAGAGCAGTAGAGCTATCTTTGTGATACTATTTCTCACTTACCTAAGTTTTTAGTGCTAAAGATCTGGCTGTCAAAAGCAGACAACAAAAGTTTGACAGGCATGATACTGCCACTCTTGCACCTCAGTGCTGGACTTGGTTGCCTAACATGACAGCAAAGTACTTATAATTTACCTATAGCTGTTGACTGCTGGCTGGCTAAGTGTAGTGCTGAGGACGCATTCTTAAATGAAAGCGTGTACCCTTTATGCTTACAAACAGAGGACTCCCATTTTAATGGTCAGAGTGCAATTTGTTCTCTGCTATTTAAAAATAAAGCTTCTCATGATCAGGATGAGAAAACTCTTATGCCCCTGAGACAACATAACTTTGACTCTGTGAGCACACTCAACTATGAATAGAAATACCCACCTGTCAGTCAGTCAAGGTAGTTTAAAATACCTGTGCTGCAAAAGCCTATGTGTCATTATAGATTTAGCAGTACGAGCAATGTTCTCTTTGTCAAACAATGAAGCAATATGACTAATTAACACTCACTAGGGAACCTGAAATAATGATCTCTCTCTCTCTTCCTAGAGCCAATTACCCCAAATATTCAGATTAGCTACCTACTATTTCTCTGAAAGAAATGTCTTGCTTTCTTTTTCTTTTTAATTTAAGGCATTATGTACCATGTAGCATCATGTTATAGGATGTTATGTCACATCCTGACAGCTTACAACTAGGGATATGCTGAATTTATTGGATAGTTAATACCTTCCTGAATTAACAAGATAACCAACTTTTCAGGAAAAGGAAATCTGGGGAATATTTGCAGTGCCTCCTTCTATATCTGTAGGATTTACCTGGTTGATTTAATCAGCTGTAGTATTTCATTATGGCTTCCCACTAAGATAATGTTTAAGTACATATGTTTATTTATGCAGACATTTAATTCACATAATTGTATGATCCAATTTTACAAATGCCTACAATACCTATAAGCATACATGTTAGTCCAGCATTGTAACATATACTTTTATGAAAAATCCTTGATCAAGAAGATATTTTCCAAGAATATTATTTTGGTCAAAGTTACCAACTTCATAAATGACAAGACCACTTATGAAAGTCAACTATCTCTCTTGTATGGTAATTGTAAAGCATTACATCAGAACTTTCTTATTCCGCATGGAGGAGAGAAAGGTTTTTGTGTTGTATCCTCTCCCAGGTAAACTGAGAAATCAGAATAGCAGTTAGGCATGGCAGTTCTCAGTTTGCCACAGCTAAACTTTGGGCACCTGGATCTCCTGCAAAAAGAACAGTGTTAGATGTGAAGGCTATCAGAGTTAATGTAGTTACTACAGAGCTAAGTAATATAATTAATACATAAAGTTAGTTTCACAAAGTAGGATCTGAAATATATGGAATAAAGCCCTAAAAACAGAAAGAGTTTTAAATATCACATCTTTCCAGGACTTCATCGGGCCTGAAGAAAGATGCTTTTTGTGACCCAATAGCTGAAGATCCTTTCCTGAAGGTAGAAATGTATGCTCTTCTTTACAGAAGTGGAGCACCCTTTTTTTTCCCCAAGATGACACAGTGGATGGGTGTGTTGTGTGCGAAGCCTGGTAATAGTAGTTGGGGATTACCAGTTGGGTAGAAAGCAGGTTTTGAATTCCTTGATACAGTTTTTCTTAGCTATCCTAAGACTGGTCTGACTACAAGGGTGTTTTGAGATGTCTATGTTGTCACTCCTTTTCTATTGAAGGTTTCCTACTGGCCTGAAAAAAAAAAATCATGAATCACTGAGCTGAAAGGAGCAATGAGCATGATGAAATTATTTGGAACAAGAGGGGAAAAAGGGTCCAGAACTTGTCCTTGTTCCATTCTTTCCTGTTATATGTATTTTATCTAATAATTGTTTCACATGATTTGCAGAGAGTTTTTTGAGCCAAGAATGGGGTGGGTGTCCTTACCATCAAATTATAGTCATGTCTATTTAATGAACTGCGTATTTTAAATGTAATTTTTATATCCCTGTATTGTAAATTTTGCACATTTCCTTTAAAAAGTGGCAGAAAATCAGTAAGTGTGGTATTTTCCTTTTTAACCATCACTGTTGAGAAGCACCTGTCTATCTTTGCAACTGCTAAAAAATAAGGAAACTAAGTTCCCAAAGTGATTGCCATCTAATTTGTACTGAAGATTACTCTGAATCTACTGATCAGATGTAACTTTTAAATAATTTTCTTCTGTCTTTTATGCAGCATGAGGGAAGATCAGACTTAAGATTGCATGAATTAGGTGACAAGCAAAATTATTTTTTGCCACATTGTACTGATTTAGAGAGCTGCTACAAGCACACTTGAAGTTTTGTTGTAAAGGTTTTAAAAAATTTTAAGGACAAGTCTTCATTTTTAGTGGAAAATGTAGAAAAGCTGTGTGACCTGATGCACCAGGATTTCTTGTGCAAACATTTCTTTCTGCTGAAAAATACATAGACTCATAAACATTGTTATTTCTGATACTGTTTTTTAATTACTGTGTCATTGGTGCTCTCTATATGTATGTAAACTTTGCTGTTGCTAGTTAGAATGTAAAATCATTCTCGAGGACAGAGGTTTGTGTAAGCAGTCTTAGCAGTGCATGACACTTATACACATGTATAGATACAGAAAAATGCTGTTTATTTTCTCACTTGTACATATTACAACACATAGTAAGCATAGTCGAGACTTGTCGATCTGATGTGATCGCGTAGATTTACAGATTCTATCCAGCTAAGGCTTGAGCATTTGTGCTCTAACTACAAAAATAGTCTCTGTATCGAGCTTTGAAAAGAACATATGTGGACACTTTTTCTTTTGTTTCTACTTGTGGTTGACAAAGAAACTGCCTGGGATTGACAGAGATAGTGACATTGAGGTGACATGAGACTGTCAAGCGGGAAGTCAATTTAACACAAAAAACAGGGCAACTTCCATTGATGACTGGAGTGCACACTGTAACTTTAAGGGGAAACAGTGTACTATGTCCTCAGCATTTACAAATTCATTCAGGGATAGAAAGTGCTTTTAAGTTGCTCTGGATGCCAAATTTCTAACAATTTTAGAAGAAAACAGCAGAAAATGTCATGTCCTTATAATGTGACTCAAATTTAAGTTATCTTTGTCATACCTATGCTCACCCTACTTCTGATTTACCTAAGTTTAGCATTCTACAACTGATGCCTCTTAGGGCAGATCTATGAAAAATCAGCTCTGTCAAGTTTAGGCTTCTTTGCTTGTGCCATTCTGCTGCACTTTTCTTATTTAGACAGACTTTTTCTTATTAAAAAGGTTGAGTCCACCAACACCATTTGAAGTGGCAGCATAAACCTCTGATGTAGAATCTAAATGCTGGCACTGAGGGGCTACCACTGTCTTGTATTGATGGCTTTCCACAACTTGGATCTTTCAGATACTTATATAAAGTAACTAGTAGAAGCTCATCCTGCTTAGAGATTTTTGGCTATCATAGTACCAGAAATTGCAAGACATTGTAATATATATTTTATTATAGATATTTAGTGATTATTTTCTTTGTCTTCCCTCTCTTTCTAAAATAAAACAAGGTTTCTTAACTGTTTCTTTGCATACTGTGCTTTACAGAAAGCTGTTTGCTGGCTGGCGTTGTAAATGGAATACTGATTTGTTGCAGCTTACATCCCTCACTAGTGCTCCTGCTGCTCTCCTCTTCTATCTTTAGAAACTTCCTTTTTAGACGATGCAAACAGGATTAAAAGACAGAAATGTACTTCGTTTATTCACTCTCTTTCTTCAGGCTGCATCATATGCCCCATATTACAATGACTAATGTGATAAATTATATGGCATTGAGACTGAAACAAAGGTACTTACAGGAATTGGAAATACAGCTCTACAAATAATTTTCCATTACCTTTTAAACTAATAGTTCTATAAAACTTCTTGAAGGTTCTTAGGATTCAGCAGACTCCAGTTAATGCATCTTTGTTCAGAGCTGTGTGGGTTTTGGCTGGTTTATTGGCCACAGAATTACAAACCAAATTAAGAGTAACCCCTTTCGGTCTGTCTCTTGTGTGTGTACGGGAACCTGCTGAACCACATCACTGTTTCTGTGATTGCTTTAAACCACAGAGAAGTACTTGGAACTCCATATAACTACAGAACGTTTTTTTTAAGTGACTATGGCAAGTCAGCACACAAAATAGCATAAGATGGCCCAAGAGTCTTTTGTTATATGGAATGCTGCTCACTGCTCCCATTTGCTGCCTTTACTTTTCTGCTTGACTTCTGCAAAGGCAAGAGAACTATCATTACTGACTAACCACACAAATGTTTTCTAAAATTATTATAGAGCTCATTTTACTGAACCTCAGAAATATAAAGGCCAAGGAGCAAAAGCATCTGAGAAACAGCATATGAAACATGTGTAAAAATAATATTTCTGAATTTGTTACATGAACTCTCTCAGTTCTTTTTGAACTCATTGCCATGGTCTTTTTATTATAAAAGCTTTTAGAAACATGAGTCATTCAGATAGAAGTTAATTACTTGCGACTTTTGTGAGCAAGTATGAACAAAGGAGAGTAGAACAGGCTCAGTCTTATGCAATTTAGAAAGAACATTTCTACATTTTAGTTTGAAGAGCTGTGTTACTAAAAATGTTACTGCCAGTTTAAGCTTTCCAGTATGATAGCACTGAGACTGCAACATTTTCCCTTGATAGCAGTTTAATCTCTGCCGGATAGGAAATTATTTTTGAAACAGGTGTTTGCTGTCCTTTTCTTGTTGCTGTGCTTGCTCCCAGAGAATAAGAGAGTGCAGGTCATGCCAACTATTGTTCTATTCTGAATGAGAAATGGCTGCTTCTAGCTATGGTAATTTTAGAAATGACCACTATGGTAAGAAAAAATGCATCAGTATTCTGCAGTTTGTAAATACATTTCAAAGGACTGAACTTTGTTAAGAGGACATCATTTTTGTTGGGTCTTTTTCAGAGCTGCATCAACTTTGTAATTGGTGATTCTTTCGGTATCGCTTTTGGTATTGTGTTTGGCTTTCAAGCAAAGCATATTCAGTTATGTAGAGTTGCAGTGTATCGAAGATGATGCATGTCCTAAAAGTCAATGGTGAAACGAAAACAATAGCTCTCCTCTGCCATCCTGCCGTGTGTGGCAGATGGGCTGCATACATGTGGACCTTTGGAGCTGGAGAGCTGTTGAGTTAGGAGGATCAGGTGCTCCCACTGCTGGCTCTAGTTAGCACAAAGCAGAGAGAGGAAAACCAAGAAAATACGGTGCTGATTACAGCTATTGTTGAACTCTGAGTCCATGTCTCTGCTATCCCTGCTGCTGTGATTACAGTGTTTGCCCCTGCAACCTTTCTGGCTCAGCACAGTTACCTCTGTGGTAGTCCAGGGCAAACTTCCTCTGTTGACTCGCACTCCCTGAGGTGTCACTCCTCTTGGACTAGTTATAGCATTCACAAAACAGAGTCTTCTTAATTTTTTTTTTTTCTATCCAAGAGTATAAGCTCTCTGACAGAATTTATGCTGCATGCTGTCACCTGTGGAGTTTGCTTGCTCTTGGAGGTCATTGAATCAGTTAAGCTGTATTTTGGTTTAGGAGATGAATACTTTTATTTGTATTATGAATGCATGTATTTTTCAAGACTCAATAAGTGTAATGAGATGAGATGCTTCAAAGTATATGTTTGTCACTATGCAGAGGGGTAAGGAAGGAGTATGTTCCTCTAACGGACAACATTAAAAATTTGAGGACTAGAAGTTAAGGTCAGTCACTCTTGCTTACATATGTGTTGATCATTGCATGATAAAGGAGATAAGTGGTGGAAAGATACATGCTGAAACACTGATTTGTTCATACACTTTCTGCTTGTGCTCAGAATTCTAGAAGTTAACTGTCTGGGGTTTTAATTTTCATTATTTCATTACAATCACATGTTGATTAGTACTGTTTAAATAAAAATATTTTAAAGAAAACTGTGCACACAGTAGAGATGACAGATGGAGAGGCAAATAAAGTCCTGCATGATTTCAAGTTTTAAGTGATTTATCTTGCTAAAGGCTGCATACTTAGTGCAGGTAACCACTTCAGTTAGATTGATACAGTTGTTGTTTCAGAGCTTGTCCAAATAGCCTTTTATGTTGCAATCAAGTAATAGATGCAAGATTGACAAGTTACAAAGAAAAGGAGCTTTCAGTCAACAAACAGACTAAAATCCATTATTGTGGTGTGTACACTGTGTCCTGGACCTGTAAACACATCTTCATTGATCCCATAGAAAGATAGAAATATCTCCCCTTGTATGGTTCAATCAAGACCCTTTTCACAAAGGCAAAGTGCAAACAATATTGAAAAAGCAGAAAAAGACTGACATTACAGTCAAACAGTAAATAATGGTTGTGCTCAGGAAGCCTATCTATAACATTTCAAACTGCTGTCAGCTCAGATGAAATGTATAACCTCTCTATTACAACCTTAAGAAAGATCAAAACACAGGTACTGTGCATTCCCCTTACTGTCATACACTTTTTACCAACTGACCAAATCAATAAGAAAAAGAATCTCATTTTTTCAGTTTTGCATGTTTGTGGCTGTCTCAGATCTGGAAAAATCATTGAGAAAAAGCTTTGCTTTTTTTTTTTTTTTTTTTTTAAATGTTCATCATTGTAGTGTCTGGCAAAAAATGCTGAAGTATTTTTAGCTGAGTTTCATGTGGTTCAGCAAAGGCATATAAGACAGATGACTTGATAAGACATTGTTCGTTTTATTGTTTTTTAATATATTTTACAATCTATATTAATGTTGTAGTTAAAATTATATGTATAGCCACACACAATGAGTTCACATCAAGTGCACCACCCTGTCAAATGACTAGCTCAGCCACCCCTTTCACTCCACATCCCAAAATCCCATTTAAATCCTTATTTGAAACCTTAAGTGGAATTGAAATCTAGCATAAGCTTTAGTCTGTCTCAACAGTGGCAGCAAATTTTATGCATATTGCACCAGGTGATGCTAATAACTGTAAGCTTTTGCCTAAGGATTAAGCATGGTCTATAAAAAGATTAATTTGCTATTTAAAGTTAATATTGCTCATCTTGAACTGTCATCTAGATGGTACAAAGCTACTCCTCACTTTCTTGAGCACTGAAAAGGGGCCTTTACGTAATGAATAATTACAGCCTCTGGCTAAGGTCACTGGAAATCTGTCCTACAGGAAACTTGTACAAATGCATGGAATTATGATATCTTTTGGAAATATTCGTTTATGTATTGGATTGGAGGGCAATAGCCATTGCTGGCTGACATCTTAGGAGGTACTGCAGGGGACTGTGTTTACCCTGCTTTGTTAATCTACTTATGCAGAGGCAGGCACCTTTTCTTTGCAAGGTCAAGGTAAAAATTTTGTAAGAAGGTCATAATAGCATTTCCTTGGGCCAAGTAGTCTAAATCCAGTGGTCAAGTGTTACAAAATCACAGAGTGGTTGAGGTTGGCAGGGACCTCCGGAGGTCTTTTGGTCCAACACCCCTGCTCAGGCTGGGCCACCTGTAGCTGGTTACCTAGGACTATGTCCAGAAGCCTTTTGAATATCTCCAATGATGGGGATACATCCATAACATTCTTGGGCAACCTGTGCCAGTGCTCAGCCACCTTCAAAGCAAAAACTTGTTTCCTGATATTCAGAAGGAACCTCCTGTGTTACAGTTTGTCCCATTGCCTCTGGTCCTGTCACTGGGCACCACTCAGTCACTATCTTTTCCCATTAAATTTTATCTCATTTGGTTTTGCTTTCTATCTAGAAACAGTAACTAGAAATATTACAAGTCAGCATTATGAATTCCTCTTTGTTTCACAATCAGAGTGATTCAACTATTGAAGGAAATTTCAGATTAATATCAGATTAATATCAGGGATGAAATCCTGGCTACATCGACGTTTCAGCAGGACCGAAAAGCTTTATATCACCAGATCAGTCCTGCTTATCATTTTATCAACAACATCTGTAAATAGAAGATAAAATAGATAACAGTATTTTCATTATGATAATCTGTAGGAAAAAATATAGGAAAATGATAGTGTATGCTACATACTGCAGCTGTTTAGGGTGAGGGAGGGGGAGACACTGAAAAAGAAAGTTTCCATTAAATAGACAGAAAGCTGGATGAATAGATGGACGGATAGTTAAATAATCATGTTGGGAATCTTGAGCAAAAATAAGGGTGGATTCCTTACCAGGGGTTGTATGAATTACTGGATGTGGTGGTGTGGCCTATAGTAGGTAGAACTCAGAGCAAGCTGGACTTAATGACTGTGCATCTATTAAACTCTGAACTTTGCACTAAAGGTTCCTGTTTACTGTTTGATCATGGATGGGTCATAACAGCTAACTCTTCTGTTCATTAGTAACTCTGATTGTTAAATGTAGTCATTTTCTCCGGCACCTCTATACTGAAGACAGTTCAGACTGAAGGAAATTTCTATGCAGTAATTTCTGCAGTTGCTTGCACTGCAAAGCTCTGGCTATTAAATTAAGGGAGTTAATAGAAGATGGCAACTTTTACTAAAAAAATTATATGGGAAAAATGAGGAAAAATAGATAAAAGTTGATAGCTGCTAATATTAGAGCCTTACAATAGATTTTTTTTAAAAAACAAACAAAAAAAAGGTGTGCAAGGTTAGAACAACTAACAATGTAGCGAACACTTGCCAGCTTGTTATGTGATATCTCTGGTAGATAGAAGACCTAAATTAAAGACCTTTTTCTTAATTAGTCTGACTAGGTCACCTCCATTCTATGTAGGTGCAACAATAAAATGAATCTTTAATTTTTTACAAAATTGAGCTAATTGGAAAAGCTTCATCCTACTCAGATATACATCTGTGTAGTTGAAGAACTCATCTAGAAAATGAGAGCCTAAGGTTAATCGAGAGCTTGAACCAGCAACTCTCACACCCTACATGGGTATAATGGATACTGTCTTACTGGTATTTGGAACTTGGTGGTCTTTTCCTCCTTGTTTTTCTTTCATTTTTGCCTTTCTTTCCGTGAAAGCTCTTGGAAAGTACTGGATTCTTCCTGTAGTAGTACTAGTGGGGAGACTGTTAAAATCAGAAAAAATGTCTATCCATCTCTCTAACTATAGATCCAGTTAAGAATCATAGAGGCTAGAACTGGTATGTAATTTTGAGAGCTATGCTCTGCTTGTTTAATTTTTGTCTTGCCTTTCCATAAAAATAAATCCAGAGAGAAGCCTTTTCTTTTCAGCCTTTGTTGAATCCTGGACTAATGTGTTTAGAACAGCAGTGCTGAAAATTGTAACTGGATGTTCAAGATGAAAATAGCTTTAGTTAATAATAATTGACCTCCAAATTGTCAGATGTGAATTGTGTGCCCTAAGATATTTCATGGCAGATATTGAAATCCAGATTTTGAAAAAGTATCTGATTGTTTTGCAGTTGCATTCATCTCTGTTCATGGTAAGGCTGCTATTGTAGGACATGTGGAGGTTAAATGGAACAAAATTTCTGTTTGAGGCCCAGTATCTGTTCAGCAACAATGTCCTTTGTGCTTTGGTTAAGGTGGTCTCATTAGATACTGCTCATTTTTCAAAGTTTCTGTTCTTGGCCATTAAAATTCACTGTGTGCTGGAATGAATTTGTTTTTGTAGCATTGATTGAATGATAATACAGCTTGACTGCTTTGGATTCCAAAGTGGAAAAGAGTGTTCTTGGTTACTTGGTTTTCTTTTATTGCTAAATATATATACTGTGTTTAAAACATCTTACTCTCTCTGTTTTAATTTTATACTCCCTGTCTAGGACCTTTTCCTTTTAGGCCATTCCTCAGAGAGAACTCTACAGGCAATCTTTCTAAAAAAGCACGAGAATACCAAATAATCTTCCTGTATCATCAGGATATAGGAATGTGTGTAGTGCTTGAAATGGAGAGAGGGTTATTGAACTATAGGTTCATAAATTTATTGCTTAAAGTAACCATAATGGCTTAAAAAAAACTCTCACAAGAAGATGCTCTTCATGTTTGTACTTTTCTACAAATATTAAAAATTATAATGTCCTGGGTGTTGTCAGATCTTTTAAACTTTGTGTTCCATCTATGAAAACTACATTAATTTGTAACCTCCTAGTATGATAGCGATTTCAATATTGCAAGTAAAAAGGCAAAATTATCTATTTGTTGCAGGACACCAATCTCAGAGAAGAAAAGTGGTCACACTTGCTGTGTCTACATTAGTGTTTTGTTTTGGATAAGGAGAATGTGAGTGTCCCAGTAGTCTCCACGTACCATGCTTTGGCTCACATCTGGGTGTGGTTTCTGAGTGTGCCAGCTGGCCTCTTCTAAGGTGAATGCTAAAAAAGATGTGCTCCCAGTGCACTCAGATTACAGAGCAGTAAATCCAAGATTGCAGGCTAGAGATAGCTGATGTAAACTCACCTGATACATGTTTAGTGTATATAGTGGGTCCTTGGCACAGATTGTTCTGCTACAAGGATAAATTCTTACCTGATCGCTCTACTTGCTAACACAGGCACAGATCCTGAGTCCACAACTTTTCTTCTCTTGGTAGCCAGTAGCAGAGGTGTTCAGACATGATGTTAAGAGAAAGGTGAATATAGCAGTGCTTCTATAACATGCTCTCCCATCCACCAGCAGTGGTCCCACCAGTTTTCTATTCCTGATCCTGATAATCTCATTCATGCTCAGTACAAAAAAGGAATTTAGGAGCTGTGATACCAAATTCAGGTTCTTAGTTGAAGTGCTTAACCTAGAGGATTGTGGAACTGAGGTGCCTAAGAGGTGATGAAAGAGGTCTCAGACGAGAGTCTCAAAAAAAAAGTGCAACCAGAATGGACAAAAACCTTGAACAAGCACACTCAATCCAGCAGTGGCTGGGGCTAGGCTGAAGTCACACTGCTCAGACTTCAGCCTGAGTCTGTGGCACTTTGTTTGAGACCCACGTTGCTACACCCTGTCCTGTAGCTAGGTATCCAGGCCTCCATTTTCAAAGAAGTAAACAGGGATATTTTTTCCTTTAAAAATGTCAGGAAAGGAGATGCACTTAATGCAGTAGTGCAGTGGTTACAACATGCGCATGGGAGGGTGAATGTCTTGGTTTGTTTTCTTAACCTGAGACTCTAACCAACAACTGATAGGTTAGGGAGCGAGGCTTACTCAGTAAGTCAGGGGAGATACTTTATTTCATATCAATGGGATTTATACCTAGAATCTAAAGAAACAAATGCGCACCCTAGCTGCACTTAATGAATAACAACTTCTGAGCACTAAATATTCATCAGTCCTGCCCACCTCCTCAGTAGATCCCCAAAACAAGATGCTTAATAGGAAAAGTAAGTAAAGTTTTCAAATAAGGTATTTGCCCATCCGTAATAAAGGTATCTAGGACTATTATGACAATACCTTTAGACTACATTGAAAAATAATAAAAATTAAACTGACAAATGCCTTTATATATAAGAATGTAGAAATTAGCTGATGTTGCTTGAGAAACGGTAGATTTTCAAGCACTTATAGACTGTGTTGTAATGAAACACTGAGAAAATTCGGTGCAAAGTTGTGATTTGGACACTGGATTATTATTTATTTTTGTCAACTGGTTGTTGACTTTTTGGTCAGGAAATATTAGTTGTCTAATATTAATTGGTCATAATATTATAATATTAAATATTAACAATCTGAGGATACATGCTTTCCTGGAATATTTGTATAATATACATCCCAAGATAACTGTTAGGCACTCAGTTGAAGCATTGAGTATAGAAGCACACTTACCCTAGGCTCCCTCTATGGAAAATTGAGGCAGTAGGCACCCCAAAGGGTAATTCCATTCATCTGAGATCTGAACTGCCTTTTGGCAGTGCCTATCAGTCTTCATTGACAGTATAGAGAGCCTCGGGACAAATGTGCGTCTAAATCCATCCACCTAACATAGGTGCTCCAGTTAAACACTGAATGTTAAGTGGCATAAACCTGAGCACAGTGAATTGTGTAAATTCTCACTGATACTTAATTCAGTCCTGTCATAAACCAAGGTCATTATAATAATAAAAGTGAATTACAATCATTTTTTCATAGACACCCATATCAGATAGCCTCCAGTAGTATTACATATAATAATTAAACAGATACTACTAAAATAGCATATTCAGCTGGACAAACAAGTAATGCAATGTATGAATATTGATATTGGCATCAGAAGATTTTACATGCGTATATATTTTTAAATTAATGAACTAAGAAATACATATAAATTTTAAAAAATGTTTGTTTTGTTTTTATTTCTGGCCTTTCTACAAAAGATTTTGTTAACCAAATTATAGCAATTGCTTCTAGCTCCCCTTTGTATTTTCTGCTACAGTTTATGTTTAACGAGATATCAATAAACCTTCCTATACCTCAGCTTTCATTCAGTTTCTTTCAGTAGCCTGTTCTTTATTGTTGTGTGACATAAGCCTAGATAATGGATTTAGGATTTTAGCACTGGACCAGTGCTGAAAAATGCACAGTACAGCATGTTCAGCCTCTGGGAGACAGACTGACTTAAAATAATTGATAAACTAGCTCTGCTGGGTGATCCTCATTTGAGGTACGCTCACTGCTGTGTTCTCACAGAGAGAGTGGATGACTGTGAAACAAAGTACTTGAAAAATGGCTTGGATTTCCATATGACACCCAAGAACAATATGACTTCCAATAGTCAGTAATGCAGTAAGAATTTTGTAGCTTGCTTTCTGTAAAAAGTATCAATCACTTGTGATTGAAAAATGAATCTGTAAAGTTAACCTACTCTGTCAAATTTGATTTATTCAGAGGTAAACAACATTCCAAGAGGATTTAGTGAGCCTGTGTTTGGCAAAGGGGTATGTTCAGGTTGTGGCACTACATAGATTGAATGTCCAAACATTTAAAAACTCTTTTATCATTGGCCTGAATACAAAAACGACAGCCTTCATTTGGTGACCTTAGAATGTCCCTGCTATTTGTTATGGGCTTTCTGTATTTAGTTTAACCTTCCATCATGCTGGGGTTAAATAAATGACAAGTTGTTATTTTTCTGATTTTTAGAATCATATTGAGCCATTAAGCTATAAACATATTGAGCAAGATCTCAAGCCAGTGTAAATCAGCGTAGCTTCATTGTTTCCAGTGGAGCTTTGCTGAATTGCATCAGCTGAAGAGCTATCCTGTTATTTGGAACAGTGCTGTATCTTGCTTTCCTACACAGCTTCTGGCTGGAATGTTTGATCTGTAAATCACAATATTGTCACTATATTTCTTATCCTAAGCTCTCCCTGCTCCTTCAAACATGTCTTTATTCTTACTTACAGCTGTTTTCCCCTTCTCCTTTCCTCATTTCTGAGTATTTGGAAACCAAATAATAACCCTGATATATACTGATATTTATGAAGAGCAGAATTTTGGAGTGGTAAATCTTAACTGTGCTCTTATAAATGTGGACCACATTTTAAAAAAATAATCAAGGCCTGAGGTCAATTTCCCCACTATATTTACACTTGCAATTACCATAAGTGTGCATGCAAATGGGGTGACTGAATGCAAACCCAGTGAGATAGGTGTCTGTCTAAAATAGACGGATGGTAATTACATGCAGAAATGTCAGGGAGCAATTGCGCACAGACCTTTAGCCTCCCTTTCAGCTGAATTTAGCCTTTGCACTATTTTCCTTCTTTTGCAGGCCACAGTACTCCCTTATGATATAACTTCTTGTCTTGAGGAAAGCAAGCAGACACACAGATTCTGTATTCTTTCATTGTTTATTTGCAACAGTCCTGCGGTTGCTGTTACTGTCAGGAGAAAAGTAATAAAGAAATTTACATACAGATATATTTTTCACAATCTCTAGCACAATGTATTTCTGTGTTCAGTATCTCCAAGCTTGTAGGCACTGTTTCCAACTAACCTGGTGTGGTCTCAGATCACACGGAACCCATTATACTCTGATTGTATGAAAGCATATGGCTGGCCTGCTACTCTGAAATTATAACGCTCACGTGGCTTTGGCCTTATGGTTCAGAGAGTTGTGAAAGCGGGGTGTTTCCATCAGACAACTGGCAGTAGTCTGTGGCTGTGCTGCTATAAAAGCTGTTTAAAACAATTACATCTAAAAATGAAATTGCCTTTGAAAGAACAGATAAGGAAATGTGGCGATTATTGTATAAATTTCATATTTGTGTGCTTTAAGACATTACTATCAACATATAAAGAAAACAAGCAAGTTAAATTGATGTATTTCCATTTATTTTTTCTATATTTTTGCAATTATGCTACAGTATTTTGGATAAATGATACATGTTTATGCTAAATTTAATTTTATCATCTTTATAAGCCTGTCTTAATACATAAAAGCAATTTCCCTCTCAGAGAAGCATATTACAAATTTCTGGTTTATTGTATTCCCTCTTTCCCTACTTAGCTTTATAACAAAACAACACCTCAGTTCCTTTTTGAATACTGTATGTGTTGAATGTCCAATACAGATCTCTAAATCTAAAAGGAAATACTTATCACAACATACCAAACATTTTTTTTAATGTAAAAGCCTTTCACAGTTAAAATGCACTGATACTGCTGCTGTAAAAATAACAATTACTTCAAGGAAACTGTTGGGCATGGCTAGAGCATGGGTGTGTGGCAGAAAAAAATACTACATAATTTTGAGTATGTTTGCATGATCTTTTAAGAGTGCATGAATAGAAATAAATGGGTGCTTATGCTTGCATGTAAAAAAAAAAAAAATCATACATTTATCAACTTTCTTACTTCTACAGTTTTTTATTTGAGTGGATCTAGTCCTGCATCTGCTCAAGCACTGTTTAGTAGGGAACATAATTCACTGTGTTTTACATCACCATCCAATGATGTGACAGGGTTTGCTCTGCTGACCTGCTGGAAAGCCTCCTTTTAGATGTTAATCCTGACTAGAAGCAGTTGCCACATATCTCTGTGCCACCTGTCTGGTTCCCTGGTTAACAGATAAACTTACCCTTTTGTTTTCTCAGTCAATATACTTATTTATTTTTTGTCCAGTCTAATACTCCCACTCTTGAGCTGTCTACTCAGCACCATGGTGGACAGCACTAAGTGGTTACGGTGCTCCTAACCCCCACAGACTCTAAAACACTTCAAAGATAGCAAAATGCTTTTTGAGGAGTTGGCGTATACTTGAGTTGATCTTACCATTGTCTATTCACGTGGATCCTTAAAATACCTCTAGTCATGCAGTCAGATACTTCCAACTAGGTGTTGTTGCTAGGCACAGGCAGAAGGTCCTGTGGGGCAGTGTGCTGCCTGGCTCTAGGAGCTGACCATGGTTTATTAAGAATATGCTTAATTTGCACGTTGGTACAGTGTCATGTTACAGTTTTCATATTATCTGGGGAAGAAAAAACATTTGAAAATGCCATTTTTGTTTTTTTTTTAAGTTTTTGTTTGATGGAGTGATGAAAAATATGCTTGCCATTAACATGAAATATTTCCCTCAGGTTTACCTGTTCAGAGTTTTCTTCATTGTTGTTTAAAAACTACTATATCTCAATGTGCTGATTATGAAAACTGTAGGATGGGTAATAGAAAGGTATTGCAAGAAGATGGGTCCCTGAAAATTATGTAGGTTGTGACCTGTGATACCATTGCTGTTCGGATTCTGGGCCTTTCATATGGAAAAATAAGAACTAAGATGTATCAAAACTCAATTTCAATGTGACCTGAGCAAGGATTTGTATTGCAGTATTTCTTAAACAATTAATGGATACTGTACTAATTTATTCTGCCACTAAGTCCCTTTGCTCATTCTCTCATGTAAAATTATGCACAGAAATTCAATTATGGTGCCATTTCCTCTATCAGCTTCAGTGTAGGTGTCTGAGTTGAGCTGAGAGCCTGAACCATCCCCGGTACAACACGTGCTACACCATAATATGCGGCAATATGGCCTGCTGTAGTTGTGTCCCTGGGAGCACTAAGGAACTGACAAGCCGCTCACCTTGGAAATTCTTCCACATACCCAGGAAGCTCACTTTAAGATACTTTGATGTTGTAACCTCCAGTCCCATTCAGCCACTGTTTTCCAGCCTGAAGTCAGTTTCTTGTTCTGAATATTCATTTTTTTGTTCTTCAGTGTATAGCTTTGCATTTAGTTATGTTGATATTGGAGGGACCCAGCATGCTATGCCATCTTGACTGCTAACCATGGCTTTCCTGATCTCTGTGTTACCTGCCAATTTTATCAGCCTTGATTGCTTATTTACTGCCATATGGCCAATGCAAATTTTAAACAGAATCAAACCCAATGCCAGTTTCACACAAGAGAAACACCCTCATTCAGTGGTAATTCTTCACTGAAAACCACCTGTGAGATCTGTCAGCTGGTCATTCTTAGTCCACTTAACCGCATAGCAGACCCTGCCCTAAACCAAGTTTACTGAACAAGGCTTATTTGGAATACTGTGTATATGTCAGTGGTCTAATATCTGTTCTTCATGTTTGCGACAATTGTGAAAACTTCTCAAGCCCGGTTTCCTTTTGAAAAGAGGTGTATTTGTCTCCATTGTTCTGTATTTCTGCGTTCTCTGCTAATGACTTCTGAAACCAGTTGCTGATTTCCACTGAATTTCATAGACAGTAGATAGTGGATAGGATACCAAATAAAGAAAAAAACACATTTGAGATCCCAAGTGAAGAAGGCTACTCTGATCATTCACACCTTAAAAGACACTGGAACACCCATCTGGGAGAGATGTTCATATAGGGGTCACAATGCAGTTGGGGTCTGCACTTCCTTTAATATCAGAGTCAACACTAGAGAAATCCATAGTAAAGTGTTTTCTTGTTTCAGATGATGGATAGATTGTAGGGATTTTTACCACTATTCAAAAACACAAAAATAAAGACTTTCTATAAATTATTCTTTGGAACACCCCAGAGAGAGGGTGAAACAAATGTTGATATGGGAATGTAGGGTTCTGCAGAAAAATCTTTTCAAATCAGTCTGGGAAGCACAGACAGTTTGCCCACACTTGGCCCACACTTGACAGACTTGACAGATTTTTTGGCAAAGATACGGGTGGATCCATAGACAAGGGGAGAATCTTATCTATAGCAAACATAGCCACATTCTGCTAATACAGTTTGTATCTTCTGTGGTTGAGGTTGCGAGTAGGCTGCTTCTGTACTGCAGTATAAACCTGAGAGCTATAAAAGCATAAATACTAAGAAGAAACTGCAGATTTCAGAATAGGCAGAAAAGTTTGTTGTTCATAAACTAGATCAGGCAGACTAAGGGAAGAACTGCTGGGTTTATATTCTACCTGGTTCTTTTTTACAGTGTCTTAAGGTGCTTGGGAGAATGTGTTCAATTGGATGTCTCGATTCTTTACGTTTCTGGTTGTTTCTACAAGAACCATTTAAAATAAATATGAAATTACAAAGCAGGTTGTTGCTTACCTTAGCTTGGCCCATGTGTGGGGTGTACAAAGATCCACCGCATGCTGGCCTTGTTGCCATATCACTGGCTTTCTGAACTCTCATCTGTAAACTGAACTTTCCATTAGGCAGTGTTGATTCAGAGGAGCCTTCTCATCTATCCCCTGAAGTAAGGGCAAGTACCAAGAAGTCCCAGAGACCACTTCCACATACAACCTGTTATAGGAGACAAAAAGGAAGGGGAACATAACTTTTGAAATATCTAAACTAACCTGTGTGAATATCTATGTTGTCTACAGAATTGCTCATTTTAGCTCTTAGTCTGTGATCTTCCTATTTGAACTGAACATAAACTGCATACCGCAGAGTATGTTAAAAGAAATTTTTAAAATATTCCTGAAACTGCAGAAGGTTGGTTGAGCTCAAGACCAATCAGGGCCTCAGGACACAGTACTGGAGTCTCATTTCATAGTAACTTTTCCAGAGCGGAAACCATCTTTTTGTGGTGGTTCGTTTGTTTTTTAACATATGTCTGTAAATTTTGAAGGGATTATTTTCAACATCAGTTCTGCATTTTTCAGCATTATCTTACTTTTATGATAATATGCTATCATGTAACAACTAAATAGAATAAAGTGCCAGAAACTGAGGTACTAAATCTTGTTACACCCAAGAGATATTATTAACAATTTTATTTTCCCCCAAAAGAGAACCTAGAAATATGTAATAGTGTTCAAATTCACTTCAGCTCATCAGAACTAACCACCCAGACGGACTCCTTCTCCCATATTTTGGATTTTTTTCTGACATTTGAGGAAAAATGTGGATTAAGAACTGATGAATAATCTTGACTAAAGAGACCCAGCTGGCTAAAAGTGAAAGAAAACTCTTCTTCATTTCAGAGTAGAACACTGTTTCTTAGCTTATGACTCTATCTACAAAATATTGTACAAGTCAGAATTCAGTGTTTCGGTATAAGAAACAACTACAAATTCAGACTCAGAGTCCAGTAATCTAAAATGCAAGTACTATATTCTTTTAATGGACTTATTGAAACAGTTTTTATGACAATATAGATCTTCTAATTTATAGTTATCACATAATCTATATGTGCATACACAATGAGTTCAGTGTTTTCAACACAGTCTCTCATGGACAGTAATCTACATCACAAAGCCACCACACATAATTCACCTAAATTGGCAGTTGTTCCTCAAAAGAGTTTTGCTCAGACTTGACCTGTAGCAGCAGACGAGTTGAACTGCTTTTGCTTCACCGCAGTTGCTCTTGTTTAAACTGTGGTGTGCCCTGATTGAAGTTGAGGTCAGTGACAGGGCAGAGCCAGAGTAAGTGCTGTTACTCCGAGCTTGTCCTTTCCCCCGTCTCAGGTTTGAGGCTGGATGTACAACCTTCCACACTGACAGACCCTGTCAGTTTATAGACATTGCACATGCTCAGAAATACAAACCAATTTTTTTCTGGGTATTATGTGTAATCATGAATTCTCATTCTGTGCATTGCAGTTGTAAAGCAGAAGAATGGTGAGTGTTACACAATGGTTGTGCTGTAGGTACTTTATAGTTAATGGAATCAATCAATGAACAAAATCCTTGTCCTTCACTGCTCAGTCTACATCTTATTATTCCATATATAGGAATGAGTAAAGTGTAATAACCTGCCAAACGTTGACACACCTGTATGTCGTACACTCTATTAGATGGTTACTACTGGATATGCCAAGTCCTAATCTCTCTCGTTCACACTTTCTTCTTCATCTCATATTGCACAGACTGTGAACAGGACTCCAGAGACTCTTTGCCTGCTTCATATCCTACCTGGTGTAGGATATGGTACTGGACAGGAGGGAATAAAAGATCAGAGTTGTACCCAGTGGCTGTGTTTCTTAGTCATGCCCTGGTCTGAAGCAGTGTTAGGAGCCACGGTCCCCCCTATACTTGTATGTAGAGGCCCTTTTACAATTACATGAATGGATAAGGTGCACCCCTTACATCCCTCCCATGTGGCTGAAGTTTGTATTTATACCTGCTAATATGACATGGCATGTTAGAAAGTTAAAAAGCCTACTTCTAAGCTGTGGAAAACTATAGTTACGCACCTTCCAAAACACTGCTGTAGTGTAACCAACTACACTGGAGTGAGAGAAAGCCTTGGGTTTCAAGAGGAGATGGGACTTAACAGAGAATGCATAGTGGTGGGTACTGAGGGACAGGTTGCAGAGCCACAGCAGAGAGTACAGGCTCCTGAGCATGTCTAATAATGCTCTGGTTAATACAACTCTGCTTGCTTGTCATGTCACCCAGGGCAGTAATGAAACACATGTGAAGCCCTCAAACCTGCAGGCAGACCTGGAAATATAACAGTAGATGACAGAGTGCTCACCCCACCATGCTGCTTTGGGGACCTCTTCCAAATGCTAACATGTCTATCAGGGAAGCCATGCTGTAATTTAAATGTTCTTCTCTTCAGGGCTGCTCAGTAAGAGACTAGAAGAGATGTGAAGAGCTTAACAGGTTTTTTAGTGAATTTTGGTGAGGAATATCAAGGAAAATGCACAGAGGAAATCATATCCATTGCAGATAACCTAGAGAGTACTAAATTCATAAAGCAAACATCATGTTTGCTGGGTACTGATTTTCACTCCTATTTGCTCTTTTTTCTGTGTTAATACAGTAGACAGAACATGGCCTTTAAAAGAGTCTACTTTGGTTTAGCTTCTATTTCAGCAGAAATTTTACACTGTTTTTTTTTTCTTTTATATTGTTTTTTATACATTACAACTTTCAAAGTACAATGCTTGTGACACTGAAGTAAATAGTAAATCTCATTGACTTCAATAGAGTCACAACTCCAATTTTACTTAGCTTGTGGTGTTTGTCAGGTTGTAAGCTTTGCTGGGGTTTTTTTTCAGAATATGCAAAATGGATCAAAAGTATGATTTGTTCAAAGTAAAAATGTTGTGCAGATCTTTTTGATTGTAAAATAAATGTGCACTGACATCGTCTGACTTTTTCCTCACGTAGACCACACCACCACTCTATAGAATATTTACAAAACACTCCTTGATCAATATGGTAACAATTACAGAAAATACATTGTAAATATAGTAGGGAAAGAGGCAACCAGATCATAAATTGAATGACTTTGTTTACTTGAATAGTCCCTGAGCAAATTGTAGTCCATGAGAAAAAAATCCATAATTTCAAGCCATTTTGCACAATTGACAGCCCCAGGAGAGGAAAAGATTAAGGAACAGAAAGATTCCCTACCTTGATAGTAGAGAAGACTCACTTGTTTTCCCTTTGCTTACAGTCATTAGCTTGGAGCTGCAGACTGTATTATTCAATTATTGTATATCTCTGGTAAATTACCTTGAAATGTCTTGATGTTTCAAAGCACCGTACAAACTGGATTTTGTGTTGCACAAGATAGTTGCTTATTGTTGTACTTACCAAGTTTATGTGTGGCAGGACCCGATGTGCAGTACTTAGAAAAAATTATAGACTTAGACTGACACTTAATCTCTTGAGTGTGCGGTGTAAGGTACGTGGTGCAGGTGCATTCCATATGGTCTCGCAAACAGGCATTCTGGTTTTCATTAATAGGTCTTTCTAAAAGAAATATTCTATAATTTTCTTTATTCTAGTAGTAGTTTCTTGTCAAGCAGATCTATATTTTTTAATCAAACCAGGGAATATCTTTTTTAATAGAAGAAACAGGTTCGTTCCTTTCAGATGTAGTATATTCTCTGACACTTTCTATTTCCAAGTCTATAGAAACAAATCTACTTATACCCTAATAGAAAAAAAAAAGTCTACATGCATAATAGAAAATTATTTTTGAACCTTCCAGATTTTGTTGCTGTTGGAATGTATATACATCATCATTACTTTTATATTTTTATTTGAACTGGCTGAATATTAAATGCGTCTGAAGTTGTAATTAAAGTCTAAAACTTATGAAATTGTTAAATTCACTTGTACTAGGGCTGCTTATTTGCAATTTTTGGGAAAAGGAAAGAATTGCAAAACACTTTATTGCTTAAAAAAGTACTTGATTTTCCTCACTTGTAAGCAGTGCAAAACAAACATGGAACAAATGTTAGTCATGTGTCTTAACACACAGTAGAAGATACCACAGTACACAATCAGGGACTACTGTGGTGAATGCAGTATAACAGGAAACACAGAATAGGAGAGAATATCATGAATAACTGCTTTTGTGTGGGGAAAATGAAGGTATGAACAAGCATAGCTGTTGTTGGGTGTTCACTGTTCGTAATTTGCTAGTCTTACATCCAAAACATTTGAGTCATCAAAAGGAGATGCAGAAAAAGGTGACCTAGATGACCAGTCAAACTGAAGAGTACACTGCAAAGAGTAAAAATTAATGTATTGCAAATAATCTGTAACCAGATATTCATTTAAATTAAAAAATAACTACAGATGAGAAAGTGGGTAGCAGAAACCAGATTCTTCTTTAGGACTAGTAAAAATGTCCGTGTTGCACTGATTATAAACAGTGAATAGTTCAACCCAAGTATTGTTTTTACACCCATTTAATGCTTTCTAGTCTAGACAATTTCATAAGGTAGCTATGTCATGTGAGGAGTGGCAAGATGTGTTATCTCGTAGTATTTCTGTAGCAATGAGCAGACAAAGGCAGCATTCTTACTAGCTAGTTGGGATTTTTGAACATTATACCTTCTTGGAGAAGCTTGGTGGCTACAGTGTTATGACCTCAACTTTGAAAAACAAATAACAGGTGTAAATTTATACCTGATGTTGGGCATTTCATGGAGGTTCCATCCATGCTGGAAACATTGCTTTCAGTTGAGAGAAAGGGACAGATGGAGTCTCCACAGAGTGATGGCTAACTGCTAGAGGAAACACAGTACATGTGTGCATGTAAATTAGATGCTCAAAGTGGGGTCTGATGAATCTAGGACAAAATCCCTATAGGATTTAAACATTCTGGAAGAACTGTTTGTACCTGGTAGGCTTTCCTAAAGTCAAACTGAAGTTGTACCAATCAGATGTACTGATCTCAGAAGGGATACAGAAGTTTATAGCAGCTGAGAATCTGGCCCTTTTTATGATAAGAATGGAATTAGATTAAGTTCATTATTCTAAATGTCACTTTTACAATTAAAAAAAAAAAGAACTTGAGAGTGACTACATGACAAAACCTGCTATAAAAGTATAACAAGAGGTAGAAGACAAAGTCTAAATAAGTCCATATACCACAATACTAGAGAATAAGCAGCAATGGTAACATACTAGAGGAGAGAGAAAAATCTATTTTGGACACCTTTTCTCCTTGGGAAAGATTGATTTAATTTAATAGGGATTAAACCCAAAAGGTTTCTATGTAATTTGTGTAGCATTCTTTAAAATTATTATAGGGAAAAAAACCACCTTTACACAAAGCACATTGCCACTCATCAGTGTGGTAGCTTTGCTTTGCTTGCATGTTGTTTCTCTTCACCCACTCTTAACAGTACATTCACAGAAGTGGTAGGAGAACTTTTTTAAGTACAGACAGGCTTCTTAAACTAGCTTTAATCTCAGTAGAGTGCTGACATTACCTAGAGAAGCAGTGACTGCACTTCATTTCACAGGTGTCATGGTTTAACCCCAACTGGCAACTAATCACCATGCAGCTTCTCACTCACTCCTCCCCCTGACCATGGTGGGATGAGGAGGAGAATCAGAAGGAAAAAAAAAAAACAACCCAAAACTCATGGACTGAGATAAGAACAGTTTAATGATGAAAATAAAATATAATAATGATAATAATAATTGTAATGAAAAGGAAGATAACAAAAAGACAGCGAGAGAGAAATAACACCCAAGAAAGACAAGTGATGCCCGATGCAATTGCTCACCACCTGCTGACCAACGTGCAGCTACTCCCTGAGCAGCCATCGGCCCCTCCTGGCCAACTCCCCCCAGTTTCTATACTAGCCTTGATGTTCTATGGTATGGGATATGCCTTTGGCTAGTTCAGGTCAGCTCTCCTGGCCACGCTCCCTCCCAGCTTCTTGTGCACCTGCTCGCTGCCAGAGCACAGGAAACTGAAAAAATCCTTAACTTATGATAAGTGCTACTTAGCACAACTAAAGCATCAGTGTGTTATCAACATTATTCTCATACAAAATCCAAAATACAGCACTAGGAAGAAAATTAACTCTGTCCCAGCTGAAACCAGGACAACAAGATAACCACCTAAATAAATATGTTGCATTTTTGGTATGCCAGAACGTTCCTCATGACTCCTACACCTCTTGATTGTCTTTTTTTTTTTTTTTTTTTTTTTTTCTTTTTAATGAAGAGCATCCTTTCTCCTAGCTGCTATTTTCAACACCTACTAGTTGTGGTTTTGTTACACTGACATTCCTGGGAACCTGTGAATAGTGACCGAATAAAATAATTATAATGATATTTACCATTATACTTTCTCTCACTTTTCCCTTCCTTAAAACTACTGTTAATGAAACCTAAAATAAGATTCCACGCTGTTGTGGCAAACTGAGAAAATTGCCATATTATGTTGCTGGGTGGGAGTGAAAGATGCTTTGTATCTGGCTATTTATTACAACAGACCCCAAACAATAGTTTAACAATATTTGCACGTTGTTAAGAGAAAACGGAGAAACCTAGTAAGGGGGATATTATTTTCTCTTATTTGTATTTATTAGTTCCATATTATTTCAATCATTCTTGAGAAGGTGATGAGCTAAGATTAGTGAACTATTAAGCACCAGTGTACAAGAAGAGAAATATGGATTCCCCTTTGAGAAATAAAGATTCCCACAATGAGTTCTTTATTTTAAGCCAGATGCTTAGATTATGGGCAATACATTGCTCATTGTGATGCCTATGGCAGAGTTTGCATATAATGCTGATAGAAAAGCCTACCATATCACTCGGATGAAACCAACCTACAAATCAGTTTTCCAGAAATGAGAATTAATAGAACAAGCAATAACATCCTAATTTCTACACGACAGCTAGAGTAACACTTAAAAACATTCTGCATTACCAGATAAATACACCATTCATTTTCACAAATGGAGTCTGTTTCAATTCTCAGCTGTTGGATGATGATTTGACTTGGAGCAAAGGCAGCATAATTGGGTAACAGCTGAAATGTGCTTCATTGAAAAGGGTTGAAAGATCCATTGCTGGATTTCCAGGAGTGTGAATTACAATTCCAATAATATCAGAAGCAACCAATTCTATTCTTTAGAAGTGAGGACATAAAAGAAGTTTTAGGTTTTCTTATTTCAAGCTTTAATTGAGGCCTAGGTTGTAACTCATTTTCATCCCTGAATGGGTGGTAAAAACATACACAGTAGGTAATTCACACTACCTCAAAAACTGTTAGTACCATAAGAAGACTAATCAGGGTAAGCTTCCAGTAGCAAATTATCAGCTACAAATTAAAACCTTGCCGCATGTCTGCTAAAAGCAGCCTTTTTTTTCCCCCCACTAACATACATTCGTCTAGATTAGTAACTGTTGGATTACTACAGGATATGAAGCCTAGGGAGTGAACTGAGCAAGCCTGCAAAACATTACATTTCAGAAGTGAACAGGGAACAGTTTTAAGCTCTTACTTTTGTTTGACTATCACATTTACTACATTTTGAAAATCTACTATCTTTTTTAATTGACAAGTTTGAAAATAAGTCAAGGAAGCAAGATTTTTTTTCCAATAAATGTATTTGGTTTATTTAATTTGTAATGCATCATTCCGGTCTGTGAACTAAGGGAAAATATACATACATTTGGCAAAACACCCACACTCCTGTGGAAATGTATTCAGGAAGTGACCTATCCTATCCAACTTTGCCCTTTCCAGGGGCACATTAACCAACAGACCCCAGTCTGTCATCAGGTGTCCTGAATGCCCTGAAATTTTCAGGCAGTTTCCACACCTAACAGAGAGTTTCAATCCCTTTGTGATAAACCACTGGGCCCATTTGGCCCCTGAATCTTCATTTCTAATTTTCTGTTGTGTTTGTCATAGCATTCTTCTTTCTCGTCAGATTTGAAGTCAAAAGAAAATAAAATTCCTCAGTCCCATCAATAAAACAATGAACCATAGAAGAGTAGGAAGTGATCAAGTTAAGGATCATGTGTCATGTGTAATATCAAATGTTGTCAGTTTGATCTTATACCTCTGGATATCTTTTCTGAAAGCATCTCGTTTAATAAATAAAGGGGCAGGGGAGACATAACTATTTAAATGTTGGTTTTCAGGATAGTCTTACTGGGTTTTTTTCCTAGCTCACATGTTGTTTAAAAGTGCTTGAAATTTTTGCATGCTATGTTTGTGTTGGTAGAGGAGGTTTTCTGATATTGAGGGAAAAAGTTTTTCCAAATCACAGGAGACTTGCTCTCTGCCTTAATCTCTCCAAGTAGAGTCAATTTGTGGTATGTGTTTGTTTGGTATTGGTGTTTAGGTTAAAAGAACAGTGATTCCTGAAAGAAAGGATTATCTTGTACTCTCTGAAAGTACCTTATTTATGGATTGCTATATACACAGTGTGAACAAACAAGTTACAGTCAGAAAGCGTCCTGAATATCTTTCTCAAATGCTTATTTCATCCTCTGAATTCCATTTCATGGACCCAGATTTCACAACGCGCTTAAGCTTATACTTAACTGGTCTGTTCACTCTTTAGCTTCAACTGAGACCATGTGCTGTGCTATGCTATAGGTAGTCACAATGAATCTTTTTGGACTCTGGTGAGTGTAGCTCATTGATGCCAGGTGAATTCTTACCACTGGCCAACATGACAGCACTGTGAGCAGGTACAGCACCATTGTTATGGGGGGTGTTTATCAACTGAAGGTAGCTCGTGTGCAAAAATTGTAACCTTTGCCCTTTGTCCAAAGCCTAATTGGAAAAAAATGCTTATTTAGATATGTATCACACATGGAGGCTTTCTGTTGTGTATTTTATATTTTCAGTTGCTCTGTGTTGCTCCTGATAGAAAAAAAAAAAATTAAAAAAAGAAATCCAGGATACAGTTTATTCTCCTGCTGGTTCCTCTTTGTCTGGGAGCAGGTAACACTGAGTAATTCCATGACAGTGAGTTATGGTATATTTAATCAAGTCAAAGACAACCTGAGCCAAATGAAATAAATTTATTATGTCTCTGTACTTCCAGATGCTTCTCTTAATTAAACTTCATAAGCTTAAGACTCTTCATCGAACTAGTCATCATCTTCCATCAGGGTCTGGGTGAGTCCCAGACAACCAAGGTAATACACAAGACTCTTTAGGTTCCTGACTGTTCCTCATATATGTTAAGTTATACATGAATGCTCATTAAATCTACTAAGATAACTGTTTGATGTGTTACTCAATAGATGAAACATAAAACTGTTCTTTAAAAAATCAGCAAGATTGCTTGGAGGAACAACAAATTCATACATCAGCCCATTCTTTCTGTTCTAAAGTGCAATTTACAGGACTGAACTAAAGCAAATGTCATACCTTTAATTTCGTAAAAAGTTATGTACAAGTCTATTATTCAAAATAATCACATAACTGGGAAATTCACTGAACAGCTACCTTTCTGCTCAGCAGGGTGCCATTTTATAGACTTTAAAATTCACTAAGTTCAAGCAGCTTTCGTTCTCAATAATACATGTGCTAAATATGTCACATTAAAAGTGCTTTTGGCATGTAAATGATCCGTTTTCACATAGAAATGCTTTTAAAAGAATCTGAGCTCACTTTTTTGGAAATTATAAGTGCATTGAATTTCATTGTCCTACAGAACCATGTAGAGTTGATCGAAGTGAACTACAATGACAAACCAACCCTTGTCAGCCCTTATATTTATGTATCATTTGAGCTGTCAGAAGTATATATAGTTGCATTTTCTTCTACATATTTTCTACTCAGTTCAAAAAAATAATAAAAAAAATTTGGTGTAAGGAGGGGGAGGTGGGTTTGCTTTTCTAGGCCTAAGTGCTCACAAGCACTTCTGTGTATAAAAAGTTAACATTTCACTGGAAGACTTGCAGCACATTAAACTGATTTCCTAAGCTTGTTAATTTTTTCTTAGAACTCAGCAGTACTTCTACTACTGCTTTAATGTTGAAAGATAAGGCAAATGTTTTACAGGTGATTTAGGATGCTTATCCTCCAAAGAACGAATTCTGAATTCTTATGCATAATATGAATAAAACTGAAAGCATAATCTCTGTCTCTCACTGCTTCATTATACTGCTGCATACTGAAAAAATTCTCCATACTCTGTATACTGCAGAGTGAGATTCTTTCATGATAAATTGATTGCACCTATTCCCATTCTCTGTAACTCCATGTAAGGGACCTTGATAATGTCAGACACATCCTGCTTTTAAAAATCTTTTGTTCTTTCTTATTAGAATAAGTAAAGCAACTTGAATGCTGTTTGGAAGTCATTACATTATTATTCTGGTTACCTATAATACAGTACATGGCTCCAGGGTTCTCACAGATACTTGTTTAAGAAAACAAACTGTCAAAAATATTCAATTCTTATTTTAAATATGGCAACAAATTTTGTGAGACAACTCAAAAAATTAAAATGGAATGTCTTGGTTTCAGGGAAGGAGAAGGAAAAGAAAAAAAGGAAGGAAATATATGTATTGGTTTGCAAGGTCAAAGAAAGAATGAAATAGAATTCTTTAACTCAACTGCGTGGCCATATATTGAAAATCCCATACAGGCCCATAGTAGACATCATTGTGGGTAGGCATTAATCCTGGGTGCCAAAACCTATGTGGAAGGAAAGCTGAAGTCCATCATCCCTTTTTTTGCTTATCCATAACTGCAACTCTAAAGTCATAAACTGTAGATCAAGCTGGGTGTGCAATTTCATTTAAATCTCTCTCCATAAGTGAGATGTGTCTTGATTATATATTATACTTATATAGGTGAGCATTGCTGCATTTCTGTTATGTGTAATTCACAGTATAAATTGATAAAACATGTTAAAAATGGAGGAAGGTGATGTGACATGAAGTAAAAGCAAAGGTTGATGATCTGTGTTTGGTGCATGTTTAATTATAATTTTAATTTTTTTTTTCATATTTATAATATAATGTAAGCTCAGCCTTTTTAGCATTTTGATTTTGGGTAACACAAGAGCTTAAATATTTTTCTGTCTTTAGTGCTCTGAGGCAATGAAAGATGGAGACTTGAGGGATTTAAACGCATGTTTCTCCTCTTTCTTGGAGACATTCCTTGTTTATTATGTTTTATCTAAAATTAATCTGAACTGAGAATACTGGCTGATCCTTTGAACATGGAATATCTAACAGAAAGAGCTCCAAAAGCACTCAAGAACAAATTCTCTATCCTATTAATGGTTGATTATTTTCTGATTATAAGCATCTATTCACTCAGGAAAGTCTGTTTCTGGAGAAACAATTGGCCACGGCATCCTGAAAGTTGTCCATTTTGCTATGGTGATGGATTTGCTAGGTGTCAGTAGACATTTTAAGCATTCAGGACTCTCAGATTAGGTATTGTAGATTTTTCTTACCAAGCATCAGATTGCTACATTTCTATATATATTTTTAATACCTATTTAATAATGAGGAAAAACATTGTATCGAAGTGTCAAATATTTTTTCTACCATCTTCTAGCCTTGTGTAAGTATTTTAACATCAGTCATGACCTTGTCTTCCAGATACTAAAACACAATAAGAAATGTAAAGGACATGGACCTGCTTAATCCTGGTTTTCCATCAAAAATTGCTTAATTTCTTTAGCATCCAGGTCTGAACTGATGATGTCCACATACTCCTATCTCTTAAAAACAGATTAACTTCTACTTTAATGCTTTTCAACTTCCATTCAAGAAAACAGCTGTTGAGGAACAACTTCTGAATGTGTCTAAATATGTTCATAGCACAAATACTCTCTAAAATAACCTGAAAGGTGAAGTAATTTCTTCATAAATGCTACCCTTACAGGTGAGTTATAAATTCTAGTTCTCAGCAGCTATAGCTCAGTCTGGGATATTTCTTATTGCTCATATATATGATCTCATATACCCTATGGAAATGCCATGCAGAATAAATAACAGAGATATAGCCAGTAGGAGTCTACAAACATTGAATTGACTTTCTTAGAAATTAATCTAAAAGTTGATAGTCTTTAGTAAAGAACTGGACCTTTTTGTCTATTTCTTTTTTAATCCTTTAGCATAATATCACAAATACAGTTTCATTTTTATTTCATGGGGGTAAGCAGGTTATAAAAAGATAGAGTGTAATTTTAAATAAATTCTGTAGAACCTTTTTATAGGGGTTTGTTAATCCAACTCAGACTTGGTGCCAATAAGAAGCACTTTGTTTAATATATTTCTGACTTCATACAAATGCTATCTGACTTTGTGTCTGGCATTCAAAGCCATTTATGGGGATTTTTGAATTACTGACATTTTTAGGCTTTTAGATGTTGTGGATACAACACTGAGAGTACTGATTTACTTTTTAACTTTCTGAGGTATGTTTAATAAAAAAGAAAGTGAAAAACATTGCCTAACTTTGAACATAAAAGAAATCTTGGTCTCATTAAGTCAATAGTAATGCTCTCCTTAACTTCAAAGGAGACCATGATTTCATCCAACATATCTAACAGTTCCATAAAACACACAATGAAAATCACTTTACAATATTGGCAGGCAGTATATGCATTTTGTATGCATCTCAGTGAAGAAAAGGCACAAGCATTCTGACTTATTTACTAATACACAACAGCTAAAAATTACAAAAGCAGAGGATATTTTGAGGGACATTGGGTTAATACTCCCAGAGTGTTATAAGCATGTACAGCCTCCATTTCAAATGAGACTTAAAATCTACACTGTGAAATTACAATTGTGTTATTCTGTGTACTCCTTTATTTGCTGGCTATGAAACGTGGTACGTGATTTCTCTTAGTGGGGGAAGAATGTTCAAGGTGCATAGGTGAAACACGCATAAAGCAGCAAGCAACCTGATGAGCTCAAAGCTGAAAACACTCCAGTACAGGTTCTGTACGAGTACAACAAATTCAGTCACCTAAGGTTAAGTGAGTTAATGCATATTCTGTTAGTCATTTTCAAGTGCTAATGATAAAGCAAGTTGAAAGCCATACCTTGAAAGCAAACTTCAAGAAAAGAAAAAAGACTGGACAGGCATGTTTTAGCAAAATTTAATATTGGTAAATGTAAGTACTTTAAAATTTATACCTTAGCTTAAACTGGAAGTGGAGGAAAGAACTTGAGAGCAATAATTTCAAGACTGCAGAAAAAAAAAAATTAGAAATTTTTTATATTCGATAAAAACAATGAAGAAAACTCAGGAGAAAGCTAATATTTTCTATCACTGACTGATATTATCACACTTTCTTCATTGTCAAGAATAACTTTCTAATAAAGTAGGAATAGTTTGAGAGGATTAATTGAATTCATGGTGTTGCTGACCTTCTTGGAACAAAATTTTACAGCTCTGCTCATGTGTCTGAAGATCTTAATTGCATATAAACCATTTCCTTTTCATAAGAAAAGATTTCCAAACCTCTGGTGAATTATCTGCTCTGAAAACTCCTAGGTATTTGGATATTACTTGATTTCAGTTGAGTCCTTATATTGGTAATTGTTTCTAACCATTCTTTCTCATAGAAAAAGAGATCTAACACTTCCATGTTTTTACCATAACACCAGAAGAGGCATCTGCTTATGAAAAGCTTTTTTATTCTCTACTTACAGAGTATGTCTGATAACAGGTTTTTAGTAAAAGGGGTGTGGAATGATGATATGATGCATTGTCCTCCTAGGTCTTACAAAAAACAAACAAAAAAAAGGTTGTAAATAGTGATCAGAGATTGTGTGGCCATGCCTTTGTCAGCCAAGATCTGTTCTTCAGTCCGAACAGTGCACCAACCAGCTTGTTGTTACTGTGTTCTCACCAAGGTATGTTAGCACATGCTGTTTCTATCCCTGCATCTCCTCATTTGTGCATAGCCTGTATTTCCATGTTTAATCTCTCTGTCTCGATCTAGTTCATTTATAACTGGGAGGAATTTTCAGGAACTCGCTCTTTGTCTTTCTCAGCTGTTAGGTATCACAGTCGATCCGAGCCATGCTGTCTGCTTAGATGAGCACTGCTAGGCTGTTTCAGCAGAAGCCAAGGAGGTTACTTTAAACTATTGCTGAATCACAAAGTGTGGTGTAAGCTATCATGTTTGTCTTCACATGGGAAAGGACAAGAAGTGCTGAGATTCAGGTATCACGTCACAGATGGTGAAAGTCAAGAACAGAGTCCAGATTCTTCCTTCTGTTGTGTTACTTCTCTCTCGCTTACCTCAACCCCTACTATGCATTAGTGTTTGATGTTCAGGTGATTCCCAGGCGCACTTCTAGGACAGATTGAATGAACATCACTGCAACTAAGCGTGCAGATATAGCCCTTCTATGTCTTTTTGATATTTTATAATAAGATTATAAAAAGGTGCTGACATATATATATATATACATATATATATATATATATATATATATATATATATCCTGCTGGCATTAAATGCCAACAAGTCACCAAAATAGAGTATAAGGAAACAAAAAAGCCATCATTAGATGAAGGCACTTAATTAATGGTGTATTCCATTTTTTACTTGAGAAGGGAATCAAAGAATACCGCATATAAAATCACAGAACCTAGATTTTGAAAATTAAATTAATTTTCTGATCTTTACAATAATGTGTTCAAGAGCACTGCAGAAAATGGTGTTGCCACTTCCAGAGGTTGTGATACGTGAAGAGTGTTGTATATGCCTGTGGCATGGGGAAATTATTTGTAATTGTTTAAGTGACTGTAATAACCCTCTTTATTCTGCGGTTTGGAGAGCTAAGAACTTCTGTTGGGAAAGCCTGTGGCATTCTGCAAAATCAGTGTTTCGCACAGCAGCTACTCACTTGGACTGCAACTTCCTCCGGGTTCTCTTTTCATACGCTTTGACCATGGGGATCATAGTCTCTGACTGGCATCCAAGAGTGCTACTACAGTGTAACTGCTGCTGGTAATGATTAGGCAGTGTATGGCTGTATATTCAAAAGCAGCAATGGCTTAACTTTGGATGACTCTGGTGTTTCCCATTCCCTCATGTTAATGTTGCTTCTCTCCTAGATGTTCCTGCCTCCACTGTGAAAGACAGTTCATCTGTTCACACCACTGTAGTTCAAATACTTATGTGTCAAAGTGCATTAATCCTGATTTGGGATACTTTAATATTCTGGTTTTGTTTGTTTGATTTGTTTGGCAATTGTGGATGCTCAGTATGTGGCTGATTATTGTAGAAAGCATATAGTCATCTCTGAGATCTACTATATGAGAGGGCAGGAAAATATACACATGTTCCAGTATAAATAATTTCTGCTCCTGAATCAGGATGTGTCTGTGGATTAGAATTGCCTCACACAGAGTACATGAGAACTTGGAACATCGGTTTTCAGGTGCTGCAGCACCTGACAATATGGCCCACACTACTTGTACTTGATTAGTATCCTAGCATACTTGAGAAATAACAGAATTTGTCAAGCTTGCTGTGCTATATGAATCTGAATAATTCCCATAGTCCTGAAATTTGGGATATATTGTCTTTCTGTTTGAAAAAATTTAATAGGTTTGTCATGTCCCACTCAGACGAGGGAGGAAAGTGACTTAGATTCATAAATCCCCAGCAGAGTAGACAGCAGTGAGACAAGTCTCAAAGTCCAGACATTTATTAATTTCCCACAATGTATTAACTGGATACAAGATAATTGACTAAGTATATAACAAGTTACGGCAAGTGATATAGTATGCTTTGTGTTACTTAACAGTAGTGAGGGAAAAGGAGAAAAAGAAAAGGAGGGAGATAGAGAGAATAGAGAAATAAAGATCACTCGTCCAGGTTCCTGTGTTGGTCCTGTCTGAGTTCATGAGGCTTGCATCTGTTTTCTATACCTCTTCATGTCTTATTTTTTCTTTCTATATTTCACTCCTCTCTCCCCCCTCAATTTATACACGCTTTACTTGGGTCCATCCCCTAGACTGATTCACATATGTACATATCCCATGTATGGGGAGGGGTAAGGTGCTTCATGGGATCATGTAATTAGCATGATGTTGTTAATCTTTATTAGCATATTCGGGGGTGTCAACTTTAATATGCATTTCACGGATAATGAAGCAAAGGTCATTCACCAGACAGATGGCTCTTGAAACTTTACAAGGTGCCCCAGAGCAGAACCGTCCTGCCTTCACAGGGCTCCAGCTGCTCCTGTGCTGTCCAGGCAGCCTTATCAGCTCCAAACTCCACACTATCCACCCGGTGACTATAGTTTTGTTACTTGCGAGTGTTGTGTGTGGGTCTGCTTCCCTCCATCCCTTATATCTCTCAGGCTGTTTTTTCTCACAGGCCTGTTTCTCTCAGGCCCTGTTTCAGGGAGTTACAAGTTGTCTCTCATAAGGTTTTTGTTTATTAGAAAGCATAAACTGCACTCCATCTCAGTGGTGTTAAAGTCACACTGAAGACAATCCCATGTGGATAACATAAAGAAATAATGAGATAACTAATGGCAACTCAAACATACACTTTTAATGTAGATGTAGTTTTGCATTTTATGATTCTTTATTTTGTTCTTGCAGGGTTTGAAAATGTGGTTGAATAGATTTTGAGAAAGGCTGTGAAAAATAAGAGATTACACAATGTTTGTGTTTACTGTGCAACTCTCTCCATACGCACACATTCAATTAGTAAAAGCACTAAACATTTTCTGGTGCTCCTGATTTGCAATACAGGCTTTGCCTGCTTTCTGTTTGCTGCTTACAACATAATGACATCTGCTGGAAGAGGTCACTAGTAAAAAGGTGTTAGCAACTGAGAGAGAAGTTGAAATCCAATCTGGATAAACGTATGTTTGAATCTTTACCAGTTATCACCTAAACGTGTATTTACAGCAGATAGATAAGTAGGTGAAAACAGTATAAAATAATACTACCTAAAATGTATTTTTAAAGTTATATTTAAAGTCATAGGACATAAAAAATTCTGTACTGAATTTAAAGGATAAGGATGCAATCCAAAATGCAGTTGTATTGATTTGACTCATTTGGAAATACAGTTGATCAGCAAAAGCTGATTTGTTTCATGTGAAATATCTTGGGTTCAACACAATACCACTTAACCCAAAGGAGGCTTTCAGTGGAGTTTGCATGGATTCCTGAGAATTTCTCTCAGATCTGGAGCAGGCTGTTTCTACATTAGCAAGCTATTTGGCACAATAAAAGTTAATCAGTAGATTGATACTGTTGGTGCTGAGGCCCTTCCCATCTCCATTACATGTGTTTCGAGGAATTTACATCATATGACATTTTGTTTGGTTACAAATGGTTTGAGATACTCAAAGGAAAAAACACTGTGTTCACAAGGGAGAGCCTGTGGTGGTGCAGCCCCTACCCTGGACATGGAGCCTGCCTGGGGTGCTGTTGGAGTAGAGCTGCTGGTTTAGTTTCCCCCAGATAATCCCGGTTCAGCAAAATCACCCTATGAAGTCAACTAACATGTGATGAATGGATATGATCAGGGGATTTACATAAGCATAATTTGACTTCAAAACTCACTGATATTCTGAACCATGTAGCTAATACAGACTTAGCTTTAGAAACACTGAATCTCAGGACAAAATATAGTTTACTTGGAGTGACTGTTAAATATCAGTAACTTAGAGGTTTATAGGAAATGTAATAACTGGGTTTACATGGGTTCAGAAAAAAAAACAAATATGAAATATCCTATAAACCTGAAGTCCTGCTTTTCATGTTTTGCTGTTTGTATTTTTTTCTGGTTACTTCTGGCAATAATGTGACTTTCTGAATTATTTGAAAGGAAGTGAAATAGTGTAACTCGTGTAGATACCTATGATATGGATGTAATTCCTTACTTGCACATTGTTTGTTTCCAGTTGTTTTCTAATACTATATTTTTATTCTAGTTTTATCATTCATGTGGAAGAATTTCCATTTAACCCTAAGTGTCATAGATGTGTTATTTCTATGCCTGAACTCCCTAAGATTTTAAGTAAAGGGTAAAGAGTTAGGCTGCCTATTTAGGTACCATCTGATGCTAGAAAGTATAGTTACTCTCTTTACCACTAATATACTAGTATACCAGTTATGCATATGAATTGTTTTTCTCTTTAACTCTGTAAACATGTCATACTCCCTGTTTCTTTTTTCATGTCTATCTGCGTCAGTGATCTCTTCAACTGACAAGTACTAACATAGGTCTCTAAAAGCTTCAGTCTGCATTTTGAGGTATCCCACACTGCAATCAATTCAGGTCTAAGCAATGGACTTCTCATCAGAGGTCTTCAAGAGACCCTGCAGTTTTCTCCACCACAGTGGTGTGGCTCGTTTACATTCAACATACCATACATTCACACATCACTTATCTGGGAACTACCATTTCTGGGACACTCATCAGAGACATAGGAGAATTTTCTGGCTCAGGCCACAGAACAGCTCCAGAAGAATCAGCAGGGAGTATTTGAGCCCAATAGCTAACTCCATCTTTATAATGCATTTACGGGTCTTCATCAGAGAAATGCCAAATAGCATATCCCCTTAATATATTCTTGTCTAAGTCACTGTATAGATTATACAGAGCCATAATCTGTCCATAATTGGGTCTTTCTAGATCCAGCGTCCTTTTTACCTGGGGAAAAAAGGTACATATATTCCAAGAAAAGAAACAAGAAAATATTAATTTTGCCACCAGCACCTGAGTCATACTGCTGTTCTGAGACAGCAGAATGTCTCAGAATTCTGAGATAGCTTGGAAGAGTTGGTAGCAAAAGCAGTTTGTCCAAGTCTCTGTAGCTAGAGAGCAAAGGTTGTTTCCAAGGCTACTTAATTCTTCTGACTTCATACTGTCAATCAACATTAGGATAGTTTTATGTTAAACCTTTGAAAAATTCAGCAATATACAAGCAGGATGGGATCCATATTTAACAAAAGAGTGAATTTAATAGCAGAGCTGTAGATAAAACATTAGAGGTCAAAAATACACAGAAGAACAATAAACACCACAGTGATACAGGAAACAGTATAATGAACAAAATAAACACTGTACTAGCAGTTGAAAAGTAGTAAACACTACTGAGATATTAATCAAGAGGGAATGTGGTTTATGGCTGGATTTGCCTTGAGACAGAGTGAGATATAAACCAATTTATGTAATATATTTTTGTTTCTAATATTTTCACAGCCACCAAAATGAATATTTAATAAAACAATTAAAGACTTACCCTTTTTGATGTGATAAGGAACTAAGAAACAAAAGCCCATCGCTAATAGTTCATCTTTGTGGGAATACTTATCATTATTTTGACATGAAGCCTGAATTATTATTGAAAGCAAATAGAGAAACAAGGTCTCAAAGCTCTTGGATTTTTCTTTTATTGCTGTCATTGTCACTACGTATTCCGTGGCAGTGAAACAGCTGATAAATTAAGGCTCACAGAATCAGATAATCTCTAATGTTCCTTACAAGAACATCTTTTTCCTTATGAAACTATGCAAAGGATACATTTAATTTCCCCTTGTTCTTACATCTAGGCTTCAGATTCTTTGATGCCTTGAACATGGAGGGATTTAACTGGCTGAAAAACTAGGTGTTTTGAGCCTGCACTTCCTTTTCTACTCCTTATCAGTCATTTACAGAAGCTTTTTCCCCAAGGACTTGTTTTTCCTCAGGGAGAAATGTACACCCGTATGAAAAAAAAAAACAAAAAAAACCCCAAAAAATCCAAACAACAAAACGGGACTTTTTCCCTCTTACGGAATTCAGGGACAGGAAGTCTCTGAAACAATGGTTAAATAATACCAACCCTCAGCAGCACACAGCTGGCTGTGTTTAAAGAGCTGCAGGAAATGAATCAGCGTCTAACTAAAGCTAGGCATTTCCAAAGGCCAGAGGATGGAAAAGTCTTTCCACCGTGGAAGGTATCACTAAGAAGGTCAGGTGGCACAGCAATTTTGTAAACTAGTCTTCGTCCTTTTACTTTAGGAACCACCTGAAATACTTTTAAGCTATCTAGAGACACCACAAAAGCCTTTGTGGGCAACTGGTCTAAATATAATGCAGAAATAAAATCGGGTCATGTGAAGGAGTTGCTGGTGTGAGATGACAGTTGTGCTGATTTTACAGACCAAATGGAGAAGAAAACCGCAGAAAATTAACACCAGTTAGAGCCAAGAGAATACTGTTTAAAATTAAGCAATCCAGATCTTACATACTTTATAAATGACACGGATGAACACTTAACCTCTTGTCTAGAGGTTTAGCCTTCAAAACACAGGACATAACTTTCATCAGACCTTATCCTCCCTTTCCTAACTGGGCAGCAAAGATGCCAAAAAGATAATTCCGTGTTTGTGACTGTGTTCACGGCTCCTTTATAAACCTCGAAAGTTAGTGGAAGAAATAGCCAGAATTAGAGACAAGAAGCCTTTTCTTTTTTTTTAATTGTGGAGAAAGTCACCTTAAATTCATGGTTGTTTGTATTACAAAAATAAACATGCCAGCACACATTTGGATCCCCATATGACTATTTTCTTCCCAATAAGAAGTATGTTCAGAGGAGTATAATATTTGACAGTCGTTAGCAAGCAGAAAAGTCCATTTTTCTTTACCAGTAATATCCTTTCACCTCATTATAAAACAAGAGTTGTCATACTAAAATTGAAGACTTGTCAACAGAGTGGGGAAAATAATTTTTAATTACTGTATAGATAAAGCTTTGGGATGATAAGAAATGGGGAAGTGTGATAATTGAAAGAATTACAGGCAATTCTTGAATTAAATCTTGTATTTTTAGTTGTTAAATTTTCATGTGGTTCTATATTAAGAACAAGCAAAAGATTTGTTGGTAAGTGGGTGTGCAGGATAAATTCTTTTTATGTATTTCCATTGTTAGTACCATGCATGCTGCAGCCCTGAAGCAAGCTCTGTAATAAGTACTTTTCAATTCTGGACTTCAGCAGAGATTTAAGGGTCAGTCAGTAGCAAAAGTCATTCATCAGAAAAGAGATACTCAAATTTGATTCAAAATCAGATGTATAAACCATTACCTTTTCATATATAGTTTTGAATATTGGAACTGTTGACTCTGTGTTTCAGCAGGTCCTTAGATGCTTTGGTAAGATATACAATATACAATAAAAAGAGTATTAAGTAAAGTTACAGAAAAGCAAAAGCAGTTGAAAGATTATTGAGTTAAAAATGTTTTTTACTGATAAGGGTGTGTTTACTAAGAGGAATGTCATTTTCACTTTTCTCTTTCAGGCACGAATTATTCAACATTACTGAAATACTTGCTAAATTGAAGAAATAAAAGTTAGTAATAATTAATAATAGTGCACTCACAGCAGTAGAAGTATAAAATTGCTGTTAATTTCTCAATATCAACATCCACATTCTCTTATGCTCCATTAGTATTTTATCTTAGTCTCCTTGCTGTTCCTCTTTCAGAGAAGTCTCTAGCATAAAGTAAATGGGCCACATTAATATGCCTTTGCCACCTGCGCCAGTGCAACCACACTATAGAAAGCCATGGCTGTGTGCATTTTCACTAGTAGCTGCTAGGTATAATTTAATTCTTTATAATAATTTTATAGATATAAACTTTTACTCAACTCCTCACTCTGTTACATTAATAATTAGTAAGTGAAAATGTAATTTAAACATGAGTCAATAGTCTCTGATATATTTTTTGTACATTTTTTTCTTAGGGGGTCCTACCTAATAACAATAATAAGATTTCTACAATATTTCGGTGTATGGCTTAGCAATAAATACTACAATGTGAATGAAGGACAAATACTAAGCAGGATATGTAGAGTAAATCAGATTAGTTTTTCCAAGTATTTCATTCGGCATGGAAGCTTGAGAAAATATGTATATATTAAGACAATCTGTTAGGAAGAAATCAAAGTCCTCAGAACTCTTACAGACTATTTTAACATTTGAATTAACATGCTTCTAAAATTCAGTTTTTACAGTGCTGATATATCCTGGCTGCATACAACATACAGAAACACAGCCTTCCTTCAGATCGGGAAGGTTTTTATCGTATTGAAGGATGCATCCATCCTTCCCCCATAATAATTTTCCCCTGCTTGCATTCAGGAGCCTGGACCTTTAAATTCCACGAAACCAAGGGACTGGAGCCCTGTGGTGGCTATTTTTAGGCTTTGTGCTGCTTATTGTATTTTGCTTTCTATTAGTTGTAAGATGTGCTAGCTTTTGGCTTTTCTGTTTATTTTGTTTTCATGTCTTATTTTGGAAGATCTGACAATCTTTCTTATGAGCTCAAAACATTTTACTTCATTTCTCAGAGCACAGAAGAATTGACGTAAACGCTATATTTTCAAACATAGCCTGTAAATCTGAATACTGAGTTGAGAACATGTCTAAACAGAGATATCCTATACCTGATTTTTTTATAGACATTTATCCAATTCAGCTCAAGGTTATTAGGAACCGGTAGGTAGTTGGTATGACCAAACACAAATCCCATTTTTGAAACCAGACATGAAAAATTAGAGAGAATTTCTGAAAATTTGCAATTTTATTTGAAGAGCTACTAAGCACCTGCAGTTCCTATACTTTTACCAATTTCAAATCAGTAAATGTATTCTATCTAATTAGTATTTCATGTCAAAAACATGAGTCCTTTGAGAGCGACCAGAATCCAGGTCGCTTCCCAGAGAAAAGCATTCATCCCATTCTCCATGAGAAGAGGGAATGAAATCTAGGTCTCCTACTTCCCAGCCTCCGGCCACCAAGATCTTAAAAATGAGACATTGCTGCCTTCCTTGTTGTGCATATATTAAGAGAATTAGATGTGTAAAAGCAAGTCAGGCTAAGTCAAGTTGTAGGAAAACTTATGGAACAAAATCATTTGGGGAATTTGGTCAGAGAGCTGGGCTTGCATGAATAAAAACATTATGATTCAAAACTGCTAAATGTACAAATATGAATCTGGCACCCAGGTCCTGATTTTAGGATCCGAAACAAAACGTCTGTGATACTTCAGACTTCTTCATTAGCTGAGCCGGACTTTGAGGGATCATGACTTAGTCATATACATATCAGTGATGCTTGCATCCTTGTTTCTTTGAAGTTCTTAAGGTTAAAGCAGAAACCACCAAAGGTGCTGATAAAATGCAGTGTGCTCACTAAACAGTCACTAAACAACCTAGGAAAGTATGTTATAAAGATTAGATAATGCAACTGATCATTTAAATGTGTTGTAATTTAAACTCACCCCATTTAAAGGAGTGAGTGGGGAAGTTCAGTTATTCAGCAGATATAGAGAAGTTTATAGAAAGAATAATGAAGAGTCTTCTTTAGTGAGTGAGTATCTTCTTTGTGCTTCTTCTGGCCATAGTAACAGGAGAAGAGCTGCACACCAGCTAGCCCTGCCCGCACCTCAGCTGTGCTTGGCCTGGGATCAGGGACAGAGTTTCTTTACTGTTAGAGAAAATATACTACTTGAAAAGATGATGGATGGATGGATGGATGGATGGATGGATGGATGGATGGATGGATGGTGAGAGCCATTGCAGTCTTTATTAGCTAAAAAATTACAGTAAGGAGAGGGACAAGATTAATATTAAATGACTAATTCAGCATGTTTAGTGAAAAGGAAGTCCTCCTGCTGAAAAAATGCTGCTTGACTGTTTAGAGCCAAAATTTAGACTCAGATAAGAAGCGGTTAGAAGCTTAGAGGCTTTGTCTCTGGGAATTACAAGCACCAATTTGTGGACATATGTATATTCCTTAATTTGTGATTGCATCCATTAAATAGATCTGTTGAATTAATTCTATTTAATTTGTTAATTATTTCCATTTTCACTAGTTCTGTTTTCTCATTAAGGTAAAGTTTATGATAGGTGACTGAATATCTTCATCCCAAGTTAGTTCCTATTCCCATGTATCATTCACTAGATATTGTTTTCTTTCTGTGTTCGCATTTGTAAGGTACTTTCCAAATTGTAATTACTCTTTACAACACTCCTTTGAGGGAGATAAAAATACAAGAAATTGATGTATTTACAGCAAGTGTTACAAGGCCAAGAGGAGAACTTGGGCATTTCTGTCTCCTAAGGTCAGACTGCACCACCTATTAATCAACCGAATGAAAATTTGACTATAAAACAAATCAGAAAGTAAACAAATATCCACATCATGACCAGCTGAAGAACATGATTGTAGGGTAGAATGCTGAGAGGTTTGTAATGCAAGGCAAAATGGGTTATATCTTCAATACAAATAGCATTCACTGTCCTGCCTGTAGTGAAAGCATTGTATGGAGAGGATAACTAACTGCAATGCTTTCTGATTTGAACAAACGTTTGCATCATTTAGTTGTGTAGAATAAAGGTGATGCTCTTTTTGCTGATATCGGGGAAGGTGCTCAAGTGGTCTGCTAGGTAAATCCTAGCTGATGAGACAGTGGAAGAGAAAACCCTCTTCTGAGCAATTAGCTACTGATATGCTCAGAAAAAAAGAGTGTTGTTTGGGTATCCTTGTGCAACTCATATTTCACTGAGTTTTGCTCTTGAGAGTATGGTCAGGGTGGTAAATAATGTAGCTTCAGGCATGGGGAGGATGAAATCTACTGAGTGTTGTTCTAAGATCCTTGCTAAAATTACGCTGGTCTCCACTGATTGCTTGTTGATAAGTAAATCTCATCTGCAGATCTTCCAAGTTTTGAAGCCAGCTTTAAGCTGTATAAACCAGGAACCTGGGCTTTGATCTATAAGGAGCCAGTGTGGTCTGTATGCAGTACTTGAGATTTAGGAGCAAAACAATCATAGGCTATGAATAAATTGATGAAGTCCTTATCAGAAGTGAGAAAAGGTGAAAGCTTCCCATCTGTGCAGTCACAAGCAGATTTCAGCGTAAGCAGGACGCATCCTTTGGGGATATAATCTATCTCGAGTTTAGCTGGTAAATGTGTCTACGCTGTGCTTAACAGTGGTTTTGCAGATCTATTAGTTCACATCAAATCTGTCCCATTTCTAAAGCACTGTAGAAACCATGAGAAGTGCTATTCAGGGAACAACTGACCCTGATAGTTATGAATGTTGACTGCACTGTAGTTAAAAAAGTGAATAAATATTTTTTTTTTTCCTGCTTCGTTTAATCTGCTTCCGGACATTCTTATTATAACCTCATTAGACCTGCACAATAGTATTACTTGCACAGGCTTGAGTTTTACCTGACCAAGTGGGGTTTCTGTAATTTGGTATGTTTTTTCAGTGTATTTTTGCAAGTTTCCAAGTGATATACATACCAACATTATGTACAAAACCTTTGAATCTCTGTAAGCAGTCATTCCTAAGGGAGAGATTATTGGTTGCTAGGACTGAAAGATGAAATTCTGGTTTTTCTGTAGAGTCCAAGATCTTGTGCTATGAGAAGTTAAAATAAAACTTGTATTCACTCTGACTAGTCTGACATTATCTTCCACTGATGGAGTTTAAGAGATGCCACTTTGCCACATGACCCTTAATTGCACTGAAACTCAATGCTCTGTTTTAAACAGACCAGCTTAGTAAAATAAGTAGCTACTAAGTACCTCTCATCATTTTTCTATTTTAACTGCACCTCAAGGTTGAATGACAGCTCATACTGATATGTGCCTTAATATTCTAGAAAAAATTCAGATGCAGTCTGTGTAAAGGACAGCCTTTTGTGACCTTTATTACCCTTGATAAAGGCCATCAAAGGATGCTCTTTATTGGATGGTCCTTGAGCTTTGCATATTTATCAAGAAAAAAAAGTGCAGTGAGTGAAGCAGGATATTTGTCTATATCTTTGGGCACTAGAAAAGAAATGTAAGGAGAAATACAGCATCTCTGCAAATTAACAAATCAGAACCAATAATGCATTATAACTTTTTTTTTTATGAGAGTATTTTCTCTGAGTAGTTTAGTACAGTGAAAAGGTATTTATTTGAGATTTTCACTGTTCACACAGGCTTATACCATGTTTCTGCATTTGGATTGAATAAGCATTCATCAGTCTTTATGTAATATTTTCATTCCAAATTGAACAAATGTATGCTTTAGCACTCAGTAAGAATTTACAATCTGTGATCTGTTTTCTTGTTTCTTTTTCTACATAAAGTTGTGGTGTTGTACCACAGGTTCTTAAAAACCTCTAAAGATACTGATAAAAAGATAAATTAACGTTTAGTTCTTTTGACTTCATTGAGGTTACTTACACAAGGACCTCATCACATTATGAAGAAAGGGTCACAGTATTCTCCTCTAAAAGGAGTCTTAGTGATTTCAAGGATCTTGTTCTACATCATTAAAGAGCAAAACTTGTACCTACTTTGAAAGTAAGGCACCTGAACATAACCTAGGTATTATTTCATTATAGATTTCCATTCTTTTTCAGTCAAGTTCATCTTTCATGTTTCTTCTGGCCAAGAAAAGGAGGACTTCAACATATTTTTTATCACTATTTCATGTTTAGTATGTTTGTGAATTGTCTAATGGCCATATATTTTTAATGAGGTAATGTGAAAAAGCAGAAAACCTATTTGTTAAAAGGTGTGTTTTTGATGGCAGTCTCCATCTATCTCAAAGTAAATGATCTTGCCAGAACTTCAAAAGAAAATCAACAAGCTGTTGGTTGTTTTTTTTCCATGTCTTCCTGCTTTTCCATGGGATTTCAAGGTTAACAAAGGATCAGATCATGACTGCTCATCAGCATCTCCTCTTCACTCAGGTGGTAGAGCTCATCTTTCTTTCCTGTCAGGCACTGAGAAAAAACATCTTTCACTGTAGTTATATTTTAATCTAAGCCAGCCATTGTGCTCCTCCTTACACTTCTCTTCAAATGATCATGCTTGTGTATCTTCGGACTTGCCATTTCTGCATCTCCACTATGGAACTTCCTCACATCTTCCACCCTTCACAATTTCTGAATTTTCTCACCTGTTAGGGACTCCCTGCTCAGAAGCTTTCTGTCCTCTGCTTCACCCCTGCAGTTCCCTGTTATTACTCTGTGGGATGTTGACACAATGCAGTTAAATATGACATTTTTTTTAGTACTAAAATAGCACTTACAGGTCTAAACCAGGAATCAGAATCCCCTTTTTGCAAGCTACTGAACCTGCAGAGAACAAAAGGAAAAAAACCCTCCCAGTTTCTAGCATCCTAACCTATGATCTAAGACGAACAAACAAGATGTAAACAATCAAGTGAGATGAGTAGCACGCGATAGCAGTGAAATTACAAATTTTTGCCTATGAAGAGAAAGTTCTCTCACACCCTAACCTGTGAATATTTAGCTCCAGGGTGACTTTATTGTGACTTCTCAGATCAGAATCTGTTCTATGGGTTTTATAAAGACTATTGAAAATGTTATACATGAAAAATTAAGGTGTGCAATTTTTTTTTTTTAGGAGCAATCATTGCTGCTCTATAACAGAAAGGTCTGTGTAATAAACAAATTTGTTCTTTTACACCTGTGCAATTTTTCAAATGTGTTTTACTGACTCAGCTATGTAAATATTTCTGTTGCTCCCTGCACTGTTGTAGCTGCATCTTTGGTTTACAACCAGATATTTATTTTTTTATTTATTTACAATCTTACAGAAGAAATATTTCTAAACCACAAATTAAGTTTTATTTACATGACTATTTTATTGTAAATCTGTAAACGTTTTATACAGAAATGAAAATCCCTTATGTGTCTCAAGTGTAATTTCTTAAGATTTTAACCTAAAAGAGATTTCCACTCGAGTAATGTACTTCTATAAATAGTTAGTTATAATAATATAATATGTAACATATTATTTACAATACGTATACTGGAATAGCCCAAACTCTAGATATGTGAGTGTTGCTTCTGTGAGAATATGTTTTATTAGGTAAGTATAAGCAACTTTCAGAAGAATTTAGTGCATATTGGTATTTAATACTCATCAAGTTACTGAAAGTATTAGTAAGTTTTGCTTCTTTTTTGTGCACTCTGGATAATATTTTTGTGATCAAAGTGTCATTGGCAAGAACAGTTAGGGGGAGAATTTATCTCCCAATAAGGAAGACCCATGAAATATAATTGTCTGCTTTTGTATAATACAAGGTAAAATTGCTTAAACTAACATAAGAGAAATATGTATGATATTTTCATGCCTTGAAATCAGTAAAAATAGCTTTATTTGGTTCAGTTCTCTGAACACTTCAGATTAAAAGCAGTTATTTGAAGAGATACAAGGCACATGCTTGGCTTTTCTTTAATAAATACATTAAGTGTTGTTAAAAAGATGCAAAAGTTTCAGAGGTTTGATAATACTCAAGTATCAACTAAATCAGCTTGCAGTTTCTCTCCAATACATTTTTGTACCAGAAGACAGAAGCCCTTGCTGCTCTGTACCCAAATGTTTATGTGATCTATACACACAGTGGACATCTGATTTTCTTACTATAACCTATGTAATTGACTTGCTTTGTCTAAAAAGCAAGGAAGTCATTTTGGCTTTCATTCTTAAATTATTGGATCTATTGTGAGCCATATAGTCATGGAAGGGTTGTTGAGAAGTCATTTGCTTAAAACTCTCACTCAAAGCAGGACCTGATGCCAGCAATAAATTGAGTAAACCATGTCATTTTTTAGTGAATTTGAATAACCTCCACAGTCTCTCTAGACTGAGAAACTGTAGTGAGTCAGGAGAGTGCTACCAAGATGGTCAGGGGCCTAGAGAACATCTCCTCTTAGGAGTGGTAGAGAGACCTGAGCCTGACAGTGAAGAGGGACAATCTAACAACACTCTATGAATGCTGGAAGTGGAGTTACAAACATGACAGTATCAGACTCCTCTTAGGAGTAGCAGATGGTGTAACACCAGACAACAGCCTCAGGGAGGTTCAGTTTAGGAAGTTGTTTGGTCATTAGGATGTTGATGAAGAACATCTCAAAAATTTGTGATAATTTAATTGTATTAGTGTAATTTGCATTTTATTTATTTATTTTATTTTATTTTATTTTATTCTTCTGGTCTTAACACTTTATGCTGCTTTTCTGCAATGAAAACTGTGTAGGTGGGCCCTGGGTGGAATCTCAGCCTGGGTCCACTTATCAGCCCTAAGGGTGAAGGACACAACATGGTATTCTAATTTTTATTATCCATGGGGAGCAGTCCTGGTCTTTCATGTCTCCTGAGCTGTGTCTAGACATTGGTGGGAGAATATAAACTGACATGGGCTGAAACCATGAAAAGGAGTATGGGTGTGTACTCAAGCTTGTGCCCATCTCTGATAGGATTATTAGTACAGGTGTAGCCCCAGTGATTTAGGACTGTATTCTGAGACACAACCTTAAGTAACAGGACCTCAATCAATTTCTGTTGTTACTTTTTTAAAATTCAGATTAACTTTGTGACAGAGAGCTGGACTCCTCCCAGCATACTGAATATATCTGAATGTGCCTATAAGTGATGCAAAAGTAATAATAGGCATCTTCAAATGATCTTTAAATTTTACATCCAGTTTCCATTAATATAAATCACATTTCCCCCATAAAATATTGCTTTTTTTTGAAAGCAGGTTAATATTATCCTGGACATTGGAGAAAGACAACACCATTTGCATTTGCAATACCATTTTCATGTAGTGACTCTTCAGGTTATTGCTATATACAGAGTTATAGAACTATCTGAACAACACTGTTCCCATTTCTGGTAAATGGTAATTAACCTTCAGGTTATGAACTCATATAAAATAAATTAAGGTTACTGTTATACAAATAAAATACCAAAGCAATATAAAGTTTCAAGGAAGAAGATCCAACTTGTTCACTGTGGAGAAAATATATATTCTATGCCACTTTCAAAGCTGCTGTATTATAATCTGGTTTAGACTTCATCAGTTTATTTATTTGTATACAGGGATACAGGGACAGAGTGTATTAATATATGACAAAAGCAGAAGTGTAAGGGTGGGTTTTCTGCATTGTATATTGTACTGGATTTATCTGTGTGCTGTTAAACTGATTCATTCTTTCACCAGGGGAAATGATAACGACTCCCTCATCATGTATGCATAGACAAATTAATGTATCGGTAGTATTTACACATTTGAGGTGAGACCAGCTCTGTGCACAGAAACCTGTGCAGTTTTTTTCCCTGCATTGTGACCAGTGACAATATTGATCTTTCAAAGCAAGAGTATAGGACCATAAAGAAATGGACAAAAATCACAGCCTGTATCTAGCACTATATGTATTGTACTGTAAGGGTTTAAGGTGGCCCTGACAAGTTTTTATGTTTGGGATACAGTAACAGACACCAGACCAGCTGTAGAAATAAATAGTTTAGCTCTAAATAACAGTACAGTAACAAATACAGATCTGTAGCACAATTATCTGGGTTGTTACAACGGCAAATCTAGTAATTCACCGCTAAAATTAATATCTGGTCATGCAAAGTCTTTCATAACTATGGTTATCAGGAAGGTGGGTGGGAAGCAGGGCATGGCTTCTCCTCCAGACAAGTGACTTGGACCAGCTGATGGGCTCGGGGAATGCCAGGCTCCCTGACTGAAAGGTCCTTTTTCATTGTTGAGAGGCAGAAGCATTGTCTGGACTTGTAAGTCAGACCTCACATCCTACCTCTCTTTTCCTTCTGTGTCAGCCTGTCCTTGGTGTGCGCAGATCAGGAAATACTGTTTGAGGCAATGCTAGCCCCATGTGTACTATGTGGGACATTTCAAGGATTATTATACACTCTGAGCTATTTCTTTGATAAATCTTCACAAAATTATGTAGTCCAGAATCTTTTTGTAATTGTGATACATACAGGAAACTGAGAGTTTTTTGACCTTTAAAGTGCTACTTAAACTGTCTCAGTATGAACTTCTAACATCAAATATATCCTAGTGATAAGGCAACTTTATTCTTTTACATTGTCAAGTACTTGAAATTTGAAAAAAGCACATTACTTAACTAAATTTGTTGGGTCAAACCACCACTTGTTGGTTACAGTAAAATGTCACTTATGGCTGGTTGGTTTAGAACATTTTTATCCAAAAATAAGCGTTGGATTTTTTTTTTTTATTTAATTTGTTTATTTTAGTCCTGATTTCACATAGAAACATCACGGTAGAGTTCCAGGTATTCTGCATCACTTTTAATATCAAGATCCTGGCCCCAAAAAGCTTACAGTTAAAAAAGAGGAAGAAGAGAAGTGAAGAGAGAGGAAGGGCAACCACAGAAGAAGGGTTCTTTTATGTGAGTAACCCAGAGGAACAGTCACAGAAATAGGGAGAATCATTCCATGTGTGCTACAGTTTTGCCTCCTGAAACAAAGCTGACATACCGAGATACTGCTGAGGTCACCTTTGTTCTCTTCCTTCTATATCCTAGTCTTAGGTTCACATTTCCATTTTTTCTTTTTTTGTCTATTTTTCAGCTTTGATTACTTTCATTCCCATCTTGTCTTCTACCCATTTTCCCTGATCTCTTGTACACTTCAAGTTTAATTTGTTTGCAGTCATCCAGAGAACAACTCAACTCAGTGAGGCATTATTCAGAGATCCCTAAGCTCCTGCAGACCATGACAGCTGCAGAACTTAAAGAAATATAGGCATTTGAGTACAGTTTTGCACCTGGAGTAGTACAGTGACAGACAGGATCAATTAGCCTGAGAGCAGTGCTACATTAAAGCTTCCATTTTGGTACTGGGAGTTGGGCTATTGGTGCTGTATAGTGGTGCACTGTGACATCTAATGTACTAGGTTGCTCAAACCAGTCTTGTTCACTTGCAATGTAAAGTCATGAAGATATGTCCCAAGGTACTTAAGTATTTGCCAAACTTTGGCAGCAAGTGATGTTTTGTAAACATTCTGAATGGAATCAGATATTTTTAGGGAGAGTGCAAAACAACTATCCGTTGTTCTATATTCCCACACTTAGAACTCCATAAAGTCCCTTTTATTGTGCTCAATTTATTTCATGAAGCAAAGTGACTTAGCATGTGCAATATTGAAGAAGCCTAGAAGTATACCTAGATTGTCAGAGGAACTCTGAAGGACAGAGGAAGAAAAGAGGAACTCTGTTACTCTCTGAAGAGTAACTCAGAGAATACCAGAGGGCGCTTAGAATGCAATAGGCCATTTTGCAGTTGTTTGAGCTCTTATTCCTGTGGATTACAAATTAACTTCCCTGCGTTGCCCATATCTGTCCTTTTGTGTGCAACCTTAATGATCTAATGAAATAAGTAGGCCTTGATGCTGGTCTGTGAAAGGGAATTGGTGCTCATCTCTTCAAAAGTCTTGCAACTAATTTGTTTGGATTAATCGCAAAATGAGTCAGATAAGAAATTAAGAGTTACTCTTCCTAGGTTTTTTCTTTCCCTTCTCCCTTCACTGGACTAGGGCTGCTAAAGATTTATTTTAAACACAGAAAACCGGTGAAAACCATAGGTTAGGTTGGAAAGATTGAAGCCTGGGAAGAGAAAAGCATCTGTGAATCTCTGCTGATTCAAGAAGGAACTCATTCCTTAGGGGATTTGTCATACTAAAAAGAATTGAAAGCGGGGTTTGCCTGGATCCTCTGTTACATGGTCCATCTGTAGAGCTCACAGAAGAGGTTTAAATTCAGACTGAAAAAGCAGTACATTGTTACAAACACTGTGTAAATATGTCAGTATTTTTTAACCATTTGCTGAATCTTACCATATTTCGGTAGAAATATCACATCTCTTAGGCTCAGTTAAAGTGCTCTCATAAAATCAAGAAGCTAGATTGGATTTTTTTTACTGGTAAGAGGCAAGGAGAAAAAATGTGTTAGAAATAGAAAATGAAGACTTTCGGACTGCTTTTGCACCATAGGATTGGGAGATTGGAGAGCAGGAAAGCAGCTACAGAGTCAAGTCACCATTAAGTACCTGCTGAGCAACAAGCTTATTTCTCTGTCTCCAGTGGAAGTATCCTGAAGGTTTTCTGTCCCCACTGTTAGCTCCCAGAGTTAGGGTTGATAATGCTGTTGCTATTTGTGGTGTGTTTGGTTTTTAACTTTGTGCTTGTTTTGCTTTGATATGTAATAAATACAATTGCAAATAGGCATTTTTCCTACTTATTTATAGTCAGTGAAGGTGTAGTTGTTTAAAGGTACCAAAGGTTAGTGTTAGCCTGAAGATTTGTCTTCAGGCATGTTAAATTAAAAGAAGTATTATAGCCCTGTCATGGGAAACAGTGTCTGCCTCTCCACAGTTAAAGCAAATAGACATTGTTGGTAGCAGAATGTGAATGTAAAGACAACCTTGTTTGTCACAGCCTAATCAGTACTTGTGGGTGACATCCCTGACAATATTGCTGCAGGTTAAGTAGTTTTAATGCTACCTTTTCCTTGGTTTCTATTGTGAGAGGTTTTTGTTGTTCTCTGGGAGTTTACCTGCTGCATATGACTTCAATATTTTGCCAAATCTTTTCTCCTACTTTATCCTTTAGCCATTTTCTTTGAGTCAAGTATTCAGGCATAGTTTTACATGTGTGCTACCATGTGCCTGGGGTTTTTTTTGCATAAAAATAAGGATTTGCTCAGTGTAATCATGATTTCCATAAATAAAAAATGAGTAAAACTTATGTACATAAAGGTTTAGGTAACTGACTTTTGGCTATTAACTCTTAAAGGTGCTTGGCACCAGATTTTGCTCAGTAACTGACTTTTGGCTATTAACTCTTAAAGGTGCTTGGCACCAGATTTTGCTCATTAAAATACTTTAGGGGCAAATTAGTATTCACTGTCCAAAACCACCCAGGTAACAAGCAGTCCTTTGTTCAAATACCAAATGACTGGTTCATTTCTTTTGTTCAGTGTTCAGGGTTGCTTATGCTGCCACATGACTGCCCACATGTACCTTTCTTCCCTATGCATTTACCAAGTGGCAGCAGCACTGCCCTCACGTGAAGAACAGTAGCATCAGGTGATGAGGCTGCACTCAGAAGTGGAACGTGTGGCATATTGTTACTCCCCACCATGGCGAGTAATCCCACTCTGATCCGTGCAATGCTGTGAGGATGCACCAATTCAATTCCAGCTAAAGTCTGGCTGCATTAGCCTGACACTGCATTCAGGATGGTGAGCTCACTAGAGTTGACTAAGTTGGATTTGGGAGTTCAGGAGCAGACCTGCGTGGCTTTGGGTGGATGGTATATGTTATTTGCATGTTTGGATACATTACTAGCATATAGGCAAACCTGCCAGGCCCCATCTCTCTGCAGTGTGCTGCCAGGCAGTAGCTTAAAACAGAATAAATTGCATCTGTTTGAATCTAAGTACAAGATGACATGGGAAAACCATTACTTAACTGGGAATTGAGATGTGTGTCAATGTTCTAAGGCAGAACATAAGTAGAACCATATCACCAATCCTGAAATTCAAATGTTGTTCCATCAGAATGGGTAAAGCAAGCTTTGTGTTTCATCTCCAGGTAGAGGTACTTGCACCTGTCTCTGTGTCTCTATATTACATCCCTGTTAAGAACAGGTAAGGGTATATTAACATGTAATATTAACAGTTTGAAAAATAACTCTTTGGTATAAATATGATGCACAGAACGGGCTTATAAAGGCCTAGATCTTCCATGATCGATTTAATTGAATTTCTCACAAGTCTTTTAGTTGCCTTTAATGGCAGTTGAATGAGGCCAAATATGTGAAGTTAGGAAATAAGTTAGAAAAAGTTGAGAATACCTTTTTTAAATTTTTTTTTTCTTTTTGCTTCTGTTGTAGCTTTCCAAGTTTTATGACATGTAGGTTTAACACAAGAAATGTGTTTCTAGTTTCCTATCATTCTTTCCAAGTTCTTGCTTCTTTCTGTATGCTCACTGAGAATTCTCTTGAAATACAGCTACTGCCGTGGTCTTGGATCTGAGACCAGAAGGAAGTCCTCCTCTAAAATTTTTTTCCAAGTCAATGAAAATTTTTAAAATGGGAAAAAAAGAAGGCCCAGGGAACTACAGGCCAGTCAATCTAACCTCTGTGCCCAGCAAGATCATGGAGCAGATCCTCTTGGAAAATATGCTAAGCCACATGGAAAATAGCCAGCGTGGATTCCTAAGGGCAAATCATGCTTGACAAATTTGGTGGCCTTATACAACAGGGTTACAGCATTGGTGGATAAGGGAAGAGCAACTGATATCATCTACCTGGACTTGTGCAAATCTTTTGACACTGTCCTGCACAACATCCTTGTCCTAATTTGGATAGACATTGGTCTGACAGATGGACCACTCAATGGATAAAAAATCGGCTGGATGTTCGCACTCAAAGTGTTGCAGTCAATGTCTCAATGTCCAAGTGGAGACCAGTGACAAGTGGTGTTCCTCAGGGGTCAGTGTTGGGACCAGTGCTGTTTAACATCTTTGTTGGTGACATGGAGAGGGGATCAAGTGCACCCTCAGCATTTGGTGATGACCTCAAGCTGTGTGGTGCAGTCGGCATGCTGGAGGGAAGAAACGCCATCTAGAGACACCTTGACTGGCTTGAAGGATGGGCCTTTGTGAACCTTGTGAAGTTCAACAAGGCCAAGTGTAGGGTCCTGCACATGGGTTGGGGCAATCCCAAGCACAGATACAGGCTGGGCAATGAGTGGATTGAGAGCAGCCCTGAGGAGAAGGACTTGGCTGTGTTGGCTGATGAGAAGCTCAACATGACTTGATGATGTGCACTTGCAGCCCAGAAAGCCAACCATATCCTGGGCTGCATCAAAAGAAGCATGACCAGCAGATTGAGGGGAGTGATTCTACCCCTCATCTCCTCTCTCATGAGAACCCACTGTGTTCAGCTCTGAGGCCTTCAACATGGACCTGTTGGAGCAAGTCTAAAGGAGAGCCATGAAAATATCAGAGGGCTGGAAAACTTCCCTTATGAAGGCAGGCTGAGAGAGTTGGGGTTGTTCAGTCTGGAGAAGAGAAGGCTCTGGGGAGACCTTATAGTGACCTTCTAGCACCTAAAGGGGGCTACAGGAAAGCCAGAGAAGGACTTTTTACAAGGACACATAGTGATAGGACAAGGGGTAATGTCTTTAAACTGAAAGAGGGGAGATTTAGATTAAATATAAGGAAGAAATTCTTTACTGTGAGGGTGGTGAGACACAGGATAATGTTGCCCAGAGAGATGTTGATGCCCCCTTAGTGGAAGTGTTCAATGCCAGATTGAACGGGGCTTTGAGCAACCTGGTCTAGTGGGAGGTGTCCCTGCCCATGGCAGGGGAGTTGGAACTAGATGATCTTTAAGGTCCTTTCCAACCCAAACTGTTCTATGATTCTATCAAAAGGACACAGGTAATCATAAAATAGATCTTTTCCTCCACCACAGGCTTCCACAAATAGTCCAATAATCACTTGCTCACAATGAACATGACTCTCTCAATGTAAGTGTGAATATTAGGTGTTGTGGTTTGAACTTGGCTAGCAGCCAAACACCACACACCCTGGCCCGGGTGAATGCAAAGAGAGACTGAAGGAACACAAGGGAAACTCATGGGCTGAAATAAAAAAAAAAAAAAAAAAAAAAAAAAGTTTCGTGATCATAATAAAACAAAGCAATAATAATGGAAAGTACAAACGGGTAATGCAAAATGCGATTGATCACCACCCACCTACTGATACCCAGCCCCCTCCCAGCCAGCGATCCCCACAGAATGAAGATCCCGCCATTGCAGAACAAGCAGGAGAGAACCCGCCTCCTTTATATACTGATCATAACATCACATGATATGGAATACTCCAATGGACAATCCGGGCCCGGCCCTCAAGCTGTGCTCCCTCTCAGCTCAAGAAAACTAACTCTATCCCAGATGAAACCAGGATACTAGGCTATCCCAAAATAGTGTAACAAGTCAAATTTAGTAACAACTGATTTCAAAAGTTACCAGGTTGAACAAGGTTGAAACTGAAATAAGAACCACTGGAGGACAGGCCAGTGAACACAGGCAGTTAGCTTGAATGGCAAGGTAGTTAAATATTATAAAGTCTCAAAATAGTGCTTATATTTGTCATCTTTCATTCTTTTTGCAGAGGCATTCTTATGCTAAGACCAAAGAAGGAACTAAGATGAGATTGGGAAAAAATAATCATTACTGATATGTATGAAACAATTACTTTTAGTGTTTTTTAGTTGTTTTTTTTTTCTTTCTTCCAATAACTTTCACATTATTTTGCTGGTTATTCATGCACTTCTGTTATCATCAGTATAAGGAATATAGACATACCTGCTTACACAGTGGCTCATCTATAGAAATAATGACAAAGAGGAAGGGCTTGCACTTGCAGAGGTCCAGGCAGGAATATCCATATAAGCTCTGAAATGTTCTGTCAGTCCACCCAGACTGGTGATGGACTATGTACTAATTAATACGCCTGCCTATATGTTTGTGTCGCTGAAGCTGGTTATCTGCTGTTTCTGAAGAATATATTTGAAATTCCTGCTCCAAAATGAACTAGGCATGCTAGAGGACAACATCTCATTGTGACAATCTTCTTCAGCTGCATGGGGAGAAGAGGCTTCTGATAAAACATACTGTCAGTTAATTCCACTGTTCATGCCCCTGGAACTGACTTTTAAAGGGGCTCAGAAGCAACACAGGTGGGCACAGCTAGGCTGACCATAAGCGTTTGTATTTTCTTGTTTTGTAATGCCTCAAAATTCAGCTTTACGCATCAAAATAAATTAAGCCAATGAAAAGAAAGAAGAAATTAAAACAATCACCAACTGTTATACCAATACCTTTAGGTATCTTTTCTGTGAAGAGAATGACTCTGCTTTTGCATCAAAACAGGGAGAGAGGATTTGCCCTTCAAGTCAACCAAAAGTCTATTGCTTTAATTCCTTATTGCTGCCTTTTTTTGGCCTTCAGCATCAGTCACAGTGTTTACCAGTCTAAGTCCCAAACCATACAGCAAATATCAATTCAAGAGCTACTTAATCTATGGAAAAGTAACTGAGACTGTCTTTGTATTTGACTGAAGCACTGTGGGGAACTAAGAACTGAATTGACAAATTAGACAAAAGATATTACTAATCCTATTCACTGTATACTGTTAAATATGTATGAAGAGGATTTATAACCAGTTCCTGAAGAGTTACTTTATCATCGGTTTCATTTGTGAAGAAAAAAGTCAAACTATTTTGCAGCAGACTTTTCCCCTGTTTTTCTTCCAGTTTTCTTACCTATACCCTGTCTTCTGTTGACAAAGAATCACTTGCTAGGCACCTGCCAAGGAGTAGTCTATTGACTCTTTGAGTATCTTAGTAGAGCTCTCAAAGTGACTTTTAGTATCACCCTTTTCAAATTTTATTCAAGTGCCCAAATGCCAGCTATTCATATGATCTTGAAATAAAAGAACTTTAAGCTCAGGAGTGTTAAATAAGCATGGGCAAAACTAAGACAGACTTCTGTTGTTACATGGTTTGATCAAATACTAGTAATACATCAAATACATCAAAGTTGCAAGCGTTCACTTCAGTTTACTATCTAAATATCCAAGTACAAGAAGAAAAAGAGCAGATGCTGTAAGATGCATACACTTGCCAGTGTGTTAATGAAGAAGGAGAGAAAGCAATCAGGAGGTATGGCCTGCTGGTTTTAGATCATTTTTAGACTCATCCTGCAGTCCTCACTCTGGCAACACCCATTGAAGTCATTCAGAGCTGCTTGAAAAAGAAGTAAAAAGTTTTGTTCTGATCCAAAGTCCACTGAAGATAACAGAAAGATTTTTTTATTTCGAAGATTTGAGCATGGGCTCTGCATTTTATAAACACACAAAAAGAAAGGAGTGTTACTACAGATGAACCTACGGGACTTAAAAATCAAAATCTCATTGAAAGTCAGTGGGATTCAAGTTTCTGAATAATTTTGAACCTTTAATATGAGTGAATTCACTATCCAATTCCACCTGAAATGCTTAGAACTGCTTTTACCATTACATATTCCAGCAAAATTTAAATTGGTACCTGTCACAAAGTTCAGCCAGATGAATTAAAGTCATTAATGCAAACACATTATTCATAAACCGGGATTTTTTTTCCTTCCTCAAATCAATCATTAAACCAGAAATAATTCCTAGCAAGCAACCCTTACTCGCTTCATCTCAAAGAAGATTAGTGTTATATACACTGTTGCCAAAACAGTCCACTGTTTTGCGTACTTCTCAGAGGCATTTCCCTGAAAACCAGCAGAACATTACATTTCAAGACCAGATTTCTGTGGAGCTGCTCTTTTCTGCTGAGGGAGTGTCTCTATTTGAACATATACAAATGCATGAATATGGATTGTCTTGATGTTACTGTGAGTCTGCTCAAGAAGTGAAAATACTCTCCTTTTGTCTCTCGAATAGTTTAGGTAAGACTTATTGCAAACACGGCATATCATTCCTTCATTATGAAATAATGAGAAATATTGAAATTTTTTGTCCAGCTAGGATATCTGTATACACATACATCTTTCATTGTTGTGTCTCCAAGACCTGTGATAACATTTGTAATTCCTTTTGTTTTCCTGATAGTATTTTCATTGCAAAGTTTTTAATAATTTTTCTCTCTCCTTTTTTTTCCCCTGTGTATTTCTTTTTAGATAGTCTAGTTGAATTAAGTGAAGAATTAAACTATATAATACAGCCTTATTATAGGCAGAACAAAATGAAGATGATCTGATGAGATAAATCGCTGAAGGTTAATAGCTTTTTTAAAATCAATCTTCCTTACAAAGGAAAAGGGTAAATGGCTTAGTGGATGAAGCCTTGGCCTCTCACCTTTCTGACCATAGTTCAAGTCTAAACTGTGAGGGTCCCGAGTTACATGCTTTATTGGGCTGAGATCAGTCTCTAGTGGGCAGGAGTCTGTATTACAAGATTCATGGATGTATTTTTCCATACAGGCAGTAGCAGCACGTGAGGCTGATACAGGCTACTGTATCATCTCCCTAAGCAGTGAGGCTGATGGACCAAAGTTAGTGTCACCCTGAGCAAAGTGTGAGGACGTTCCAGCTTGCAGCCCTCTGCGCTGTGTCCGTGCTGTGCACTGATTATGGGGACCAGCTTCCAGAGTGCCTTTACAGCCTTTTGTCAACAATAAATATAATGGTCTTCATTTAACAAACAAAAATGAGGTGACTTTTTTCATAATAATTAACAGATTACTAGGGAGCTTTAATAATTATAATTGATCATTTTTCATACCAAGTTCAGCCAAAGAAATAATTTATCTCAGCTGTTATTCATAAGGAAAGCAAAATTTCAGGGAACAAAATAATTGAAGTGTCAATTAGGAAGTTTAAGTAAAAGTGGGGAAATTAAAAAACCTCAACATTTCTAGCATAATTTATTAGCATGTTAATCAAGTTTTAATCAGATATTAGTCTGATAATTTATGTATTCCCATCAGTCATGTGCATGAAATGACTATTAAATAAGCTTCTTTCTGATTTAGTTTTAATAATATGTTTTAACAGAAAAGCACACTGCATTCTGAGCAGCAAAATGAGCAACCCAAACTGTCTACTGAATAAATATACAAGGCACACACATAAAAAAAGCTTTCAGTTAAGGAAGCTGTTGTAAGCGTGATTTTTGTAAGCAAAGATATGTTCCCTTGGGACCCAACTAAAAGCAGAATTTCTTAATCTTATGGGAAATTTTATTTTCTGAGCCAAAACAATGTACGAAAAACCTGTTATTTAAATGTGAAAGGAAAGTGTTTTGGTTTACCTGTTTGGCCTTTGCAGCAAGATACATAGAGTCTTGTGTGAAAGTATTCAGCTGTGTGCCTGTATTGTGAATGTTTCACATAAGCTTAAAATCAGATATATAAAATGTGTATTCTTGCTACTGAAAACTCTGGGCATGCTTGTAGTGATTAATAATTAATATACAAATACAATATGAAAGTAATCTGTACTCTAAGACTTAGGAATCGAGTGTTTGTTAAAACGTGCGTGCATTCATGACACTAACATCCTCATCCCAGTGATTTTTAGTGATTATTGTTTACTGCTAATTCGAAACACCTGCAAGTCCCTTTGTTTTGATCAAAGCACTTTTTCTCCCTTGAGACTGATGGATGGCTTTGTAATTTGTGAGGTAATATGTTAAAGGTCATGAGTTAATATGTCCTATGGAACTTGCTCTTCTTCTTGCCTTCATTTCCCAAATGGGTGAAGGGAATAGCTTTATTTTTCTGTGTATGGGGAACTCCTGTTCATATGTACACTAAATGTATGTGTGCTCACATTTATGCATGTGTTTATGTGTGTGTATCTCAGTGTGTATACATACATACAAATGCATAGAGTCACCTTTAAGACAATTTTATGCAATACTTCTTTTTGTAACAATCTATCGCTGTCTGAATCAAGTATTATTATTATGCTTTTTAAAATTAAACTACCCACAAAACATGCATTTACTTTCAGCTATAGAAAATGCTAATAATGCTTTTAGAATGGTCTTTAAAAAGTCTAATTATATCATTTAAAAACGGAGAGACCAAAGGGCAAGCTAAATTCTCCTAACATAAATCAGACTTTTTTATTTCAATGACTTTAAAAACCTCAAATGCAGTAATTTTAATAGCAATGAAAGAATGAATAAGTCATAACTCCGCCTGATCACATAACTGTCTATAACTGTTATTAAATGCTCCAAAATAAGTGAACTCATTATGTTTCTGCACTGCTTTTAGCTAATCTAAGATTCTGCTCACTTAATCATGCAGAAAAGGCTTTAGCACAGTTTTAGACCCTCAGCAAGGTCACTTCAATGCCTTTTTTTTCTGTTCTGCACTGATCATTTAAGAACAGCACTTTGACCCGAAACTGATGATCTCTCATATAAGCCTGAATGCTTAACCCCAAAAGGGCTGTGTTTCAGATGTACATTTGCACAGCCTATTGTCATATTTGCTGCAAACTGAGCCAGACTCTCTTTTCAGGGAAGGAGGAAATGCCAATCAGAATTTGTAGATGTCGCGCACATGATGAAAGTACATTTTATGATACCTTCAGAGACCGAAGTAGTGATTTTTAAAACACATGCTCCTGCTATGAACTCTTTAATGAGTTCTAATTGGCTTTAGAGGTACAGCAATGAAGTGCTATTTTTTACTATACATTTCTGTCAGACAATATATAAATCTTACATGCAGAGTTTTCCTAGAAATCTAATTCATTTAAGCATGATAACCCATTTAGACAACTCTTGCCTACAGTAAAACTGTAAACAAATCCAAAAGAAGGGAACAAATGTTGTCCCTTCTTCTCTTCACACTATCTGTGCTACAAAACAAAGTGCTTTTTAATATCAGTAAAGTGTCCTCAGAAATCAGGAGTAGAGGCCAAGTCCTACACCACTGTAGCTAATGGAAAAACTCTTTTATTGATTCAGTGGCAGCAGGCTTGGGCTTTGAATCACAAATGAAGTCTGTAGTTCTCAAATGTTAGTGCACATGCTGAACTTTACTCATCTGGTTTGGGCTGTTGATAACAACAGGATGACTTCACCTGAGTAAAGTTAAAGGAAACTTCATCCTACAGGCATTTATTTCCTGCTGTGCACTTTCCTTTCTCTCCCCATCTGTGCACACAGTCAGAGGGAGGCATAATGCAGCCGTGGCACATATGCGGAGTGGTTATCAGGTCTGTTATAAACGTAATCATCATCCAGCCCCACTGTCTTCTCTACACATGATGAACAAAGGTGTTCTTTATGGTGCTATAAGGCTGTTTCAAAAATACTGTCTTTTTTCTCCTTTTTAATTCTTTAAAGGGACAATGTGTTTGGTATGGATGAGGAATCATTCACTTATTCCCACCACCCGTTTTCTGAGGCTTAGCAATATGAAAGCAAAATTTTATTACATATTTGATTACAAACAATGATTAAAAAAAAAAAAAAAAAGTCCTAAGGAGAGCATTCAACCAGTTCTACATTGCCCAGTGTAGCTTTTCCAGCTGTGGTGGAAAAGCTACAGCTGTGCTTACCTGCTATAGAGAGCCAAGTACTGGTCCCTCACACTTTTCCGTGAAGTGAAATGAAATTATCTTCTTTTCTACAGATATAAAATATACTTTGCGATTGTATAATTCCTGGCCATTCAGTGCTGCCTGGGGTTAGAGTCATAAAATCTAGATTGTAGATATATTATGGTTCTTCCCCAGAGACAGCATCAGTGGGAAGAAACCCTCCCCGCCCCCCAGCCCTGGGATGGGGAATGGGAGCAGTATGCAAAGGCATTTATACTTCATGGTAGTGCATTTGTTCCTCAGACTACTTGAAGAAGAGCAAGGACGTGTTAAAATGGTGTCATCACTCCCTCAGCCTGTGGGATGATGGGTGCATTTACAAAGGAGGTGTGCTTTTCAGCTGTATGGAAAGATAGTTTTCCCTGTACTGCCATAAATCTTACGGCTATCAGTGCTTCTCTGGGCCTTGCATTGGTCATGTCTGTTAGGGAGCCATAGCTGATTGTTTAGAGTCAGTCTACGGTGTTAAACCATAAACTCTTCAAGTCAGAGACTATTCAGTGTTTTTACTGCACCTAAGCACAACTGGTCCCAGGCCTATAGGCACTAGGCACTACTGTAATGCCCTTGATATAAAGGTAGTCTAGTAATTCCCAGTGTCACATCCTAGCTCTTGATGCTTTTGCAACACTTCAAGATCCTAAGATTAAAAAAAGCTTTAGGATTGCAGAATGTTAAAAAAAATTGAACCTGTATTTCTTGTATAAAACTGTACTTTGGCATATAACAAATTGGTATAGTATTTTCTGGGAAGGCCAACATAAGAATTACATTATGAATATTCCACAATGAAGCAGCAGGTTCACAAAAACAAAAAAAAAGAACAAAAAAATAACCAAACCAAATAAATAATGGAACAACCCTTCAGCTGGACATAGAAGAAAAAAATAATATTATATTTTAATATTGTTTGCTTGAGGACAATTAATATTTAATTAAAATGTAAATTTTGGTTCATGCTATTTAGATAAATGATTGAGTCTTGAATCGGTGCTTCATTTCTCATTTTAGATAAGGAAGTATACAAATAGAGGTTTGAGGGAGACAAGCTCAAATATGCCTCAAGAAGAGGAAGGTATTTGCTCAGGTCCCACTGGAGAGCTGTTGTAGTCAGAGCCCTATTTTTCTGTTTCTTTTCTCATGTCCATTCAAGAACTTCAGAAAACGTGTTTGGGGAATTATGTAACCAGGGGTTTGTAGGGCCCTTTGCAGTTGTTGTGCCCTGTCCCACATTCTGTCTGTGAAATAAGGCCACTGAAGCACTTAAACAAGTCAGATTCATACTGCCCTGTTCTGCGTATGATAAATTGTTGTGACACCATGGTACTGCCACTGGGCAGTGCCACAGAATCACTGCTGCAAGGAGAATCTCTTTTATTTTTCTGTGTTCTCATCTAAACAGGATAGCTCTTCACTGGGAAAACAAAATCCAGCTGCTTAGCAGCAAGAAAAGTCACATCTTAGGCTGAATAAATAAAAGCTAAATATTACTACTAGAATGGCAAATGAAAAGATTTTCTACAGGCAAGCACAAAGCAAAATCCCATTCTAAGCATTTCAGAGTATAAGCAGTATCTGCATCTAAATCAAAATTGCATAAATGTGATCCACATTCTTAATTCACTAAATCTAAATCCCAAAATCTGATGATTGTGTGTGTGTCATGTGGATGGGGGAGGAGGATTTCTACCACATTTCATCTCCGTATTTTGCTGCTTGAGTCCATCTGAGATATAGGAAATGGTTTAGGGCCAGCCAATAAGCAGTTCTGCAAGCAAAATTACTAAATTCACATGGTTATGATTTATGAAGACATATGCATATTTGGATCAGTTCTGTATATTAGCTATCATGATTGTAACCCCCAATCTTTAGCACATTTTAGCATGAATTATTATGTACATGAAACACCATGAAGTTGTTCTAAAATATTTTAAAGTATTTTCTCCTAATAAACATGCTTGCAAATACTCAGAATGGCCAGTGAATTAAAGCAGGGTGAGAGGCATGAATCTGTACTTTATTAATATCAGTGTGACTTCAGATATGCAAAATTCTGACTGTATAATCAGTTAGCCACTGGTAACTTTTTTCCTGCTAATTTAATTCATAATGTTGGAGCACTAGACCTGAGTAGACTGGTTGTAGGATTTTGGAACAGACGCTATGAAGGATTTTTAACTGATACTTTCCAAATGTACTTTTTAGTAGCAATTCTTTAGATTCACCTTTTCTATCCAAATGTTTTTCACACTATGCTGGAGAGCAGAGAGTTATGGTTTGAAGGCCTTATTTGAAATAGAGAGTCTTATTTAGGATGCAAATCCATGCAAATTTTAATTTGTATAAAACACATTGGTTTCACATCTGCCAGCAACATAGAACTCGGACATCGATGTTTGTAAATATTTCAAGTAAATTGTAAGCAAATTAGTGGTGATTCAAGGTTTTTCCTTGGGAATCACTAAAACTGTATTAAATGGATGTCTCCATTGTGGTTCACATTTTGTTCCCCAGTAACACTGAAAACAGCTCATGATCTCCTATGTCCAGTAATAACCCTATCATGAAAATGAAGAAACTGTTCAGCCCCTAACAAAAATTGAGTTAAATTGTTATTCATGTTTGTAGTGTTTTATAATATGATGCAGTGCAGTGCAGATACCATTAGAGCCCACTGGTATCCAGGACCTTTTAAATCAAATTACAGATAAGCCCAATTGAAAAGTGGCGGTATGCTAAGGTAAGGCAAGAATGGACAGGGATGCTTGGGGTCCAAATTATTGAATGGATTTGCAGAGAAACAGAAATTTGCTGGAGGAAACAGACAAATGTGGCTGACAAACACACCGAAGCACACAGAGTTAGAATGGAATAGGTAGACATGGCTTCCTCTCCAGGTACAGAGGCACACAATTTAAAATCTGTACAGTACATTGTGTAAATGTATTTGAAAAGTCAGTCAAATGATCAAGAGAAGACAAAAGGAATGTGCTTTCAATAGTGCCCTGGAGGTTGCTAGGTGTATGTTCTATCAGCTTCAGTCAAAGGGAATGAAATTTTTAGGGGTATCTGGAGGGAGAAGACATTAATCTTTTTAATTATATTAAAAAGAAAAAAAAAAAAAAGTGTGCCGTATCTTTAAAAAGCAAATAAAAATGTGTTTTTTCCTAGATGGCAATATTTTGATGAATTCTTATTAATTAATCTAATTTCATCTAAACTATTGGCTAATGTATCAATCACCTACAAATACTTCTTTCAAAGAAACACGTATGCACTATGGCCGTGCACTGAAGGCACATTTGTGCATTATCTAGCGAAATAATATGAAATACTTTTCCCAAAACCTGAAATGAGAAGAAAACTTAATGTTTTCCCTTTCTAACAGTGTATTCTTGTGCAGGGAGGAGAGGCTAATCAGCTAGCCCTTCTTCAGTGTGTCTCCTTTGCACAGAAGTTACTCCTCCACCGTATTCGTAGCTGTCCTAGGAGTCAAGAGTCTAAAAGAGATTTGGAGACGCCTCCATACCGTCAAGATGCTCTAGTACTTAAAAGCTAGTTTGCACTGCTCAGAGAGCATAAAACTCGCCAAAGTTGTCTTAGCATTACCCCAAGGTCACTTTTGGACTGAAGGTATATTTAACCAGAGTTAACTCTGAGCTCTTGTGTTACCCCTTTGCCAAAATGCCACTATAAACAGCATAGCCAAGATGACCTTCTGCCAGGCAGACTACACAACAGAAGAGTGCATCCAGACTATTGTAGCCAGTCTAACACAGAACAGCTTTTACATTGCTTTAATTTGTATTTTGGACTAGAAAAACATCTGTATGGCTTTAATTTTGGAGGTATTTGATGGTCCACTTTACATCATCTTTTCATTTTCATGTTTGACTCATGGCTTTTCCTGTTCTCAAGTGATTTACAGTTCCATTTCTGCTCCTTTAAGTAAAAAAGATGAGTGCATTCTGCCCTTCAAGCAACAAGTAGTCCTTATATAATGAGTGTACTGGTGGTAGTTTTAGCCCTGGAAAGTAGAGGGGAAATATTTTGATAGCATGGAGTTAGTATAGGATTATTTTTCCCCCCACACTGAAAGAGAAAGGGAGTAGAAGCCGCCACTTATCTTCTTCAAGTACATCTTGAATATCATCAAATATCATCAAAACAACTGGCTGATCTTAGTAGACACAAGGAAAAAAAGGAGTTATTAATCCAGGTCCCTGACCAATGATAATGTCAGATCCATAGCTTTCTAGAATTTGGGATAACCATTAGAGAAAAAGAGAGCCTAGAGGGTTTTCTATGTTTAATTTCAAAGCAGACTGCACTTTCTAGCTTCCAGTCATTTTATTGAGCTTCCACTTAAATTTCTTTATTTCGATAAAACAGAAGTTATTCAAGTACTTGCAACCACAAGGGTGTGAAGAGACCTAAAATCAATGTAGATTAAACTTTATGTGAAATTTATGAAGACTCACTGACCCAAAATCCAGGTCCTCATGTTTTGAGGCTTACTAAGGATCTTCACCGAAATCTTTTTCACATTATAGATCTTAGTGATTTTCTTCAGTAGTTAAGTGGCTAGTGCTGTACAGACCGTTATTATTTTTCATATATATATAATTTTTGTGAACATAATTAGTGTGGCACAAGGAACGACAATAAAAGGTTTAGCTAGTCCATAGGTAGGGGATAGTCCATCACACAGGAATGCCGTTAGTCATGTTATTTATTACTTCTTGGGGAGGAGTGGGAGTGTTCCTATCTCACATCATTATCAAACTAACTATACAATCTAAATATATTAATAAAGATCTTCATTGTTACTGAAAATATGTTAAGCGGCTTGAAGTGTTATAGGTGAAAGTATTGGTGTAACTCTCAACATCTCCTCACCCATCTGTCCCCAAACTCCTTGATAATTCCATTAGCTGCAGGTGAAAGAATAGTTTAGTGTCCTCTCTTCCACCTGTTCTTACTTGACATTCCCAATTTGTCCAAGGATGGTCGAGTAAATTGTGATCAATAGATTTTTTAAAAATATTACTAAGCTCTGAAATGTGTATGATTCTTTCCTGGGTGGACTTTGTAAATCTGTAAAGAACATACACTCATCTTACAAAGGATCTTAATTCGTCCTCTGAGATATTTTTATTTACTTAATTTCTTGCAATATACCTGCTTATTTGGATTAATTTACCACAGTAGACAGAAGCAACTATTTACTTCTGAAATGTGGTGCTGATTTCTTTTATGGCTAGAGTGTGATTTCTAAATCAAGAGCTGTTTTCACAGATGTAGAATCTTGTCAAAGGGCTATTTTATTTCACAGAAAACACACTTATCTCTGCTGGTGTGGTCATAGTGCTGCCAGACTTTTATTTAGGCTCTGTAGTAGAAAGTAGTCTCAGTCATATTCAAGTGGATCACAGGAACTCCTGAGATATTCCAGGTCAACCAGTCTGGCAATGTCCTGTCTCTTTGGCAATAGTGATCCTCTTATGTCCGTGTCAAGAAAGGTCACTCTTACTGTCATCACAAGTTAAAACATAGTAAGCAAAAGATTTATATATTCTACTATGAATAAATCATGCTTTTTAAAACAAAGATTAATTTGTTTGGTTTATATTCAGCTGAGTTGTTAGAGGAAGTGACCAACCAGACATCATACAGCCGGTGCTGTGAACCAGGTTCACAGAGCATTATTCTATGTGTGCCTTGCAGACAAAGGTGTTTTCTGACACGTGCTGTGCTTTCAAACAAAAAAGAGTATAAAAAAAATTCTTATCGGAATTTCTCCTTCTTGCTTTCCCACTAACAGATTTTTATCAAAGCGTACTGTTTGTAGGATATATGTGACAAAAATCATGCACAGGAATTCCCTTTATTTGGTAGAAACTAATTGTTTCTCTATCCATATGTTTTAGATCACATGTAAATCAGCTATTTTTAGCAACTATTGGGAATGTAAAACTCCCATATTTTTCTTCTTCTCCCCACCCCTTCTCTTTTGTAGGAGAAAGGCCAGCTTTCCTTGCACATCCATTGCTTGTTAAATTCATTCATGCTGCTGGGCTTGGCTACTGTCCTTAGACATAATACCTTAATGTACATATGTTTTTGCCTGTCTTAATAACGTCACTAGCTTGATTTGTTCTTAGGAATATATGGAGACCAAATATTACAGTAACAGAAAATGGAATTAAAAACAAGGTGTCAGGACTGTTTCACTGTTAGTTTAAGGAAGTCCTGGTTTTGTCATGCTTTCTCTTCCCTCCCCTCCTCGACTCACCATAATTGTCAGCACTGTTTCAGAACAGTATAAGTAGTCCCTTTGTGAGACACTAATGATGTTTTTGTTAATTTTGAAACTTACCAGGAGTTAAGGGATTCATGGATGCACATGTGCATCTGCTGATAAAATCAATCAGTTCTGTCCAATGAAATACACTGTAGTTTTATGCAGTGATTAATTATTATTCCTGTTTTGCAAGAATATCAATAAAACGTGTTACAATGTTTAAATGAAAAGCATTCACAACCAAATCATCAGTGGAAGTGCTTTTAAAAAGATGTCAGCTTACATTTATGCTAGTGATAGGAGCAATCCAATCAAACTGGATGCAAATGGCTAGCAAGTTAGAGTATTTACAAACGCCTTGGATATTTTAACATTCACACTCTTTCTACCTGCCACAGCAAATTTGAACTGGATATTCCAGCTGCTGTCAGATCCAAAACCAAGAGTGTCCTTCATCATGAGCACCCCTACCAGGAATCCTTGGCGATATATGCCTATCTTTACTGTGTATTCTCTGCCCTGTAGCTTGCAATTAGTTGATCGAGTAGAAGAGGAAGGACTGCAGAATGATAGAAGTGCTGATGTTTTGCCTCGCATGGTACAGTATGAGGGTCTTTAAAGGCAAGTTGGATGTCAAAAAAGGAGTCAACCCCTCCCTTGCTTAAAGGAACAAAGAAAACTCCAGGAGAGGGTGTGCATGTTCAGCTTTAGGCATATAATTATGTAACAGACTACAGTGATGAGTAACAGCTTGCATTTCAGTGTGGCAGAGGTAATGTAGCACATTGATCAAAAATACATTTTTGTCAGTCCCATCCTGCACCACCACCTTTACCTACACTGCTTTGCACTTCATGCAGCTGTTCTGGTTAGGCAGCGTTTTCCTCCTACTTTAAATAGTCGTTATAACAGCTTAAAGAATAACGTCTAAATTAGGCCTATCGCTGTGTTTTATAGTCATAGGATTCAGATGATATGTGTGACTGCCTTAATAGCTGATATGTTTCCCCATAATTGTTTGGGTTCTGAGAGAATCCTTATTTTCAACCAAAACAAGTTTGACTTCACTACTTTTGTAAACACTCCTAACAATTTTGCTACTTTTGACACATATCACCAGAACCTTTTGCAGTTGGCAAACTATCATTTAATGAAACATCAGGAAACATACTATAATATTCATTTAAATGAATCTCTCATGCCTAAATGGGTAATATTGAAACACAAATATTTTTGGGTTTGGGAACATTTCCCTCGAGACAAGCATACATAAAATGGGAGCTGTGTGAATAATGAGTGACAGTTTCTTAAAGGTTAATATTTTCTTTAATCTATTTCCATAACAGGAGCAGAGAAGAAAATACTGTGCTAAGCATAAGGTGTGCTTTTGGGATTAGAGAAACAATCTCTGCTACTATGTATATCTCAGGCCATAGGGAACAATGTGCACACCACAAACATATTTTTATTTCCTTTAATCAAATATAGAAGTGTCTTAAATATTTTTTCCATGTTATTAAAAGGATTGAGGATTCCTTAGATTTTCTCTTCGTTCTTTTTTTTTTTCAAAGAAAAGTAAAACTGCCCTTAATGCTGGACTAGACTCTGTGATTGTCATGTAAGGTAATGAAACCATTAAATGCACAGTATTAAGAAGAGACGAGATGCAATTAGCCAAGAAATTACTCTGATCTCAGTGACATTTTCAAAAAATCATAATACAATATACATTGCAGGACATGATTGACAGTCTAATCCAGTTTTGATGGAACGTAGTCCACATACTGAGAGTAAAGCAGTACACGGCCAGATAAAGCTCACAGCTGTGAATCCCTGATATGTCCTTACAGTCTTGTCACCCAGGAAATTCCTCAGGTTTAAAAGATGATGAAAGTATCGACCATTAATGACAGGATCATCTCCTACCCTGAAATAAAATGTACTAATCCCTTTTGCTAGGTCTATGAATTCCTAATATAAATTATATAAACTGTAGTAATTCATCTCTGTTAGCACAGTTGTGTTTGGAAACTGTACAGCAGTCTTTGCCCTATTTGAAATGCTAGATGAAAGCAAGACATGTTCGTTTAAGCTGCAGCATAAAGTAATTTAACACGGAGGACAGAATAACTTCTGGATAATGAGCAGTAGATATGCAAAAGAAGGAAGTTCTGAAGTTCTAAAGTGGCCTGATGGATTTATGCCTGATCTTAGAAATAGGCCAAAAATGTAAATATAGGAAGTATGGTTAAAGGCAGGTGCTTTGTTAGACATTTGTAAGATGATTTAATGATTGAGTCATACAGAATACATCCTCTGACTTCAAAGAGACATACAATGGTCATTTATGTCTTACAAATAATTTGGACGGTAACCTATCCATCATTGTAAAATACAGTAATGTGGATCATACTGGATTATACTGCAAGGGGAAAAAAAAAAAAAAAAAAAAAGGCAAAAATGAATTTGAAGTGACATTAAAAACACATTTGAATTTCTATAATCCATTTTTGATAATACATAGGCTGCACATATCTATCAAGCTGGACTTGCAGCCTTATGTTCATATGACATTGACACCTGCAACAGTGCATAGACAAATGGTCATTGATGAAGTTAGATAGCCTTCTAAAGGACATTCAAGGCATCTGCAAATAATACAAAGCATAAAGTTGGATCTTGGATATTTTTCACACAAGTAATGACAGTACAAAAATGCAAGGTTATTAAAAGAAATATCTGGGATGTGTGGATGTAAAGTAAAAGCATTCAGTAAAATATATGTGCATTTCACCTGTCTGTACTGTGCTTGTGCATAACAGCATATACTAGTTTTAAGAGTAACTACAGCACAGAGAGAATATTGTTAATAAATAATATTTACATTTTCAACACCCTTGTTTGTTGTAGAGATAACTGCTCAAAAGGATTCTGTGTTTGGTTGCCTTTCTATATTCTGAATCTGGTGGAAGCCTGTAGTGGAAATCATTGTATTGCACACGCACACAAAGCAAAGCCTAATGTTATTCAGTGCTCTGAGAACACTTTAGGAAGTAGAACAAGGGAGAGTCAATTCTTTTATGTCTGACTAGCATTGCTTTTGCCAGTTATGTTCAGAATCATTGTAGTAAGATCAAAAGCTAACAGTATACATAAGTTCCCACAACTTGTGGGATTAAAGATATCCCACAGGTATGATGGGTTACAACTGATTCAAACCCTTCAAATTTCAGCAGGTTTCGGCATAGATTGAAATATGAGCCAAACCACAACTGATTGCGTGCCATTCTGAAACTGCCTCAAAGAATCCAAAAAAAAACCCCAAAAAAGCAGCAGAGGTCTATTTTGTATTAGTCATTTGAAATGTTCAAATACGAATTCAATACATAATGTCAGACCAAAAAACAGAAGTCAACTTTGAACATCTATTCTAGCTTACATGTGAGGAGGTGAATAATGAATTATGACACTTTATGAGTCAAACTTAAAGAAATACTACATTTCCATCCTGAGGATTTGATTTATTCAAGATGGGTGGTACTAGAGATGAATACAACTGGGTTTATAAGAAACTTATATTAAATTCAGGGGTTTGTTTGTTGTTTTTTTTTTTTAAAGTTTACTGGAAATTGCAATTTAACACTAAATTTTGTTAAAAAGAAGTTTGAATCCCAAATAGCCTCTGGATAATTTTCATTTGTCTATGTTCTATTTGTATCACTCAACACAGACATATCTTTTATGATCTTATCTAACAAGGTCTTGAACATTTGCAAATACTGTTGACATAAGCAGAATTGGAAAGAACAAAATTCACTATTTCATGACAAGATTTTATTGCAATAGTGTACATACACGAATAAAGTTTAGATTACTATCATAACTAATGAATTGCAATGCAGGTAAGAAAATACAAGAAACTGGCAATGTGACAGGTACCTTTGTTTTCATTAAACTTGGTAGTAATCAAGGGCTCTCAGCAGCTCCCAGAAGGAGCTCTGCACCCCACAGCATCTGATCCCAAGCCAGAAACATTGTGAGAAGTTAGGAAAATCTATTATAAAGTAGGGCTGCTTCTACTACTGCACAATATCTTCCATAAGTCTACCATGAATTACTTAAAACTCAGCTAGGCCTCCTCAGGGAAGATTTTTCTGTTCATGTTCTGAGTCAGATACTGTGCAATCTTTACTCACTGTTATAAATTAGTTTCAAATGTATCTAGCCTAAACAGCTTCATGTCACTAGCTTCTGCCTTTCCTCTTTTTTTCAAATGAAAAAAAAATATGAAGTATAGTTCATTTAAATCAGGGAAAAATGCAAGAACACCTGCTTTTCAAGGGCCAGTTTGTTCTTGTAATATGGATTCTCCCAAGTAGGGATGCAGGGGAATGAACAAGAATGTTTTGTGGGTTTGTATAGTAATTATTTTACATTGAACAACAGTACAGTTGTATTCTGCGTTTTTAAGTATGACTGTTTTTATTTGAGGTAACTGAAGACTATTGGCCCAAATTGTTTCAAATTGGTTTTGATTACCTATGCTCTAATCTTTAGATGAACAGATACTCAGAGCTGCCATTTTTTTTCCCATGTGCACAATGTGATCATGGTTTTCTATTTTTATTATTACTTAGGGAATATAATAAAAGAAGATGGCTTCAATTTTAACTGTTTTAAAAGTAAACAAATATGTTGAGCTTTTTAAAAATAACAAATACATTGACATTTTTGGATGTCTTCCTAGGTTTCAGTACTTTGCCATTTATATTTAATTTTTAAGCAATCAGCTTCAATTTTGGCATAGTAATTTATTAGAGAACCCAGATTCCTTTGAGAAAAATCAAAACTGATGATGCCAGAAGGCTCAACATGAGAGTATAATGCAAATGTTGTTACTTTGCTGTTTGAATGTTTAAAGGGAGGGAAGAGGAAGGTGCTACTGGGGGGGGGGGGGGGGAAGTTAATGTGATAACTGTAAAAAATTTGCTTTTCATATTCTTCTTGGGAACCTTAGATTTTTAATACATATAAAAGTGTACAATGCATAAAATCCTAAGTTTTTAAAAAATAGAATTGTGCACACTGCAAGTTAAATGGTTGAATATAAATTTGCATGTTTAATTCCAACATCAGGTGCAATAGCTACCCTTTTGCATTTTTCTGCTTTTATAAGTATTGACACGATCTATTGTTATTTCTGCAACAAACTCACAATAACAAAAGCTATTACTTGTTCGTAATTTTTATAAAACCTAAATTTCTGATATTTATCATCTGCTAATAAAGGAGATTATAGATCCTGCTGCTGCCAGTGGTGAAGTAACTGAATTTGCTCTAAGGCTAAATATAGGATGATAAGAAATGCTCTTTATACTTCATTCAGAAAGCACTGCACAATGTTTCTATTTGGTGCAAACTCCTAAGTAACTCCCTACAAATGTTATTATTCTGTTAAAAAAAAAATAAATAATAAAAAGCACTGAGGTTAATGTATTCTGAACTGTCAAGGATAGTAGTTAAATTAGTACACAGACTGGTTGATGTTATATTCAAGGGGGGAAAAAGACTAGTGATGGTCTCTAGCCAACACTAGATAATAATAGTTCACAGTCTATAGTGCTTTACGTTTTCAAGGGTCTGTACAGTCATATGAAAGCCATCAGAAAAATATAAAAAGAATAAATCACTCTCAGTCTAAAAAGATTCTGTGAGCTTCTCAAGTTAAAAGAATGTAGCAGAAGTCCTGAATGTTGTTTTTGGAGGAGACGTGCATGGGGGGGGGAACCTTGTTCACTTAAAGATGATGTGAAATATTTTTCAAGATTTGAAATCACTTTTTGACAGATCTGTTATGGTTAATTAATTACTTTCATTTGCTTTAAGTTGTATACTTGAAGATGAATAGTGCATGATAACAAGGCTAGACTGTGTGAGGAAGACCTTTGGTAGTCTATACAGTGTGCTGCCTCATTACAGAGCTAGCTATCTGCAGGAAGCCTGACATTGAAAGGTACCGCACATCCCATAACGCCCTCCCTTAACTGTGATGATTGTAGCTTCTTCCTAAAAGTGATGATTAGGAGAGAGAAAAGCAAAACTGAATGCAGTATGAATATTTCATGTAAATGTAAGCATGCATTTACTGGACGTAGACCTTGATTGATGCTAGAGTGCTTCTAAATGCCTTGACATTGAAGGGTTTAGACTCCCCTTTCCACAATGACTGCTTCAAGAGCTGCAGTTAATAGTGGAATATAGCTGTATTTAGCTGAAGAGCTCTTTATTACTGGCTGATATTAAACAAGACCACAGGCCTTAGATTTGAGTAAGTGAATCTAGATAAAAGAGTTAGGGGATATCTAAATGAGATAAGATAGTTAAGGCTTCTTCTCCTCTGTCTTCCCCTTCTGTAGCTCAATTGCTTGCATCACTTTTAAATTCCTTCCTATGCTGAAGTGAATCAGCAACACACAAGAGGAATCAGCCATAAATTGTTTTACAATACCTCTGTTCAACAAAGCACTGAATGGAAACGTCTAAACAATTTCTTACAAGGAGGCAAAAAAAAAAAAAAGGTACTAAAATTAATATAACTATTCAGAGTTTTAAAGGATGAATTTTAATATCTTTCCTAATAAGCATTTCAAACTACCATTGAAACACTGATCAAAGAGAAAGTATCTATTCTTTCAAGGACTGATTTCTCTTTTGCTTTCATAGGGACACAAATATTTCTATGCATGTGTTATGTAAGAACCTGATTCTGTCATACTTTTGAATTGACCTCTTGAAAAGAGAGTAGCCTTTAATGCATACCTTTAAATGAAATAGTAATGCATGCAAGTAATTTAGAAACAGAAATCAGCATTGTAAGGAAATCATCTTTCAAAATCAGTCAGTTGAAGGAGTGATATTTTGAAAGTTGACACTGAGCTGTTTCATAGTGAGAATGAGGTGATGGTCGAAATAAATGTTTTCCATGTTCTATTAACAGACAAAACACCCTTGGAAAAAAACTCTGTGCCTACCATGCACTTTCTTCAGGATTAGAGACTGCACTTTCCAAATACTTATTTTTTTTAAGCATGATATAATAAAGTGCCATATTTTGAGCTCTGCTGCATTTAGGCAGAAATTTTAATTGATATGGTAGTGAAAGAAGTGGAATGTTTCCTCATGATAAGTTGAAGAAAGCAGAATATACCCACATGAAAAGTGCATTTGACAATGTTTTGTACCTACTGAAATCCTTTGCCCTTGACAGGTACATAAATAAGACTCCATATCAATAACTAGCTTTCATTAATTACAAATCTCTAAACAAAAAACTGAGTGTGAAGAGATAAAATAAACAGTTATACTTCCCATAAGAGTGGGAAGGCTAGTACCAGTGTGAGCCATCTCCGCTGCCATTCCAGGCATTTGTGAGTAGTTTTGTAGTGGCACTCCCCATGTCTCTGAAGGAGGAGTAGGAGTTGTGTATCCATATGGCTTCCTCCTCTGTGCCTGCAGGCTTCTAATGTTTCACACATCAGAAAGGCAATTATATTTTTTATGCCACCCATCTCAAATCCAGTACGCCACAAATAAGAGGACTGTGGGACCACCTTTTCATTCCCCACACAGGTTCCCTCAGATGCATAGAGGACTGAACTGACCCTTCTCAATCATCCCTGTAGGTGTGTGTTCTGAAATCTCTATACTGCAGGGCTTCCAGTAAGATGATTCCTCAGGTGATTTAAGCGGAGAATCAGATAAACTGTTTTTTTCCATTATCAGAAAAGCTTGAGTGATTTTTCCATAGATTTTTTTTTTTTCCAAAAGATTTCTAACTATATCAGCAGAAGAAAAGAAGTGCTTTTTTTTTTTTTTAAGAATATTTACAGTATGTCATCTTCTTTGCTCTAGACTCAGGCACTTTCACTTAACTTGTATTCTGCCAACAGATGTCCATTAGCTAAAAATAAAACAGAATTAAAAAATATTTTAATTTCTCTTTATCTTGCAGCACACTGTAAAAGATAAAGCAATAGTGAAATAGTTAGGATTTCTTCTAAAGGAACATGTTGCACCTTGGCTGTCATAGTATAATAGGCTACATGTAAACAGAGATTTTTCTTTGCCTTCATCACATAGATCATGTCTAAGTATGCTTTCTTGTGAAATAAAGGCCATAGATTAATTTCCTGATGAAGTCAGCAGGACTTTTAGCTATTGACTCTAACAGCAAGGGGATTAAACCTAATATATTTTCCAGTTTCCCACATATTTGTTTTTTACTTTAGGAGTTTACATATTGTGTAAAGCGTAATGTGAAGAGAAGTGAATAGTAGCTCTAAGGGAAAATTGTAGGAGCTGCCACATGAAAGCCACTGCAATGTGATTCCATTTTTTCCAATAATACATTAAAATTGCTGCTAACTGTGTGCTAGTTAATAAGGTTCTGAGCACTTTCCAGCTGTGAATAGTCTTTATGTGCTGGTTGGTTCATGCCCACAACTGATTTTGCGCGTTACTGAGCTGACCATATTTTTTAACACTAAAGCCCGTATGCGCCTTTATGCCCGTATAAAAATTTCATACGATACTGAAGTTAAGCTTGTGCAGGTAGATCGTGACCACAGAGTGAAGTAGCAGAGCAAAATGAGGCTTGGTAATGTTACAGTACTGCTTGTTCCTAAAGAGGAGTAGTGTGCCAATATTATGCACTAGAGACAGGGAAGACAAGACCAGGAATACAAAGCTGCATAGAGGGACTTGAAGAAAAGACAAGTTAATGAATACTGGATGCCTTTGTTATTAAAAATAAACACAGATTTAATCTTAACATTTCATAGTAAGTCATGCATCTGACTTTAATAACTGTAAACTTGGACTCGCATCTTTGTGCACTAAAACTAATGCTCTAATTACCTACGGATGCAGCCTGTTCCTGTGTCTCTTGAGCACACGAGTGAAGTCACCCCGCTACCTGCTGGAACTACAGTAGATGGTTATTCAGGCAAGAGCAGTAGAATTTTGATGTCACAGTTAGATATTTATGAAAGGAGATGCATTGAATTTTATCTCAGTAGATCAATTTTCAGGACAGAGTTCCTAACAGTGTATTTGTAGGCTGGGTACAAAACCAATTTTATCTGCTTCAGTGGTGTGTGAACTGTATAAGGAAAGACATCTCTTTACTCTCTGATAGCTTACCTTCCCTGGTGACCATTTATGTGTGCACTTGTAAATATACATATTTTACAGAAAAAGCTCTTTAAACTATCCTTTGAGATGACCTTGAAATAAGAGCATTTGAATCTTCCAGGAAATTAGCAGCAAAGTCTGTTTTGTAATGATTGGTAGGGTGGGATGTGCCACTCAAAGCAGAAGTAATAATCAGTGCAGCAAGCTATTTAATAGTACAGGTCTATTACAGAATAAGTTTTTTACAAGGAAATACACAAAAAGGAAAGCATACTCCCTTCTAGCCCCGAAAAATTTCTTAGGAACTGGGAAATCTTTGGAAAAGAATTGTTTGGCAAAGTGGGGTTACTGTTTAAAAATATTTAAAGTAAACAAGAGGAAAAATAACATAACCACTATGTTTTTTGTCCTGCTGGGCACATAAATACTGACTAAACTTAGTCGGTATCAACAGAGAAAATAATGACGCTTTTCCAAGTGATACACTGAAAGCGTAAAAATTTTTAACAAGGCAACATAAGGAATTGCTTATTATATCTTAGTGTGTAGTTTATTATTTTTATTTCACTTCCCTTTCTACTTTGCTTTCCCACTTTTCCTCCAATTCAAGCTTCTTACAGATACATTCTTTCAATTAAAATTTTAGGTCCATACATTGTAAATATATATGTGGAGTGAACATTGATATCACCTCACTTATATCCACTGCCTTAGCTTATACACAAATCCAAGTATTCTCCTTTTATCTATACATAAACAGGCTTATAACTCCATGCCCAAATTTCCTCACACAGATGCACACACTATACAAATACTCTTCTCTATAAATGTCTTCAGGCATATGCACTTTTGTCCCTAACAAATGCATGCTTTCCATGTGCATGTGCACGTTTCACAGAGCACACTTCCTTGTGTTCCTCGCCAGCCCACATCAAATGCCTCTATTTGCTTCTTCTCATGCTGTCTCTTCAAAGATGCTTATATAAAAATTCTCTCCTTGCGTTATGCCTATAGCCTGTACTATACATAGATATATTCATTTTCTATACACAAGCACATACAGTCCTTGTAGCATTCATTATGTGCATATGCAATCTTGTGTAGTAGCAGCTTGATTAACCATGAACTGATGGTAAAATTTGCTACGTAAATCTTTGAAATACACCTTTATAATGATAAAATGTCTTCCCTTTTAACTTTGCTGACAGTGTCAAACATAACTTATAAACAGTTTTGCAAAGGCTCAGGAAAGAATCTAGCAGATGTGGTGACACGGGTAACTCACCTGTTGCTGGTTTGGATTTTGTTCATTGAGACTGTTACTGTGAATTATACTCATTATTAACATTTTTGAAAATATGAGGAATCAAAGACAGGTATCAGTTCTGGATACCAATATCAGCTATTGCGCAGTGACTCTGGGACAGAATCCCAGAGAGAAACATAAAAATATTGCTTGGAGGTGTGGAGGAGGCAAAAGCTCAGCTGGAGCTTGAACTGGCAAAAGATGACAGGAATAACAACAAAAGCATAAGTATGTGATCAGGAAGTGGAAGTACAAGTTGCAGGTCCACTGCTGAACAAGTTTGTATGAGTTGACAGGTTAATTAAATAGGATAGAGAAAAATCTGAAATACTGTTTTCTGTGCCTTGATGTTCAAGCATAAAGTTAACCCCCAAGCCTTGTTGCCAAGAAGCAACAACAAAGCAAACAGTGAACCACTGAGTGAACAGGAGAGTCAAGAGCCATCTGTACGTTTTGGACACACACAAGTCTATGGGACCTGGTGGGATGGGTCTGAGGGTGATGAGATAGTTGAGTGACAGCACTGCAAAGTCACTGTTTCATCTTTGAAAGGTCATGGATCAGGGCAAGTCCTGAATGACTGGAAAAGCACAAATATCCCAAAGAGATGATCAGTCAGCCTCAAGGCAGGCCCTGAACACACTATGAAATGGGTCCTCATGGAAGCTGTTGCTATGAACATGAAAGACAACAAGGTGATTGGGAAGAGCTAACATGGATTTACCAGTGGTAAATGCTTGACCAACTGTTTGCTGTCTGTGATGAAAACAACTTAGTTCAGTGGGTGAGGACAGAGGGGTAATTGTCATCTGACTTCATTTTAGCAGCACATTTGATACAGTCTCCCATAAATAATTTAGGAAATTACACTATGATATGGTCTATAAGAACCACGTCTATCAGAGAGAGTGGTAGTAACCATTTAAGAAAGGAAGACAGTAAAATCCATGGGTTTGTCTCAAATATGCATCACTAACAGATTACATGTACCTAAATAATTTGATAAAAAGTTTACAATTTTTCTTTTTTTCTTTTTAATGAAAAACGGTGGGTTGTTAATGAATATAGATACTACAAAATTTAATAGCCAGCAAAAAAATGTTGCTAGGAAGAATAATAGATGGTTTTGTTTGTTTTTATCAAAAGAGCTAGTTATTGATCACCTGATAATAATTTTCTTTTTAATGGAAAACATTGATGTATCTAAAGTAGAGCTGATGGGAATCCATCAGATGTAATTGTGATGTGATTGGGAAGGCTTCTTCTGTCCAATAGATGGGGACAAAATGCAGCAACTCCATAATAACCAATAATGCAGTATTCTGAGAAGTAAGGGACTTGTGACAAATCAGTCAGAACATGGACTTTTACTTCTATGGTGTGTATTACATTTACAGTTGTTTAACTTGGAAATAATAAGATTCTGTTTCAGCTGTGTGCTTCTAACTACAATAATTTCACATGAAAGGTAATGATAGCCCATTCTGAAAGGCTAGGCAAACAGCAACCCTACTGTGAAAAAAGACACAAAAGGAAAAGAGTTTAGACTGCGATGTCTGTGCTGCACTGACTCATTCAATTACAAATATTCATTTCTACTGATCATGCTTCTTGTCTCCAAAATACTTATTAAAATCTTTCTTCTTGCTCTCTTTTCCTTTACATCACCATTTCTCCAACTCCTGAAGTAAATATTCACGTAAACTGTATCAGTGACAAAACTCATTGACCTTCAGTGAAGAAAGGATTTCAGCTCCATTTCAGGAGGAATGTTTTGATGCTGATCTCAGATTAGGCTTATATTGTATAAAGTAAGGAGAATTTGTATCAGTCAGCCTAATTTAAAATGCTTAAGGACTAAACACGGGGGCTACATCTAAACAAAAGTTAAGTGACTCTAGATGTAGCCAGAGGGAATGAGAGCATTTTACCTCTAGAACTAAATTCTGAAATATGTTATTTTTATAGTAATTATGAAAGCCTATATTTATAAGGTCTGAATCCTCTTTGAAATTCAGAAAATTATTAAATTGGCATAGCTGAAATAAATGAACATAGTTTTAAAATATAACAAAAATACTGCTTTTTGACATCTCCATTTTCAGATGCCATCAACAAATATTCAGGTATAGAGGCAGAACAGGTTTTGTTCATTAACAGTTGCCTGGATTATCATAGACTAACTGTCATTGCTATGTTATTTGGAAATCTGTTTTTAATCCAGCAGCACCATATTGCTAATGATTGAAACATCTACCCGCGGCATCTTTTCTAACAGCAGAGAAATGCCATGGAATTGATTTTAATTAGCCTTTGGGAAAAAAAAAAAAAAATTATGTAGAATTCAAAATCCATTGTTCAAGTCATATGCCAGCCAAGCTGTGTAAGAGGTTTATACAGCTAACTGGACATTAGGGACCCATGTCTATATTCAGAAATGTACTAACCATTTAATAGAAAAATGTAAGGGATATGTTCACTTACAGGGTATCTATCTTGATAGCGGTTTAATTATGATTATAATTGTAACCAAGAAACAAAGACAAAAACAGAGGCCAAATTCTTATCTCCAAAGCAAAGTTCAAAAGGACTATAGGGATTTTTTAAGAGATGAAGAACATGTGTCTGCATCGTATGTTAAATATTCCTGCATCAATGCATGTGAGCATTTTACTAAAATATGGTTGTGTTGTTCTTAAAATAAGGTCTATTCTCTGCTGAAAAATACAAATCACAAAACAAGTTGTTGACTGATATACCATGCCAGATCCTAGGAAACCAAAGCCAGATACTTTCATGTACTTCAATTTTTATTAGTAGTCTATGAGGACATCAAGCAAATATCAATAAAAATGCTTTTTCTTTGGCTAAATGACATGCATTTTGAGGCACTAAAATGTTGATAACACAAGCTGAACGGGCATTGACTTGCCTTGCTGATCTACAGATGTTTGGATAATCCAGCCACACAGAGTACAACATAAACTATTCAGCTGAGCTTAGAAAATTTTAAGTTTCTAAGTACAGATTTCAAAAAACTGAAATTTCATTTTGAAAATACAATAGACTACAAGCACTGAAATGAAGAAAATGTTCTGAATTGCAATAGGAGCACCAGTTCACTCTTTTTTTCATTGAAATGTCATTGTTTTGTATGACAACACTGAAGCACTTTTAAAATTTATTGCTGTTATCCTTAAACATTTTTTTCCACTTCTGATGGTTCAGAAACTCTGGTCCCTTTTTTTTTTTAATTGCATATTCTAATAAAGGTCTTGCTGGAGTTATGTGGAAGATTTGCTTTGAATAACCAAGGCTGTCTGTCTGAGTTCAAGATTTATTATACTAACCATAGTTCATGATAAACAAGTGTCAAAGTCAACTGTGTAGGAATTCTCTTTTGTGATCTGGTGAAAATTTTTTTAGAATATAAGAAAAAAAGAAAGGGGAAGATAATTAGACAAGGACAGAAGGTGAATAAGAAACAGAAGGCCCAGCTAGAGGTTAAAATCATCACCTGGTATACTGAAGACCCAAGTATTTTAATATGACTTTTCTAATGGTAGGTCCTTCTGATCTGGAAAGGCAAATCCATACTGGGACTAAGAAAAGCAGCTCTGGTTTTGATGAATCATAACTTTTACAATTCTTCCAGCCTACTCTAGTCCCTAGGCTAATATATCTAATCGTTAGGCCAGTCTTTTTAAACCTGGCTTGAAGGGATTTCTGAAAGGCACCTAGCCTAAATCCTACTCAAAGCAAGGCTAACTTCAAAGTTATAGGAGATTGTTCAGGGTCTTTTCTGGTCAAGTTTTGAACATCCCCAAGGATGGGGGTTACTGAACCTCTCTATACAACCTGTTCCAGTGTTCCAGAGTTTAAATTCTCCCATTGTTTGCTTTTTTTTTTTTTTTCTTGATATCCAATCCGAATTCCTCTTTCTGTTGCTCCCAGTTGTGATTTATCTATCCATGCATAAATCTGAGAAGAGTTTTGCTTCTTCTTCATAATCCCACTTCTGCAGACAGAACCCTGCCAGCCTTTTGCCTGCAAACTGAACAAATCAAGTTCCCTCGGCTTCTATGTATATCTATACAAAACATATATATGTGTGAATATATCATGTATTCCAGTCCAAAATCCATCTTGGTGGCTTTCTTCTGGACTCTCTCAGGTTTCTCATTCTTAAGGGAACAAAACCAGAACACTGCACTCCAGGTGTAGCCTCATGGGTGCCAGGCAGAAGGGAATTATCATTTCCTTTGGCCTGTTGACAACATTCTTGACGATGAAAACCTGTTGGTGGCTAGTGATATCACCTCAACAGCACACCCCTGTCTCTTGTCCAGTTTGTTGTCCACCAGAGTCCCCAAACTGCAGACCTGCTGTGTTGCCAGGTAGTCCACAACCTATACTGTTGGATGGGATTATTCCATCCCAGGAAGGATTTTGCATTTGTCTTCTTCTTCCTTTATATGACTGGAAAAGGCTTCGGTGGGGACTTCCTCCTTAATATTCTCATCTTTTTTCTCTAAACAGTCCTAGAATATCCTTGAATTAAGATAGCAACACACAGCCATATGGACTTAGCTTATTCAGAGCTTCTCTCCTCTTTCTACAAACTTTGAAACAAATGGTCTTTCTATCTATTTGATATTTTATCTAATAAATCTTTGGAAGGGATGCAATAGAAGCAATATCTGATTTTATATCTGTCCAGTCTTTTTTGCTCTTTTCATAGTTAAAGCTGCACTCTTACAAAAGCATTTCATCCTCTATTCCGATTAAGGGTAGCCCTTTTAAATATAACACAGTCAGGCAGCTGCTGTCTTAAAATGCGAGTTTTAAAACCATCTGCTATCAGTGACATCTGCCTGTGTTCCAATTGGTAAATGCTCTTCCTTTTTTTCCTGGAACGATGCTGCTTTCTCTCACCTATTTCAGAAATATCATACAAGCCCGGCAATATTAGAAGAGCTTCCCATTCATTTCTATGGCAAGCCCACAGAAACCCGTGGATAATGTCACTGTTTGGCAGCTGGCTTTGCATATTTACATATATATGGATGGATGGATTTTCTTTTCAGCGTTAATTTGAAAAGGAATTCAGAGGACTGACACACAGAACTTTGGTACTCATTTAATTTAAATTGTTGAAGCAAAATAAAATAACAATCTATCAAGCTAGCTCTCTTAGGCAGATTCTTCCTTAGAGCAAAAATGACCGTCTTGGTAGGAGTCAATAAACCAGCTTGCAATTCAGTCTGTGTAGTCTCTTTGGAAACAGTCTTGTTACATACTTGAAATTAAGACACATTTCGGACAAAAAGCTTCTCCTGAAAACAACTAGTTAACTGCTTTGAAAGTGTTGCACTGCACTGTAATATAGGGCAAAATATTTATCATAGGGCTTCTGTCAGTATGATCTCTCAAAGTTTGCAGAGTTTAGTCCAGCAATGTTAGCATAAAAAAACCACATAAATCTCTGAAAGGGGGAAGGGAAGAAATGTTTTCAAATATTGTAGATCAGAGCATATGCACAATCATAATTTGAATGAAGGGGGAAAAAAATCAGCAAAAGCCATGAAAAAACAATATATTTATTTTGATTGTGCTAATGGTCTTGGTCCAAAAACGTTTGTGTCATATATGATGAACACTTTGCCATTGAAACATTTTACCTTACAAAACAGCTGACAAATTAAGCTGTACAAATGGAGTATTTCACACAGCAAAGATGATCAAAAGCTATGATGTCATGATATGTCCAAGCTGCTTGTGAAAAACATTGGGAAGGTTATTTACTGGCCTATGTCATATATTCAAGATTCTATTTTCCAACTTGCTCTACCTTTTCCAGAACTTTTAAAGAGCTTTCTTCTGTTTGCTAATTTGCAAATTAAAGTTAAGAGCCAATATATTCTTCCCACTTTTCCCCAGTGTGTCTCACCTTACACTGCAAATACTGCAGAGGTGAGTAAAGTGTGCAAACATTTTCAAAAAGAAACTGTTTCTGCCTAAATTTAGACCTTAAAAGGACCCCTGAGTATTTTACACTATATAACAAATTACAACTTCTACTTTGTTGACCTGACAAAGGTAAATTATGATCAAGTCCAGAAATGAAGAATTCATAGCAGGAAAGATGAAAGACCCCTGAGTGGGAGAAGTACTAATGGCCTTTACAGTAATGCAGCATCAAGAAACTTAATTCCAGAGAGCTTTTCACAATTCTTTTAATATTTCTTTTTCTTTATCATAGCATAATACCTGGCTTGACAACAGAAATGTCAACAGTTAGGGCTCTATTCTTCAAATCGTCATGCTCTATTAATGCTGTTTTTGTGTGGGATTTACCCTGTCAAAGAAGGAATCACCAAGGAGTAAGGTCTATGGTTGTCTTACTCACTAAATCCCTCTTCTCAGTGATGCACAAATGACTAAATACTTTTGGTGCCACTGCAAGACAGAAAGTTAAAACAGGTCAGTCTCAGGTTAGGGTGATAGGAAGTTTGTCCTGCACATACCATATATTTTATATGCAAAAGAAACACAAAAATCTCAGGTGTTAAAAAAAAAAAAAAAAAAAAAAGTGCATGAATAAGTGCATGAGAGCAGCTCTTCCTGCTGTCATCTTATTTAAGATTTTGATTACATGGAATTGTACACAACAAAATTACTCACACAGACACTCTTGTATTACCTGTACACTAGCATGACCATTGTTCTTTCAGTTCTTTCCAGGATGCTCCGCTGTGCCTTACTAGTGTTCTTCTCGATGCAGTGAGGCAAGGTGGGCTGGGGTCCTAGGAAAGGAATAAGATGAGACCCCTTAGTAGATCACTGCCGAGGCCCATTGCCTCGGGGTTCCTGTGCAGCCGCACCGCCTCTCCATTTACACACAGTTACACACCTTACCTGCAGGCACTGTAAGGCTTATGAGGAAACCTGCTATGACACCATACTACTGAGGAGTATTTGGATATTAGCAAAGTGAGGTCTGAGGTAAGGCACCTTATCTGTTGGACTTTGAGAGGATGGAGGGAGGCTATTTTTACTGGTAAGCTGACACTATCTCCCCTCTTGTCATGCCCTGCACCTCCAGCATTTGGACTTGCTATTTGGGCTGAGAACTTAATTTGCTCCACAGTGTACATAGTCTGTGGGGAAAAAAATCACACCAGAAGTCAAATTAGGAGGGGCTTATTATCAGTGTAGAATTGTTTTATAGAATGACCTCTCCAGTGTTGAGCAAATATTGGTTTTGGAAAATGAAGTGGGAAGTTTTACTACTGTTGTCGTTTGACTGACTCATATGGCATCATGTTTGGACAGAGGGTCTCGTGCTGCCTTGAATAATTATCAGTAGCTTTTATGAATGTGAGGAAGAATGAGAAATGCAGATGTGAATCTGTGGGGTAAAACCTATGTGTGAGCAGCTACATATGAAGATGACTTTTTTCGATTTTCTAGTAATTACTTATAGCTATATTTTGCCCTATAAAAACTCAGACATAACCATGAAAGTAGCACCTACTAAAAAGTTATTCCCTTTCCACTTCAATCCTTTTAATTTTCCATCCTTCAGAATATTCCTTCTCCTTAAAATATTTCTTCTGCTAGAATCTACGATTTAATAGCTACATGGAGACTTTAAAGATGAATTTTTGGTCACTTAATTTCCCCTAGAAACTGGTGGTACGATTCTCTTTGTTACATCAGTTTTATATTGAAAAAATGCTGAGCAACAGTCAAATAAAGTGCTTCCTCTTTTATAAAAGTAAGAAGCAAATTGGACCAGCTATTTAGATGCTAAGATACATCTTAAGGAGAATATATTGAAATAAATGGAGAGATTTTTAATAAGGGAAGAGGGGGAGCACTTAATAGAAAGAGCATATAGAGACCCTGACTGTGGCTAATGTGCATAAAAAATTCAGCCTGTCAGATCCTCACTTTTCTAATTCAGTAATCTAAATAATTTATTTGACATTTTAGCTCAAGATGACCTTTCTTGGGAAAAAATTACTGTTTTAAACTTTTAGCAAGTGCAACCACTGCAGAGGATTGCTGTTGAAGTCTGCATTTTCCCAAACGAGTAAAGGTTAATCTTGTAGAGCTCAAACACATTTCTGACCCTTTTAAACAAGTTCACAAAAAATCATTTAATTTTTTTAATATAATTTCAATTATATTGCAATATTTGTGTTAAATGAGCTTCCTCCCCTCCTCCCCTTTCATTTCTGTTGGTTGGAAGTCATTTCCCATGTGTTCAGATGGATTTAGGCAAAGGACTTGTTTTGAATGAGTAAAGGTACCATTCTACCAAATGTTACTTATAAGGAAAGTTCCATAAATCAAGTGAAAATACATGGTAGATTAATAGGTGAGTAGGTTAAAACAGCCACTAGTAATAGCAAGAAAATGACTGTCCAGAGGTTCACAGTTCCCAGATTGGTCACTTGACTCAAGTAATCAGCCTCAGAGCTATGCCACAAAAAATGATCATGTCTGTCCCTGGATTCTCTTCCTCTAACTAAACAATCCCATATTTTGCAGAGGGCATTTCAGTGGTTCTACTAAAGGACATTTAGTGTAATTTTACTTTGCTATTTCTGATAATTTATCTAACTTTCCGACAGGTCACTAAAAAAATCTTTCAATGTAAGGATTAATATACCCCCAATTGTACATAATAAAGGCTATAATTCTCTCAGGGTGTTCAGGTGACTTTATAGGGGTACATTATTTATTATTGAAAATGTGAATTTGTTAGAATGGCTGAAATATCACAAAGGTTTCAGAGTCTGTGCAAAAGCTGCAGTGCAGCTGCCAGCTATGAAAGGACCTAAGTAACTAGCTATCAAAGAAATAGATGACCAGCCATACTTAAGCCACTCAGGAAATAAAAATGCAGGGTCTAGTGTTGTCTTCAAACTGGATTTTTTTCCACATCTAATTTGCATCATTTGTGCAGTTCCGGAACATCATATTACTCATATTGGTGTGCAACTGCAAGAATTTCAGTGTAAGTCAGTATGAAGCCAGTGCAAGTTTGATGTAAGAGGAGAGGCAGCACACTCATCTCTGCTGTGATATTCTCTCCTCATGCCTCCCCTGATGTCAGTTAGTGCTTTCTTTTCTGACATAACTGGGGGTTTGATCTGATATGCCCACACATACCAGTCAAAATCTGCTACAGAAACAGGGAGCTGAATAATCGGTGAGGCCTATGCTCCTAAGGCATTTTAGCAATTTTAAAATCCAACCTAAGTGTAATCAGCCTCTTAAAGGCTTTCAGTATTATTGACTCTTAATTAACAGTAGTGGGATTATCTACCTTGCAGATAGTGTTAGAACTGCAGATGCAACTTAGTTTGCAAGAGTTTATTAGACTGGGTGATACTACGTGAAAAATTCTGTATTACTTCCAGAGACAGCTTGTCACTAGACATGGCATGGCTGTTCTTGTACCACACAGGGATAAAACTCGTAAACCCTTCACCTCTTGGAACCAAGAAAAAGCATGGAAATCAAGCCTGCATTGCTCTTCCCCACATTCCAGTAACTGGAAACACTGGGCAAAAACATCCGAACACAATACAGAGTGAGTTTATAATAACTTTAGCTGACTCATTAACAGTTAGAACACTGCACATGCATATATTACAGTTACTCCATTAACCAGTAAAATGGAGACTGGACTCACATGGGAGAAACCCGTATTCACTTAAGACATGCCTAAGACATGCCCAAGACATGCCCACTGGCTACTTTAAGGCATCTAAGTTTACAGATGACCTAGAGCTGCTGAAGAGGCAACATTTTACACACAGCTTGTATTTTTCTATCTATCTGATATGGTTTTTGCAGTTCTCAGCCTTCTCAAGCAGATCACCATGGAGCATAGCCTTGTGCAGTGAAACACTATGGGGCTGTAGTTTGTGCACTTAAAGTTGTATATTGCACCATATTTGTGAGATGTAGATGGTTTTCACTTTATGCAGAATGTAGAATGTATGGCAAAATAGGAGTAATAAAGCTCACAACATTATCAGACAATGACTGCTTCACTGTTAAACTTCTGCAATAGAGAAAAGCTTCTGTTTTGTAGCTCTTTATTGTCTAACTACCATCAGCCAAGATGTTATATAATACTGCTTTAGATACCTTAATTTTTATTATTCAGTATGAAAAATGTTAAAAAGAGGTGGTTTTGAGTAAATTAAATTAGACTAAGAAGATTAAATAGAGAATTCAAAACTGGACATGTTGAAAATGTGAACTACTACTAACAGGAAAAAACGCTTTCAGCACTTTATTGGGCAACGCTAACAAAAGGGAATTGGAGCAATAAGCTGCATACACTGCCATATGAATTTTATTGCTATATGTCATGATTGCAAAGTTAGTGGCTATATGAAAAAACACCGTTCTACAAACATTGGAGCGAGGGGAATCCTGCTCCCTTGCCAAAAATAGCCTGAAGATAATGTCACTGATCAGTTATTAGTCCTGGTTACTTGTCCTGTTACACTTGTACTAGTTTTGCATCTTCATTCTTACTCATACTCTAAAGAAGTATGAGCTATCTTAGATGATAAGAGAGGCAGAGTTCATAGACAGACATATTCTTTCTTAAACCATTGGGTAGTGTTAGATGGTATTGGAAGTCTCATTCAGATTTAGAGATAAGTGTCCATAATTGAACAGTAACTCTTGGACAAGTTTTATTTTGGAAAATATTAGTTCTTTATTTTTAATTTTGGAAATGTGTTTTTGACTCATGACTGAAATTTGAACTGCAGCTCTCTGTTCAGAGAATACCTTTAGAAGAGAGGGAGTACTTATTTTTTCTCTAAGCTCTGGCAGGGTTTTTTTGTTATGCAAATTGTTGTTGTGTAGCCCATAGGCTGAGACGACTGCCAGATCTTAATGACTTCTAAGGAAGTTGAGGCTGGATTTGAATTAGTAATCTGAAGATGAAATGTTTATTCCTCCCATTAACAGTTCTCTGTAATATCTAGATTTTCTGTGTTGCAAACCTGTTACTGTTGCATACAGTACTGAGTCTCTGGGAATGTCTTTGTGATAAAATGGTAATGAAATTATGTTTAAATCTTCCTTGTTTTCATCATCATTATGCAAATCACATGTCTCAAAACTGTCTACCTATCAGTTATAAATTTGGCTGGTGTTCACAAGACTTTTCTTGAAAGATGTTTCTAAATATTTTTTCCAAATTGATTTTCTTTACCCTTATTCATTTCCTATGCTTCTGTGATGTCCATGAGTTAAGTAAAAATGTCTTAGGGTCTGGTGGAGATGTGGCAGATGGTGATGTTTGTTTTAAAGTTATTTAATAGATATCTCAGTTTTCATAGGAAAATACATGTAGGAAGGAATGGTCTGCTGTGCTTTTGGATACTGATGTTGAAGGACACTTCTTGCCACTTAGCTGTGCAACCAACCTAAATTCAGGAAGATGGCATTATTCCTCATGTTCATTTCCAATATTCAATGAAAATACAGAATTTTCAACTGACCAACCATTAGTTCCCTCGCAGTGTTAGGACCAGTTTCCCTTCCTTGAAGAAGTTAATAAGAAATGCTGATAAAGCCATTTGTCAATTCAAAGGGGCAAAAAGAAAGTGTTACCAGGTGGTACATGAAGTCATGAGAAGGAAGCTAACAAATCTGTTTCTTCTCATGCGTAAGAGGGCTTCTTAAAATCTGCATATGCTTTTAGGAGATCCTTCAGAACAAATAAAATTTAGAGGAATTTGTCTCACCCGTTGACACTGCTTGACGTGAACTGCTGATGTGAATGTAATTTTCTCCCTTGGGTTTGTCTGGCCTGCATAGTAGGGCAGGATACAGTCCTGATTGTTACAGGGACACCATGTATTTCTGAGCATCTGTGAAAATCTCTATTGTTCCTTAGGTGTAGGACAGAGCTATGATTTACGCTTGAGGGCAGCATAATGTTCAAAGGTCTGTCATGAAGAACAGTAACATTCGCACAATAGATTGCTATCTGCTGGTCCCCAACTCATTTGGTTAAGGTCAAAAAGCTGGTTGTAAACACTCAGTACGATTTCCTAAAAAGGCATCTCGTTCTTTATCCCACTGAGTGGCACTGTGACACATAAAGGTCAGTCTTAGTGACCATTAAATGAGCAGCTACTTAAGACAGTGAAAGGCAAAACTGGTTTCCAGATGCAGCTGGGAAAAGGCTGGAACCAAGAACTCTAAACACTCCCGATGTCTAGGAAACACAGGGTCTTAAACAGATGCTGAATCCCAACACTGTGATTTGAGCTACACATTTTATGTCTGTATTTCTGCTTCCAACAGCTTATCAGGTTAATACTGCATGCTATTAAAAAGGTGGTTCTATGCTAAAATGGTCATAAAGGTGATAGGGGTCTGAAAATTGTATCAGATCCAAGTTTGTCTTATGACTCTATTTCCTATAATGTGAAATGCAACAAAAACATATAATGTTCAATTTCTAGTTGCTGTATTGTTTTTATAATACTGTAGTAAAACTAAATTTGTGGCCCAAATCAGCAGAATATTCCCAGGTAACATGTTTGTGGAATAGAATAGGGACATTCTTACATTTGTGCTTTTCATCAGCAAAAAGCACTGTCATAACATCTCTACCTGCTAAGCTGAAGTTGGGCAAGGTGGGGGAGTCTTATTAGTGATCTAATTCTTACTGGTGGTCTAAAATCTGAGTCCTCTCACACAGCCCAAATTTAGGTAGCTAACCTAGCTACCTCGTTTAGGTAGCTAACAACCTCAGCCAACAAAGGAGAGTCAGTTAAGAAATTCCAAGGAAATTTCAGAGTAAGAACCCATCTCTTTTCAGAAATAATACAGTACGATTATAGCCAGCCAACAGCCTGCTCAGCCAGATGCCTAAAATTTGTTTAACTGCTAGAGTTTTTATTCCAAAGATAGACTAAATGTTCCCTAAAGCTATGTGTCATTAGTTAAAACTTTTGCCTCTCTGATGAACATGGGAGTCCATAGATCTGTGTTGCCACTAAAGAAACAGGAATTGTTGAGCATTTGCTGTTTCTGACCTGTGATGGATGACAGTAGTTGCTATTTTTTTGTTATGACCATCACATATTGAGACTGTGGTGCAAAAAACATTAACCTCAAGCTCTGCCTGAAAGTTATTTATAAGATACTTATACCTCTACAGAATGAAGAAGTCTCAAGAAACAATTTTGTTTCACAAGACCGAGTTGCATTTCTGTATATGAAAGAAAAAAATCAGTTTGGATTTCAACCTCTAAATGGAATTACTCAAAATGTGTGAGAGGTGGAATGTACCATCATCTATATAAAATAAACAGAGAATGTGGGGATAATTAGAGAAGAGAATTTAAGATCTTTATCTCTACAGCACATTTAACTTCAGTCAGTACTGGTAGAAATACCAAGTTACTATAAACTGTGGTCTTCCTGGTAAATTGTGTGAAATAAATCTGGTGACCTCTGTCCAATTTACACTGCCAAATAAATGTTCCTTTTTCATGGAACTCATACCAATTTTAGATACTCATTGGCATCCCTCTTGGAAATCTCCTTGTGGCACAGGACTGTAAAGAGCTGGATTGTCTAATAATACTTGAAAGTGCTTCCTCCATTTCTAGACATCTTAGTAGAAGTCTCTGTGTGTGAAAGATGCAAGCAACACAGTACATAAGTTCTTTCCCTGAGGATATCAATCTGACCCTTTTCAAAGCCACCCAGCTTTCTTTTTTTTGTCTTGTATGCTGAGTACATGTCAGGCCCCATGTTCAAACATAGATGCTCTGACTGGTAATGTTTCATTCTTTCCTGGGAATAATTTTTTCATTATTTCCCTGTCATCACTATTCTTCCTTTCTTATTTAATAAAAGTGTGTGGTGGGAGATATAGGTTCATGTGAAGTTAATCTTGAGGCTGAAGTAAATTTTTGGCCTAAAATTCACTTCCAAAAAAAGAAACACAAGCAGTATCTTCACTTAGGCTCAGATGTCTGCATGGGCTTTTGTGCATCTGTACTAAATTATTCACTAATTTACTTGTAATCAGACTATTTGATGGGTAGCCTAATAGGTAAAGAAAACCATAGAGATGAAACTTTACATTCAGACTTACTCAGTATATTCAAACAGTCAGGGACCAAAAATGAGAATGATCACATCATTTCTGTTAAACTGAAAAAGCTAACACTCCCTCGTGCTGTACTTTCCAAGTGTCATTAAAACCACTTACGATACAAAATTAAAATAGCTGTCACCGACATCTAGTTGATGTTAACTCACTTCCTTTGCAGTTTACTGAGTAGGAAATCCAGGAAGGTGAAAATTTTTAGACAGGCTTAGTGATTGCTAAGAGAGGAAAAAAAAAGAAGAAAAATACACACGTATGTACCCGTGCACCCCAATACCTTCATTTCTTTACCTTTTTTTTTTTTTTTTTAACCCCTGTCTTTTCTTATTTGGCTGCTTGATCTGATTTGAGAGGTGGAACTGCCTTCAGAGTATAAAGAAGCCGAAGTTTTTAACCATGAGTTGCAGCAAGCCAAGGGCATTTCTGAAAAATCTTCACTGAACAACTTGTTCAGATCCTCCCAAAAACTCACCTAGGAAGCAGTGTGTGTTTGTAGTATGTTTCCTCTGAAAATGAAAAGGACATTATATGACAAAAGCAACCAATCAACCAAATCTTTGACACACATTTGGAGAAGACAGTTTTCACCTGAGGACAACAGTGAGTGTTTTCAGACCGAAGGCATTCAGCCTATTTTCTGCTATTCAGAAAGAAACAGTAGTATTTCTGGTCCACCCTGAAAGCTGCTTCTCCTCAGCATGGCACTCCTCCCTCCCACCGCCGGTCACACTTTGCTTAAAAACAATTAATTGTGGTTTGCTGTTTTATTTTATTTTTCAAGACAGAAAATGTACTGTTATTCTGTAAATGTTTTCTTGCTGTCATACTTCGCAGACGATTTTCTTCCTATTTTTGGAGGCCTGAATCTGCCTTTGGTCACACTATTTGCTCCTCTATGGTCACCTCTGAGAAGATTAACCCTTTCATTAAAAAAGCTTGGCCAGGGTCAAACTACCGCCTGGCTCTGGACTCTTACATCCCTTTGATCTCCCAACTATGGAGAAATTATTAGCAAATTCTAAGCCTTCCCATGTGATTTGTTTTTGTAAATTTGTAGAAATTATTCCTAATCCTATTACGTGGCCGAGGGCAAACCTGCATTAAATATATGAGACTTTTTGTTATGTGGCAGATGGATAATAAAGGAATGCTGAATGCAGCCCATTCCAAGTTATGGGAATCTGGACACTTCATCAGCATTCACTTAATCCTCTGCCATGGCCTACGCCTTTGATGAATGCTCTCATTTATGACCACTGATGCCACTCACTTAATTTCAGAGAAGAAAAATAATACCTAGCTGTTAATGTGAATATTTGAGTTTATGGCTGTACAATGAATAATTGTGACATTATCAAGGGAACATCTTCTTATACATTATTCACTTGTATAGACCACATTAACCAGAGAGAGGAAACTTGCAGTTTTGCATCTTCCATCTTCTTTGGAAGGTAGACACCATGCAGACAAAAGTCAGTGTCTTAACCCAAATTCTAGCTGACAGTCCGTATCAGCCCTCACTATATTTTGCTCATTGTGGTGCCAATCTCCTATCTCACCAATGACATTTTTTCAAAGAAAGAGTGGATTTCCTAGAGACTCTACCCCATGCAACTTCCATGGCTTTTTATTGAATAGGAAAATGTATCCCTCCTTTTTGCTTTAATACTGTTACCATGTACTATGTCTGTAAATTTAAGCTGAAAATTAAGACAGCACACAGTTTTCGTTTGTACTTTATAAAAATATGCATCTTGTATGAACATTCTTTTCATGCATTTAAAAATAAAGCTAAAATTCGTAAATAAAAATAAAGTTCAAAAAATGTAATCTTTAGAGTTTCTCATTTATCAGCTTACAGCGTTCGCACTCAGAATCACGAATATTAAGATGAGGAAAACATACTAACTTGTTTTGTAGAAATTTGTGTTATCTGAGGTAGGTGGGTTTTTTTAAGGATGTTTGTACTATATCTGATCTTTCTTTAAGTTTCCTTATTTCACTGGAGAGAAAATGTGATTACATTCCTAGTGTAAATATTGGTATTTAATTGGAAACACTTCCACATTTTAAAGTGTATTTATTTACTTTTTGACTGTACAGCAATATTTAAGAGTAGGATTTTGCTACGTTTTTACCCTCCTTTTCTGCAAGTGTAGTAATTTTAGTTGGTATTTAATGGTGCTAAAATTCTAAAAGTAGAACCCTGCTGTCCCTTTTGGTTTGCATGTATAAAATTCAGAGGTAAATGAAGTTCTGGTAAATCATCAGTGTGAGAAACGTGTCTGGATTTAGTAAACTGCAATAAAAAAAACAGTTAAACATCTTTTCCTGGTGGGAGTTTTCACACACTTTAACTAATTTGCTGCAATCAACTAGAATATTCAATGAGAATAAAAATATGTAGTTTATTTATTTATAGTACATTTATTGATCACTACTTTGAGATGTAGTGTAGCAGCCTATCAGGACACCCTGGACTGACTGCTCCAAATTGAATATGGATAGGAGTCCCTTGTAGAGTAGTTGCTTCAGTTACCCTCTTCCATACTGTCACCTAATTTAACACACATGCTGTACAAGGCACATGCAAGCTTCTGCACACAGGTTTTATTTTGTATTTGCTGTATGTAGCGAGACACCTGTCAGAACCTGGAGCACTGTCGAAGTGGAAGGTTTTATTTGGAGAAGGGATTGTAATACCTTATGCAGTGTGTCCAGGTAATTATAATGATCCAAGATCTATTTTTTAAGGTAGGAAGAAATCCAAACTGTTCTGTGAGTGTAAAATGATACGATGATGAAAGATTACAACTTAAATGACTTCAGGGAGAACAAGGCATGGCCTTAATTTAGCATAATAATGTGCTGCACTAAATTCTTCTTACCCACTTGCATCTCTATGCTGATTTCAGATGTTTCTGTTTTTTCCCCTGAGAATCACTAATCTAAACATTTCTGCAGAGTCACATTATTATTTCTAAAATATTCTATTCCCTGTTAACCAAAGTGTTTGGTAAAAAAAAGAAAGTAAAACATAGATTTGTAAAAGTAGAAGACAAGAATACAAAGCCTATCAATGGTGGGTCAAATCTTCCAATCCACCTTTTGGTGAAAATCTCCTTAATTCCAGTCAGATATTTTGCTTGAAATTAATAGCCCCAAAATTCACAGACACACATACACACAATTTAGACCACACTATAAATTTTCTTGAAGGAAATCTGAAATGAAACCCAGAAACTAAAATATGAAAAGCATTAGAATGCTTCCTTTGTATAAGTAATGGGCAATTAAGGAAATACAGATAGAATCAACTCTTGGAACATCCTCAAAATGTATAGGGTTTGAGAACTAGACTCACAGTGTATATTCCTTACCAGCATTACCGTTTACCTGTGGCGTGGCCAACCTACTTTGGCAGTCAACTTCATAAAATCATCCTTTATTATTATAATGAGAATATAAACGCTTCATTATACATGACATATGATCAAAGTCTGAGCATTACCTGCTATAGCAGTTAAGGCTTTACTGAACAGTCAGATAGTGGCCAAACTCCTTGTTTGCTATTAAGTACATATCACTCTACAATCATGCTGTTAAAATACCGTTCATCGTAACCTATAAATTGGAAATTATTACAAAAAAGAGCAGGGGTAGTATAAATACTGTTGTTGTTGTTGTTTACTAGCATTAGGGCTGACAGCCACAACATTTTATTTTTCCGAAAGTTTAGGGAGGGAGGATTTACATTCTTTTTTACAAGCTAGTTGATACAGAGTGGTAGGTTGTTCCTTACATTTTTAAAGCTCCTCTTACATGGTCTCTTACAAAAAATTTAAATTAGTCTAAATAAAGCCCTTACTGAATGTAATATTATTGTAAAACAATGCATTTTTTTAATATCTGGGATGAGAAGGTAGTGAAAGCATGCTGGTGTGGCTCCAATCTTGCAATCAGAGGAGCTTGCTTGAGTGTAAAACATAAGAAGAAGGAAAGGTAAGCTGCAGAACCAAGAGAAATCTCATCAACCAAGGCACTGGCTGCTTAGTACTGGGCACTGAAAGCAAAGAAAAGATGTCCTGCTGCCCACCACTGTGGGTTTTGTGATTGCAGACTAGTCCTTCAAATGCAGATACTGAAAAAATGTTTTTAATGGAAGTGAGACACAGTCATGGCTTCTTCTTCATGAGTCTGTTTTCCAGTGTGATTGTCCTTGAAGCATACAGAATATATCATGTGTGATAAATTATACTTTGCTGTAATGTTGCCTCGCTAAAATATGCTAAGAAAGCTCTGAACAATATTTACAAATAGTTTAAGTGTCACAACAATACACCCACCACTCAGGCTTCCATCAATTTTACTGTAATAAGAGGTGTAATAAAGGATACCACTTTTAAGTATTATGAAAGTATTCTTTATAAAGAAATATAATTGGGAGAAAAATCCCTAAAATCTATATCAAAATCATTTTGCAGATTCTGCAATCACAGCTGTCAGAAAAAGCAACCACAATCTCTCTTGTCTAAGAGGATTTATCTGGTTCTGTGCTGTTGCTGCTTGTCCTATGTAAGTAGTTAATTTACTCATAAAGCTCAAAACTCAGCTACTGCCACTCTTTAAAATAAACAAACAAACAAACAAGTTCCTATAAATTAATTTGAGTTTGCTATTGGAAATAACTTCAGCCTTACTTTCCCATTCATGAGAAACTTCAATCCTGTACACCAAGCGTTAAATTCTGGTGCCTGTTACATGAGAGTAAAGCTGGTGTAATTCCACTGCCACCGAAGGAAGCCATTCAAACCTACATCAATTCGAAAGAAGGAAGAACCAGACCTTCCCTTGAGCATTTGAAAACCACTCCAATATATTAATGAATACTTCTCTTGCATCCAACTTTATGTTTTAAAGATCTTCCTTAGGGAAGGTAAGAAAGGCATTCAAAAACAAGCTAAGCCTTTTTTTCTCCTATCCACCTTTATCTTTATTTGTTGTTTTTAATGGAGTGTGGAATATGCCTGCTCTATTTGTCAGTCAAAAGGGCCTGTTTCACCCACTGGCATCAATGAGTGACATGGGGGTGAATTTAGCTTCGTTAGTTTTGTTCTAGCGGGTTACTATAGCTGTCGATCCACACCACTTAGGTCTTGACAGAAACATAATCATGTTATATGGGTATATACGGAAGAAGTAGTTAAAATATATTAGAAAACATATACGCTGAAGTGGATCATTTTTTTCAGTCTCAGAAAGCAAGGCACAAGCTGAAGGCTGTTTCTCTAGTTGGAGCTTGCTGTTATTTGGTTAACCAAAAGGAAATGTGGTGTAATCTAGAGAACTCGTGCTCCACCTCCCAAACAGATTGTCCTGTTTTCTACTAAAATGGATCTATAGATTCAGTGACTTCTTGAACCCTTTCTCTCATGCTGAAAGTAGTGCTTCTGAAAAGAAAAGCCTAAACACCCAGACCACACCAGTGTCAGGATCTCAAGTCTGACACTGCCAATATGCATTACATTCTAGCTGCATTTTTAGCATAGCAACTGGGGATAATATAGTCAGGTGAAATCTAAATTCATTTACCCCACCGTCAAAATTCTTCCAAAGGCTAATCTGTATTTTCATACTAATAGTGATGCTTAGACCTGCTTCCCTCCTATCATAAAACACGTATATCTATGGGGGTTTTAACTATTTTTTTTTTTTTCCTATAACGGATATTTTGTTTTACAAAGTAGGTGTAAAGTAGATTTACATGCAGTTAGAAGAACTTTCAGAAAGAAATAGCCTTTACATTTAATAATAAGCACACAGGAAATGTCCAGTGAATTCCAGGGCAGTGTTTGTTCAGATGAGCTACAAAGCAAGCTGAGATGGACGGGAACTTGTGGGTCCCTGTTTAGTATTAAATTTTCAGTCTTGATGTGATTGTATTATTTTATCTCTGTGAATTTAGTGCATTTGATATATGGTTATAGCCTAATAAATGTAACAATAAATATCACATTTGTATTCAATTTCAGAAGTCTCCTTCCCTCCCTCACACCAGCAGCAATGGGTGTGATCTTATAAGGGTCTGACTGTAAATAATCTGGTTAAATACAAGGTTACAGATGCACTGACAATGTAGAGAGTCACAGAGACTGTGGTAAGATTCAAGCCCCCAGATGTGTCTCCTTGCCTCAGTCAAAGCAGATGTATTTGATTTTGAAAAAGCAATGCATAACCTATTTTTGTTTGTTCAATAAAGAAACTGTATATTTACCATATCTTTAGGGATTACTTTTTATTGTTTTCAAGGAAATAATTTCAATGCTTACAAATTGTTGGATGACATTCCCTTGTACATTTTTAAATATGATGTGCAGGGAAAATATCTCTAGTTCTAATCTTTTTATTTAGAATAGAAAAGCTATGTGTAATCTAGGAGATGAAATATGATATCTTTATTAAAGTGGCACATGCTAGCTCTATTACACTTACAGGTCTGCCAGTATATCCATTAAGGAATCCATTTTTCAGACTTTTAACACTTGTCTGTATTCATACCGGAGTGAAACTTGGCACTCAGGTTTATAGCCCAGGAGTAATTTGTGCTGCTATTTACAAATGTCTCTTGATATTCATTTAAAAAAATGTTTTTCTATTAAATGCCTTAAAACCATTTGGTTATTTAAAATGCAAATGAGAGTGATATTAAAAAGAGCACTGTTGACTACTCTAAGAGTCCCATGCTGTAGTCTGATAATACTTTTGCCATATGAAGTTTATTATATTAAACCATTTTGGAATGAGCTGAAAGTTAGGAGATGGGGCATTTTTTGAGATTAGAGGGTTTATATACCCCTAAGAGAGCTGTTTCCGTTTATCATTTAGATAATATATACTTTAAAAATTGTGTGTGCCCTCACTTGCACATTTTAATGCTCCAAAGGTCTTTATACTCAGGTAAATCACAAGCTTTGTGAAAAAAAAAACCAAACAACAAAACCAAAAAACCCCAAGCCTGAGTAGGAATTTATATAGATCAGCGGTTTATTTCAGTACTGAATCTATTAGTAGTCCATCATAGTAGCAGAGTGCTGTTTATTTTAGTTATTTTAGGTTTCTTCTTAAATTAAGTAATTTTACCTAAGTATGCCATTTTACCTTGGCAAAATGTGGTGAAGAAAAGATAGCACATTCAACTTAAGTCCAGTCATATTTTCCACTGCCTTACTGTTTGAATGTAAATTTACAGGGATTTAATTCGAATATACTTTTGCTTCATTGTTTATACATTATCATTTCTATGTGCTCTTTAGATAACATTTTGGTTCTTCTGAAATGAAAATAACTATCACCATTTTATTCTAAAAAAAAGGGCTTTATGCTCAGATGATGTAAGTCAACATCTCTGTTGACTTTGTACTGTTTGACATCAACTGAGAGGTTACCTTGGACTCATAATAAAAACATTAAAAGATCTTAAATATTTTGAGAAAAGTTGGAAACATAGCATCTATAAACCGTTGATATCAAACCTCATAATAAATAAAGATCTATTCCTACTTCCTCATTTAAATTCCTTTTTTGATGGTAAATAAACAAATTATGAACAGAATTTTAATAACTTCTTATCAGACTGGGTTTCTTAATTTTGTGTAAACTACTGTAGTCTGAACTGGAAGAACTGAAGAAAATGTTACAAATAAAATAAATGAAGAGTTAAACATTCTTTATACTTTTAGGTCATTTCAGAATTTAGGGGTTTAGAAAAGCCCCATCAAGCTCCATTTAGACTTCAGGAATAATTCCTTAAAGCAGTTCTGTAAACAAAATGATTAATAGTGTAGACTTTTGTTCAATTTTGTAGTTGCTGTTCCTCAGTTGTGAGAAGTGTATAGGGTTTTTTTCAAGACTGTACTTTTCACTTCTGCAAACGTAATTTTTAGTCTTGGGTTCTGAAAAATCAGAGGCTATTTAGAATACAATAAAGAATAAAAATGTGATCAATTGTAAGAAGTATTTCTGTGAAGTCTGAACAAAGTGGGAATCTGAATTGCAGCCCCAAGTATTTAAATAAGCTATTACAAAAGGAGTGCTAGGAACCATTATATTGCATGATTTCTTGTGAATAATAGAAATGCTCTCTATCAGGTATTTTTACTTAAATGGAATAAATGTTTGAGAGAGATGGTGTGCATCCATTGTAACCTTTCACGCCACTACTGTTGGTATTGTTATAACTTAATCTATTAAAAATATGCTTTGAAGCTATTAAAAATACTCTAAGACTTAGAAAGAAGTGTAGTTTTAACCACCATACATTAGTATCTCCATCTTCTGGTAGTGTGTCATTTATGCTTTAATGACATCAGTGTAGAATTTCAGCATTCTTATACTGAAAATGCCTGTCATATACAAACAACATTATGGCACTTTTCATATAATATGCCTATAGTAGTGCTATTATTTAATGGTGTGCTTTTATATTGCTCAAGTAAGTTTTTAAGGATAAATGTGCCTACATCATAGACTAGTCTTGGGGCTAGTAAATGGGATTACTTACTGCTAATAAGGTGAGCAGGCTTTCATCTCTATTTCTGATGGTCCTGATCCAGTATCACTGAAGTAGAAAGAAGTGTCACATTTATGACTTTAATAAGAGCATAAGCAATCTCTGAGTTCATCAAACCTCCTGTTTATATCTGGAGCTTTCTACTGGTGGGACACACTCATGTGCTGTGTTTGGCTAAATGGGGCTGGGTTTGCTCAATTAATGTTTAGGAGCACGGATCTGTTCTCTCTTTGGACTTCATTCTAGCTGGTGTCTACACTCTTCTTGCCTTTGTCTAAGGATTTTTAACATTAGACTTAGGATGTCTGTCCTGTATGACCACACTGTGGTCAAGGGTGTTGCTTAGACACTGGTAAGAATCAGGCTCAAGTGGAGATCAGCCGGGAAACAAAATGAGGAAATATGTTTGCTTCTGAACATATGGAGTGGTGTTAAAAAAAACATACAAGCCATTGTTGTTTCCATGCAGCAGTACTACATGAAATTACAGTAACATTGCTTGTTAGGGTACAGTTTATTGGACGCAGTGAGATCTAGTATCCCAAATATATGGCTGCTACCTGTACATGAAACATGACCAATGCTTATGAATTGATGGAGAAATATTTCTTTTACTTAGAGTATTTTGTTCTAAATGCCAGAATTACCTAAAGTGTTTTTTGGATGGAAAATAGGCTGGTAGAGAGAATTGTTTTGTATGCCTTATTAGTGAGTAATGCAAAAAATACAGTCTTTTTCTAGTAATGAGCACTTTATTTAGAATACTCTTTTCTGATCTAAAATACAGTTTTATGAAAATGTTTTTTAATACTGCATTACATCTTTACAAAAGTGTTTATAATGCTGGAGCTTTTTTTAAATTTTACATTATGTCTTCTCTTTCATATTCTATACAGTCATGGTTTACATATTCTTTCAACGATGTATTTCCCCACTGAAACCACTGTCCTTCCAGATAAAACAAGAGATGCATTCTCTGGGCTCAAATAACTGGTAGATATCCTCTTCAAAAAGTAAATACTCTAATAAAAGGTCGCTGATACAGTAAAAATATCTAATAAATTAAATTTTTAAGATACTAAATACAAAACGTGTTTGAATTTAAATTGACTGGACGTGTAAGGAATCTTGGGATCATAGTCAAATTTGAGAAATGGCAGATAGGTGAATGTATCACATCACAAGGGAATATATATTTAGTAATGACATCAAGTTTCACAGCCACTAATGTAGTTTGAGTGCTGTAGTTTATCTAACTGCGATGGACCAAGCTTTCAAATCCAGTTAAACATCTTCCTGGTGTTCTTTTGGCAAAGACATGGCACTGGCTTGGGAAAATGGACTCCTTTTAATTCTGCTGCCTTCCATCGCAGTTGCTAGCCACCACTTCCAGGACAGCCTTGGTATCTGCTGTGGGAGTCCTTGTTGCGATGTTAGTTACGCAACTAGCAGTAGTGTTGAACACAACTCAGGCCTGCAGCCAATCATTTTTGCTCTATAGGCTCTTCCATTCTTAAAAGAAAGTCTTGAAAGTGTGGTTCTAATTTGACATTAGATCTTACTCAGTTTTAATAAGGAGTATTAATTGGGATATGTTTTCACCAATTCTAGGGTAATTTATTTTCATAAACCAGTGGATGATAACTCACTAGTTAGCATACAAAACCACTCTTTTGTTCTTCATTTAGATTAACTCATATAATATGATAAAAGTGCAAGTCTGCCACTGTAAGAAATCATTTTATATACATTTGGAAGAAGATGCTGGTTATTCAGAGGAAGTAGACATTTCAGCCGAGATGCTGGGATTCTGATCCCATGACATTTAATGAATAGTTACTAACTACACATGTAACAAAAGCAATAGCGGTTTTGGTACATTTAAACACCTGTTCTACCTTCAAACATCTATATGGGTCTTTAAGCTGAACCAGGTGGGATATTCAGGTGAAAAGGAGCCCTTCAGGTAACGGCCATTGTTCAACACACGCCTGTGTGTGTATTTGGAAAAGAAAGTCACTCTTGTTTTGCTGCTGAGGCAGCCACAAAATGTCAAGATAATCTTAATTTATCCATTAAAAATGTAGGCCCATATTTAAGAGTCATCAGCAATAAAGGAAAATATACTGAATCATTTCAAGTGCATGCTAATCATTTAATGTAATAAATGGAGCAACTCTAATTATCTCCCGAGGAAATGATTTCACACTAAAACAATGGAAATGAAGAGGTTACTTTGGGAGCATTATACACAGCTGAAAATTACTCATGTGAATCTAGAGGATATTTCAAATAAATAGAAAGGATTGCTTATGCCTTTCAGTAATCATTTAATGCTATGAGAGAAACACTAAACGATGGTAAAGATATTTAGTAATTTGCACTCAGCCAGTGAGGCTTTCACAGGTACTGTTATAGAACCAAACACTGTTCCTTTCCACTGAGACACTGATTAGCACAAGATCAATGTCATAACTACAGCTTCATAATGCAGAATACTTGAACAATGAACAGAAAAATGAATATATTTCTTTTATATTTGTTATAAAGTCTGCATTAGAATTTATAGATTTGTAATTGATAATATATGTGAGCCTTTCCCTCGAGGTCTCTAGGATGCTTTATTTTTAAAAGGATAAATAAAAATCTTTCTGATTTTTTTTTTCCCCAAACTAAATCCCATGAAAGCTTATTTTGGAAATTCAGCACATTTTTAGCCAACAAAGAAGAAAATGAAAAGCAAACTTTTGACTAAGATGTAAAATTTTCTCAGGGAGTGGGGTTAAAATTGAGTTTAATGATTCAGTCCATTCCCTCCAAGGGAACTGATTTCACTGCAAGCTAAAATGTTTTGTTAAATTATGTACTTCAGTTGCTTGGGTGTTATGTCTCTCTTGGAGAAGCACATGAAATGAGCACTATCCTCCTAGGCATTTTAAAAACACATCCACATTAAATAGAATATATATACAGTGGTTGAGCATACAGTCTTTTTAAACTAGATAACAAAATGATTTTGACTTGTTTTAAAATCTTTTCCTTAAATGGCTCTAAAGCTAAGACTAAGAGATAGATAATGTGGACTGAAAATTTTCCCCCTTGCTTTCAGTTTCGTAGAGAATAGCACATTATAGGTACTTTCCTTTGTGCAAGAATCACATCAAACGCCAGGAAAAATACATCTGTTTTGGCTACATATTTAACAGCATGCTTTCCAGAACCATCAATTTGTCTTTATTAATACATCAAGTGTGGTTTGTTTAAAATGTTTGTCCATTCCACTGCCATGCTACTACAGATATTATTAGGTTATAGTTATTACTAAAATTGGGTAAGATAGAAGAGAATACAGGTCTTCTATGTAGTGAGAGATATGACCTAGTTCAAGACAAATTAATGCATGGTGATTCTAAAAGCATAAACAGACAACTGCAACTTTTTGAAGGTCTGCATTTATTCTGCAGCTGACATGAGTATTTCACAAGAGACTAGACAATTGTTTTTTATCATAAGATTACCGTTCATCATGTACAAGAAAACAATTGTTATCAGGTATGAACTTAATTGGAATCAACTGTAGCAGTCTTTACAGGAATTTACCGAAATGTCTGCCATTCAGAGCTGGCTTACCATAATATTCTCTATGGAATAGTTGACCACAGGATTCTCATTCACAAACAGCCAGGTTAAACAGTTAAATGCTAGCAAATCCTGCATAGCCCTGTGGGAAATTTCACTTTAATCCCGAACTTATAAGAGGACAATCAAAGCCCAAAGCCTGGGTAACAAATCTGATCCTCTGTTGCAATCTGTGTCCTCATGGGAAGGAGAGAGATGCTCCCTGTACAAGCCTGAGATGGATAAATACCTAAATGATGAGATAGATGGGGAATGCAGAAGAAGCGTCTGGCTTCAGCCATTCGCTTCCAATTTCACATTACATTGTGAAAGGCAATTCTTGTGCAGCTCGGGAACAGCCAGTCCTGATTACTATAAGTTGAAGTGTGGCTTAAGGAATGATTAATGACAGTGTCAGGAGAAAACAAAGCACAATGAGAGTTATCTCTAATCCACCTGCTTGCAGATGCTATAGTAAGGGAATGAAAATGGCCCCGGCGAGCCCTGATAATAAAAAAATCAAAATAGAAAGGTGCAAAGCTGTAGATATGTATTAATCTGATATATAAAAACTAGGTCTTAGCTTGAATAAAGCATTAGGCATGAATGGAGCCCCATAGGTGATAGATATTAGAGCATAGTGGACTTCACATTGTCTGTATTTTTTAAATCAAACAGAACTGTTCCCTTCAGTATTGCCTTTGACATTAATAGGTTGGTATTTGAAAAGTCACAGTTCACTAGATGAGCAGGCTTGTGAGTTCAAGCTCATTAAACAAAACCTCTTTTTGTTGTTGTTTAAAAAAAAAGTGACACCATACCACCACCTTGTGGCTTGGCGATGCAGAAGCCCAGGGAGGAGAGCAGCAGCGGCTCTCGGTTCCAAACAAGCTACAGGCAGATAAGGCATAATTATAAGCTCTCCTTTCCTTTTGAAACACAAACAGCCTGCAAGCTCCTTCAGCGAGCACAATACATCTGAACAGCAGTTAGGCCATTTCAAAGCATCCTCAGTCAGATTTCCAGCCGTTCCAGGTAGGTTTGCTCTGATTCAAGACTGCAGCTATTGCAGAAGTAAGGGGGTCACCGATCACAGCTATGCCTGAATATGCACATTATGGTAGTTTCCTTCAGCTGGATTAGCAGCTGCTCAGCCTCTCTCCCGTCCTGACCTATCCGTCTTCCTCAACTTCATGTCTGCTGGGAAATCTTGCACAAGCTGCGTAGCGAGCTGAGACCTGGGAAGATTCACGACACAGAGCTCTGCTCTCTGGTGTTCATCAGACAGGGTACGTCTCTCCAGATGCATAACAGTGACAGTCTGCTGTCTGATATAAATTGCAGTATTCATATATGAACTACTTGCTTGCTTTGCAGGCTTCATCTACTGAAAAGTAGTTTTCACGTCACTCTAGAGAGAATTCCACTGTCTCTTTTTGTGAAGTAAAATTGTCCAAATTCAAGGCACACCGTAAGGTTTCCTAAAACACTGAACCTACCCAGGAATCTAAACTTTTTTACTCTTGTTGAGACATTTCAAAGGGGGACATTCCCCCTTTTCAAAGTATCACCAAGGATACTTTGAAAATTTTAACTATCATCATGCAAGTCATGAATATAGGCTGAAGCAGAACACTCCCTGAGACCTGCTTCTGCATCAGATTTAAAGCTATTGCCTCTCGTTGCCAACAGGGAGGGAATTATTTGGCCCCACTGAATTCAGAAACAAAAGTCTCATTGATTTAACTGGGTCAGGATTTCATCCCGATGGTTTTTCCCCCCTCCTTTTTCTTAATATGACCAGCAACAAGTTAAATGTTAATTTATATTTCATGGAAGTATTTTAATATTGAAAAATCTAATGAAGATTTAGCACTCCATTTTTAATGAGGCTGACATAACTGTCGAAAGAAAGCAAATACATTATTTTAATTAATATCAATTCATAAGTGCTCCTGATTTATATATTAAACAAAAAAGAAAATGTCTTGTCATACACTACAATTTATTCTGTGTTCAACCATCATTTACTCTGAATCTTTTCTTTTTTTTTTTTTTTTTTTCATGTGAAGGGTATGATGGAAGCTGCCATGTAGAATTGTACAGCTGCTGCATATGCTATAAGTACTGTGATCACATCACCCTTATTTTCTGATGACGCGCCACAAATCAATTCTACCCATGTGTCTTTGTCTCCACCTGACACCTCCTGCTATCATAATAATCATGCTGTATGGTTTAAAGCTTAAAGCTTTTGTATACTGTATTTTATTAATAACACCAGGGAGCCAGACAGTTTCTGAGCAATAAAGACACATTGTTATAGGCAGCAAAGGGTCTCAGTTAAAAAATTTTTGATCAATGTATTGAAACCAACAAAAATCAGGTGTGTTACCGTTCGATCAGTCTATTTTATAATCTGACAAAAAATAAAAAAGAGACCTGGATACATGTTTGGGTCCTGATCTCTTTTCCAGGCATTAGGGTTTCGGGGTATTTATTCAAGCTAAAGTTTGGAGTGAAACAGAACAGAGGTCATGAATGCATTTGGAAAAGTTTTTACCTGTGTAACAGAGCAGGACAGAACAGGAGAATAACTTAACCAAGAAAAAGTAGTGTTGTATCTATGATGTTTTATATAGTCATGAAAAATGTTTATTGAAAATTTGAAAAGTAATATCAGCATCATTAGAAAGACTTTTCACCATGAAGATGCAATAGGTTAAAGACTGTTTTCAGATAAATGCAAGACCATTTAAGGGTTAACTTCTGTGCTAGCATCACAGCACCGAAAATATGAAGGTACCATTGTCAAATGGTTGTCTGAAATGCTTTTATACTCATCTCATACTCCTCCCTGCTTCTCTGTTTTCCTCTTCTTCCCAATCAAATGTTTCATTCCCTTCAACCTCATCCTCCTTTCCCATGACACTAGTTTCTCTCTTGATCCTGAGCAGCCCTCAGGAACCTGAAAGGTTTTCTTTAAAAGATTGCACTGAGCTTTCAAATGTCTCCTCACAAGTGTGCTACCTTTGGATGAAATTCTGGTCTTGATGCACGCTCTATTTTAGGTCTGTCTTCCTGCTTTCTTTACAACGTGTACACCCAGGGATTTTCAAGCAGGATTTCGTTCTGAATGTACAGTTCCTGAAAAACATTGAATGCTCGCATCACACCCTGTAAGATCTGAAGGCAGCAGCAATCTCAGCAGAGATTTACAGACTATCACAAAATGTATTTTAACGGAAGCTCAGAATCCTGTTATGTGGTGTTAAAGGCAAGGGATGAGAAAAGGTAGAGGATTAGAAGATCAAACTCCTAAAAAGGGGGTTCAGATTGATTTTGGACACCTGACGGAGATTTAAACTTGCTCTTTCCAAGCTGTTTTTGTGCAAGCAGATTCATCTCTGAGCTGCCAGGAGTGGTGTCTTTTATTCAGAAAGCTCCTTAACCAGTTATTTCAAAAGATTTTGCATGAGTGTTCTTTCTGGCCAAAACTCATTCCACCCTCCAAAGTCAGAAACCAGCCAAAAGCAAGAATGAATAATTTACAAAGGGCAGCTGGCCATGTTCCTGCAAAATCAAACCAAAATCCTGGCTCCAACCCTCCTTTAAGTTACTAGATCCAAAGCTGAGCCCTGCAGGTCAAAACTATAATGTTCATACATCTGTATTGCCTAAGTTTCCCATCTTCTACTGTATGTGGACCTTGGGTACGGTGGTTTTTTCACTCATTTCCCACCCCGAATTTACATAGTGCTGTTGATTCAATCATAGTTACTTGGGATAATATGCTTAAAGAGTAGGTGAATATTTTATGTCACCTTCAGAGCATACTCGGATTAGCGCCTGGTGGGGAATTTAAAATAGAGTGTGTTAAAGTAGAGCTGCACTCATTTCCAGTAAAACAGAGTAGCACCAAAATTACTTGCTTGTGTGTAATTAGGAAGGTTTCCTGTGAGTTACCCTGCACGCAGGGATGGTGCCATGTAGCAGTTTGGTAGTAAGCCATCGACTCACCAATGCCACCGCTACAGGGAGCATTCTGAGACAGGAAATAATATGGTACCTCATCTCTGTTTAAAAATCCTAGCAGCTGATGTGACGTAATGCCGCGATGTCTATCTAAATTGCATGTTAGACTATTATTTAAAAAGACCTGAGTATATTTTCAGTATATCATATAACTTTTAAACTGTCTCCTCTGACATATGCTAACCTACAGCAAAATAAAGATTTCTCTGTAGAACTTAGCTAGACAGTGTAGTACTGAGTTCAGTTGTATTTACCTTAATTAACAATAGTTCCAGTCATTTATGTGGACACTGCTCCTGCTGTGACTGCATGAAACAATAATAAAGAGCCATACAAACATGTGAAAACTGGATCATTCCTTGGCATTCAGTAGGTATTGAAACCCGGTGTACTTCAATTCTAATTTGAGTGCTTGTTCATTGTGCTTTGAGGTTGCGAGTGAGACTCTTTGTGACAAAGTATCTGCCACTGGAGCACAGCGTTCAGAATCCTTGTGAACAAATCCCACCACCAACAGCTGGTCCATACACAGTTTATGATAGACTGAATGTCTTGGCTAGATGCGTGATTTTCTTTAGCAGTTCGTCTACAACATGTACAGCAATCATCAGTGAAGTGTCAGTATAAGGCCTGGTGTACTCCTCAAGGGAATCACCTACAACAGTATAAACACATTTATGCTGATAACTTAGTCCGTGCTGTAGCCCTTTGTGTGTTCAGAACATTTAAAAGAAACTACATTTTTATGGAGTGAATTGAGGTGCATAGTCTGGAAAAGAAGCAGAAATAGAGCATAAGATGAGGGTAGCTCCGACACATTTAGCATCTGCAAACAAAAATCAGTGTTCACTCAGATAAATGTATTTCCATGTGATGTTCCTTCCTTCTCTCTTTGTTAAGCATGAAGCTTTTCTTCTGTTTTTGGTGGTTTTTTTTTTTCTTTCTCAAGCTAGTGGTAGATCTGCTCCTGGCAGTATGTTATGTTCAACCATTAGTTTATTTTTTAAGACTAAGAAGAGATATTTCTACATTATAAATTATTTATAAACACAAGAACAAAGGGAGGCTGTCAGGGCTGCTGGTACTTTGAGAAAACAAAAAAAAAAAAGACGATGAATTTATGAAGAATACAATTTTATGAAAGGGGGGGGGCGAATGCAACTACTAATTATTAACATTCATCTGCAGACAAAGACCTGAAAGGATAGGATTAGAGGGATACATTTACATCTGTCTGTCACAAAAAGAAATCTCATTAAAGGTTTACTAGACTGTCACAAAACTTCTAATGTTAAACTTGAGGGTCTCATGGAGGAGAGGAATATCTCACTTTTGGCCCATTCAATAAAGTGATATTAAAAACAGATTTAAAAAGCAAATAAAAACACTTTCATTTTTAGTAAGAGCTCCAGCTGAATCTCCTTAGGTGACACAAAGGTTCATATGCCATGGAAAAAGTTTTACATGTCAGTACAAGTTTCAGTAGTTTCTATTTACACAGCCATGTGTACTTTGAGACATGATATGACTGCCACAGCAATCACTTTGTGAATAGCATTCATCATCTGGACGCTTCTTTTCATCTATAAAAAGAAATCTGCAATAGGTTGCTTTGACAATTCAAGATGCTGAGCCACAGTTTCTCTGCTTTAAAGAAGCAGACATTAAGGTTAAATACATTAAAAGTGCACAAAAATAAACACACTGTGTATGTACAATATGTTGACAATAGCAAAACTTCAATCTACTGTAGTTTTTGATCAAAGAAGTGAATCTGTGGAAAAGAAATCCTGAATCTAGCTAAAGCTGTCATTTTATTTTTCATAGCAAACTAATTCATATTGAACACACATCACTGAGGAAAAATCTAGAACACTTTTATATTACTTGAGCCGTTGTATGTGGCTGTATTAGTAAGGTATTCAGACAGCCACTCTCACGATCATATTTATCTTTTTCTGGAATTGTATTCTAATTAATTTTATTGTGATTTATACACTGTTTTGATTAACATATGCAATGTCTTGCAAGGGAGAAAGTTTTCATCTTGAGCATTTTGTTAGGGGTAATCAAGACTAGCAATGAAAAACACCAAAAATTCCTCTAGATCCTTCCCTTGTCATGTAAGGGGAGTCCTCGGCAGTGTACAAACCAAAGCCAGGTTAAACCTTTGAGATTCAGCTGCTTCAGTTAGTAAGGATTTCTTTTTGGGTTTGGGTCAGATTCAAAGAAAACCTAGAACTCTAACCTCTGAAATTCCACTCATTTATTTTTCTAAGTCCAAAGTGGAGAATATTCTTCAGTCTATTTTTTCAAACCTGACTGGTAATTACTGGTGTCAACTTTTATAAGCAAAAGTTGAGACAGCATAAAAAGGCCTGATTTTCAGAGGCTAGTTCCTAAGGTCTGCTGAAGTTTCAGCTCTCTAGGTCTCTCAGTTTGGGCACCCAAAACAGATGCATCCAAATGTAGGCCCATATGTTTGAGCATGTTGCACCACTATATATGCACTCCCTGGCACTGTTGAAAGGCATACATTCCCTGCAACCCTCCTACGCTCCTCCCTCTGTTCTGCTCCATTTAGGTCTGTGCACATAATCTAGATTTCAGGTAACCCGAATGAAAAAGTTCTTTTTATTCCAATAGCTGAAAAATTAAATGGTCGAGACTGGAGCCTACTCAGTAGCCCACTTTTCAGCATGTGAATTCCCTGTTCATGTCATAGTCGATTACCTGCAAAGGGCACTGGCACTGAAAGGAAATGCAAAAATGATGACTTGTAAAAACAGGAGTTGTATAAGCAGTGATAACAAGATATTTTATTCTGAATATATCTAGAAGCAGTAATAACAAAACATTTCATTCTTAATATATCTATTTCCGCATTTTCCCACTGAATACAATTTTTACTGAATGCAACTCTATAATCCACCTAAGCTATAAAGGTAACAAAGCAAAACTGTCATTGGAACTTTAGGAAATAGCTTCATACATTCTTGAATGACTATTTAAAAAATAAATCAAAACCCATACAACAGTGTCTAGCAGACAAACCCTTAAGAGAAAATGAATAACAGCAAAAATGCCCAAGAAATGTGAAATTATAGATGTCAAAAGCAATTGGACTCTTATTCCCCTTTTCTAATCACATATCTTCCAGACAACTCTTCTTTACATACTTTTTGCAGTTCTTGCTTGATATTTTAGGGGACAGTAACTCTGAATCAGCAAAGAGTATTATTTTAGAGGGCCAAAAAGATTTTTTTTTCTTGTGTGCCCTATCATGCAGTACATTAGCACTAATCATACTCTAAAGAACAGAAAAAATATACAGTCATTTAATAGAGGATTAAACTTTACATCTTTACAGTTAGAAGTCTATTTTCTGTTACTCATAAGGCAGGCATAGGAAGCCAATTTAAGAAGCAAATGGTGAGAGATTTAAAAAGCTACACCAAAGCTACAGCTGAATATTTACTTTGCACCTGTTTTCTAATATATATATATATATATATATACACACACATATGTATATATTAAAGGCAAGTGAAAAATAAAATCTTTGTTTCTTTTTAATTTAATTTTTACCAGGGAATTAGATGGTTTGCATTTTTGGGTCTGATATAAACATGTCTGGGAAGGATAACCATATGAAATACGTTTCCAGTCTCCAGATAGACCAGATTTAGTGCAAAGCTACTTATAACTGAGGATTTCTGATAAATGCAAATTACTGTAATTAATGGCTATATCAGTATGAAAAATATAATATACTCTTGTTCATTGGTAATATTTGTTATTGTAACATACATTGCTGCAAATAAAACTTGCACTTCAAACAAATTTTCTTTATGGCTTAAAGCAATTTATTATTCAAGTGTTCTTGTTTTTATGTAATAGGAAATATGTAGTGGAGACAAGCAGGTAACAAAATAATTGCTGAAACTCATCGAAGGCACAACTTTCACAAGGCAGTTACTGAATCTTATCAAAGTTTGGAATCTGACTCAAGAAAGATCTCTTTTCAAGTGCCTGTGCTTAATTTCTAGTCTGAAGCAAGCCCCTTGCTATGTCTATGCCAGGGCAAGATAGACAGCTCTAGAATTTACTTTCTGTTTGTGAGCAGGCTAAAACTTGTGGACACATCACATAGCCTGTCATGTTTAAGCCTGACTCCACAGCAGCACGAACAGCAATTACATAGACAGTACACGTTCATGGGGCTAAGCTGACTCCAGTCAGTCCACTCTTCTCTGCTAGGGAGAAATCTGCACAGCTGCAGTGCTCAGTCATGTTTTTTTGTCTCCTGCCACCAATTACTTTTGGTGAATTTTATGGCAGTTTTCATAAACTGCATATTTGCTCCTACTTCTTATTTCATGCTTTACATTATTTTCTGTACTGTATTCACATAGATAAATTGCAAGGTGGAGATACTGATGCTCCTAAATATATAGGCCAGGGTTTTGATGTGGGGCTGCAAATAGTTAGTTTTGCTGATTTATGTGCCAGGGTGGGAGAGTAAGCAATGAACTGTTGTTTGCCACAAGCACCTTTAAGAATCTGTTCATAAAAGCCCATTTTGTGATTTCTGTTTGGCCTTTGAACAAGAAAACAAGAAAGTAGCCATGAATGGGTATAAAATTAGATGTAAGAAAATCCAAAGTAATCAGTCAAACTTTGGCAGACATCTGCAAAGCAAAGACAGAATCATGGATCACATTGTATAAAATCAGGGCATTTGGTGTGAGGCAGACAGTGAAATAATGAGGTTTGAATTTTGGATTCTGGAACTGTTCGTGCACACACACAGCCTGACTAGGTAACGGTTCTATTCAGCACTGGACTCCTGACAACCCCTTGCATCTTTATGGTACAACATGGAGTGGATAGGCCTCTGCTTTTGCTTACTTCTCAGATATTCTAGAAGTCTGGAATTCAAGGCCTGGAGCTCAAATTTTAAGTGAACCAAAGATTTAAGAAGTGTTGAGCCATTTCTGCAGTTCAGAACTGTAGGTATAGACTCTTAGATAAATTCCAGGGTTGTAGTATACATACGAACAGAACCTTGTTTTTGTTGCATGTTTTGTGGTAGTATTTTCCCTTCTGGAAAAGGAAACTACTGTTTCTAATCCTTCCAGGAATACCTAAACGGTAGCATGAATTTCCAGTGGAGACTTAACTCTGCTAAGGACAGCAATTTGGGAGATGCAAAGCAACAAAGAACACTGTAGGACTGGTGTCTCTCTCACAAGCTTTCTGCTTAGGGATTCCAAAGAATGTCTAAAATTAGGTCCATTTGGCAGACAAGGTAATTGAGGCACTGCATAGTGCAATACATTGCCTAAGGTTCAGCTACAGGCAAATAGTCAAACTGCAAACAGAAGATGGACTTCTTGTTCCTTTCAGCTACTGGATACGTTAGGCCAAGCCAGCTGTTCCTCATTGCTTTAAAGAAGTGTTCCAGATGTCCTAAATTGTGCACCTTACATCGAGCTTGATTTTGGTTTAATTACTGGCAATGAATAATGGGACCTGGTTTTTAAAAGTTAATGGAGCTACCCAGCAGTAAGAACTTGACACCAGGAATGAGTAAGGCCTTTTAGATACTTTTTCAATAGTGAAGGTTGAATCACTGAAATTATTTAAATGCATTGTTTAGTCTTCTAAAACAAATTAACTCATTCAAAAAAGAATTAATGCAGGATGTTGTATAGGAAGTCAAACTAGGTCATCACAGTTTTCTTTTCTGGATGCACAATCTCTAAATAATGTGGATAGATTAATATATTGAAATGCCGTTTTCCCTTAAAAGTAACTATATAAATTTTGCATGTTATATCTCATTGTCTAGTGACAGACTTTATATTTCTGCTTAGTATGCTGTAAAGTGGGAGAAGATTTCTAAAATATTGTTGGAAAGTAATCCAAGTTCCATCAGGTTTCCCTGGGTTTTATACTGAAAGCTTTAGGTGCCCTCTTTTGGTATAGCATAGGAATTGCAAGCAGGCTTTGTTTTTTGAAACAACCTTTTGGGGAAGCACAAACCTCCAAATTATGGGAATCCTATGGTGAATGTTATACAAATGGAATTTGCCGGCAGAAAAAGCATTGTATTTCATATGAAGTCCTATTCTATGGTGTATTTCAGTATTAATATTGCATATACAGTCAGTTCATGATTTGCCATTAAGTTCTCAATGTTAAGGTTTGATAGCGATGCTTCAAGAAGTATTTATTCTTAAAGGCAATATACGCAGAATGCACATGTGCAGGGGAAGCAGAATTATAATTCACAGAATATTTGCTGCTGAATTGAACATTACAGTTATGTCATACTGTCTCTATGGCTTCTGTAGCATGGGGACTCACTTATCAACACTAGCTAAATTCTAGTTCCAACATCTACAATGCAGTAAAAGGTCAAAATAATTTCTTTTAAGAATATACAGGTACAAATGCGGAGATTGTGTAAATTTAGTTGATATCTCTGTGTTGGGCTATCTGGCTATATGTAGTATACTCCTATCCATGGTTCTGGCTGTCTAGACCAGCGATGCTCAAATCTGTGTAAGTTTCCTTTCTACCGGAACCCTTTCTGGGTTTCGTCTGGGTCCTTAACCTGTTTTATAAAGACAAAAAAAATTTGTCTTCTCATTTCTTCTCCCTTCTTGCTATTATGATATTTTGAATATATTCAGAGTTATTGCTAGTAGTTAACTCCAAATATTTGCTAACTCCAAATATTTGCTGTGTGAGAGTGAATCTCGGATGTAGTTAACAAAGTACTTAATGTCAGTTTTATGTAGTGTTTTCTGCCAAATATGTTAAGAAAATCAGTAGAAATTGTTGATTTAGAGGTCATCAGTAGGACAGTGTTTTTTCTTTAAACTTTACCTTTCCACTACTGGAACATTGTCACCGCAGGAAGCAAAAGGTGCACTGAAAGTACATTCTCAACAAATGCAGCAAGAAACTGCACTGAACTGCTTTACAGGTTTCGTAGTGGGCCTTAGATATTCTTTGCAGATGTTCTTATACCCTTCCACACAAGTCAACCTCTGTATCTTTGATCATATCAGCATTGACAAAGAGATAAATGATTCAACTCTTTAGCACATAGTCCTAGAGTCCCAGTTTCTGTTCCTGTGAGGATGTTTGAATCAAAAATCTCTTTCAAACAGGTAAAAGTATGAAGATTTTATTAAGAAGTGGATATGGCTCACAACAGCTGTTTACAGCCATTCTTTATAAAAGAAATGATCTTTGTATCTGCTCATTGCTGATGATATTATCTCTAAAAGCATGAGTTGCAATTTTAACTACAACTATCTGAACAGCGGTTGAATATGAATGACTATAACTATGCAGATGTAACATCAGTACTAGCTTTATGTACAGACTGAGGGCAATCGGGCATATCGTCACATCAATTTTTAATCAGGATTCTCCAATTAAATCAATGGACAGTACTGTTTCAAAGTCAATAGTACAGTAAAGCCCGTACTTGGCTCAAATGGACAGATTTAGAGGATAGTCAAATTCAGGCTGACTGTAACATAAATAATGGAAGCTGCTTTCAAGTGCTCTCAATCATTTAGCTCATTCTAAAATGCAAAGTTACAAACTTATATCTGATGATACAGCGAGGCTCCATTTGTAAATACATTTCCTATAACGTGGGATGCAATGTATTATTCATATTGTGATGAAGAGCCAGGTAGTATGGAGCAAAACTGACAGAGTATTGTAAGGAGGTGGGAGACAGAGAAGTAATTTCTAATAGTCACGAATCACTGTTGGCTAAGCAAGAAGTATTCTATTCTATTCTATTCATAACATATGATATGATATGACATAATATGATATTACATTATATTAGATTAGATTTATATTCCTGTCCAGCAGCACTTTTTTTTTTTTTTTTTTTTTACCATACTATTTCCAAGTAGCTAGGATTATGGCAATTTTCAAAATATTTCTTGGCTTTGCCTGCTAATGAGTCAGAGAATGAGAGAACTATTATATGGCAATGTTACCTAGTATTAGGTAAAACCAGAAAATATTAAACATGACCATTTGATAGTATGGTCAGTACCTGGAAAGAGAAATAATGATGCTGTCAGTGATGTGGCAGAGAGTTAAATGTTCCTCAAGCAAAGCAGAAACTAATGAACAAAAGGGAGAGTTCTGATTAAGTAGAATTTACTGGTGCCTACCTAGAGGTTTATTTATGAGCATCTTATTTAGTAGCATTTTAAAAATAATTTTATTCAGGATCTAATAGCAATCTAGAAAGGTTGATGTTAAGAGGTTAGCAAGATTTTAGACCACACTGGTTACTAGTGGATCTGTTCTCAACAAACATTTCAGCCCTTAAAACTGGGCATAACAGAACTGCTTGCTTGCAGACCAAGAGCTGTGTGTTTCAGCAATTAACTCTGAAGCCAAAACCAGAAAAAAACATGGTCCCAAGTCTTAGTCTGTCTAACATAAACTGAAAAATTACTAGACATACACGCATTCATTGTGAGGTTTTTTCATTCAGTCAATCAGGACTATAATCCTATTTCTCATTAGCTTTTTCAGAGGGCTGCATTCCTGTGAGGAGGAGCATGAAGTTGTTCAGAAGAATCTATTTGTCTAGAAATTCTTACACCAAAATGAGGAATAATTTAGAATCGACAAGTTAAATCTAGGTGGACTAGACATGCTTCTTTTTATATTTCAGAAGATACAAAATTCTTGATAGTCAGAGACCTGAATTGTTCGATCCCATAGATACAAGTAGATTGTCTAAATTTTCCAGATTGTCTGAAAGAATGAGAGGGTTTGAGGATAAAATCTTCTGATTTTTCAAAGACTAGCAAAAGTTGCATTCAATTCTTTGGAAGTAGTATTCGTTTCATCTACACTGGTCGGTATTCTTAAAACACTGAGTCTTGATTAGTACTGAGTGCTTGACTGCATCATACTTACTTCTTGCCCTCTGCAATTAATGATTTGGCAGTGTTGGCTACTCCAACCATTCAAAAATCTTGATCAGCCATCCAAAAGGATTGATACTGTTTTGGGAACTACATTTACAAAAATACTACATTTAGAGGGTTATTTATCTTCTGGGTTCAGAGGGTTAAGAGTCCATATTCTCAAACTATTCTGGTAGCTGCAAGGCCTAATAATTTTTTGTTGGAGTGAATGAAAGCCAAGAATCTCATTCAAGTCACAGTTTCCAGGATGTGACCTTTTAATAAAACAATACAATGATATTTTGATTTTGGTGAAGTCCATGAGAATTTTGGCACTAATGTCTCACTGGCCAAGATCACCCATAAACCCATCAGAAATGTGAGGAATTTACAAAGCTGGCAAAACTGACTGAAGGTGAATGTTTGGGAGTTGCTCCTCTCTGCAGTTTCTATGACTTGGTTGTCTGCACTGAAGCATGGGGCTTGTGGGGCTCTGTAGTGTATTTCAGTGGATTACTAGCAAAGACCAGAATTCAAATCCGGGGTAAACTCTGAAGAGAGCAATAAATTTACCTAGAAGTGAATGTGGTTTAGACAGTGAATATGTCCTTGTTATTTAGCATTAGCATGGCAAGATATTGTCACCTTTTATAAAGAAAGGTTTGTAGTTGGTCAAGAGAATGACATACCTAAATACCTGACATCCCCACAGCGCTCACCAAAGGGGAAATATATATATATATATATATACACACACATATATATATGCAGCAGTGGTTATTAAGAATCTTATAACAAAAAGGAAGGAGGGATAAAGAGGAGACGGAAGGACTCAAGACTACAGATTTGTCCTTTGGTCTCATACTGGAGGAGACAATAAGAGAAAATTGTACTTTGTATTTTATGAAGAAAGATGACAGTGCCATGCAGGCTAAGAAGGAAAACGATGAAAGCGAGAAGTCATCATTCACATATACAGCCCCCTTGTCTCAGATCAGGGCTGATGGTATTCAAATGCAATAGCACTGCTTTGTAACTCCACCCACCCTGGACAGAGCTCCAGAGATCCCCACTACTTCCCAATACCATCTCAACATCACCAATGTACATGCTTAACCAAATGTACCCATCTTACATGCTTAACCAAAGCCATGATTCCAAAGTTTTCTGATGCCAAACTGTTCCCACCTCTATACCAACCTATCCTACATCCTCCACAATATTCTTTTATACATACCACATCTTTCTTAGTCCCTGGACTTTCCATATTAGACTCCTATTCTTTCCTATCCATGGATTTCTGAGCCTCCAGACCATCCTGTAAGCCGCCTTCATTCTCCCAACTCTACCTCTCTAATCTACTCCGATCCAAATTAATCTACAAGGAGATGCAGCATCATCCTGTGGAAGCAGAACAGTTTTTGCAGTTTCATAAAGGCAGACGTGGGGTGTACTTATCAGAAATCCATCTCCAGAAAACTTTATTTGAGCTAGGAAAGAATTCCTAGAAAATACATATGCATGGTAGTTACAGCCCAGAAATGATGGGTTTCAACAAAGATTTAATCTACTTTAGTCCCATCTCATATCCCTAAATGAGTGCACTGATTTGAATTCCCTTATCTAATAATTAGTACTGCTCTATCCTCAAACTTCAAAATCAATCCTGCTTCCCAGACCCCACATCAGTCATGACCCATCCCCATCACTGTGATGCAATTTCAGATCAAAACCAGCAGAGTCATAGCTAACCTCCTAGTGGTTTGTCTATCAATAAGATGTGGGAAAACCACATTCTTCCATCTGAATTAAGGGCGGGAGGGTTTTGAACTTCCATACAGTAGATTTGGGGTTCCAGCCACTGGGAAGGCTGTTACAGGGTTCCTTGGTTTGGGGAAAATTCTTGAAATATCAAACATTTTAACAGGCTGAGAAAATTGTTTTCCACTCAGTTCTAATTAGATCATAGGCTCAATGGAATTTGTAATAATTTCTGACTTTGAAAAATGTGATGTCTGATTGGCTTGAACAGTTAATCAATGATTGAATTCACTCGATATAAGTTTACTTAAGAAACCAGAAAACAGATGTTATGTCTCATTCATTTTACTATATGGGCTCAGAAAGGTAATTACTACCAAAGCTTGGAAATACTGGTCTCTGACAACTGAATTAACTTTCTGTCTGCATACACTGTGTGCTATGAAACGTCCAGGAGTTGAGAGTTAGACATTCAGGAGCCAGCCTAAGGGAACCTTTCAAGACTTTTGAGATTTCTACAGGGGTCAAAGATTACTCGCAACTCTGACCAGTTAAGTGCTTCATGTGGAATAACAAGAAGGTATGAAAGCCATTTTGCAGAGAATCAAAGTGGAGACGTAAAAAGGAAGACACCCATGTGATGCTAAGATAAATTACCAGAGATATTTCTGGATCTGTAACTGTCTTTATAATAACTTTCTGCTTGCATAATCAATAATTTTACTTGTAAAATACGAGATTGGATACCGAGTTTACAGTGGGCATTCATGGGTGAACACAGAAGATTAAAATAATAATAAATAAATAAATATTTCTCTATATAAACTCTGTTTCTCAGCACATCTTATGACAAATTGCTCTGATGCACTAGTCAGGAAGGGTCTTCTAGGAAAAGCAAAAGCAAAATCTTGCTTAGAAGGGGATCTCCTTTGTCACATAGCTGAACTTCATAGAACAGTGATTAATTTGAGGTCTATGAAAAAAAAAAAAAAGATATTTGCTAATGCTGATGTGAAACAAATCTTTTGTCAGTCTAGAAACTGAAGTCTTTGCTTTATATGCAGCTTTAAAGGTTATTTCACTAGATTACTTTTAACACACCAGTTACATTTAGTTCCTGCTTGACAATTCTGATGATGTATGAGCCACAATAGCTGCTATGATCCTTTTCCTTTGCCAAGCAGTTTTGAAAAGGGGCTTGAAAGGGAAAAAACTGTATTTCTGACACTCCAGTGAATAGATCAATTGAGTAAGAAGTTGTTTTTACACAGTGGGTTTTTTTAAGCATAGATGTGATCTAAACCATTATATTAGTTAAAAGATTTTCATTTGTATTGGAAGGAACTGAGAATCTAGGAAATCTACAGTAACTTCCTGAATTAGCACCAATTTCTCATTAAGACAGCTACTGCTTGTTTATAGACAGCCCTCTGATCCTGCTGGATTCTCAAGAAAAAGGACATTGTCCAGAGTCTTAAGTCATTCTGAGATGAGTAGGCTCAAAGAATTACATCACAACTCTTGGCAAATCTTATGACCTTCTTAACTCTTTCATCGCCTTAGGATATTTGATATTCCTCCAGGAAAGTATATCTAACTCACCCACTTAGTCTAGGGTGAAATACCACTTCATTTATGAATCTGGCCCAGACAGAATTATAGCACAAGATAAGTGGCCCTTGTCAGCCCTCCAAAGAAGAATGTGCTTTTAGAGAGGGAGTTGATACACATTTTATCATGTGGTAAAACACCCCTCCTTGAGGCTAGCAAGCCAGGAAAGGCTGTTGTACATAAAACGGACTGCACGTCAGTTACTCTACTGAGTTTTTATTGTTTTATCTTGTTCCATTGATAAAGATATACAAGATTAAAAGCTTATAATGTTTGGCTAAATATATTCAGTCCCAAGTCTAGTCAACAACAAGAGGTGACAAAAAGTTAATGGTGGTATATCACCATTAAGTTGAAATAGTACAGCTAGAGAACGTATAAGGGAAATTTTTTGTCAGGCATCTGATAACTTGTATGTCACTACAGTATAAAAATGTATGCAACAGAACAGAACAAAAAATGCATAATCTACCTGATTAATTTAACCTTTTTTCTTACTGGTGTATTGTGCTTTATTATATAAGGCAACACACAAATTTAGGTGATAATCCAAGGATCTCACAGATTTTATTTTTTTAATATCTCCACACATAAATCACAGATTTCCACAAATATTGAGTGTTTTCTGTCCATATCATTTTACTTAGGTGTTGTGATTGAAGTAGTACATAATTGTATTGTAGTATATAACTGGGTGGCAGTGCTCAAACACACCAGACTGAAGCTAGTACTGTTCCAGTCAGGTCCTGCGTAAATGGCTTTGCAGATTCTTAGAAGAAAACTTTTAAATGAAAGTTAATGATACAGATGTTGTAAGGAAAGTATCTGAAAAGCAAATCCATTTTTTTAAAAGAGAATGATCTGTTCTTTTTACCACTAGAGAAGTCACACTCCAGGGACGGTGATTTCTGCAGCAACCTATCTGTGCTGGTTCTCCTCACAAAATATCAATTTGTGTCTGGGAAAGAGACTTATCTAGTAATTTTTGCATTTTGACTGTCATTTGCTGCAAATAAAGTGACTGGGGAAAACTGAAAGAGTGAAGTTTTCCCACATAATTCCTTCTAGCCTGCAGAACATGCAGTAGACTGGAAAGCCGGGAACTGAACCAGAAACTGTTACCTAACACCTTTTGAAAACTTTTGTTAATGCTTAAATACCAGTACCTAGCTCTGAGCTGTACAAGGCTGAAAGACTTCGCACAATTTAGATAACGTCATTCTCTTTGCCATCACGGTAAATGAACTCTTCCTGTAATCTACACTGGCACAATCAATCTTCTCTTAGTGTCAGCCGAAGAGTGCTATTTCTACAGTCTCTTCATTATTATCTCTCACACCATGTTACCTGTTCCTCAGACCAATCACCTACATTACTGGTATGAGGACTCCCTCATATACCAGGGTAGATCCATCAGCTAACTCGTTCTAGGGGGAATGGGAAGCACTCGGGCACAGGAGTGCTCAGTTGGCAGATCTGAGGAGGACATGGGTAATCAGGGGAGGGCAGCGATAATCAAGTGGGAACTGCCATTTCTTTGGCAGAGATGGAACTAGAAGAGAACACTCACCCACAGTATAAGTTTCTCTGTCATTCTCATAAAGGCTAGGCTACATGTAAAGTTGTGAAACTGCTATCATTTCCACAACAAAAATTCTGGCTCTTTAACTCAAATGAGAAAAACTCATGTTTTTTTCATTTAGAGATGCCTAGCTCAAACATGAGCACTGTGACATTTAGCTGTGCTGTCTGTAGCCACTAAACCACAATCTGCCACAAGCAGAAACCGAAACACTGAACTGTTCCACTGCTGTCTGACAAGCACCCATGGAGCGATTGGCACAGCATAGGCTCAGTCTCCTTCTGCAGGCTTGCTGCTCCTGGAGTCCTCTTCAGCACTCCTCAGTATTGATTTGAAGGTGAAGTGGAAGAAGTTAACAGTATGAATTTGAGGGGTTTGGACCAAAATATATAAAAACTGGGTGAGGATCTTTGAGTCTATAATTAGAATAATTGGTTTTTATTGCACAGTATTTTATTTAAGTAAAACAATTTTACTTTTCTGAATTTAGTATTTCCAATTTATTTGATTTTTCACTGCTCCCTTAAAATCAGAAGAGGGCAGCTATTAAGGGCTCTGTTTCAAGAAGCTTAAAAGCAGCATGTGGGAAATTCTGTCTGTCTTTAAAAGAAAGAGTCACTGTTGTAAGGGTATTTGGAAGGTGAGAGCATCTGCTTTGTTACAATTATTCAGTCAAGGACCTTTCAGTGCAAAAAGGTATAACAAGAACAGACCTTGTAGACAAGGGATAACAAGATAGTACCAAAGACCAGAATACTCCAGTCACTAACTGCCAGGCCATTAAGAAACTACCAGGCATCATGTTAGAAAGATGGACTTTGTAACTGAGGAGGAGGAAATGAGATGAACATGAAAATTTGGAATATTTGAAGGAGTTCTGTGGGACTATGCAAAATTCATGCAGGAATATTTAGGGAAAGGGGACTGGGGATAAACAAAGGGTGAAATAGACCAAGAGGGGCATAAAAGGGGCCTGCCAACATGTAAATCATTGCTGCTCAGTATGCTTGTCTGATGGAGCCCTGCACCTGATCACTGCAGTCTATCTTCTCCTTTTATTAAATATTTTCTTAACTATCTCTGTGTAATCTCACTTTGTTCACCGTGAGTGTGTGCCTGCTGTAAGGGCTAAGTGGCCACTATTAGAGGAACAGGCTTAGAGTGGATTTGGCACTGGCAACTGGAGTCAGACCAGGGGGTGTAGGTGCCCCTCACCTGTGGCACCAGCAGCTGGAGCAAGTGGGGACCTCAGTGACAGCTACTGGAATGGGAACGGTGTGAGTGAACCCCTGAGTGCCAGCTAATGGGTGTACTACTATGAGTGAAGTGAGTAAGTTCTTAGCACTGCTGTCTGGAGTCACAACCCACATGCCTGGTGCCATCAGGGGAGCAGAGAAGTATTTGTATCTTCCCCAAACCTGGTGCATGTGGCATTGCACATGCCATTTGCTAGAAAACTTGACAGGGAAATAGCAGCTGAGTAGAGGGCCCAGGGCTTGGGCAGGGGCATCAGCCAGTGCTAGTATTCAGGGTGACCCACTAGTGTGGGGTGCCTGTCAGCTAGGCATGTGAGTACATGCATCTGTCTGCTAGTGAGCATCAAGCTGGACTAACTGGTGAGTAGGAGATCCATGGAATGGGTAAGAGGGCTCAGCATCCAGGCTGAAGAAGCTGTCTCTTACCTGCAGAACCTATATTTGAAAATCCTTGTCTTGAAGCTGGATCCTCGCATGTATATTTATAGATCTTTAGAATTTGAAATGTAAAAGGGAGATTTTTGGAAGGGTTCATCATTTAAGTGAAGTAGTATTTCTGGTTATTTAAAAAGGCATAATTCTAAAGTGATTAGATTTTTAAATCATTAGATCTTAAGGCAGGACAAAAAATATTGTAAACGTGTGTACTATCTGGTAGGGAAAAATATCTTGCTTCAGAGAGATTAGATTTATAAAACAATTTCATTACATCTCTTGTGTAATAATTTAACTAGGAGTTTGGAGATAATATTTATTTTTAAAAATCATAAATATTATTTAAAAATTAAATATTCAGTACTTCTAAATATTGAAAAAAAAAAGATGAAACCCAGGAAAATACAGCTGTTTATATCTTCTCAGTGTTTCTTAGAATGAGATCACAGTATAATTGAATAAAATATGTATCTAGAAGGGCATTAATTAGCCAGCATGTAATAGTTCACAAGACGTGCTAATCTATGGGACTTCTGGGAGCTTTTTCAGATTGCAGCAATTGATTTTGTCACAGGGCCAAAAAGTGGAGAGGAGTTTTAATTTTTTTTTTCCCTCTTCCAGAAACATACCTGATAAATCTGGCAGTGGCTTTTCTTTTCTTACCCTCTGTTCAAACCAGACCATAATTACTCTGGCATCAAGGTCAGGCAACTTGGCTCATTCTGAAAGATATCAGCTGTTTTTCTCATGCTTGCTGAACCTCTCTTAGACAAATTTTGCATTGTTTTTTGTGTCAGTTTTATCGTGGAACATCGTGCTGCCATCTGGGAAGAAAAACACCATGGTACAGGAGCAGCTGGTGAATGAGAATGGCCAAATAAACATTGGCACTCATTCTGCCATTAGGTGAGATAAGAGGGCTGAGGCCAAGCCAAAAGAGAGCGCCCAAACTGCTGTCATTATCCTTTACTGTCCCTTTCCCCCTTATCTCTGTTTAAAAACACAGCTATCATTCATTTTAGAGAAGGGAAACCAAACCTAGCTATCAGGTGTTGGACATACCCTACTCAAGCCTGGAAAACAGAGATATCCACAGTCAAAAGCATCTGAAGTGTCTTGCCAATTGGGTGAGTGACTGGATACTTTCATTTCCCTGGAAAAATAACAAGAACATTTCATGTTTCTGTAATGACTCCTGTCATAGGAGCTCAAAGCTCTTTAGATGTAATTAATTCTCTACGCATTTTGAGAATGTGTAAGAAGATATCTTCATTTTCATAAGCAGGGAAGTTGGGGCACAAAGAAATAAATACCTGATTCGTTAGATATGGATTAGATATGGAGTTTGTGTTAAGGCCAGGGATAATCCCTAATTCTGAACTTCTTTGCCTTTTTTCCTAGCAGCAGCCCAATTTTCCTTTCAGAGACTTGAGGCCAGCCCAGAAATTTAGGGAGACAATAAACTTACCTAACCTTAACCTCCAGAAATGCAAAACATGATGCAGGGTTGTCTTCTTATTTATTTGTTGGAGAGCTGAGCTACCTTTTTTGCAGACCCATGGCAAGGTAGTGGACAGAGGAACTGCATCCAGCTATCTATGGTGCAGACTTTCTAAAAGGTGGGGAGGGGGCTGATTCTTAATTCCTAAACACTGAGTTTCTGTAAGATTCTCCTTTGACATCAGAGTATGTATGCTCACATTTGCAGCTTGGATCAGTTGAGAATCTATTTACATTTGGCACAGACTGGACATATACAGACTTGCAGCCATTAACACTGCCTAAGACTGCCTATCAGCTAACAGTTCTGGGAAGTTTTACTTAAAATATCACTTTGTTTTTAATAATTTGCATGATTGGTTGTGAGACAAAAAGCTGGAAATTTGAAAATGAGACAAAGTAGTCTGTATGGTATTTAAAATGAAGGATGAATTATTCCTTATCATCCATTATGTCTATGTTGCTGTATCAAATAAAGATACAGTTGTCCACTTGAGTCTGTCAATAGTCTTTACCAGTTGATGGCTGTTTGGGGGAGAGTTTAGTAATCTCAATACACTTCCCAGTGATAACAGCTGTCTTCCTTGCAGAACCACATATGGCACTAACTGGCATGGCTGTCAGCCCTAGTAAGGCTAACATCATGGTGTTAGCATTGTCCTTCCTCTGTGAAGAACACTGTCACTAAGGTACACCAGTGAGGCCTTCTAGAGCAATCAAAAAAGCAATGACCCTAAACCGCTTGCTCTGACCTAACATCCCTCACTGCTATAGAAGTAAGAGCAAGGATTAGTCTAATCCAAAATCACCTTGTTTTGCTTTCTTATGTCTTCTGTGCAACTGCAAAAGACCAAACAGTCACAATTCATGGGCTTTTAATAGCAGGAAGAACTATCATCAGCTCTGACCTCCTGCAGTAGCACAGGCCACAAAATTTCACATCATTTACACGGACTGGGGGAAAAAAAAAAAAAAAAAAAAAAGAAGAGGCAGTTATTCAATGATCAGGGGAGATAAAGAAGCCTTGCTTCCTCAGTCTGTACCACCCATATGCAGTCCACCCCCCTTCTCAGCTCCTTCCACTTCCCATGGCGACTCTTTGTCCCCTGCCCAGTTCCTTCTGAGGGACTCTATTGGCCACATCTATTAAGGCTGATTCAGAGCTCCCTGTAAGTGTATATGATGTTTAGCTGTTGACACTGTAAATGGCTACAATGGGCTGAATTCTGCCTGCTTTTCTCTGGGTGGAAGCAGTGTTTTAGGTCTCTCTCTTCTCCTGCTCTATTCATATTCATGAACTTGTGCCATTATGCCTTTACAAAGTTGCTGGGAGAAGGGAACCTTGCAGATGGATGCAGTGTGCTGTCACATAAGCCTTGTGTATTTAGAAAGCTAAACTACTTAGCAAACACCAACAGCTTTGGGTGTGGTCATAGTCTTGGAGACTGCCAACACAGCCCCACAAGACGTGAACATCAGGCAGAGTTTTTAAGGTGACCAAATGTCCTGTTATACTATCCTTAGTACAAGAGATTTGTCCTACCTTTGCTATTTTCCCAGAACAACTTCTGTATGCTATGGAGGATGCTGATATTGCCAGCTGTTAAACTTTTCATGAAAAATGTAAAAAAAAAAAAAAAGAGACAGTGAAAGATGCAAAAAACAATAAAAAAAACCCCACAGAATTAGAAGTTTTCAGTAAATAATTTGTTTAAATTAATAAATGTTTTCAATAACTGATTTGACTCTCCCAAAGCATTTGAAAAGGTGCTTTAGAAACCTTGAACTTTCCTACCAAAAACTTCAAATCTAAACTACCATGAATTAAAAATGCTTTAAAACTTTTACAAACAAAAAATCAAAAATATGTGACCGTGACTGAGACAGTGCCATATTCCAGAAGTAAACTCAGAATTTTAGTAGGCTGTGTGGAAACTACTCAGATACGGGCTAGTTACTATGATATCTTGAAAATGTGAAAAACTGCTGTGGCTATCTGGTGCAGTATGGCACCATGAAAAGATATAATTTCAGGTCCTGAAAGTAATTTAAGTTTATCGGTTTAATATTTCACCTAGATTAATTATCCTTAATAATGTTAATAATAAATCTAGACCTAATGTGGTCTAATTCCTCTTTCTCAGTACAGTTATTCACTACAACTTGTTTTACTGAAGTTTTTCTGTTGGGTTTGATTGTAAGGATAAAGGGACAATAGCTAGCAGTGACTGAGAAGTATGATTTCTACTTTGAACCCTAAAAAACTAGTTTATTTGTGTTTTAGTTTCCTTTTCTCACCAGGTTTTCTACTACAGAGCTGGAAATTCTAAAATTTTTCTCTTCAGGAAAACAATGTAGCTTGCTTGACTGAGCAATCCTTTGAAACTTCCCTTCCACACTTTGTGCTTTCAAGCTTTCCTTTGATTTTAAATACTGATTGAACTCAGTAGCTCAAAGAGAACAGCACTAAAAATGGTTTCTCAGCAAAACTCACAAAGTTTGCAAAAACATAAACAGTTCAGTAAGTGACTGAACACGAATATGTTGTGATGGTGACATCTTGACTGTATAGTGTGACTGCATCAGGTCAGACAGAGGGGAGGTTATGGTCTTCTGTAAAGATGGTTACGGACTTTCAGATCGTATAACAAGCAAAACTTTGATTGACATGCTAGTAAGTGGCATTTAGCATGTTCCCCAGCTGCAGTACCACTCTTCTACTCAGAGTCATGGGTCTGCTGGTTATTTGTGCTCAGTCTCTGAGAACTCAGACTAACAGTGATACATTGAAATTCATGAAATGCAGGTGCAATGGTTGCAAAGCATCAAGGTGGGGCCAAATGATGCTTCCTGTGCAAGACACAGTATTGAAGGGGTAACAGTGAATATAGAAGAGCACTCAGAAGAAATGAGATGCTGTGGATGCTATTTATCTTTGACACTAGCGTTCCTGATGATTCTAAGCAAATCACTATGTCCCCATATTTAGTCTTGACATTTGTAAAACAAGGATGGTGTCAGTAACAACCCCGATAAAACACTGTGGATAAAAACACTTTGAGATAGAATTTTTTTGCCAATTAAAGCAGTATGCAAGACCTAGATTTTCCTATTGCTTATCATACAAACCATTCAGTGCATCTGATCTCAGTGTCCATCTTATGATAAAATTGTTTCTGTTGTGGCTCTCTGGTGAGTCAGCAACTTATTTTTGCTTAACACAACTCCAGCAATTAATCCTATGGATAGATTTTGTTGAGAAATTATTAAACGTTTTTTTATATTTTTAATGATATGAGAACAATGAGAAACAAAAATAAAGAGACAGCACTGTGTAACTCCTCTTAGCAGTCCACTGATCAGTCTCTCCCAGGGCCATAGCTTGTCAACCACTCATTGGAAAAAAAAAAAATGTTCAATTTTTTTTTTTTTCCAAAAATTAATTAAAAAATCTTACTCTAGGATCTGTCATGGCAGAAGATCCAAAAACTCCACTATCTCCATATCGTAACTCAAGGCTGGCAAGGTTTGCAATGAGACCAGGTAAATCATGCTGGTGCAAAGGAGCCCTTTAAAAACCATTAAAGTGAAGACCTGTAGCCAGTGTGGAGCAACTGGAATATACTTTCCTCTGCTCTCTGTTATTTCCTGGAGATACCCTCCACAGAGAGGGAAGGAATGAATGCATGAAAGGAAAGAAATAATAGTGACGGAGAAACAAACTAATTTCTGTAAGTAAAATGACTTAGTTGCAAAGAATACTAGTCTGCCTTTCCACAGTGAATGAACTGAAGTCTTTGCCTTAGTTGGCTATTCCATCATGAAGACGTCACATCTGTGCATCTTCTTAGGCTGCTACACACTGAGCACCTGGATACTGCCGTTGCTGCTGGAACCATCTTGTAGATTATTCAACTCAGTTTAACCATGGCATCTCAGGTACCAGGAGAAGTCTAGCTGCAGCAGCACAGAAATCATTGCAGACTGCAGAAGTATCCAAGCGAACTAGATAAATATTCAAATGTTTCCCTTCAGAAGTCTATACTACTCTGAGTACGATCTCAGTATCAGGCTAGGTATTCTGAATTTAGAATACGGTGTTTATGTTGCTGTAATGCATCCTGGCCAATAGGTACTGGTGTGCTGTATTCTTTTTGTCCACAAGATGTCAATGCATCCTAAGAATTCTAGTGCACATAGCCTAGTTTATAAAATGAAGCCTAAATATCTGCGTGTTAGTGCTTCGTGTAACTACTGTGTCTATGCCACCATAGCCATGATTCTTACTGGGTCCACTGAGTAAATGTCAATGATAACTAATAACCAAACAAAGACATAAAAAATAAAATAATAATAATAATAGCAACAACATAGATAATTCTGTCCAGCAAAAAGAATTTTTGGTAAGGGTGCAAACCTTCATGAAGATCTTATGCCACAGAGTCTCCTTGTCCCATTTGAACACCTGCAGTGGGGGACCCATCAGGATGCAGTGGTTAGGAGTGCACATCTGCTAGAAGGAGAAGCAAAGTCTGTTAAGTCAGACATTATGCCTGTTAGCTTGAACTCCCAAATGGAAGCAGCTCAACATCTGACTTGCTCAGAGCGTGGGTGGAATGAGTCTATATGTATCAACAGCTGCCCATGTTTATTGGTACATTCCAGTATCAAAAGGAATTAGACTTATGGAAATACATGTTATTGCCTGTCTTTACCAAAAGATTTAACTTTGCCCTCATATACACGAGAATATTATCAGAATAACATAAATGCACTGAAGTAAAATTACCAAGTGTTTTGCCAATTATCAGGCCTAGCATAAAGGACACAGCCAGCATAAAGATGAAGCAATAACCAAATTGTATGTGATACAAAAGGGTCAGTACATGGGTGAGCACTGGGGGTACAAACAAGTCAGTCAGATTATACATAAGAGACATCAATCCCACTGACCCCAACAACGACACCGCACCACCAACAATGGGTGGAATAAACGGTGAAATGCAGTTTCCCATAGAAGGGATGGGAAACAACTGAGTCAACAAGCCAAACACATAAGACCAAGGAAGCCACATACCCAATCTCTACACAGCCCACACTTACAAAGCCAGACCTGACTGGAGCCCAGTCCCAGGGAGGCAGGAGGTCCTTCCCCAACAGGAAACTCTGCACAGGGCATCCACCTCACACACAGACACTGCCCCTGCCTGCAAGGGGTCCCAGCTTTTATCCCTCAGTGGGACACCTGACCTTTGTTTACTGAATGCAGACACCTGGGGCTCCTTTACCCAATGGCTCTGTCTGCAAGGCCGGCCCCACCCTGGAGGGAAGCCCAAAGGTAAACTCACCCCCCCTTGGTGAGGGGCTGTGGGAATCACCCAGATGTCAACCTTAATTTGGGGCTTGGGGTTGAAACCCCAGCATTTCACCAGGTAAGGAACAAAGGTTGTTTCTTCTGGTTATAAAGAACTTCTGAGCTCCTCAGATGATAGACATTAGGAATATGATATTTTTTACTGTGTTTTATGCTTTTTTTAATGTATACTGTAATCATAGCTGAAGGTCAGAATATACCTGTCTGATATTTGAAGCCACAGATGCAACCTAGATGAACTGACGTGGTCCTTATTTACATTGATTTAGAGTTAGTTGGGATGGCTCAAAAGGCTTACTTTAGAATGAATTTTGATGTATGTCAGCAAGATGTAAGAGTGTAGAATTGGTGTATCTGTAAAGGGAGATGCCAGGGTGGGTACTTTACTGGCATTCCTCCAGGGAAGCAGCAGCCAGCATTTATGAATGTGTTTCAGTAATGCGGTAACTGCTGCCAGTTTGTCAGAAGCCAAGTTTTGCCAAATGCCTGTTCATTTTTTCCATAGACCTTTAATATTTTCTTTCAGAAGAGGAGGAATGGAAAATGAACTGAATGTCATTTTTTACAACAGAGAAGCTAAACTTGTTCTTTCTTGAATCTTTTAGGAAAAAAAAAAAAAAGGGGGGGGAATAATTTTAAATAGTGTAAAATACAATTCAAGCACTATTATTTTCTCACATTTTGAGTAGGAGATTGATCCTGTTCCCTTCTACCTGCATAAATATTTGTTTAAGTCAGTGAAATTAAAACAACATAAAATAAGTTTCAGATCATTTTTATGCTATCTCACTGGTTATTAGGTGCCCAATACATGATGACTTGATTCTGCTTTCATGGGGATAAATCTGGGGTAAAATTCATTAATATTTCCTTTTCTACTAACCAGCACAGAAAGACAGGGGGCTGTCTTTTGTCCAAGGGAAATTTTACCAACTGAAGAGTAATAACTACAAACGCTTACAAAGTATCTGTATTTTGTTGTATATTTACTTTGATAATGAAAGGAGGCAAAGTTAGTGTCCTTTCCTACAAAAGTAAGTGATAGGAACTACACCTGGATGTGGTATGTCGGAAAATATATCTCCTTTTTCCCTTACAAAAATGCCATCTTCTAGGAACAGTTCAGACACAAAAAGTAAGCTCATGGGACCTGGTGTTCTAAATGCCAGGCTCCCACCTGTGGGACCTGAGACCACTTCAGGTATTTGACTCTAGCTACTTCTTTTGCTTAGTGTAAGTCAAACATGTATTCTCTACAGGCTGGTAGTTGCAATCTCTAAGCTTTTAAGAGCTCATCTTTTATAAAGGATGAAAATGTTATCTTCCCAACCCTGGTATATTTTGATACTGTCTTTTTTTTTTTTTTTTTTTTCTTTAAATTGGCTGGGCTGTTAGAGCTGATTGATTGAGAACAGATTGGTTGCTACTTCCATGTAACAGATACAGTGCTGCCTATGGATTCATACCCAACTGCACCTACCTGGCACTCCCAGGTTCTGCCAAAGGTCCCACCCAAGCCAAACACGCCACAAAGCCACAAAGCCCAAAGGAAGCTCTCATCACCTGACCTGAACTGGTTGACAATCAATCTATTTAATAGAACATAATGGAAAATTATCTGAACAAGAATTACAGACTATAAGAACTATATTGGTTTTCTTTTGATTCTTTGATAGCATTTTAATCATCAAACCAACAATCTCTCCTGTCTAGGAACATCCTCAGATGGCAGTCTCCCTTTGTTTTCTGTCTCATCTCTCCCTCTTTCCCATTCTTGATGTCCAGGAATATTTCTGACAAGTCACCACAATAATAGATTACTCCCTTTCTTTCTTTTGTTACTTGTTACACAGTGGATAAATGGTGAAATAAAAATGTGTTGTCCTTTAAAAAGCATTTTCAGTATGAGGCGATAGCTAATAGGCCAGTTAATCTCTTAGAGCTGTAGTTCCAGGCTTTAAGTAAATTGAAGCATTTCTGCATCTGTTATACTTCATTCACATTTTGATGATCTTCATTTCGACCATAACTTTTGAAGGATTATTTTCTTTAAGTGGAAGCTGAGTGTCTAAATAGCAGTTAAAACAATGTCTTTTTTTCCTGAACTTAGACAAGTATTTTGTGCCTTGCTTTTTAGGCCTGTGACTTTCCTTGCGTCTCGGGAAGTAAAAAGGAAGGTAACGTAGTTTACCAGCTTCAAGTGGAAAGACTTTATGTTGAATAGACAGCTGAAGAAGACAGCTGGGAAGTCACATAGCAACCAACAAAATCCCAATTTCAAACACCTCATAATATACATAAAGTGAGAATCAGAGTAGAAGCTACATTTGTGTGTCCAGTAGCCTACATATGGCCTCCTCTCATCAGGAGAGTAACCTTTAAGGAAGTTTTAAAGATGTTGTTTTCATAGGACAGTAAAAGACAAAGATAGCTTCAAACCCTCTTGTTACACTGCTCCATAGGGCAGAGGCATGCATGATTTCACTTCCTTCCTGTAATTAATCATTAAAAGTTTTTTTATTTAACAAAAAGACCTTCTGTATGCAGCATCTGAATTTGTGGCAATTATAATGTTTATTCATTTCCAGCAGACTGGTAGGGAAGACAGATCAATAGGCAACATTTTGACCTGAGGCTTGTGAGATGCAGACTTTGTGTCTGTACCGAGACCTCAAACAAATCACTTTGACACAGATGTCTTCAAAGATACCTAGGAGTACTTACCAACTGTAGTTTGCTTCAGGTGACTGACAACCTCTGTGAATCTGGCTTTTAGCCTGGGGATGCCTATATTGTCTTTTGATGGCAGTTTTCATGTCCAGACTGGGGAATGAGATTGTCTGACCAGATGTAGAGTTCTCTATCCAAATAATTGCCCAGACTTTCTACGACCAATGAGGAGAAATAGGCATTAGATAGTGTGATTCATCTGTTCTTTAAGCAGATGATTCATGCCCTAAAATTGTCTATTACTCTCCACTGACTTGTAAGGAACCCCAGTCTTCACCCTACCGACCTGTAGTTGGATGAAAGACTGTGGGCAACAGGTCTCAGGGTGTGGCGCCTGGAACATCTAGATGGTCACCTTTAAAGTACATAGTGTATCACCTAACTGCTTTAATTCTGTGGCTTGTTATGGTCAGGCAGGGTGTCAGTAGCTGCCCAAAAGTTCACAGCTTTACAAGATAGCTATGAAGACATGAGAAAAGGGAGAGTGTTATGTTAAGACATGCTTGAGACCATTCTTAAAGAACAGCAGAGGGTATAGCACTTCTGTATTTCACTAAAGTATTGAGGACAAATACACAAAAGATTGTGAGGAGCTTAGCTGCTATAGTGTGGAGGGCCATATAAGGGCCAGCTGAGATAGATAAAGCCTGCTGTTTGGAATTATGTGGTTTTGTACATCATGATCTTCTGCACAGTGGTGCCTGCCAAGCATACTACAAAAGCATTTCAAGTACTGAGACATTAAGAAAGTCATTCCGGAAGCAGCTAAATTGCTGTATCCCCTGAGAATTAAAATCTTTTTTATCTTTTGGGGGGTTTGCTTCTTTGTTTTGGTTATTTTTCTCACCAACCCCCTACATAGTCTTTTTTCTCTAGAAATTTTTCAGATTAACAGAAAACTGTTCAGCATGTAAGTAGTGATCCAGAACCATTACTAAACATCTGTTAAATCGGGCAAGAGCCAGGAAAAGCTTCAGCTGGATTACAATTGTTCTTAAGAGGGTCAGCAAGGGAGTGAGAAAGCACACAGAGCACAGGAGACAGCCAGAGTCTGTTCGCATTTGGTTTCTTCCCCCCCGCCCCCAGATCATTACTGTTAGGAGGAAGAAAATGGCTGAGGCTCTTGTATCCCAAGGGATGTATAGCCCTTAGGGTAGGGTAAGAGGACTAACTTGTGTTCCACTCCTTCAGCAGTTTGCTGTTTTGTGAAGTGCATAGATATGAAGAGGGTTATGGAGAACATAGTAGCTGATGTTCCTGCATGTTGTGACAAAGTGCCCCATTAACATATTTCCCTCTCCAAAGTGGTAACACTACATTAGCTATCCACTGGCTTAGAAACTGCTTTTATCTCAGTAGAAGGAAGCTATTAACATTCAGAATTTTGAGAAGCAAGTTCTGGCAAATCCTTCTTTTGAAATTAAAGATGTTTCTGCCTCCAGCTGTCCATCCCATTTTTCTGCCAGGAGTTACCACACAGTCAGTAGAGGGGAACATGTGTAGCACTTCCGCTGAAAAAGCCCGGTGTCCTAGGATAAACCACTGTGGAAGATGGATGTCAGCTGGCACCATCTAGATGGAGTAGTTAAGATACAGGCTTGTTATTTCTGCTAACTTCAATCCAGGAACAGTAACCTTTGGCTGGGGTGGGGTAGACAGCTACCAGCAGTAATGTCTTAACTCTAAAGCAGCTCAGCTATTACAACTCCAACTATCTTGACTCTTTAGTAATGGAAACTACCATGAAATCTCTATACACTAATGTATAGAGCTTTAAATGGCATTTGCTTTCATAATGGCACAGTCTCTATCCAAGTGTGAAATCTGAATGAAGCTATTGCAGTATAAACTGGAAGCGCATTGCTTTTCATTCAGAAGAGCCGGGGCAGAATGCTATCAGTCTGGCTGAATCTGTTCAAATGGAGTTGCCATCTGTTATCACAATGCCATGTTGCCCAATTAAAACAATATGACTGGATTACAACATTTTGAATAGTATTCTCTGCTAGATTGTCCCTGATTCTAAAAAATCCACCATTCCTTCTGACTGACTCTGCAGCTGCTAATGCAGACAGTGTAAAGAAATTGCTTCTTACTTATTAACGGTATGGCCACAAGCTAGTTCTAAACCTGAAAATATTTCTGCATTTTAAACTTTGGCTGACTTCATCCAGTAGTCATTTCTCCATTTTTTGAGGAAGTGCATAAATCTGGGTATGAGAAAAGTGACTGCACAGCTTCTCTATACACATGGCCCATCATTACTAAGGATGTAATTTAATCAAGATAGATGAAAATGTTTTTTAAAAATAATTAATTTTACTTTTAAACAAGATAAGATTCACTTCCTTCCTGTTTTAGAGTCCTAACCTGGTGATTATGAATGTCTCTTATTTATATGTTTAACTCATTATGACAGAATTTCTGACTTAACCAAGTTCTACATTAATCAGCGTTTCTGTAGCATGCAGATGAACATGCATTTTGGGGTTAGTTCAGCTTCCATTTTTATACTGTGTTCTTTAAAAGACAAGTGCAAAATGGATACCAGCAACTGAAAGCAGTGTTTTTAAGAATAAACACAACTATTGATGGGAGAATTAACATGATGACTAAGAGAGTAAAGTAAGCCTATTAATAAAGACTATTATTTTATACCTCTGAAGCATATTTATTTTACTTAAAAAAGTTGGTTTGATAACTGCAAAACTTATATCAGTACTGGACAAAAAGCCTTTAAAAATATGCTTTGCAACTGTATTTACATTTTTGCTTATAAAGATTTTAATTTAAGTAAGCTAGAACACTTACCAGGTTGGATTTCTGAGTTGCTGTCTGGTCCTGAATGGCACCATGAACATACAGCTCCCTGAATTCTTACCCAGCACACTTGCTCATTGTAGTGTGATCTTTGGCAATAGCCACCCTTGGGCCAAGCACAGGGATTCTGAAAGTATATAAAGGGATTCAGAAAGTTTATTATACTACATCATATTAGGAGTCAATACTGCTGCTGTTATTAATGGGAGTTAGCCATGGCATTCACTTTGTGCTCTACCCTGTCACGTTTTCCTTATGCTGAACCTACTTTGCATCCTGCTGTACTTCTGCTGTTGCTCCCATTCTATTGCCTGTAGAGATCCTCAGTGTTACTTGTTTGATTTTACTATTCTAGTACTGAGAGGAAAAGGAACCAAAGGTTGGTCACGCTCTATTTTCCTTCCTCTGTCAATCAGCACTCCCTTAGAGCGGCCACAGACATGGGATATATGAGTCTCAGGTAAGCACTGAATGAGGAAGGGGGACAGTGCCATGCGGCACCCGTTTTTGACCTCCAAAAAATACTAATATGCTCAGATTAGTAAGGAGTGAGAAGATCCCCATTCACAGGTTTTTTTTCCCCTTCTAAAAGCGCACTGACCTTTTATTCAAAATGTTTAGGATTAAAATAAACAGTGGTAATATGAATGTGTTCCAAAAAAGATTCACATGGTGTCACCAACCCCTAGTCCACTACAGGTTTTAAGCCTTGTTTACCTATGCTTTATTTTTAGGATGCAACCTTTTTGTGGTTTCCTTCCACTAGCATTTTCTCAGTATCCCATCAGCACAGAACTGCTATTTGGTTTTGAGGATTCAAGGCAGAAAACAAGTAATGAGGCTCTGAGTGACAAGTCTGGAGTGAAACCCAAGTCCTGGACTTCCTGCCCACTTACAGAGGCCCTGGTTAACATTTGCCTTAAGAGATATTTTTTTTTTAATTTGTATTTTGCATTACCAGCTGACAACTAGGCCATTACATCTTAGTGAAGACGACAGGCTCCTGAGGACTTTTAAACCTATATGTAGTACTTAACTGAGAACAATTTAATTTTTTGTAATTACATTCCCCTTTGGAGAAAAGCACCCTGTATTTGCCAGACCTTTCTGAAATCACTTTCAATGCTAGGAAATATTTGACAGAAATCTAATCTCTACATCCAGAAACAAATGTAAAGAACAAAAACAATGATGTGCTTTAATATGCAGTTTTGTTTTAATTTTCACTGTGTTGCATCCAGCCAGAAGATATCAGGCATGTATAGCAGGACTAGCAACACCACTTTCATGACCACCAGACCTCTGGCATCCTGGACAAGACACTACTTCTAACCACACCCTATTTGAGATAAAGCTTTCCATCTGGTATTTGCTTTTCTCTGTGGGTCCTGTCTTGTTCACATGTACTCCTAAATATTTCCTGATACTCTTATTAGCTTGAAATTGCTTGGCTGATGATGCTAGTTGCAGCATTAATCTTTGGTATGTAAAAGTGGTTTTGAAAAGTTCCTGATGGACCATCTAGACAAGGTTATCACCTGACTTATCAGCAAACATGGATTCAGAAGGTGTCAGTGCTATCCTTTCTGTCAAAGTAGTGAGGCTTTGAATATTTCTTAAGAGCAAATTCAAGTTTGATTTCAGAACACACTTTCTATAGCATATAACTCATGGAGCTGTTACTAAGAGGTACTTATTTAAATAATGAAAAGGAGTGTAGCTCTTAATCACTTTCAGTAGATTAAACACGACACCATAAGTCAAGCTTGAAGTATAATAAACCTGATCAGTTTTTCTTTGTTCTCCTCAGACTCACCTCACCACACATGAGATAATTTGCCCTGTCACCTACATAAGCTTCCCAGGCATCCCAGCATACTTTGAAACCCATAGTAATTGCCTTCTAACCACTTCTACTTCAAAGAGATCATCTACCTTATGTTCCATTTACCTTTTTTGAATTCTTATCTCAAATCTACTTCTTTTCATCTAAGCAGGAGTACCATAAGCACTTAAATTTTCCAGAGAAAATTACCTACTTCTCAATCATCTCCTTTCCACCATTCTGCTTACCACAGAATATATCACAATGCTTCTTTATCAAATAAAAAAGATTTATAGATTAAATGAAAATGGCAAAAGCACTGAAGAAAAATAGCAGTTTTATGATGAGGTGAATCTGGACATCTCCACTCACTTCTAAAGAACTTGACACAAGTTGTGGTATACAGCATTTTTGAGCTCTGCTTTTGCTACTCACATCATAAGAATTGAAACGTTTCGATTACAGTGCTACATGCACCCAAAGTGTAATTGACCCTCTTTGCTTTACTCCTCACTAACCATGAGGAAGTATAATTGCTGCCCAGTCTTGTAATCCATATCAAATGCTGTTTGTCTTGGAGTAGTAAGTCAAAGGAATACAAGGTGCAAAAAATAGATTGCCAGAATCATAAGATGGCAAGAATGGCATCATGAATTACTACTAAGGGGTTATAGTCTTCAGTAGCTCATTTTCTATGATTTGATTGCTATTTTTAAAACACATGTGAATGATTTCACTGACTCATCACTTTACTGTAAAGTTACATAATATCTGACATTTATACTAAATCTATACCTTCTGAATTTAAATCTCTTAAGTGAGAACTTCAGTTTCCTTTTGAAAACAATGAGTTCTGAGTCTGCATGGCTCAAAACCAAATAACCATAGAAGCTAAATGAGAAAAATCTACTGCTTTCAAGTGCCATTATAATTAGGCTAATCTCAAGGTGCCTTGAAAATCTGTCTTGATTTTCCAATGATCTGCAACTTTTAAGTGCTCTTCTAGGGAAGGAATCTTCCTGTCTCCATGCTGGAGATTAGTGTTCCTCCCAAATTCCCAAGCTCACCCGGTGACACTGAGAATAAAATATACTCTTTAAGCCTAACAGCAACATCCAAATTCCGGTGTTAGCAAAGGATTGGAAAGAATGGGGAAAAGTCATATACTCCTGACTTATTCCATAGGTCAGATTCAAATGCACTGCATATGTAGGAAGAAAAATATTTTGTTCATATTTCCATTTTCTGCCAAATTTGTAATTCTTTCCCAAAATGTGATGAGATTTTCTAAGTGGGAAACAATCTACAAAATGTGGCTGGCTAACAAATCTGTCTTAAAACTTCTAAGAAAATTGATGTGTTGATACTGTAAATGGAAAAGAATAAAAACAGTTTAAAATGGTTTAAAACTATTCAAGTGCCAAATCTTGAAAGTATTCCAGCAAGATGATCATGTTCTTGAGAATTTTAGGGGAAATCTGATATAGCTTAAGAAAACTTAAAAAGCAATTAAAACTGGTTTTGCTTCTTATTTAAGCAGCTTTAAATCCTATGTGAATAATGTCTAGGGTTCTTGTTCTCTGCCAGGCAGTAGCACATCTTTTTTTTCCCTGGGCAGGAGCAAGCAGCAGCAAAAAATTGTTATGCCTATTCACTATTTTGAAATCTAAGCTTAGGGCAAGAGATACATAAGCATAACTTGATGCTCATAGCATCCGGTCATGATTAAAGCAAAAAAATTTAGGAACAACAAGGTCTCTTTCTTTTTTATGAATAGCTTATGGCAGACATGGGCTTTCACAGTGGCTCTCTAGCAGACCAGCCACCTCTGATTATGGTGACACTCTTGCAAGCTTGCCTCCACTTCAGTTTGCATTGAGGCTGCTACTGAAGATCTCACTTTAGCTTCAAGAGTCCAGTGTCAGCATCACAGGATTACTCTTTAGGGGGCTGGAAGGGTGGAGGGAATACACCTAACAATGCGTGTTCCTAGTTTGATCTTAGCTGACTCTTGTGAAAGACAACCTTTCTACAGGTGGTAATTCTTTGTTGGGCAGTTTGGAGTAGGTTTGGGAGGTGGAAGAAGGAAGGGAGGGAAGGGGAATAGCTATAACCAAAAGACTAAACCAAATATAATTGAACAGCACTACCAAAAAGGGCACTTACAGCTCCTGTTGTCATTCCTTCCTCAAGGTATGAGGGAAAAGTAATCCCTCTAGGCCTTTGATTGCCTCCCTCTGCAATCTGTCCTGAGCTGTCCTCTACCCTCCCTTATTAAAACAGCACTACAACTGACTCCTAAGCATAATGGGATGAAATTAACATCCCCAAGTCTAAACTATACTCCAGCATTGTGAGTCTGAAAACTAGGTTTTTACTAAAAGTCCAGATAAGTGTTATACTTGGCATGTAAAGGAGAGAGACAGAGAGATAGAAACAGACGAGCAGAGACAGAGACCAAGACTAAAACTACACTTGCACATGTAGGCACAGACTAATCTGAGCTCAGAGTGAATCAGCAGTGAACTAGATGTTGGACTCATGACAAAGTTGGCTTATTAATTAAAGCAGTATCTCCACCCATGGCTGCACAAGCCCAAATCAGAGCTGTCCAGCTCAGCATGTAGGGAGATTTGGTCAGTGTCAGCATACTTCTGTATAGGCAGAGTCAGGACAGAAGAGAAAGGAAATATATGCTAAGTTGCAAAATGGGACTGAAAATTCACTTCTAATGTTTTGGGTGAACAGCACATTCTGCTAAACAGTAACCTCTTTTCTGCATTGATAATTTATCAGCACTTCACCATTGTCACTGTTGCCCTTGTCACTTTTCTTATAATAAATTAATGGTGATTGGAAGTACACCTTCAAAAAATTTCTTTTTTGAAGAAGCACCTGTGAAACTAGGGTGGCCTTAGATTAGTCAGAAACACAAAACTCAGCTACCATTAGCAAACCCTTAAAGGAAATCCTGGTGTAAGTTTTAAGTGAGCCTGGTCCTGTTTAGAGAGTTTCATTGAAACCATGTGACATTCAATGCCTTTTGCAGTGTTTTACTTTGAAAGTTGAGTTCATTTACGCCCTAAATTAAAAAGGAACTACAACGCTTGGAGTCTTTATGAAGTGACTTGGACTGTAGTGGGCCCTCGAGTTGAAATGGGTGAGTCCCATACTCAGCCATACTCCACAGTTCTGTGGATTCGTTTTGCATGTGAACAACTGAAAGCCACCATGGCACTTTCACTGTCAGGAATGGAAGTCAGGTTTGCGTGTATTTTACTAGGTACAGCCAGACTTGAGTTCACTCCATCAACACAAGAAACTAGAAGTATGAGGCATGAACTAGGCCAGCCCAGCTGGGGGCTAGCTGCGTCAGCCTGGCGCCCCACCTAAGCTGACAAACCTTCACCAGACTCAGCTGGTTTGTACGAAATAAATGTGTCTACTACCCAAAAGCATTTCTTCGTCTTTTCTTAGTGCACTTGCCCTTGGCAATAGGAAATGAGCTTCTGCATTTTCCTAGATAAGTCACAAAGACTCTCTTGTCTTAAACTATCCCTGTGAAATGAAAATAATCATATTTATCAAAGTGCTTTGAGATCTATGTATGAGCAGTGTTGTATCACTGAAGAGCATCATCAATGATTAGATTATAAAATAAATCTGTAGTGCTGCTAATTGTAACTCTGTATATAATTCAGAGAGCTTTTAACAGTCTGTTTACCCTTCAAAGGAATATAGAACTTCCGTATATTATGAATAGTTCATAGTTCATAAAATTTTTGCTATTTTATATCTCGATATTTTTCTAAATTCATGTTTTGACAAAAAACAGTGCTCTTTCTAACTGTTCAGATTTAACCTCTTCCTACATTTGTATTGATCTTTGTATGTAAGGATTTTTGCCTTTCCTTTTCAGTTTAGTCACTCATACAAAACTTTCCAGCAATTGAAGCAGTTGCAGTTTTACTAAAAATCACCACACAATCATTTCCAGTGTCAGAAATTGCCTCTGATGAGAGACTTTGGGCCAGTCTTTCGCCCACAGTGCCCGCCCTTGCCACAGGGACACTGCAAAGGTCCCTCCAAGCAGTGCTGCCACAGTTCCATCTGAGCACAGGCCACAGTGTGGAAAGCTCCATATCTCAGCAAACCGGCTGGGGGCACACCTTACCGGGGACACCAGGGAAGGCCCTGCTTCAGCGCCGTGGCCATCCAGCCTGGCTGCTGCCCTGCCTCGCTTTCTGGTGACGTGCAGGGGGACAGATGGGGTCAGAGCGCTGGGCCAGGCCCTCCACGGCGTGTGAGGCCCAGATCCTCACAGTGAGGGGCCCGTCTCCTGCCCGCCCCGCCTCGGTTGATCAGGCCCGGCCTCAGACCCACAGGTCTGGTGGGACCCATAAATTAATTGTACTAATGAATTTTAATAGATCTTTTGACCTTTTTCTGGTATCCTCAGAGAAAAAAAAAAAAAAAAAAGTTATTAATTTAGACTCCTTCTGCTTGCCCTTGGGCTCCCTTCAGTTTGCATGATTCCCTCCCCACCAGTGCATCACTGACGTGTACACGTACTGACTTACACCATTGTGAAACGTCATTCCTGGCCTTAATCCAGCAAAACACTTAGGCACACACTTCACTTTGAGACAGGTTGTACACTAGGCCCAGATCATATGATTACTGCCCTAGGAACACAGCAAGCAAAGCAGTAAAAAGAAAAATGTACGTTAAAAGTCAGGGCTCCTGCAGCTTACAATACCGTGCTGTAGAACCTGGGCTCTGTGTCTGGATTTTTCAAAAGCTAAAGAAAAATCCTCATGAACATAAAAGACCCAGTGCTGTGTAAGCCCCTGGGTGTTCTGAGACAATGGTGGACCTCCATAAGTGGAAAGCCAGCTCTGTAAGAGGACTGTATGGTCTGGGGAGAAGCCATTGGGATTCAGCACATCTCTCTGAAGCTTAGCTGTGGCGGAGGGAAAGCTGGCATGTGATGCACTGGAGACATTTGGCAGATCCTCCTGTGTTAGCCCCTTTCTCTTCCTGTTGTGGTCTGAACGAATAGCCATTCTGCTGAATTTAACCTATTCCTGCCGAAGTACATAACCTGACTATTTACCCTAAAGCTAGATCTGAGTAGTATTTGTATAACTAAAATGTTTCGGTATGTTCTAAGCAGTGATGATTCATTTGTGATTTCTTGGCAAGAGTTTTATACAAGAAAAATCCCTAGTGTAATTAGTTGTACAACATTAATGTTGCCATCATCATAACTTATTTGCTCTCCCTGTCAATATGAATCTGCAAAATCATGTTTCATTGATATAAATTATATCTGCACAAAGAGGAATTGTTGCAGTAACTTCATTCACATAGACACAGGCAACTTAGAGAGTAAACAAATTGTTAAAAAGACTTCTAATATAGCCTCTTCTATACGCAGAATCAGGCTAGTAAACAGTTTAGGCTAGCATATCAGTAGAAGTCTGTCGCTGAAACCTGTATTGCGTATTTTTCCAACATGGTAACAGGTCACTTCCCAATTATCCATACTTTACATCACAATCCTGAACACAGTACGTTTCTTAATGAACAGCATAAGTACGGTAGCTCAGCGCCAGATTCCACTAGCAGGCGCCACCCTAAATAGAATTAAAATACCACAAATTAAAAGAAACTTTGGCAGAATTTAGCAGTAAACACTATTCCAGTAAGTATTTCTATTCTGTCATGCAAATACATTGCTTGTACAGCCTTTTTCTTAATCGAGACACAGGAATGTGACAACATACAGTGTGGTAAATGGCTTCAAGATATTACATATACAGGAAATTTTGTCAGCATTTCATTTAATTACGTGTTTTCCAAACACAGTTTAATATTTTTTTTCCCAATACAAATGTGTCTCAAGCTCCATCATGTCATTTTATTGTCATCTACTACTGCAGAACTCCAGTAAAGATAGTCAGAATGAAACAAGATTAATGCCTTTCCTCATCTAAATCTGAACAGTTTCTTCTTAGAAGTCTTATTAACTTCAGTGATTCCTTTTACACTAGATTCTGATTGCAATCAAAACTAAAGTGAAAAGTCCAGAAAAAAGAAATATATTCCAGAGAACTGTGTCCATGTCAAAGCACTTTATGAATGAAATAACCCTTATTAACTTTTTGAGATATCCTATTACTATTCTCATTATTGGACCTAAGGTAACAGTGATCAGTGAACAAGCCACCAATTCAATCCACATCCTCAGACTCCTCTTCATCTTAAGGTTTTCTTCTTCAAGAAAATTTTTGCTGACTTTTGAAGATCACAAATATTCAGGTATTCGACAGAAGATAAAATAAATTTCAAAACATTAGATGTTTTCTAAATCTTATTTGTAGGGGAAAAATAAAGTATGCATATGTTTTATTTTTATATAACAAAATTAACTGAGGAAGCATTAGAGAATTGGTACTAACAGGATATGTAGTACATTTATAACTATCAGGGCAATCTAGTGTAATGTTTATTTTCAGATCATCAAGACAGCCTGGAATGTCATCTTATACATGTAAAATAAATATAAAGGATATACCAAAATGTAGCAGTAACTTCTCTGACAAATCATGCTTTCCCTACATATTCTTATGTATGACTGGGCAGTTCAGAAACCTTCAAACTCTTATTTTGTTTGCTCTGAGGGAACATCTGTATTGACATATTCATAAAATAAAATGACATGCATAAAATAAGCATTTCACAAGATTTTTGTGTTGAACAATACTGGACTTGCTGTTGTAGCTGGTAAGATAAATCTCACATCTATCCCACCAGGCAACTGCTGGTACAAAACACAAGATACTCTTGCTATGAGGAAAAATATTAATAATGACTAGAGCTCTTTCTCTTGCCTTTATTCATGCAAAAATCTCCTTATCAAGGAGGGGAGTAATTTCACGAATTATTGTTACGGGCACATTGTTCTCCTAGGTATTGCTAGCCCAACACATATTTTTAATGACTGGGGGGGGGGGGGGGGTACTTTTGTTGAGCAGTCCATTGCCAGTTGGTGCCTTTTGTGGGTTTTTTTTTGTTGTTTTTGCTTTTTTTTTTTTTTTTTTAAACAATGTGCTTCTTTGAACTCTGATTCCCTGCCAATACTGTAGCAGAGTTTTAGAAACACTCGTGGCATCCTGTGCTTTCCCTGGGATTATCTATGAAGACAATTGTAAAATTTTGTCACTAGATGGAGCTTGAAGCTTCAGTCCTCAAGTGCTCATCAATTTAATTTCCTGTCACTTTAGCACGGAGTTCCTCAACCTTTCCAATCCCGTAGCTAGGCAACTTCTAAACCATTTGAGGTAAATTTGGTTGTATAATCTGTTGTATGTTTTAAGTCCTATTAGAAGTGGTTTTTTACATATTGAGTCATGTTTTCTGTGACTGAAGTTGGATAATGATCAAAGGGAAAAGAATAAAGACTTTCCACATGTGGGTCTGCAGTGTAGCTCATGTAGTAAATTGCTCCATGTTTGGCTCTTCTAATTCTCTACCAGATAAGCAGATTGATTGCAAAGTAAATATGGCAGTGCTGGTAAGAGAATGCTATTTGACATTATTGTCTGACTGTGGACATTAATCACCTGAATCAGTAGTCTCATATGCTGGTAGACTGATAGATAGGATAGCTGCGCATCAACACCCAGTGGCACACAGCTGGGTCTTCATCACGTCAATATAAACAGTCCTTATGTCTTAATATATTTAATGTGCATTAAAAAAAAAATTATTTCCTTTGTGCTGCAAGCTGCACCAGTTCAGAAAGCTTTTGGGAATATGCAGCCTCACATATGGTAGCGTGACGTTTACTCTTCCGGTGCCACATGGAGTGGAGGAGGAGCTGCCTCATACTAGCGAAGAGCTCTGTTGTGGTAATAACTTGACCTCACTAGGGAATAAGGAAATCTCCCCTGATTATTGCAAGACTCAGTAGGGCACACACAACTCCTTTCCTTGCAGGAATCCTCTTTCCCATGCTCTGTTCAAACATGGTATAAGCTTCACTGTAAGAAAAATGTGGCATATTGAATCTTGTACTAAAGCTTGTCCGGAAAGACCTTATCAGAGATCTTAATTTGCCTCTCACAGGTAGGTTGAGTTTTCTGAGCTTTTAATATCACTGGAAAGGTAAGGGAAACTTTCAAGAAAAACAACCTACCTTTATATTTAGGGCAGTAAATAATGTGCAGTGGTAAGATTAGGACTTTAACCTAGAATGTTCTCGCTAACGAATTATTCCCAGGGAAAACTTCTCCAGGCAGGTTCCAGAAGAAGGAGTGTGTTTGATACAAAGGGCGGAAACCTGACCGGCACAGAGCAGAAAGCATCCCACGAACAGGAGGATGGTCAGAAAACCTTCTCAGAAGAAAGCAAGAATATTTAACTATTGGTTTCAAAGCTTCTGCTTTAGCCTAACACATAGATTGAACTATTCATATGGGGGAAATCCTGACAGTAAACAGGTGTAGAGGTAGTAATTGGTAAGCGGTGCCTGGATTACATACACACTGTTTATGTAAGTATTTGGGGTCATATTTTTGTACAACAAAAATATTGCAGCAGTCAAGCTTGTAATTAAAAGGTTTTCATCTAATAAAAACTGACCTGAAAGGGAAGCAGCTCAAGTTACCAGGCAACGATTTTCAATGGATCAAGGCAAAACTAGATAGTGCCTATCTCTGGGGAGGAAGCTATGCCGATCTGACAACAGATACATTGATTCTCAGTGCTCTTTTATAATCTTTGACCACTCCCTTTGTCCTATCAACCATTAGTTCAATTAGAGAGTAAGAACTGCTTCTTGCAGTAGCAGAGTAAGGTGTATGTTCTGTAGAACCTTTATAAATTTTATCCCAAGTGAACTAGAATTTAGTCTATTCTTGAAACATCTAAGTGCACATGGTCTTTTCTGCACGTGCATTTTTGAAACTTTTACAGAAGTTAGTGTCATTGCAGAGAGAAATTTTACCATGCCTAATTTCTCTTACTAGTTAAAATGATGTAAAAGTTTGCATAACAAATGAGGCCTATACTGCATGATTTTGTACTTTTAGCATATGTTGCACTTATATACAGGATTCCCTTTGACATCAAAGGCCCGTGGATGACAGTGCTGTCAAGACTGGACCTATGACTTCAACTTTCATTTTCTGTATTCTCTAATAAGATACCAATGTTTGTGGTATAAATCCCTGATGATATCAGGGCTACTTTTAATTGTTACAAAGTCTAGTAGAGGGCATATAGAATAATTAAGTAGTAGACGTTCTCCTTTTTTAAGTAATAAATATCTTAGCTTTCATGAAACATTCTGTTTGTAAAAAGTCAAAGGCATCAGTATGCTTGAGTGCCTGAAACTCTACCACTTTAAAAAAGAACAATTACTTCATATGTTAGCTTGAAAGCTATTAAAGTATCTGGTCCATTATACAAGCCCCAGAATAGTACATACAGTAAGATTCAAGCACATTAAATTATGCTTAGATAGGGTAGATTTTCCTGAGACTAGTCCTGATTGTAGTTTGGGCAACAGAATTAGTGGAGTTTATGAAGTGCACACTTACAGATACTGATTTATAAATTAAGTGTATTTCAAGCACTTCTTTATTTACAAGTCTCATGTTGCAAATACAGTCTTATTGAATATTTCATACACTGAAGATATGTCTTAACAAAGATATGAAGATGCGTCTTTGAGGGAGCAGAAATTTGTGTCAACATAGCAGTACATGTGTTACAGGTCCTGCTGGGAGGTTGATGGAGGCAGCTGTTCCCTTTAGTCTTGGTGCTCAGATTTTGATTGAACCGGTTTTGTATAAACTTTGTACACTCTGAACACACAGACTAAGGTGAGACCTTCCTTTCTTGTGTCTCTTGCAGTCTCCTCCCTATTCTGAGATTTTTTGTAAACCAACAGTTTCGCAAGAGTTGAAAGCCTTTAAGATTTGCCAAGGAGACTCAGTATCTTCAAGCTGAAGCACTAATACCTTTGCCTTACTACCCAGTCTCTCTCCCATTTCACTCTTCTTTCATCTTTGTTAGTTTTTCCTTTGAAAAGACTGACTACTTTTTCAATTTATTTAGTTGACAAATCTACAGTTCAAGCTCCAGTTCTTGCATTCTCACTTACTGTTTTATTTCTCTGTCGCCTTTACAACTCTTCCCATAAAAAATGAGAACAATAACAAAATTCAGAATTACCTTCCCTCTTTTCTTGGCTTAACTTCTCACTATACTCTTTCTACACTTTCATCATTTGTCTCTTATGCTGAAATAAAAGTCTGATACCTGATTTCTCTTCCAATTTCTCTATGCAGCCCAGCTCATGCATACTATCTCACAGAATCTCAGAATCACAGAATCATTCAGGTTGGAAAAAAAGCCTTGGGATCATTGAGTTCAGCCATCAGCCCTACTCTACAAAGTTCTCCCCTACACCATATCCCCCAATATCACATCCAAATGACCTTAAACACATCCAGGGATGGTGACTCCACCACCTCCCTGGGCAGCCTATTCCACTGTCTGACCACTCTTCCTGTGAACACTTTTTTCCTAGTGTCCAATCTAAACCTCCCCTGTCACAGTTTAAAGCCATTCCGTCTTGTTCTGTCACTAATCACCTGTGAGAAGAGACCAGCACCAACCTCTCTGCAATGTCCTTTCAGGCAGCTGTAGAGAGTGATGAGGTCTCCCCTCAGCCTTCTCCTTCTCACACTGAACAGTCCCAGCTCCTTCAATCTCTCCTCATAGGGTTTATTCTCCAGGCCCTTCCCCAGCTTTGTTGCCCTCCTCTGCACTCGCTCCAGCACCTCGATATCTCTGTCGTATTGAGGTGCCCAAAACTGGACACAACACTCCAGGTGTGGCCTCACCAGTGCAGAGCACAGGGGGACCATCACCTCCCTGCTTCTGCTGGTCACACTATTTCTAATACAAGCCAGGATGCCGTTGGCTTTCTGGCCACCTGGGCACACTGCTGGCTCATGTTCAGCTGCTTGTCAGTTAGAACCCCCAGATCCTTCTCTTCCACACAGCTCTCCAGCCACACCTCCCCAAGGCTGTAGCGATACATGGGGTTGTTGTGGCCCAAGTGCAGAACCTGGCACTTGGCCTTGTTGAAGCTCATCCCATTAACGGTGGCCCACTGATCCAATCTGTTGAAGTCTCTCTGTAGAGCCTCCCTATCCCCACGCAGATCGACACTCCCACTTAACTTGGTGTCATCTGAGAACTTACTGATGATACCCTCTATGTCCTTACCAAGATCATCAATAACGATGTTGAACAGAAATGGTCCCAACACTGAGCCCTGAGGAACACTTCCTTCCCATCGCACCTATTCCCACCTTTCTTATTTCTCTATTTTTCACTCTTGTTCAATATCTCACACACAACATAGGCATGTGTATGTTTCCCATCAAAAACCCCTGTTTTGTTTCTAGTTGCTTCTCCAACTGCTTGCTGTCCTTCATCCATTATTGCTAAGCTCAACAAATGTTCATGTATTATATCTAAACAATTGAGGCTTTATACTTTTTCTTCCAGTTCTGTGCTAGATATTCTCTAGTTTCTTGCCATGACACTCTGGGCAAAGTGCTCCCAGGTAAGCCTGTATTTACATCTTCCTAGCCAAAACTTAGGATTGGTATTAAAACCCCATTCTTTATGACTTGACTGTTTTTTATAATATCACCATGTGTCTCTTGAAATCCGGTCCTCCACTTCTTTGAGACAGGTATAGTGAGCGTTCCTTTGAACTGCATTCTCTCAAGACATTCTTCACATGTTCTCACCAACAGACTTTTCAGAATTCAATTTCTCTTTTCACTTTACACATCAACTAGTGTCAGTCTAACACGAAAGCGCAAATTCAATTACTTTTCTTCACTGATGCACTGATTATCTGCCCTTTGTTTACTACGAATTTATTTCTTACCCAAACTAAAATTTCACCCTGGTGTATCCATGGAGGTTCAGCTCAAGCTTAACATGATCAAACCAGAATTTATTATTCCTTCCCCACAGTCTTCCTACTTCCTCTGTCATTCATCCTGAGCAATGCCACATCCTGCCTGTTCAAGCTGTTAACCTGAGCATTTTTTTCAATTCTGACCTCTCTGTTTTCATATTAGTTCAGTGATTAGGTTTTGTTCATTCTTTCTGCATAATTAACATAATGCCAGTTAACATGTCCATGCACAAAGAAAACTCTTGTCCCTGTTTCCATCACGTTGTATTCATTTTTTGCTTTCAGCCATCTCTCATGCTTTTCCCTGTGCAGGTTTTTACAGCTGAGCACCTACACAGGATGGTTTTGAAAAATCATCTCCCTAGTTCAGTACTTGACCATGTCTAAGCTTCTGTACTAACTCAAATCATTTACATAGAGTTTTCAAGTTCTTCATAAATTCTGCCTCTCAACCTGAGAAATTGGGATCCTGCCTTTAACCAGTCCATGACATTAGCTTCTATTTGACTCAGAACCATTTCAAACATATTTACATATTAGTGTTTTCTCTCATGCTGCTTCTCATGTTTGAGAGGAAGTCCCCATGGCCATCCAAATATGGTGATATATGCTAACATATTTTCCTCTTTCAAAACTAGAAAAGGTGAGATGTGGTTCACTGGCTGAAACTACAATCTGTCTTTCTGAAGAATAGTCTGTTTCACTTATATTTCTGTTATCTCTTATTTAATCTTTACATTGTAAACTGGGGAAAGGTATTGTTTTGAGTTTACATTTGAACAGCATCAACTGGGACGTGGTCTTAGACTAGGACTCTTACACCTCACAGCAATATAAATAAACAGCTGTGGTAATATATTTTTATGCCAGAAAGTGGTGTCTCAAGCCTAATTCCTTGTGGGACACTATGTGCCATCAATACAAATGTGAAATTTGGAAAGTTTTCAAAAAGTGGCTTGTCCTGAAAAATCAAAGGGAGAAGCATCGATTTCACTTTGTCATTATATCTGTTTTCTGCATATTGAAATTGGAAGGCTGCAGAGGAAGTTTAGCTTCCTTTGTATTTCCTGTTGTGCTGATATCTCAAAGTGCATAGAGTAGCAGAGCTGACCAAGGAAAAGACAGAGGGAAAAGCCCTTTTCTGGCAGTAAAGGTTACAAGCTTTATACTTTCCAGGAGTAAAACTAATATTTAGATTGATTTATTGTTTTCTGAGCTTTTTTGTATACACTATACATGTTCTAATCAGTATTCATGCTGCTATGATTATTATATCACAGTTTTAAAAGTTAATACACCAGATTTTGCATTTATATTCGCAAGTGTTAGTTACACAGATCTGATTCTAAAACAAATTAAATCTGACTAGTTTATACAGATTTCTATAATCTGTAGAATCAATCACTTTCAGTGTAAAATGTCACATACACTCAGTAAACTGCATATGAATGATAGATCACCAACTATTCATAAAAATGCATCCAGAGTAGAATTTCAAGTGATGAACACTATTTAAAGTTGCAGCTTATCTACAAACTAAGAAAATCAGACATTGAATGTATGCATATCTGTATATGTTTTTATGGTTTATATAAATTCTTGCTAATGAGGCTGCATTTCTGAGAATAAGAATAATCTCAGCACTTTTTTCCAGGTGCATTTAAGCAATGCCATCCTATGTTATGACATGTTAAAGGCTTCTATTTTAAGGATTGTAAATATGGAAAATCCATTATCATCTTTTATATATCTATCTGCTATTATGGGACAGTCTAAAGTAATTTATTTTTTTCCAGAAAAGGGCGAAAATACAAAATGTTCATATCATTCTCTTGGCCTGTTTCTGTGTCAGAGCTGCCCAAAATACATACTGCATTTGCCATCATTTATGCTGTTAACATATTTATACTAGGAAGACTTTGCATTTGTTACTTGCGTCTTGACCAACAGGATGTGATTTGGCAAAGGCATTTGTTATAGATAATAGGGAACTGGCAAGTGTCATGACAGAGGCATGGGTTATAGCCTGTTGCTTTTGAATTGCTCCTCCATCTTCTTTATGCACTGTCTTCCCTAGAACTGAGTGGAAAAGAAGATTGTAGTTTCCTTTTGTCTATGACTCAGAAGCCCAGCTCATGTTTAGCTGTCGTATTTCCTGCTTTCTTATAAAATATTTTCAAATTGTAGATTTTGAAAATATATAAACAGATGAAATCATGCCCAGAAATTATGAAGCTCCACAATTTTAGGCATAGCAACCTTTAATGAATTGTGGGTAGACGACTTGGCAGAAAATAATAGCTGGTTATGTTGTTTTGGGAAGAGAACCATTATTCTAGGTCATTGCTAAATCAGAAAAGTTGTAAGTAGGGTCTAGTGGAAAGGAAAAATGCCTTAAACGTAAAAGACCCATCTATTACTAATTTTAATGCCTTTATTACAGTGACCAAAGAAGTTGGTGTCATAATTTTTTCTTGTATGAGAAGACACTTTAATTAAAAATTTTAGGAGAAACTTTATACATCTGCAAGAATGAATGTAAAGATTCTGTGGGATATTTCTAAAAAGATTTTCAGTAATCTAGGTATGTTATAGCAAAAGAATGAATGAACGATTGTGCATCTTCCTTCATATAAAAATCTGGAACAATCTTTTCATGTTCCAAAAATTATGAAGTACCACCTGGCATTCAAGTTTATGAGATTCTTGAAAGGCTGAATGAAGTTAGCTTTTCTCTCAGTGAAGCACAAAATGTTTACTCATTACTGAGTATAAGGAATTTTTCCAAGATGGTCTCAAGTGCTTACCAAAACTTTAAGGTTTGCCAGTGTTAACTAATTCTGAAATGTTTTCACCCAAGTCAGATCATTTCTAGAAACCAAAATACAATGTTTAACAGAATTTTTTTCAGTTCTCTTATTTAGTCAATTTTCAATACCATTGAGTAAAAGCATAAGAAAATCACATGATGTGCCCTAGTGTACACGTGAGTTATTATCTTGGTTGGGGTTTCAACCAGGGAAGCTTCTGCCTGCTAGTCTTGCTTTTACCAGGAGATCGTATGACATATGATGCATATAAGGTTCATTTATCAGTGAGCTGTCACACTACAGGAATCCTCTCATCTGAGGAGCACTTATAAAAAATAAACACTTTAACATAAATGCCATCTGAAAAATCATCTACTTTTTTGGTTATCCTAGCAAATTAATTCAAATTGTTTGAATACTTTATGATGCCCTCACTATGATTTACAAATATTCTAACAAGTTTGGAAAGAGATTAAAAAAGGATAGAAATAATAAGTGCTAAAAATTAGATTAAGTAAATCAAAATAAATCTTGTGATGAAGTGAGTACTTTTTTTTTTTACTGTAAATGTGGTCAGAGCTATACTTAGACTATGTTTAAAGTGTATTAGTTTAACTGCATTTGGTCTTGCTGTTATATCAGTTTATTGCAGAAATATTACAATGATGGGAGATGTGTACCATATTCACCATACAGTGATATTAGACCAGTCTATGAACTTATTTTTCAATACACTAGTCTTGTAATACTTCTGCGTTATTTCCCCCAAATATAGCAGTGGACAGGTTCCTTTTTTCAATATTACAAGTAATACCAACCAAAGTACACACATAATAACACAATATTTAAAGTATGACTGGCAAACTTACTGTGATTTCACTCCCTCTGTAACGGGTACAGCTGTTACAGGTGGAGAGGAGGGATTAGGATGTGGATCACTTGTGTGTATGTCCTTGACACTATGTAAGGAAAATGGCTCCTTCTTAGGAGTGTTTACAGGCACTGAAGCACTAAAGCTCTCAAATGAAAATTTGGCTTTTCTTAAACCAAACTGAAATCTTGTTCTAAGGGGGGGGGGGGGGGGGGGGGGGGAAGATGGAGGGTGCAGTGAGTAGTGTATCATTAATGGTGAATAATATGGATATTATTTGACATCCACATAATATAACAGGACCTACATTTGATTTAAATAGTATAAAATTTTGAAGCTACAATTAGATCATCAATTCTGAGCTCTTTTCATCAAGACATCATAAGGGTTAATTTTTATGCATGTATTTTCACCCTAATATTTATAAATTGGGGGGGGGGGGGGGGAAGGATCTATAGGAAATGTCTAGTTTAATAGTCCACTATTTTTTATTCTAGTAATTATTTAGCTTTCTTTATCAGATTAAATGCCTGTTTATAGTTAGTATTGTCTATCAATGTATTTTTTACACATCACAGTCATGTCTTCTCTCCAGCTTCTTTTTGATAAGCTAAATAGATAGTTTAAATCTGTTATTGTCAGTCATGTTTCTTACCCCTCAGATAATTTTTCATGGGTTTTTCTGGATGTATCCTTTCCAAATTGAAAAGATATATCCTACAGTATACTATGCATGGGCAAACAGAGCAATCAGATATGACCCAAAAAGGTTCACCTATGAGCGAGTAAGAATTAGATGTAGAGCATAACAAACATGCAATATAACATTAGTATACATGTTTTTGATTTCAGAAGTCTCAGCTCTAGTGGAGTCTTTTTTTTTTTTTCATTTAAATGGATCTTTGGGAAGAAAAATGCTGCAGTTGGCCCTCTTCTAATTCAAGGCTTTGAGAAAAATGGCATTAAGTTAGCCACTGTAGATGGGGAAAAATGAACCAAGATCTAACAGTGAAGCCTAAAGCTTAGTGCAGTAGTTGTATAAATCCCTAGATAGCACAGTCAACTTGGTATTGCAGTATTTGCATTGCAAATATTAGTCCAAAAGGGACTGTTAACTTGGAGTGGAACACATTTACCTGTCTGCCCATGGTAAGGGTGTAGGGGATTTCTGTGGTCCAGGTTTCTGAGAAAAATGTGTAGAACCCAGATCATTCTAATCTGCCAAAACTGAATCAATAGTTCTATAATATGATGAGAAGAGACATAATGAAAGAGTTGATTTTTTTTTTCTCTGTTCATCTTACATCATTGTATTCTGTTGGAATTTCATCATCTCTTCACTTACTTGATCACTAGTAGTTTAATTTCTTCCAGTACTGGGATTTTTTAAATATCTGCCCACCTTTACTGTGGAATTTAATAACCATAAGAGTGTCACCAGTAGTTGGTGTCTTTGCAGACTGCTTTCATCTAAAATGAAGAGTTTATCCAGGATTATTCACTCACTGAAGCCCTCCATGTTTTACACGTGTAAAAATTGCTTTTGATGGATGATCTGAAATAGTTTTCTGTTCATAACATTGGAGAAGAGAAACATTTTACTGGCATCTAAAAGATATTACTTACTGTACATTCAGTGCTAGTGAAAGGAAGGACAAATTGACAGAAGAGTATCTCAGAGTCTATCAGGGTATCAAGGTCTTACTGGTACAAAGATGGATTTGCAGTTTTGATGTATGTGTCTGCATAAACTGGACCCTCCAAGCAAAAGAGAAGAAACAGATGCTGTATTATGAAATGTAAAATTGCTACCACATTGTGAGAATATTGGGAGCAAACACATGAGAAATAATATTTTTTTTCAACTACACAATGTTATACATAAAGATTAAGTAACATACTCAAGTTAGGATAAGTCTAAGAGAGGTAGAAAGAACACCAAAAGATCCTATATCTTCCTATTTGGCTTGAACAAGAATCTTCACTGCATCTTCAAGAGTATAGATGTTTATTTTATTTCGAGTGACAAAGATCATGAGGCTAGAAAAATACACAGCATATTTGTGGCATGTATTTTAGAAAACCAGCTGTTTCTGGTAATGTAGATGCTGCAGAAAAAGCTGAAGAAAAAGATCAAAGAAATGGGAGAGAGTATCATTAGCTAGATTGCCTATGTAGCAGAGTGAATAATAAATGTCAAGTAATGATAAAGACCTCTAGTATAACGAGGCACAAATACAGGTCTATTGTGATTATAGCCAACAATCACTGTAAAAAATGCGTTCTAACCAGGTTTTGAGTAAAAGTAAGCCTTATCGACCAAGCTGATTGTTGTTAGATGATCTTCAAGATAGTGCTTTTAGGAGCATGTATTAGATTCAACGAAAGATTGCCTGTGGCTCCGCTGTAAATGTGTTTTAATGTCACTCTGCAAATGATCCAGTGGTTTACACAAGCTGTCTGCCAAAATGCAACTCTTCTACCTTATACATTCTGAATATTTGGATATTCATAGACAATACAAAGAAAAGATTCAGACTGGCAATTTACAACATGCCACTGCCATTTACTAATCTTGATTTAAACAAATTGTTTGACATACTGGTAGAAAGGGCTCTGTATATCAAAGGTGAAAAAATAATACAGATTTTTGCAGATAAATACAGTCCAGAATATATTTATAGCATTGCAGTAACTAACAGAGAACTGTTACATTTTATTTGATAATCCAGCTCTTATAAAAATCTATGATCATCACCATTTGCTCTTAAAATCAGGCATTAATGCAATGTTTCCATATGTTTGTGTTTTGATAATCTGTGCAAGTTATGCTTACTGTGAACAATTTAACACACACACACACACACACAAATAAATTAAAGTGAAACAGCAGGTTGTAAAATTGCATATTTGAGAAAAAAAATAATTCTATTTTAGGACTTTTCATCAATATGTCATGCACCAGTCTTGTTAATATGGTGTACAGCACAGCAAATTAAGGATGGAGATGAGTAAGGCCAAAATGTCTTCACACACCTGTTAATTACCTCTAACAGTTTAAGCTGAATATTCCACTAATGTTCAAAAATATTTCTCTATAGAATAGCAGAGAAGTGCCTGGCACTCCTCTCTCCTCTGCTGAAAGGAGTGAAACTCTGCCGTGCTTACTGGAGTTATTAAATAAGCTTGGAATTAGCATGTATAGTTTGCATACAGCTGACGCTCTTATATACATGTGTATGTACACTTACATACAAACACACACAAACATATATGTGAGCAAATGGAAGAATGGGATGAGTATTAGAAATCATAATCATTCTGGGCTGGGACTGTGGCAGTGCAGTACTCAGGATTTGTCCCTTAACCCAAAAGGCCTTAGTTTATTTGAGATCAAAATCTTGATTTCATTTGTTGCCTTAACAATTGTTCTGTATTAACAACTGGAACAAAGATCTTAAAAAGCACAAAATACTTTTTAAAGTAGGGTAATTTGAACTATTTCCTAATAGTATTCCAACAAACATTATTGCTTTAATAGCTATAGCCTTTTTTTATAGGACTTCATTATGCTATGAATTTACTCAACACATTCTCAAGGGTAATGAATAAGATTCAGTTAAATATCTGTGGTTAATGACCCATGTCCATTGACAAAGGTTAAATGTGAAACATAGCTCCCTTTTTTCAAATCTGAAAGCATAATACCATGTTTTCCAAAACCATGAAAATGTAAAAGCTTATTTTTTGCCACAGGTAGCTTTGGAATAAATACAGATTATACACCAATTTTTTTGTTCTGTAAATGCAACACAGTGGATTTTCTGATGTCATCAGGCTTCTAGTTTTCAAATGGGGACTCCAGATCTTAGGCTGACTAATTTAGCGAATGCTGAGAAATTAGTAATCTTTTAGATAACTCTGGTCCAAGCGATTGCAAGTATAACAGAACAGAACCTTTACATCACATATTATATCTATTTGTGAACTGAAATACAGGGACTCTGTGGAATAACTGACTAATGTTTTCTGTGCTGCCTAACAGGCTATCACTGTCTTTTTACTCTGACACAAAGTTTTAGTGTAAATTAGAGTGATTCACATAGTCTTTCTGCATTCTGAATTCCCTGTGTGTAAAATGGTGATGATACTTCATTTCACCCACACATTACTTAAACTCCAGACTGTTCAAGGCAGGACAGTATTATCACAGCTTTCAACAAAATTGCATCACTTTTTTTTCCAGTACAACTAATAGATCATTCATTTAACTGGATTAATTAACTGAATGACTGAAAGTGGAATGCATCCCCTCTAATTTTAGTAATCTAAATTTAGGCATTGAGTCTAAGGTAGTCATCTGCACTTCTGTAGTAAATGAAGAGAGGTAGAGACTCCCAAAGGGTGATTCATCCCATCCAAAGATAAGTGTCTGGCATAGATGGAATGAATTGCCATCTCTCTCTTCCCTGTCCCTACCGTGAGCAGAGACAGCTGGTTGACTACATATGTACCTTTCCAAAGATGTAAGTAGTTGAAATGACTTGCATTTTTGAGTACACTTTTTAAAAATACTGTCATTAATCTTTCTCAGATTCATTTGTAGCAGATATAAACCCAAAGAAGAGTTTCACCAGCTTAAGCTTTCAGACAACACATGGTTAACATTTAAGTGTATCAGTGTTGACAGGAGAAATATATACTGCTTTGCTGAATGAGTGTAATGGATAACTGAGTTGAGACCTGCCTTATCTTCACTTCTGCTTTTGAGAAACAGAAGTCAACACAGCCAAATACGTTTTAAACTTCTACTTCTTTGCATATTTACAACACATACTAATTGTAAAAGATGAAACTACTAACATTACTGAAAATCTTCACCTACTAAATGTCACTATATGCCACTGTGTTAGTTAATAAATCAAGGTTAAAAAAATTAGTTGATGCATCCATATGAGGTATGAAATTTGGTGGTGCATTCTGAAGATCTATGTTTGCAGGATTTCTTAGTTTTAATAACTTTAAGTGGTTGCTCAGTGGTAATTTTGACATTAACAACATCCACCTATCCTGCTGAAAATATTTTTACATTATAAGAAATAAAGAACGAAAACATTTTTGCTGTTTAACTGTATCAAAAGCTATAAATACATAACACAATATCCCATCATAAAAGTATATTCAATACACTGGAGGACAGATTATTACAATTATTGTGCTGAATGTATGAATATTTGTGTTTTCATCACCGATACGTTGATTAGTACAGTTTTAAGCTCATACTTTTCTGTACATTTCAGTCCATTACTAATGCGTAGGAACGTATTGCTTTGCAAGGAATGGACACATCTGTGTTTCAAAGCTTCAGGTTTACTTTGGGTACTAAAAATGCAGTCACCTACCACAGTACTGAAATTCATTTTTGCTTGAGTTATCCAGCCATATCTTGTGTATATCACTGCAGAGACTGTCTCCAAATTCCTGTTTGAGCTTTTGCATAAGTGCATGATATCTTTGCTTAGTGATAATTATGTGGAATTGGTTTCACATCTTCTGAAACTAGATGGTAATAGTACACTTTGAATCAGTCATCAGAGCTCTACAGAACATATTGAAGTCTGCCATTGCTGAAAGAGATGTGGTAAGAGTTCTTATTGCCCAGACTCTAAAGTATGGACTCTGATCCCTTTGCATAAACATTTCTTTTGCCTACAGAAGATCTAAAGAAGTTAAAGATCAAAACTTGAATAAAACAAAACAAAACAACAAGAAACAACACCCAACAAAAAACACCAAACCAAAACAAAAAGGCCATGCAGTCCAGTCAATGCTCTCTGACTCCTGAGACATAGTACTGGTTTCTGTGTGAGTTTGTCCAACTCTTTCTCCCTGATTGGGCAAGACCTTTCATTGTCAAACCCAAGGCAGCACACAAGAATGTATTTGTCTTTACCACTAAGTGTGACTAACTTTTCATTTCAAACATGGAAATGTATGCAGCAGTAGATAGGTAACGCTCATGCATGAGGTTCTTACATCCCTCAGAGCTGTCTTTCGTCAGCTTGAAGTATATTACATAGAAGCTCACTTGCTGTTACAGAACTGTCATGTATTCTGTGTTTATAAACTTTTTTCATTCTTTAAATGAACTCGGTGAGGCTTCTCTCCGTTATTGCATTTTTTGATCTGATGTTACATTCCTGAAACAAATCTGATATTAGGTCTTGCATCTCTTTTTCCAGTAAATGTCAAACACCGTTCAAGTTCCATGGCTTTCTGTACCTTTACATAGTACTAAATGCTAAACAAATGCTTCGTATTCTCCAGATGTGTCATGAACACTCTTTGCTCTCTGAACCAGACTCACTCCATCAAGAATACAAAAAGCATGGGGACAGTTTCAGTGGAGATGTTCTACTATTTCTCTAGTTATGTTTGCCTTGGTTACTTTTTGTAGTGATCCATATATTTCTAGCATCAGGTAGAGGGTTGGTAGTTCATACCAGTAATTATGTAATTATCTAATATGCAAGTCTGATCTTTGAACAGAATTATCATGTTTTCAAGTAAATTGCTGTCTGCTTTGAATATGCTGTTTCGTCTCCTCACATTAGATTGTTTGGCCATCTGTTGCTTTTGATTTGGCTTTTTTCAACTCTCTTTAATGCTGCAAGAACATATTTATGGAAAGTTTACCCATCAACACGTTTTTCAGTATATGTTTCAGTACATGTTTCAGTATGTATTTCCCTGTGACACCAGCAATACTAAATGCTCCTCCAAACTCAGATTTCAGCTTGTAGTAAACAATTTTGTTCAGAAATTTTATCTCTTGAGTTTTATGTGGTACCTTACATGCACCTTGTCTTTCTATGAGTTAAATCAATATTATCAGAAAACTAACAAAAATGTGGGGTTTTGATTCATGCAAACAGGTCATAATATGCAGTATTGTCTGTCTTCTGAGAATATTCACTGTCTTCTCCCATGTTCCTTTTGTTCTCTTCATCTTGGTGTACAAAACCATAATAAGGATACAGCCATCAGCTGTTTTGCACAGCTCTTTGTACTTGTGCATCTACACAGTGTACTGTGTTTAACTATCTCTTCATGAGTCTGTCTTCCCTTCCTTCCAGAAGAAACATTTCATCTCACTTACTCTTGAACTCGATGGAGCCTTTCTTTGTCTGTGTCTAACCTGAAGTATGTTCCACAGCTTACCCAACAATCCTGGTCCCGAAGATATTCAGATCAAGGTCTGGAATGTGCTGTGGTTTCTAGCCTATACACCTGTATTTCCTTCCCAAGGAAACCAAAGTATGGAAGAAGTGGAAAGAGGAAGGTAGTATTACTGTTGTTGAACACACACTCGGGAACTGAGTCATGAATTTTATATCTCTTCTATGATCATGTGTCTGCTAGCCCCACCTACACTGTTCAGCTCAATAGGCATGACAGAAATTATGTATATTTTATGCTGTACAAAAAATAATCACCCCATCATTAAGAGAATTAATACTAGCAAATGAATATTATGGAATCGAGTTACCATTTTACACCTTGGAAAATCTGTAGATTACATGTAAGACTCCCCTAAACTATGCTATCATCAACCCTGTCCACCTCAAACTTTATCCCTTTCAATACTAATAATCACCTGCCTGGTTCCTGGACTATGTGAGATTCATAAATTCAATGTTCCAGCATATTTTCTCACATTTTATTCCATCCAAATCCCACTTTCCAAAGGATGTTTGCTGATCAATGGAACAAAGGTAACATTTCCTTTTATTAAAAAAGTGAGTTCCGAGCCAACATTATGTATTTGTAGGAATCATTAAATGACATAAATTTGTATTTATTCACATCCTTGTAAATTCTCCATTACAAGATATTCCACAAATATACGTATTCTCATCCTGTGAGTAACAGCACCTTTATAAAGCTCTCTCTCAGTGAGAATGGATTGCTATACTGTGCAGATTCAAATTATGCAGTATATATTAGTAAGAACTGAGACAGTTAATGAAGCGGACGTCCTTCAGTTCCTTGGCTCTGAGTAATTTCTGAACTGCACATAGTACCGAAACAAAAAAAGTCACCCTGAATGCAAAAGTAGACCAGCTAATAAAACTAACTTAATAAGGAAACATATTTCTTTGGATGAAGAAATGTGAAGAGATAAGTTGTACCTAATCAAAGTCACCAAACTATAATAGCAACCTAGGCATATTAGTATGCAGAGATGTTCAACAGATATGGAGAGTTAGTTATAAGAAAAATGCTGTCTTGAAGCACTCAAAGAGGCAAGCAATATGGTGCTGCTAATGTACTAGATCACACAATATTAAATTATCCATGGATACTTCGAATTCGGACCATAGTATCTTTCTTTCATCAGAAGTGGAGGACAGTACTTTTTGCATACAGGCATTAATAATAATTAATTGTCAGTATACTCACAGAGGAGATGATGACTTTGGCCTTAATCCCTGACCGTGGAAAGTTTTGCCTTATTTATTATTACTATTCCTCTTTCATTTATAGAAGGAGAGTATATTTATAGGAGAAGGCAGCTAACTCAATTATTCAATTGTAAACTGTATCCAAGATGGCAGATTCTTTTTAAACTAAAAAAAATGATGCAATTTAAAAATTTAATACAGGGATGGGAGAGATTTTATTATTCCAGGTAGCCATTCTGGAGTATTTGACAAATATAAACAGAAAATATAAACAGAGAAACAGAGTCTAGTAAAAAATCTGATTTTAAAGAAGCCTATAAGGTTTGATGAAGCATGCACTGTGACCACCAGAGCAGCTACTGAGAAAAGGTTTCTGGAATCAGTAGTTGAGATTATTCATACCTTGTAGCTGTGCAGTATATTTCTATTCTCTCCAGATAGTTTAAAAAGGATCTGTTAATACTGTGTGAGCTGTTCTTTAAAGGTATCAGATTATGGTTTCTTAAAAAAAAAAAAAATAAATGTAGACACTACACAAATTCAGATATTTGTTTAGCAGAAAATAAATCCAAGAACATCATGGATAGAAAATAGTATTTTGATCTTGATGGCTATGGATACATATAAAACAAAGAAAATCTAATTATTGCTTGGATCCCAAGGGTTGACCTTACTGAACAAAGTGTCGCATGTATTGTTTGGATACTGTAATTACAAACAACATCACAGAAGACAATCATGGGTTTGTATATTGCTGTTGCTTCAAGACAGACATGCTGTCTTAAAAATAGGAGGCACAGGAAGGGAGAAGCTCACAGTTGCTTGAGTAGGGTTTGAAGCAGGCAGTCTCCAAAGCAGGCTGAAATAACTTTAGATCAGGACATCATACCGTTAATATTAATGACTTTACCAATGTCTTGAAAACTGTATTCTTGGATGTGTAGTGCCCTTAAGAAATTTTCTGTATTACGACTTTCTGTGTTATTGTAGATTTGGCTACGCAGGGTATTTCTCACAGTGAGGGAAGGGAAGGGTAAAAGAGGACTGTCTACTGTAGCCATTTTATACCAGCTTTGCCAAAACAGAGTCCTTCTAAAATCTTTTCAAACATCACACCTGCCTGCCAAAAAATTCTGGAGAATAGAACAGATTCCTTTTTTTTTTTTTTTTTTTCCCTTCTGTATGAATAAGCACACTGGGATTTAAAAAAAAAAAAAAAAAAAAAAAAAAAGCAAAAACTGTCATGATTTACTGCTTTAGATGATGACTATTAAAAAACCATTTTCCTTTTTTCTTGGAAATGTCATAATTCCTTTGGAATATATCAGCCATACAATGAAACTATTTTAACCAAAATCAAAATATTTTAGCCAAGGGATGAGACATTCAGAGATGTAATAACTTACTTCCAAGGCTCAGGCCTTATCATCATAATTAATATTTAGAGTACTTCAAACTGTTCATCATTCTTCAAAGTATTTGAAAATTCTTCTCATTGTAAACAATATGACAACTTTCCTTGCTAAAGGTCACAGCAGCTAAACTCCTACTCAGTTAAATTTTCCCTTAAGTTATTAAGCTGTAACTTTAAACATACATTGCAGCAAGAACTGCATTACATAATGTCTCTCTTAGTCTTACAACTACAATTCTGAGACAACACCTATTCAAAATATGAAACAGGAATTATTTTATTTTCTCTGACAGTATAGCAGACTGAAGAGAGAAGTCTTCAAGTCTGTCTGTTTAAGAGTGTGATCTGCATCCCTCGTTACTAATTTAGCATCAAGCAAGATGATGGTTTAATTAGAAGCAGCACATTGCCTTTGATAAACAGATGTTCCCTTTATTTAACTGCTGCCCACAAAGTTAGCAGAAACAGATTTTTTTTTCTTTGTCACAGCCTGTTATTTTCCGGCCTCTGGTCATTGCATCCAGATATAGTTCCCATAAGCAAAACATTCCCAATTAATATGTATTGCCATAAATATTAGTTCATCCCTGCACATCTTTATAATTTCCTTAAAGCTCTGTAGCTAAGTTGAGCTTCTCTGTCAAAGCTGTATGAGTAACAGTCCAATAAAGCCACACCTAGTTGTCAGTGGACCAGGATTTGGGTAAACATGGTCCAACCCAGCACTCATGTGTCCGGTGACTTGGTAAACAGTGAAGCATTCAGAATTTTAGGGTCCTACCTGCTGAGTGAATAAGACCCCACCTTGCTATTATTGCTGCAACAGCAAGATAAACAAAAACTCAACACACAGCTCAAAAGAGCTGCCATTGGACCTACTTAAAAATAATTCTGTGCAATTTCTTGATAGGTTGCTAAGCAAATAAAGGCTCGACTTTGTTCTACTTTTCTAGCCTCTAGGTAAATAAGAAGTGTAGAAAAGCATGCACGAGTTAATAAGCAAATAAAGCTTTTAACTTTTAAAAAATTATCTGTGTTAGATACTGTAGCAGATGTTTTCATGAATATATTACTGATTGCACCAGTTTATGAAGAATGCTTTGCTTTATTCTATCAGGTTGTATTTTATCTTTATCTGTCTTCAAAAGCTACAAATATTTAGCATCAAACTTATTCTTAAGTTAAAAGAATGACTAGAGGTACTTTTAAAGATGGATATTTACCATTTGTTTATTTTGCTATTTCAGTTCAACTTCTATCCATGTATAGACACAATATGCATGTAGCTTAGGAAGTTAATGCTTACCAGGGATGGATATGAGCGTATGTGTTTAAGGTGCAGTCTGTCAATAGCTACCTCAATTGATTTGGTTCAACATATATTTGTGACTTCTGTGTTCCAGATTTTCAAGGCTCAGTGTATAACATAACTTACCTTTGAAAAGCTCTCTTTTTGAATATAGCTTTAAAGCTTCACAGAAAACCCTTTGTAAATTCTCCCATCTCAGGTTCAAATTCTGCATTCACATTCACTGACAATGCTGATGTCTAGTGGGCAGAAAAATCTTCTCTCAAGCACTCCATTCACCTCCAACTAAGACCACTTCAGTGGTATTTCCTGTAGGTACTTAATAGTATGGTTTCAGTTATTTTGTGCTCATGAAGAGTTAAATATTTATGACCTGATTTTTTGGACGTCCTTGAAGATGATGAATGCTTTTGCTCTGGTCAACATGTGGCTGGCTACTTAAAGGTTGAGAAGTAGAACTGCTGTAGTTGTGCTCGCTCTTGTGAAATACTTAGGCCATGCAGGGGAATATAAGAGTTTCTTACACTGCCTTTATTTCCCTGAGCAAACACACAGCTGGGGCCTATAAGTGAACTGTTACAAAGCAAGAGTTCTATCTATCGTACATCCTGTATTTATTTACACCAATGGTACTTCTTGTTTGAATAAGGGCTGGTAACATAAGCATTTCCAAAATTAAATTGTAAGGTTTTCCATGTGACTGTAAGGTTTTTTTCATGAGTACTCTTAACTGAAAAAATTAGAAAACAAATCATACAGGCTGTAAGAACTACTATGAGTTGGAAAAACTACTGCGAGCCTTACAACTAGAATACACACATTAGAATCAAGCGAATCACAACTATGTGGTGAGCAAACCCATGATCATAATAGGAAATAGCTCTGCTACTGCAAACAAGCTGCCCTTTTATTACATAAAATAGGATAGAAAAACAAGTTAGGCCACAAGTAGTAACATAATTCAATTGTAATATATGTTACAGTTCCTGCTTCACATTTACTGTACAGCTCTGGTTTCTCTGACAAGACTATCCCAAAGTCTCACTTTTAAAGAAATGTTGATATTTTACACCACTTTGAATATAAGCAAGGTCTGTTTGGACGAAAACAATTAGGAAAAAGAGCTCTTAGTGTTGAACTTGTTTAGCAAACAGATTGGTCTTGGGTGCATTACAATTCTACTCTTATTTAGAGCTTAGGTGAATTTATAGATTTGCAGGTAGTTTGCAGCCACTGTGTGATTTTTGCCTTTAATGTACTAGCAAGACTTCATTCTGTTTTGCAAGGTAACCAACATATAAAATGTTCATGTATGCCCATCTATGCTGTATTTTAGCTTCACTTTGTGCTTTTGGCTCCCTTGGCTTTTAAAGGCAGGAAAATATTGCTCGATAGGAAGGGTTATTTTTCGGTTGCCAGAATTCCTTTGCAGTTTTAATGGAAAGAAGCAGAACTTTTTTGGGGGGAGCCAGCATCTCATTTCCATTCCACTCTCATACAGCCACTGTTGTATCTGCAGGGCCTGCAGAATGTAACTGCTGCAGCAGGGCGAACAAAGACGCCATTCAGCATGGAGAGCAGCTTCCCTTCCGCACCACTCTCTGGCCACGGCGAGGTTGGCTGGAGCATGCTATCTGACCGACACAGGATTCACTGCCTGAACAAAACTCCCCAAGGATGCCCGTTCGGCATCCTGAATTAGTCCAGTGGGATGAAGACTTCCTTTTCAGCACTGGTGTGAGCACTGAGAATCAGCTGTGACTTGCTTTCGTTTCCCCGCTCTTCATGTATAAGACATGTATTCTTTGGGATCATACTTAACATCAGAGCTCAGGTGGCTGGCTCCACTACCCCAACTGCGTGCTGGGGTGGTATGTTCCAAAGCTACAGAAGTTGTAAGAGGACATTGTTTCTAATATGCCTCCTCCGAAATCCCATCGCAGGGGTAATTTCCTGACTTTTGTGTTGTTTCAATCCAATCCCTTGAAAAGTTCCCACCCCCTGTGATTTCATAAACTAATTATATCAGTGAGATATTTTCCCATATCTATTTCCTAGGTTATGAACATAAAAAATTTTACTTTAGAATATGATGTGCTTAATAAAATTAATGTAGACATTTTCTGGTTTAAATAATTAAAATAGGATTAATCTATAAGTGTTTAAAGTGAAAAGGTAAGGTGTAGCAGGCAAGTTACACCTTATTCATAGTGTTTGTTCATTTTCAGACTTCAAGTTGATGAAAAATACACAAAAACTGTTAAAGCTTCATAAAATGCTTGACACTTCTTAGCGAGAACCCATGCCATCCTTCAACACATTTGTTTCTGTCATGAGAAGAAACAGGTCACAACTTTCATTTTCAAGCCCTAAATTACATAGTACCCATACGAGATTTGCAAGTCAGGCTTTACTTTGTAGAGAAACAACAGATACGGCTGAGAAAAGCTAAGCCACCATGACCATAAACACTATTTCAGCACAGAGTCACCATTATGAACTGTGCCCGTACAACATCAGAAGCTAGCGATTAAAGAGAAAGAGTCAAGCTAGGATTAGTGGATCAACTTTATTCCTAATGAAATATCATTGAAGCAATGGAAATTTATATCATGGATGGATAAGGCCCAGCATGTCTGCAGTTTAACTACATGCACGATTAACAGATATGGCAGAAATCTTATCCCAGTTGAACCAGTTTATCTCCAGTGACTTCAGAGACATACTCTTTATTTAAATCAGTATGATGAGAGTAATTGGATGTATAGTACAGTTCTAATTTGAAGGATAATGCAAGTATGTTGCATTATATAGTGTAGTATGTTGTGTTCTCTTTTTTCTTTCCCAAAGTAAAACTGTTTTATTTAGAGTCATCTCCACAACACATGGACATCAGTAAGGATAAGTCACAAAGATTTGGTGGTTCAGTTCAGATATACATCAAGAAGTTTAACAGTTTCCAGAATTTACCTGATCTCATTCAAACTTTTCCAGTCTGAACATTATATGGCAGTCTCCTAAAACCAGACCATCTTGTGGTTTTGCAGTTCTTCCTTGTTTCATTCAGGTCAGCTGTAGTGAAAGAACAGTCTTTCTCACAGTATTTTGGCATTTCCGATTTCAGTTCTGGCTGAAACAGAGAAGTGCCAAGGCATGAGAAATAACTTTGCAATAGCTTACATTTTTAAAAGATTAGATTTGTTTCCCGTTGGTTTGAATTTTATGTTTATTTTATACTAGGTAGATCGATCTGGCTATTTCCACACAAGAATTTCCCCAGTTTCTTTACTGACTAAATATAATTTGTCCAGTAGCATTTTCCAAAGAACAAAGCAATTTGAATGGTGTGCAAAAACTAGCCAACACCTAATTACATAGAAAGATTACTGGACTGTTGACACATTTTTTTCTGCACTTTTTAGCCTAGCTGTAAGTTATAGTATACCTGTCCTTGGACTAAGTGGCATAGCTAGATTTATTGAATACTATTACTAACTGAATCGTTTGTACTATTGCAAACAAGAGGCAGAATGCTGTTACACCTTACCTGACAACATTCTCCTGAATTAGGAAGTCCTCTAGTTGTGTGAATAAGGATTTTTGAAACAATTGCATCATCATTTGAGTCCAAGATCAGAGAAAAATCTTTAACAGTGATATTGTCTAAAACTTCTGAATTTTTATTTATTTTTATTATACTTCTTGTATTCCATGTAAGGGAGTAAAGAGTCTGTAATTCAAATGGGTCAATCATTTGCATAAACTTATTTGGCCAACCAACTTTTATACCCTTCAGAATCAATCTCTGAATGAGTGAAGATAAACTGTAAAAGCAGTTGGAGAAAACAACCCATGAATGTTTGATGTATCCTTCATTATTTCAATGTGATACTACTGTTTCCTGTATTTAAACATAAACACATACACACATATGTATTTGGACTTTTATTCCTGAAATCCACCTTCTGCAGGCTGCACTTGAAAGGCACACATTTGAACCGCTGTTAAGCAGCCATCTCTCACACAACTGTCCAAATAAAATTCATATATAAGACTTTTTGCTAAAGAAATTCTCGATGATGTGGCAGCCTTATACTTGCAGGATGAACAGACAGTCAGTGAATTTTAATGGAATTTTACAGAGACTGTGCTGTCCAACTATACAAGTGCCTGCAAATTTTGGTGGCTGCAAAGTTGTCTGATTGTTTTAATACTTTTCCTTCTTCCCTCATATTTTCAAATGATCAACTCAATTCTTTTTAGGTGTTTGTAATGAAGAGGTATAGGAAGGAGGAGAAAGTTTGATTGAGAAAAAAAATATATAGATAGCATTCAAGAAACCAAATGATACAGCCAATATGATGCTACTGTAGTAAAGAATCCTTATCTGGCCTAAGGAGATGCAAAGGGTAAGGAAGTAGGCTTCTCCGTTTCACCAAGATATAGAGCATAACCAAATGAGAAGTCCATCTATTCTCTTCTCTTCTGACCTTTCAGATTATCTATAAATGTATTTAATTCTAGTTGTTGCCAGTAGATTTACAGTCCTTGGGACAAAAATTCTTTTGTTTGCCATCGTTCAGATAAATGAGTCAAAGCAGTAGTCATGGAAATGCAAACTTTTGCTGTATTGTCTAGTAATTACCTGAAAAAAAAATACCCTAGGATCTCTTACCATAGAAAGGTCTCCAAGTCACTGGCTGGCCATCTAACACCTCTAAAAAAAGTGCTAAATAATTCCAGCTTTCCTAGTTTTTTATTTTATCAAAATTCTCAGCTATTAGAAAGAAGTTCCTGGCATATTTCATCTTGCCTACACACAAAAAACAAGCTGTGAAATAAAAACAACCTTGCATCTTTGTTAGTCTGTTGAAAACTTTTAAGTAGTCGGGAAGCAACTTCTTTTGGGTCCTGTTACCAATAGGTCTGGCCTGCATAATTATCATGGGGTTTCATGTACCTTAGAGCTAGCTGAAGACTTTATATCAAAATGTTTCGGGCTTTCTTTTTCTCCTTATAGAAAATATAGTGTTGCAATACTATATTTTTTTTCCCTCACAGGAAAAAGCTTTTGTGTAGATTCCCTCCATTTTCCCATCAGGAAAACCAAGAAAAGAAATAGATTCTTTCCAGTTGGCTGAATATGAAACCAAATATTCTGGTTTGCTGAACTAATCTGAAATGTTTCATTTTAAGTCAGCACATACTGAAATGCATATCCCTCTGCAGCTGCTTTGCTATATATGTCTCATACCCATGTTCCCTCTTGCAAGCGAGTGTTTCTTGGCCAATCGCTTTTCAAATGAGACGGATGGTGCTTCATCAAAGACACATGACCTGTGTTTTAAGCAAAACACTTCAGTTTGGTCATATGAAAATATTTCAGTTTGAAAATGCCAAAATTAAGCTATTTCCTTATTTCTGCACTGAAATTTTTCAAAATATTCTATTCAACACAATAAATAGGAATTTAAGCTTTTGTTTCACTCTGAGATGAAATAATGTATTGCAATATTATTAGTCTCAAACAGATGACGCTCTGATTTTCATTCAGCTCAAGCATCATTAGAAAGAACTTCCTATCCTATTAGTACAAACTAAATAATTTCAATCTGTGTACTTTGGTCCTGAGTTTTCTTAAGAATTCCATAGGTTTCCATGAGGTTTTCATAACCAGAAGAAGACAGCAGCTTATATGTGTTTCTTGCACTAAGGCCTGAGTCTGTTCCCACTGAAATGAGTGAGAGTTTTGTCACTGACTTCAATGAGAAAGGATCATCTTAAATGAATATTTATGGGTATAAAAGGAAAGCCACTGGGCATGTGGTTATCTCCCAGTAACCCACATCCTGCTGTGCTTTTTTGCTTGCACACATTATAAATAGCCACTTTATAATAGAATTGACTCAGCCACAGTTATAACAAAAGAACCTTTTAAAGTGGAAGTACTTTTACTATACTTGTTATTAGAGTTGCTTGCTAACATGGCTTGATATAGAGGAGGAGCAGATCAGTAAAAACTTGGCTTGTTTTAGGGTCTAGTCTGTCTTCTGAAGTGCTTCTGAGAAGGTAGAGCAACAGAAGCCGCAAGGCTGTTCTTCAACTGTCTTGGATGATTTGCATAAAAGTAAAACAAAATATAGAATGTCCACTGATCACAAGAAGTACCAACATGAACTGATGTTGTGTTGATTTTGCTTCTTATTCAGGAGAGTTTCTGTGTAAGAAACAGAGTTATAGGGGACTGCTGAAGCATTTTATCATTTGGTTTTTTGTAAGAACACTCACAATTATTTTTCTGCCTGAGCCAACAGCATTTGACTAAAAAAAAAACCTGTGAGAGACCCCTTTACCTTTTTTGTTTGTTTCTGTGTTTGTTTCTCTCTGCTTCATCACTAACTGGGAACTATCAAGTATTTTAGAACAAACAGAACCAGAAATTCACCCTAAGGAGATCAGAGCATTTCCATGAGGTCCTTAAGCTTCCTAGGGATAAAATTAAACTGGATGGTAAAAAAGATGTTCAGTAATGTAAGTGGAATTATTTGTGCATTAAGGAAAATGTTCAGAAGTTTGATCTACACAAAATAATTCTCTAATTTTATGGTGGTACTTTGTTTTTAGTCAGTCTCTGACTGATTACAGAACGTACAAGTCCTTGCTTTAGTTTAATAAAGTGATATGGTTTCTCTTCAAAACCATTTTTATAACTCAGAAATTTACTGGTGTTCTTTGCTTACATAGAATAATATCCCTTGCTCTTTAAAGATATTACCTGACTCAGCAGTACCTCTTGTTAGCAACAAAGAAGGGAGTAGACAGAAAGAGCTTTTAGGACATTTTGTAGTATGCAGCTGTCCCTAGTGAAAACTCCTCTTTAAACTGCTTGATGTCTAGGAAAATATTCTTTGCCTGCATGCTGAACAAATTGTACATAACATTTCAGAAGTTCTGAATTTAGCTTCCAATAGCTTTTGGCAACAAACTAAGATACTCATAAACAAAATACCGCTGGCCCTACCAAGAAGCACTGTGGTTCATTCCAAGTTATGAAGATCATCTTCATTAGTTTAATTCAAAAATCACTAACCAAATAAAAAGAAGATGCTATGTTGAAGAAAAAATGCAGAGAGATTTTAAAATCTTAAAAAAAAAAAAAAAAAAAGATTTTTTATTTGTTTATTTTAAAAAATTGCTCTCCAGTATATGCAAAAGAGAGAAATAATGAATGTTTTTTTGCCCCCCACCATGTTTGTACCCACATTCTATCACACTTTTAACATTACACACTTCAGCTATTGAAATTTATTTTCCAAAATCTATATTTTTCAAGGGGGAGAGGGATCCTTTTTCATTTACCATTGTATTACATATTAATGAATAGAATATTTAACACAAATCCTGCTCTCAACTGTCATACAGAGTATGTGAATTACTTTAGGATTCATCAAAGGCAGTTATGAATGGTCACAAGTACAAAACTTCGCTATCAGCCCTTCATTTTTGTGTGCATGTCTGGTTTGCATGTGTCATTCTTTGGGTTTGATCATCGATTTACAGAGTGTGGGACAGGGAATATTCACTCTCTAATACATCCTAATGAAGTATTTTTTCATAAATATGTAGTTTGCATATTTGTGGAATTGGTTTTTATTTTTATATAATTTTAAATTCATTTAGGATACAAACCTGAAGCTATACACCCTGCAATATTTAAAAATCAGCTGGATTTATTATTGTTCTATTTCCCTGGTTTTTCTATCATTTGGCATTTCATCAAAAATAGGGCTATAAGCTGTCAGAGGGAAGCATTCTATATTTCTCTGTGGTTTTAATGTTTTCTCTCTGTTTAAATTCCATGGCTGTATTATGCAAAAGATTAAATTTGATGTTAATAATGATGCCCCTGATGCCATGAAGACTTTAAAAGAAACAATTAATCCTTGCTCCACTGAAATCAATAGCACCTTGACACCACCTTCAGTGCATCCAGGATTTTATCCTCTGAATCTTTGAATCAGTATAAATTTAATGTTCTTAATTGCTATCTCTCAGCAGAGAATACATTTCTAATCTGCCTACTTTTCACTGATTGTTTTGTGATTTTCTGTCACACCATCAAATTAGAAGGCAGTGCGCTGGTAAACATCCATTAATATTTCTTTATTTTATTTCAAGTAGCTATTGATCATATATGGCATAAATTCAGTGACTGATTTACTTTGAGGCATTTTCTGGAAAAGTGTTTTCTTTATTGGCTTTTACTATTTTTATTTTTTTTTCCTTCTTGGCATCTGAATTTATATCTACATAAATCTACTGGTTTTTCTCCTGAAAATATATCAGGGTAATAAATGATAAATTTTCTATTTATAATTAAGAAATTAAATATAAATTTATTTTTTTCAAGTGCGGAAGTATTTTTGTCCACGCTGAGCTATCATTTTAAAATTAAATGTGTCTCATTTGTTTGCTTTATTTTTCTCACGAGTATCTGAAAATAATGCTTTCTGTATTTGTGTTTATTCATATGTCTCTTCTGTGCTTGTTTTTCCTAAATTTCTTCCTTAGGAAATGTTTTTTTTTTCTGGGGATTTTACATTTGCAAATGTCTCTTCAGATAATTTTTAGGATTCAGTAGTTCCTTACATTTCCAACAGCCAAGTTTCTATATTATTCTATAGTCTCTGTGAGTAAAATAAATTTTATCTCATTTAAAGATAATTTCCCTCTCTTAAGTATTTCCAGTTTATTACTAATCACTTTTAGTTCCTTTGCAAGTCACAACTGATCTCACTGGAAGAATGACATATTTTAGTGACCAGATTTATCAATTCAGAAATTTATACGATTCAGATGGACTGTTATGATCATCTAGTCACTTTGTTAACAATGCAGGACAGAGGACTTCTCTGACTGACCAAATTCTTATTTGAACTAAGGCGTATGATTTAGGAAAAAATAGCCTGACTATATCCAGGACAGAAGCAGAGACATAGGAAATACATTAATGGCACAGCTCTATAGGCTATAGAAAGTGTTGTGAGCAATGACATGATGTAAGATGTAAGTAGGAGCCTGAGGTATTGAGCTAAGAGTATCTATCAATGTATAAATCCAGAGAAACCAAGCTTTCTTAATTGTGGTACTCACAGAACAATCTGTTACTGTTTGATTTCTGGGGCTTTTTCAGTGTTTGGTTGAATGCCTTATAAAAGTTTAAGAATGTTCTAGCAATGTTATTAACCTTTATCAACCAAATTCTATTACTACCATACGCCTTTTTCTTTCTCAAGTTGGAATCTAATTTTTAGCACTATGTGGAATCAAGTTCTTTCAGAGGGACAAAGTAGGCCCTGATATTAATAGTCCTGAGCACTTCTAGCAAGAAACTGCTGCCCTATGGTACTATGATACATTGAGTCCTGGTCTGGGGCCAGTCCAGATACACAGCACTCCCCTGCAGTGCTCAATACATGTTCAGGTAAGACAGCAGCAGTAAGGCATATATCTGTGCCTCGTTCAAGATCTGAAATCCAACTCAATTTTTTAACTATGGACTCTATTTTAAAATCATGACAAGATGGTAAGACTTAGAAACTCATTCATTCAAACTTTTGCACTCACAGAATTTGAACTTGGGGAAAAAACCCTGATAGTCACTTAGCCTGGACCCTTTGAAGGTCTTCCTTCATTGTATTTATCTCTAAATTTAATCACCAAATTATATTTATTATGTTTATCATGTGCTCAGTTTAGTTTTAGACACGCTGAAACATGTGCTCTGATATGCTGGCAAGACTGTTGGAATATCTCTGCAGTCTGGGGAAGCCTCTAACTCCTCATCCAAGCCAAATTAAGTAAAGGACATAATTCAAACTCCAGAAGATTAAAGATCAGACTTTTTCTAAACATCCATATGGAAACCACGGACTTGTATATAAAAATGTAGATAAGATGTCAGAAACCTTCATTCCTCTTAGTTTGCATTTATGTAACTTATCTAGCTTTAAATATTTGGGATTTAGTGCATCCCACATAGTTTTCTCCTTCCCTTTTCATTTTCCTTCTGCAATTATTCCCAGAAAAAGTAACTGTCGTGAACTTTGTGAAAATTATCTAAGTAACTAGCATTAGTACTAAGGTGCTAGTATTGAAAACTGCTCTGAGTGAACTTCTTAATATTGAACTGAAATTCTTTCACATGCTTCCCTACTTTTGTTTATCAAGAAAGATTTATTTCAAAGCATTGTCAACTTCACTGAAAAGGACTTCATGTTTACCATTATTTGTTCTTGTCAAGTAATTTTCAAGTTCACCTGAGGCAAAACTTATCCAAGAAGTGGGACTTGAGATTCCATTGTGCATATCAATATTACCATTCCACAGCAGCAAAATGCCATCTTTTCATTCTTTGTAGCACCAAAGAACTGGATTTCTGACAAGCTGAAGTCCAAGACTAATATTGTAACTGACAAGTAACACCAAGAACAGCAGCCTTAATTTTTTTCACATTTGAGAGGATGCTTTCACATGACTTAGAAAAGACACTTCTGTTTTCTTCATGGAACCTTGGAAGCAAAAATGGAAAACCATAACACAGTAACCATATAAAAGGATACTCGCCCACATTAAAAATAAGATTAATGCAATAAGATCTTATGTTATTTTTCTTACATTTCTGTAATTATGTCAGAACAAAACATCTCTTAATAAAATCAGCTTACACCACGCACACATATACACAAAAAGTCCTTTGAATTTTCCTTTCTAAGGAGCAAGATATGCAAATCTTCGAGCCAAGATTGACTTTAGCTAAACTGCGCATGAGCACCCTTTATGTAATTTGGATAACTGGTAAAAAAAAAGGTACCTATCAGGGTTTTGCTACTGAATCTCTTTACAATCCATTCTACAATATCCTTGTTTTCTTTTTTTACTAACTACATTACACTGTTTGACTTCATTGCCATGTAGTGTCAAATGAAACCTGAATAATATTGTTATCAATTATTTTCTCTTTATACCTGTTTTCTGACTCATAAGAAAAAAAAAACAAAACAAAACAAAACAAAAAAACCCCACACAACCACAGCCAATAAGAAAATTCCAAAGCTGTTAAGTCACTGATTTCATACTTTGTCTTAGTCTTTGTTTTTTTCCACACACATTTCCATAAATATTTGTAATGATGGGAGACACTATTTTTCTCAGTTTCAAAGTTACTTATTTTAGTTTAAAATATCATTTACCAATCCATGAGAAGACAGAAGTCCAGGTCTAATGGAATCAGCTTCATATTTCCTAAAGCTTCTCAGGACAACCCTGCTGAGTCCCCAGTTTCCAGACAGAAACCATCGTTCTATAGTTTGTAGGCTAAATCATTCCCATAGAAGCTGTGGTTGCTTCCAGAAGCCAGTCCCTCCACCACTAAAATAATCCTTGAGGACGCAAAAGAAAAGATATGTCAGACAGTCATCTCGATTTTTGTCCCCACCTAATTAAACAGAACATGGCTGCACTCATCTAGTGACAATCTGAGCCCAGAGCAAAGTTACGGCAGCTACTTTGCTTCCTCAGTGTCGATGGGAATGAACCTTCCCTGATTTGTGTCCATCGGTTGGTACTCAGTCAATATGTGCTGATGGAAACCTTGGCTGAGAAGACTTGTGTCAGACTGCATGGCAAGAAAAGAGGCAACACATTAGGCAGAAGCCAATAAGGGAAACCAGCTGGAGACCTGGTTTCCAGTGCTGCATTCTTACCACTGTGCGTTGTTCCTCCTTAGCTGTAAAGTTGCCATGCCAATTGGTTTGTCTTCTACTCTTTGTTGTTGGCAATTACTAGATTATACAGGATGAATTACAGGAGCATCTAAAACCCAGTTAAAGCTACATTTACTGAAGGGAAAAACTCTGGTGTTATTACAGACACTATACTTACTCAGGAATATCATTAGCATACATTTTGATAACAAGGGCTGCATTTGTCCTGTGCAAGTACCTATATTTATTCATCACAATGAAAACATCACATCAGCAGTTCCTTTAACTTAGTGTTTATCTACAGTTTGCAGACTCATTTAGTGTGTAAAATTCAGACTTTACAAGGAATTAAAGCCTTCATGCATTTCACTTGCTGCTTTTGGCAGCCATGTATATGTACAATTAACAGTTTACCATAACCTCTGTGCAGAAAAAATATTTACAGCAGTGGTGCCATGTAACATAGTTCAAAACAAAAATATCTGTAACAGATACTCTAACACCGTCAGAATTATTCATCTCAGCATTTAATTAAGGATCAAATTTCAGAGGCTACTTTAACTGGCCAACTAATTTAACAAATTGCTGTTACATGTTGAAGTAATTTACACTTCCTTGAATTGACAGCATTAGGCAGAATTTTTCAGAAAACACTTGCTACCTTAATTTTTAAACCTTTCAAGATTTCCAGCTTTTATAATTTTAATTTGTGTTCATGATATGTAAGGTTCACAATTGTTTAAAATCGTTTTAAATAAGTAAGGTGCTGGTGCATCAGTGTAGCAGATGTTTTCTTATTTCATAAATCTTACATGTGTGACCAGATTTAGTTTAGCAGCTCTATAAAGCTGATTCCATTGAGTTGATTACTTACCTAAATGGAAGGATGGCTTTACAATAATTATAATTATGTTCCCTGTGGCAACATAGTCAGCAAAAAAGGGCAATACTTTCAGAGAAAAGGTCTATCACTTTTCTGCCTATCTTTTGCTGGATTTCATGAAGGACAGTTTACTTGGTAAAGTCTAATGATCTAATCAAGGAAATAATGCCCACAACATTTTTCTCACATTCTGCTTAGAAGCAGTTTTAAAAGACACCTAAAAAAGGAAATGGAAGTCTACAGCAGTGAATCATGAAGGACAGCCTACTAAAAGGGGTATCATTTTGTGAAGATTTTAAGTGATTGGAGGAAAAGCAAAAACAGCTGTTAGGTAACTTAAAGCAATGCAATATGTTGACAAGACTGTGGCATTTCTGAAAGCTAAAACTACACAGGGAATGCTGTCTCTTCTATCAAAAAAAAAAAAAAAAAAAGGAAGAGGAGGAATATAGTCTTCTTGACTGTGTTTTATTAAAACTAAATAGAGCAGCAAATGTTAGTCATGAACTTAGATTCAACTGGATAATGATCTGCAGGTCTCTTAGGCCAGGTGGCAATTGATGGGTTTTCTATGCAGGGATTTGTGACTACAGGGTTTATTTCTTGCCATGTGCAAGAGAGTTAAGATGCACTACAAATCTCCGTGCTCAGACTGACATGTCTTCAGTGTTCTCCCGTGATATTGGCTCTGGTTGTCCCGGAATTTTCAGGAACTTTTGTTACTCTTTAGGATATACAGTAAGATGGTATGTCAAAATTCAGTCTTTGTTCATTAGCACTCCAGAAACACGAACCTCCTCTAAAAGAGATGATCCTATACTCATTCTTACACAGAAAATAGAAGTTAATTTGCTGTCCATTAAGTTTGTGATAAGGTTAGTGACATTATTTAGGACATAGGAAATGGAGGACTGTCTGTCTCAGCCAGAGGGCTTTAAATCTACCTCTCTCTCCTCTCTGTGGTAATTCTGTAATCATCCACTGACAAATCATGCTGGTGAGATGTGGTGATATTGAACTACCACAGAACTACCAGATAAAAGTTACTCTGCTCTCACAGTGTAAAATTCAACCAAGTTATTTTACATCATTTAATTAGCTGAATTAGCCTGATTTATAAGTACAGAGACATATAAAAAAAAAGTGATTTTGTGACTGTTGTGGCAATGCAATAAAACCAGTTTAAAATAATTATCTGTTCATGTAATTCTCAGGAAAATCTAATATTATTTAGACATCTGAAGCATCTAGCAGCCTTGTATATTAGACATGAAGAACTGAAGCCATCAGCATAATATCACATTTAAACAGCGATAATTGTTTCAGTACTTTGTTGCATTAAGAGCTGTCTAACATCAGTTTTCCATCAGACATGGTAGTTATATGGTCAAAGTATTTTATAAAAACTTACAAATTAGTTGTCTCGTACTTGTGAATGTAGAACAGTATCATCATCCTCAGTTAAAGATGACAAATTACTTTTCCAAGTTTATGCAGCTATGGGGACAATGTTAGAAGTCAGGCTCTCCTGACTCAGAATTGCTGTGTCTTTCTTCACACCGAAAAATGGTCCTGCAGTTAGTTTCATCTGTAGAGAGTGCTTGTGTTCAAAATCCCACCCATTATTTTTAATTATATTTTACATTCTAGAATACCACTTCTGTCTGAGTGCCTCACCCTTTTTCAGTAATACTCTCTAGTTTGGCCTCTGCCATAGTTGCAGGAGTATGAAAGGATGACAATACTCCAAATTTCAGCTTAATGTCTAAGAGTGCATTATAATGCCATAAATTAGAGTATGCCTATTCAGTCAACTGATATTTGCTACTATAGTGGTCTGGGAAATATGATTTCCCTGCAAAATTGTTTTAATTCTTCCTGTACCCTCACAGAGTCCAGCAAATGGAGCGCCTAAAGGATTTTGACCTTTTAAAGCAGTTACACAGTCCTTACCAGTGTTCATGTACATTCATCTGAGTAAGAAATCAACGTGACAGCCTGGGAAGTACTATGAATTTTATAACAAAGTGAAATTACAAATGAAAAACTGTAACAAATCCATGCACTTAGAGAACACCAGTCCTTTTCAACTCAGGTTTGCAAATAAATCTGATATTAGTCACAGGCAGTACAGTTTTACTGAGTTTTGACCAGCTTCTGTATACAGGAATTTCATCGTTGTAGGGAATTCCATCTTCATCTGTGCAAGATCATGATGTTATTGGCCTTACACCTCTTTAAAACTTACAAGCAGAGAAGTACAATTAAAAAAAAAAAAAAGGTCCGTGACAGCTATTTTTTATCAATATTATTTGAATCATTGCAGCACCTTCAGGCATCAGTTAGAGATCCATGCTCTTCTGTTCTCAGTACTGCATACACATGAAATGTCCCAAAATTTCTTCCTGTTTTTCCATCTGATGCTAACGATTTGAAAGGATTTTTTTTTCTCTCTTTGTTTGTGTTGAAAATAATACATATCAACATATTTTATGGTGGCAGGGAGTCTGTATTTAGATTCATGCAAACAAACAGTTCCTTACTTCTGTGAAGTCTGTGAAGTTCAATATAGGAAAAAGAATAACATTTAAAGTTCAAGGCTTATGTGAGTGTCACCACCAATCTGTTTGTGGCACACAGCACTGTTGTCTAGTTGAGACAAAATCCCGAGCACTTTTTTCTTTCCATTCTAGTTCCAGCTTCCCTCTTCTGATTGCCCATATCTATTGGTTTTTGTTTTGGTTTTTGTTTCTTTGCTCTAGTTGTTGTGTTAGAAAAGCCTACCTGAGGCAAGATTCAGTCCAAGTCCTGCCTGTTAGGGCCAGGTAATTACTTTAAGAACTGAACATCAGATTCTGAGTTTTTTTCAGGTAACTGGTAGGTCAGTTTAATTGGTACTTGATTGCTTCTCTGTAGTTAAAAGCATTCTTGAAGGAAACTGGTATTTAAAATATGTCTGATCTCTGTAGTAGGCTACCTCCTGGCCAGGTCATTCTTAAGTAGGAAGAATGCAAGAAGGTCTATAAATTCCAGGGCATTTAAATGAGGAAAAAAAAAAAAATAAGTAATGGAGCAAGGGATCTGTAGGAAGTTCAATATTGTAATCCACTTGCTGGCCTAAAATCCGGAGAATTTTTCTATGTCTGAGAATCCAATTAAATCTGTTGTAGCTTTGAATAAGATACTTTTTGACTCTTATTTTCCTATGGTGGGAGAAAGAAATTACAATATTGACTGATCTCACAGGTGAGCATTTAAGATTAATAAATAACTTGTTTATATAAATCTTTGAAAATGAAAAGTGGTGGACATTTCAGTAGAATGAGGATAAGGAAAAGCCAGGCACAATGTACAATTCTAGTAGTATATGTGTGTATATAGTTACTATCTATTCTGTAAAGTATCACAGTTATTGAAATCTCAGCTCTTTAAAAAAAAGAAAATTAAAGAGATTTCAGGTACTGGAGTATGACTCAGAACCCTGTTCTCCCCTTAAGATCCTTTGTGCTGTTTTTTGATCCACAAAGCAACAGGGGGGACAGACTTTATAGGAAAAGTGAAAATTCTGTCAAAACTAATATAAACATTTTAAAAATATAGATAAAAATGTTTTGCCATTTCTTATGACTCAGTGATGTTGAGTTTAGTATTGTCAAGCATATGTTTAAGGCAGAAATGTGATTACATTTCAGCTGATGCTCTTTCTTTGATTTCACAATATACTTGAATTCTACCCAGCTCTGTATTATTCGCCGAGATAAAGGATGACAGCAAATGAATTTAATCTACATCATTCAATACATTTACTGTAAAAGACAGTAAGAGCAAGATAATCAAACTTCTTTCCGCTTTTCCAGTTCATCTCTTTGGCCCTGTTTTATGCACTTCTCTTTTTTTTTCCTAATGAGGTTAAAGGGTAGTTAGGAGGCAGTGTAGTACAATACCAGTTTTACTGTATCTCTCTGAGTCACTAAGTATCCTGAGAGATGGTGGTAGCTGAATTTGTCAGCTTGGTCCCTCTCCTTGCATCTGACATAGCTTCAGTGTCAGAAACAGGAACATAGACTGGTTTAATACAAAAGGAAACTAGCAGCAGGACCAAAAATTGTATATACATATAAAGAATGTGCACAGCTTGGGAAAATTTTCCCCTGCATTCTCTGGTACATCCATTTCTTAGGAAATCACAGCTGTTTGACTTTACAGTGATCTCTTTATAAGTCGGACATTCAGAGATTTCTGAAAAGCTGACAAATTTCCCAAACAAATAGCATTTATATCAAGATGAATCCACTTTTACAGATTTGAGTTAACTGAAAAATAATGCTAATAGATGTTTCTCAAGGTACAATCATCTAAATAACTAATATATGATTAAGGCAGAAGAGATAAAAGAGAAGTTATTATTCAATAGTAACATTTTTGCTACTAGAGTAGCTTCTGTATTTCACCTCAGAGATGGCTGTACTGTGTTGGTTGTGAAGTATCTGAGCCCTTCCAAAAGAGCATATAAACAGTACTACAACAAATAAAGTGTTTTTAAAGAAAATGTTCCCGAACAAATGCTTTTTGAAATGCTTGCTTTCAAAAATATTTCTTCAGAAAACAGAAAAAGAAAGAAGTAAACAGCAAATAGTCAATAGATTTATTTTTCTTCAAAAGTAGAATACTGTGCCCTAGAATATTTCCTCCAAAAATGCTTTCCTTGTTTTTTGTAGAACTTTCTTTGGTAACTGGATAAGTAGGTATATCACCAGTGATGCCATTATTTCATGCTGATTGCTAAAGATAAAAAATTTATTTTCTGAGGCAAGGCTTTTACAGAAGGTTGCTTACAAAATAATTTATTTACTGATTTAATTTCTATAAAGAAAAGAGTTATTTCCAATATTCTATAAGGCTTAGTTTTATAATCAAGGCTGGTGACATAGCCCAAATCCTAAAATCAACATACAAGCAAAGAGTGCAGGGGGGTTTAAATTAAATAGGAAGGCTTTTAACCTGAGCTTTATGATTCAGTGCTTCTCATGCAAGTAATTTACTATAATTGAAATGAGAACACCATGTCCTTACATGACTGATGTAAATTTGGGTCTAAAACATGGGATGTCCCTTGTAATGAAGTATGGGTTTGGGTGTGTCAGATATGTGTGTGGCTTCATTTGAAATTAGCTCCACGGCTGAACTTTACAGGAAAATAATATGCTGAAGTTTCTCCTCATACCATAGCAGAGAATGTTGCAAACAAGTGACTCACTGCCTGAGCTATATTTTCAGTTTGTGTTGTGTTTGGTCATCTTTCTCCTGTGTGGGAAGATGGCATGTCTGGTCTCCAAAGACCCACTTTATGAGCTGTAGCTGAAACATGCCCAGCTGCAAAGGTAAAGCAATTGTAAAAAGCATTTCTTCCCCTTATCTGTCCACTGGACACATTCAGACCTACGTCAGAAAGCTGGAAAACTGACAATGGCATTTCATTGACTGTGTGCTCTTCCACACATAGTCTATAATACACATAGTAAGGTGGAACCCTCTACAGTGTTTCCTATGCAGCACTCAAGCCCCCTAACGAGAACTGAAGACCTTTATCATCTAATCACATTTGTTACAGTCTGTATCCCATCTTATTATTTTTTTTTAAAAAAAAAGATGGCATACTTATGTGATTTCAAACAGAAGCATCCTTGATTTAATATAAATAATTATATTTTTGCATACAGAGAGGACAGCTGGTGCTATTTCTGAAAAAAACCCAAATAATTCTTAGGACCCTTTCAGGACCCTTCACAGTAAGTGGAAAGAATCAAAGTTGTTATGATTGCACTGTGAATTTTACAGATCACACTCTCTCTGTATTGACTTTTATCAGGGTACAAAATTCATTGAATTGCAGGGAATGAAACCTGAGACAGAATTTCTGCTCGGTCCTTTCACCCAACTTTATTTAGTCAGCTTCAGATCCTAACCAGAGCCCTCAGTATATGCAAGTTACACATGGGTATTGTATATCCATAAGTCTTTATTGTCTGATGCTTATATTTTATTATTTCAACAGTAGCTCAAACAGGTCTGTTTCAAGCAATTCTGCCAAGCCAGAAGCTGCAAAGATCCTCAGGTCAAAATGACACCATGGGTTCTCGTGTACTGTGCACACTCACAGTGCAATATGCCAGGGTATAGAGAACAGGCTCCTTGACGTAGGTAGTACTTGCTGGGACTAAAATATCATTCCTCCTCAAACAATGAAAGTTAGAAATAGGTGAACATAGTGCAACAGTAGAAACAAATCTGCAGGTGATTTGCATGTGAAATTGGAAAAAATGCTTCCATTTGCATGACAGCCTACTGTCTGAACTAGCTCACTCCTTTTATTCTTCCTTTTCTTCTCTTCATGCTGTCATACAAGTTGGCTGAGTGTTTTACCATGTTATATTCTGATATTTATGCAAATGGGTTGAGTACTTGTTATACTTCTTTGTGCACTAGAAGCTGAACTTCAACTCCCCTTTTGACTGTTGAAAAGATGTATTGTGTGTATGTATGGAGAAGGGGTAATTTAGGGGCTTCCTCACTATCTACACTGGGTTTCTGTTCCTTTTTTCAGTTTTATGCATCCATTGATTGTTCTCACAATAATATTTCTTCCATGTGATAAAAAGGATAGCAGCACAAACAGATATATTTCATATCTCCTTCAGTACCTCATCTCACAGCTTTACATGTTTTACAATATTTTTGTACTTAACACAACGTGCACACTTCGTTCTTTGTTCTTAGCTCCCATCCTCCCTGATGAGATTTGGTCAATAATATATAGACACCCACTCCCACTGTACTTCTTTTTCACTAACACGATAATGGACAATTTGGAATAGGATGATCTCTCTGACTTACTTCATTACTATCTTTTCCTTGATGATCGCTTTGAAAGACACATTTCTTCCTCTCTGCTCAAAAACCTCATTATTTCTTCATACCTAGACGTTTCCTTGTGAGCTCAATCACTTCCTCTCTGTGGTAAATTTGTTAGACACAGATATAGTCACTTATGATATTTCTTAAATTCCATTGAACATTATTTCTGACAAATGCTACGTGTTCACTCCAAGGCATGATGCAGTGTTAGTCATCTTTATGTATTCATACTAAAAATAGTCAACCCCACATCCAGCTACCTCTCTGTTAGTGGAAGCCAGCTCTGTGACTGTGGAAGGGTGACTAACTCCTAGAGCAAACATTCTCCAGAATGCCTCCGCTTAGTCAGCTTAGCTAGGACATTTCCTCCACTCTCTCGATGATTAATGTGCCAACCATTGTCCTAAACATTAGCTTTGTATTGACAATGGTAATGAGAAACATTTAAGGAGAAACTTTTCTCCAAATTTGAAATATGCTCTTTAGCAAGTTAAAGGGGATATCTTTATTGTTTGTACTGCCTCATGTTCCATTTTTGCTGAAGCACATGAGATCAAAGCATGCCCCAAGGCATCTTAACACCCCTGCTACAGCTTAAAAACTGTGTTGCCCAGTAACTAGCAACAATTGATTGTTGAGTGTCCAAAGCCATGACTGGATCACCCTATTGCTATAAAACTAATGGTATTTTTTTAACAGCTTTGAGGAAACAGTTGCTGATTGTCACCACTTTGTATTTGTCACACAGAAGACTGAAGAGATAATTTGACCCTAAATACATTGACTAATAAAAATTTAACACTGGGTAGAGAAATGCATAGTGTTGCTTCGCAACTACTTCTGGGAAAAAGCAGAGTAAAACAATATAACTAGAGAGGAGGTTTGCTAACTTGTAAAATAATTCAACTTGTAAAGCAGAGGGAGATCTGTCAGATTGCACCAGGAGCCACAGAAAGGGTCAAATTGATTTAAAAAAATGTAATATATGTCAAGAGAAAGTGAGAATCTTCCTGGGAGCAGAGAAGACAGGTGCTACAGACTTTTCTGTTCTGGACTAAGTCAGATATCTGCAATACCAAGTAATGGTTGCAGTAGTAACAAAATGTAAATTATCATGCCTATTACAAGTATATGCATGTTTATATACACACATATGCTTGTGTGTGTGTAAAATATTTCAATATAAATATATACATAATATAGATAACTCCATATACATTAAAGAATGTGAGTATGGACAAAAAACTCCACAAAATATCTTTCAAACGGTGAAAACAGTTTTAATCATCTATTTGATGTGTGGTCTCCAGTTCTTATCTATGGCAAACTACATTCCAGGTTCTAGTTCTGAGCCTAGTGCTATAGGTGAAACATATTGTCAGAATACAGGCTAACAGATGTCAAACCAAACTTTTTAAAAGAAAACATCAGTTTGAACTTTCATCCAGAACTTTGACAGACACAAAGCACTAGCTGTAGGATTAGAACCAGCAATACATAAAAATAATAAGTTCAGAGAGAACAGAGCAAAAGTTGTCCTACATGCAGGAATGTTTTGATGAAGGGTGATTAAAAAGATGTCAGTATGAAAAGAGGACCAAAATGTCAATCCTTACGTTTAGAGCTAAGTATCCATATTTATATTATAGTGCTAATTGAAATGAAGCCTTGTCCACTCCATGAATCTTGAACATTTTCCTTCCAGAATTTAAACAAATAGCGATGATGAGAAACTGTTGTTAGATCATTTTGTTTCAGTGCTAACCACTCTAAAAACTGTTATCCCCACAAGGACCTCAGAAATTAACAATTACTGCTCTTACTGCATCTTCAAGGTAACTATTTATTGTTCTAAATGTACTTTTTGTCAAGGACACACCATTTATGACTGGTTTCCTGACTGCGGTGGACACAGCAGAGATCTAGAACAATATTAGCATGAAAACCAAAAATAACATCAAGGGGCCTGATATACAAAATAAATTACTTGCCTTTATCTCACTGACTGCCCAGAATGTCTTAATAAGTAATACTCTGGCTCCCATTCAACTCCCTGCTTGTGGGCCTAATAATGATGTCAGAGGCTGTGTTTCAAGGTATATACTGAAAAAGATAGATACACATTCAAGCAAAAAACCCCACAGTATTTAGTTATCTAAGGATCAGTGTTTAGCTATCTAAACTGAAATAATTTCATTTCTAATCTGGCCTTGGCAAAGAGGTGCAAAAATATCCCTCATCTGGTGTGTACAACACAGTTTAAAGTAGTATACTCCAGAGGATCAAATTATTCAGGCAGCAGAATGAGAGGCGAAACAAGCAGCCAAGGATTTTGAATAAATACTACAGCTGTGGGAAATGAGTTGCAGAAATAAAAGGAGGAGGGACCAGCTAGTTTTGAGGGTAATAAGCATATGAAATCTAAAGGAAACGGAGCAAAACTGACTCTGAATTATACCATAAATAACTTCATTGAATTCGTTAAAGTTCCATAAGATACTGAATACATCATCTCAGAAATTAGTTGGTGTGTGATGGCTGTGAATAAGAAAAGGGAATTCTGCAGAAACACCACTCCTTTTGACCTAAGATTTTTATATTATACTTTTTCAGAAAACTTGGAAAGTGACAGTCTCAAAGTGGTAGCTAGCGCCAACAGTATTGCAAGCAGGTGTTACACAACTCCCCAGCTCCCCCAGCTCTAGTGCTCTGCCTTCGTCCACAATTCCTCTGCTGCTCTCATTTTGGATTCCTCATGAACAGCTCTAGGCTGTTAATTCTATGATGAACTGGGTAGTGCTTTTGCTGTGCATACAGATGTGGAGTGCTGACTAGAAATAGATCTCAAGATTGTTTCCACTTTAGATACGTTGACCACCTTTTGTCCGAGCCTTTCTGCATTTCCATGCTTTCCAGTCCTCCATGTTTGTAAGGTGAAAAACAAAATGGGCTGAGTCACCCAAAAGTGATTCTCACCTGGGGACTGTTTCTGCTTCTGCAGTTCTGTTCTATGCACCCTTCTTTCCAGCTGGCTTTGCTGCTTTGGATCTCCCAAGCTAGTTCTCTTATTACCAGGGAGAGGATTTTGTTGCACTTCATAAGTCTTTCCTCACCACCATCCCCACAGAAGTATACGTCTGGGCATGGCTGGGAGATGAGTATTGCTTCATACAGAATCTTGCCTCTTGTCTGTCACAAAAAGAATTCATTTCTCTCTTCAGCCAAAAAGCAGAGAAACAAACAGTTAATCCTGATTCACATGGAAATTGTGTTTTATTTAAGATATTTTGTGTCTGAAAATATACACACAGCAGCAATTGTGACTTCCTACAGCAGACGTAAATCTCTCTGTGCCTGAGCCATCCATCTGAAGTTGTCCTTTAAAGTTTTAATTATTGTAATTATTTCCTATGAGCTTCTACAATTCTTCCTATTTTTGATGAAAATCTGACACAATCCCAAAGAGGGAGGTTTACCATTCAGAAAGATTGAGAACTACACAGGCTTATTTTCAGGTGTTCTCTTACATGATTGTTAAACCAAAAAGGTGGAATCTGTGCCAAGCCCCATGTTTCTTGTTCAAAGGATCTCTTGGTGCAACTTCATCACAACACTGAAGTTCTTAGTTACACTATATTTGCTTTTTGTATATAACTCAAGCCAGGTTCAGCTCTCCGATGTTGGTTAAAAACTGAAAATACTTCAGGATAGGACTGTATAGAAATAAAGCTTGATACATTTTCAGCCTTTGTCATAAGGGTTAGGAAATGTTACATAGTTTATTTGAAAGCAACAGTCTTCTAAATAATATTGTAACCTTCATTCTACCTCAGATACCGCTAAGAAGTTCCTGTGTTTAGAAATACAAGGCTATTTCAGCCTTATAGTATATATAATTTCCAGGCAAATTTATGGACGTATTTTATCAAAACTGAGAACATAAACCTTTTTTTAAAAAAAAAAAAAAAAAAAAGAAGGAATCTTTATCAGGGAGCTAATCACTGGGACAAGACATAGTATCTGATGCATATCTCAATCTGCCTGGTTATGGTAAGGTTACATTGTCATTTGTATTAAGAATAAGTTATAAATATAAAATGTTGAGCCAGAAAGCAGGGTTGGAGAAGAAATACAGTGAAAGACATTGTATTGTTGATGAAAGATATAGGAAAAAAACACACTAAGACGAGAAACTGAAGAGTCATACTATTATTCATCCTATACTATTCACTGGCAAAACATTGCTTTTGCTAATTCCCTTGAAGTTCAAAAAACATTCATTATCTGCAAAGCAGACATGGGAAGTACATACCTAGGATCCCTGGTTAATGCTGGTGGTCCAGGTATTTTTTGCCAAAATCCATTACTGAGAAGTCTGAGACAGGCTTAAAATCAAATATTTTTTACTGATTCATGTTACTGTTGTATTTACCACTTGCTGAATATGATGTTCATGAATAGTGCTAGTTGTAAAAATCTTCTTTGCTGTTAGTCTGGCTTTACAACACATGTAGAAAACAGCAGGGACAGTAGGAACGGTCTAGTGCATGGAGGAAGACTTCACTGCTAATATCGGGCAGTGCTGATAGTCAGCTTAAGTTGTTACTGTTTAGAGTACAGCTAGTCTGTGCAGGAGACTGACTCAGCTTCAAGTGCCGAATGTACTGCAAACAGAACCTAAGTCGTGTAATAATGTGTTGACTTTTGCATGCAGTTTCTTCAGAATTAACTCCATATGTGATGCTTCAGTCCCAGCCATAAATACTGGGAGTCCAATGCATTTGGCACTCAGGGGAAGGGTTAGCACTGCTGTGGGTTGACTGTGGCTGGAGTCCAGATGCCCACCAAAGCTGCTTTATCACTTCCCTTCTCAGCTGGACAGGGAAGAGAAATACAACAAAAGGCTCGTGGGTTGAGATAAGGACAGGGAGAGATCACTCACCAATTATCATCATGGGCAAAACAGACTCAACTTGGGGAAATTAGTTTCATTTATGACCAATCAAATCAGAGTAGGATAATGAGAAATTAAATCAAATCTTAAAACACTGCCCCTCACCCCTCCCTTCTTCCTGGGCTCAACTTTACTCCTGATTTTCTCTACCTTCTCCCCCACAGCAGCACAGGGGGTTGGGGAATGGGGGTTGTGGTTAGTTCATCACAGATTGTCTTTGCTGCTCCTTCCTCCTCAGGGGGAGGACTCCTCACACTCTCCCCCTGCTCCAGCATGGTGTCCCTCCCATGGGAGACAGTTCTCCATGAACTTCTCCTATGTGGGTCTTTCCCACAGGCTGCAATTCTTCACGAACTGCTCCAGCGTGGGTCCCTCCCATGGGGTGCAGTCCCTCAGGAACAGGCTGCTCCAGTGTGGGTCCCCCATGGGGTCACAAGTCCTGCCAGCAAACCTGCTCCAGCATGGGCTTCTCTCTCCATGGATCCACAGGTCCTGCCAGGAGCCTGCTCCAGCGTGGGTTTCCCACAGGGTCACAGCCTCCTTTGTCATCCACCTGCTCTAGCATGGGGTCCTCCCCGGGCTGCAGGTGGAGATCTGCTCCACCGTTACCCTCCATGGGCTGCAGCAGGGGCACAGCTGCCTCACCAGGGCCTTCACCAGGGGCTGCAGGGAATCTCTGCTCCAGCGCCTGCAGCACCTCCTCCCCCTCCTTCTTCACTGACCCTGGTGTCTGCAGAGCTGTTTCTCTCACTCCTCTCTCTGGCTGCAATTGGAGCTGGTGTTGCGCAGGTTTTTTTTCCCCTTCTCAAATATGTTATGACAAAGGCACTACCACTGTCACTGATGGGCTTGGCCGTGGCCAGTGGCAGGTCCGTCTTAGAGCCGGCTGGCTTTGGTTCTGTCAGACATGGGGGAAGTCTGCAGCAGCTCCTCACAGAAACCACCCCTGTAGCCCCCCCTACACCTTGCCACGCAAAACAAATACAAGCACAAAGAACAAATGAAAACAAAGGATAAGGCAAGAAGTGTTTTCTAGTTATCACCCACGTTTATAGAAGATGAGATTTCAATAAAATGCTGTGAAAACATGATCTGGAAGGAACTTTTTTCCTCACTTGAGCTATTTATTTTCTGCAGTAAACTGCTAGAGGCAGTATCAGTAGCATTAGGATCCTAGACAGTGGGCAAAGGAAGCAGTTTTAAAGAGCTGTTTAGGTGGGAAGATCTTTTCAAGAAGACCCAGCAATCCAAGGTGTTTGTCATAAAGGGCAGAAATCAGCATAAAAGAAAAACAGTATTTGGTGAAGTATCCTTGCAAAGCTTGTCATTGCCATGACCTACTCCCATGAAATCAAGATTAAATCTGTAGGAACAATGAATATTCAGGACTTTTAGGTCTTTACTTAGATGTTTAAATGCAGAAATACAGCTTTGAAAAATTCATGGGTTTTTACTATGATTCATTGTAAAATATTGTGGATATACTTGGAAAGCCAATGGATGGCTTCTTGCCACTGGATTCTTCCCCACATCTTGTGACATTTATAATTTTTTAACTACAGGTGTCTTCATAGAGCATTCCATCATGACGTCGGGAGAAGAAAAAGATACCAGTTTTATCTTCTCTTCTTTACAGGGGCTTCTCTCACAAAGCTGGATGTAGTCAGTGTTTTGGTAGAAGGTGCCAGTTTCTGCCTGGCAGGAAGGAAGGAGGAGCCTGTGTCACATGTATGGAAGTAAGTTATAAGAGATTTATTTTTTTAAGAGCAATAACTGTAGGGTTTCTTTTGTTATTCTTTCTTATGTTGCCATTTTAAATATTTTCTATAGAATTATTCTTAAAGTATATACACATACATATGCTGAGGAAGTTTACAGTCCACACATGAGAATTTGTTATGGACCTCAAAAAAAGCAGAATATACTACTCTCACATCTGGCAATCATTTGTTCATCGCAGAATTGTGCATCTGAAAGTATTGCATAATAGATATGCAGGGCCAAAATCATCCTGGGTGTAACAGTACTGACGTCAATTCCCTTACACCACGGATGAATTTTTTTGTGCAGAATGCAAACTGTTTTCATGAAAGACAGAGAAATGGTTTAGTATGGATGCTTCTTCTCTTTATTTTCTTTAAACAGCTGGCAGCTGGTAGACACTGGCATGCTGGCCAAGTGCAATAAATGAGATGGACCATGAAAAAGAACTAGAAGGAAAATCGAAGAAGGTCACTCAGATAGGAATGGGACTGTATTGAGTTTTCCTACTTAGAAGGAAAAGAAGAAAAGAGGGGGATGGTGTAGACAAATGATAGCATCTCATCTTTTTTAGGAAGCAGTTATAAAAATCATGTTTTTCACCATGAACAGCAGCAGATTGTTATAATCCATTGCAGCCACTTCCAGACTAATTTTTTTTTCCTGGTGTGGTCATACAAATTAGTACTAATGCCCCATATTTTCTAACATCTTCATTAATGATCTGGATGATGGAGAATAATGCACCCTCAGAGACTTTGCAGACAATACATCATATGGTTGTGCTGCCATTAAAAGAGATCTCAACAGACTGACAGGAATCTCACGAAGTTCAACAAACTCCTGCACTTCCATACACCAGTACAAGTTGAGGGCCAACTGGCTGGAAAGGAGTTTAGCAGAAAAACATCAGGGCATACTGCTGCACAAGCCAGCAGCAAAGTAGGCCAAAACCCAACATCCTGGAAGGATCCAGAAACCAACATTAGGAAGACCATTGCCAAAAGTCCAAGGGAGGTGATCCTTTCCCTCTTCTAAGCATTGTTGAGGCTGTATTTGGAGTGCTAGGTCCAGTTCTGGGCTCCCCAGTATAACAGACATGGGCTTAGTAGAGCTGATCCAGCAAAGGGTCATGATAACAATTAAGGGACTGGAGCATCTGCCGTACAAGGAGGGGCTGATAGAACTGGGATTTTTCAGCCTGGAGAAGAGAAAGCTCAGGGGGCATTTTATCAATGTGTATAAATACTGGGGGACAAGGGGCAGCAAAGAAGACAAAGCCAGTTTCTTCATGGTGCTCAGTGGAAGGAAAATAGGCAATGGGCAGGAACTGAAATAAAGGAAATTCCATTTACACATAAGCAAAAACTTTTTTACTGTGGAGCATGTTGCACAGAGAGAGTCTTCATCTTTGGAGATACTCAAAACTAACCTTGACAAAGCCCTGAGGAACGATAATTGTTGCTTTAGTTGACCCTGCTTGAGCAGGACATTGGATTGAATGATCTCCAGAGGTCTATTCAATCCCCAGTGATTCTGTGATTCTACGAGATTCTGCTAAGGTGTGTATAAGCCACTGAACAGCACAGGAGATCACACGAGGTCATACGGGAGTGGCCAACACATAATACAGGAAGAAGATTTTATTTGTCTTAGATTGAAATGTGGTACAGCTGGATCTGGGTGGCTGCAGTATTAATCATGATTAATACCGACTCTTTGCCAGATAATGTTTTTAGCTAAAACTCTATTCTTGTCTTACCTACTGTAATACAGTTTTTGCCTTGAGAAGGTATGCATTGTAAAGGGGTCAAATGATACACAGAAGTCAAACAATCAGGTTTTCTGATGCTGACATGCTTCATATCTTCAAATGATCACTAAATCTTCCTGTGCCTTGGTTTACCCAGGCTGTACTGTGAAGATAATTCTAGCTACCTGTACTTTACAAAGCAGTTTAGGATGATTACTGCAGGTTTGTCTGAAAATACAGAGCACTCTTTTACCTGGCATGTAGAAAGGTTTATGAATATCTCAGAAGGCAGGGTTTTCTCATCTGTATGTAATATGGGGTTGACATTTGACATTCTGACATTCAACAACTGACAGTTCTAGTCACATTATCATCCTGAGGCCTTCTCTCTCCACTTAATGTAGGTGACTGAGGAAGAGTAGCCCTATGTATGCCTAAAGTCAACTTCTTTGAGCATGGCCCATAGCCTTTGCTAAACAGTTGACTGTTTTGATTAGGAGCAGAGATAAATCTCCAGAGATCATAGGGTTCATGAGTAGCTGAAAGAGGCTAGAGGCATATGGATGAAGAAGAAAAGGTTTTGGCATAAATCTGAAGCAAATGCGGTGGAGCAGCTGTCTAAATTGCATTTTGAAAGACTATTTTTGAAAGAAAGCTGACAAAACAATTCTGATTTGTTCAGAGTTAAAGTTGCTACCAGTAAATGTGGAAGCCAAAAAGGAGCTGGGATACAGAGAATAAAACAATTGGTACTGAGGATTTGAAATACTGTGTGTATTTCAAGGGATACTGTTTCAGACTCTCTCTAGGCAGGTCCCTTGAATTGATTGAGTACATACTACAAGCTGGAAAACACCACGTGTGCTCCTAAAATGCCTAGGATCTTCCCATAATTAACATGTTTGGATCTCCTGGAAACATGGGTCATTTCCTACTAACAAAGGGTAAAATTTTCAGGAGTATCTATGTGACTTAAGCAGCAGACATGTACTCTTTTGAAAAGGGCAGGAGCAATTTGTAATTCTTATGCTGTTATGTAGATTATATAACTCCAGCTGCATCACCTCTCTTGTTTTAAAGGTTACTGGTCCTCACTGCTTGTCAGGAGAGAGGTTCCTTGGAGCACTCCCTAATTTTCAGTGTTAAAAACTGGCAAACTACTTTAGCTAACACATGAATTTACCATCTGGTTTTGCCTGATGTGGATTAGGAAGCATCCCTGTGAACGATTCTGTTGCTAGAGAAGCAGAAAGGGGAATTTCTTGCAGAGAGGTTATGACAAATTTGGGAAAAATATTATCTGGAAGCATTGACTGATTGCTTCAAATTTAATATTTCTCTAAGTTTTATGATGTTGAATTCAGTCCTTGAAAGCCAGAGCTTCATGGGTGACCCTTTGTGTCCTAAGAAAGGTACATGTTGTACATCTTACTAAGAGCAACCTTTCTGTTTATCAAAAGTCCAGAAAATTGCAGTAGAAACAAATAAGACACTATATAAATGCAGGCTCCACACATATAACAAAACAATATAAACATTTATTAATTGCACATCTCGGTAAACTTTAGCCACAAAATTTCAGGGTTCCTTTATGGCTTCAGTGAAATAGATTGAATCTTTGATAAAAACAGAACTTTAGCCTTAGCTCAAAATCAATTATTTAAATTGTTGCACAACTCACCTATGCTTTTTGCAAATAATGCCTATAATTTACTAACTGTATTGTCCTGTGCAGAGGAAACAGCATGATTCAGCTTCCTTCCCTATCCCTCATGCCTCTGGGCTCCTGATCCTGTAGCAAAGGAATTCCTGAACTTCCCTGAACAGAGACTGCAATTGCTGATGGCACTTACAGTAGCCAAAAAACTAAGAGGAGGTTATGGCAGTCACAGCTTAACCCCAAATGCTAAATCAAGCCCTTGCAGCTAGAAATACTACCAATTTAAAAAGATTTCTTTAAAAGCTGTACAGGTCTTTTTTAAAGAGTTATCATTTAAAATGTACCTGCTGAGTAACTTCTGTCTATGTTTTTCTTAAACTTCTGTTCCTTTACAGTGTTCTCTGATCCTCTTTAGCAGGAACAAGATCAGGATACAGGATCTGGATCTGTATACATGTATGTAAAGAATATATTAAGGATATATCCTTATTAAGGTTTATACTGGAGTTGGATGTGAATTTATATTTTTATATTGTTCAGGTACTTTGCTTCCAGAGGAACTTAACTGAACTAAATTGGGCTACAGCAATATGAAATAGTCACCAGAAAATAACAGGAAAAATCTGCATGTGTGTGTGCATATGCACAGCTTCGAATTAAAACTGAGATTATTATTTCTTTAACTGAGCATTTCAGACTGCAAAAATCAACGTTTGCAACTTCAAACACAAAACAAAAAATAACATCCTCAGTCTAGTCACAGTTAACCACATAGCAACTAAATATAGCTTCAGCTAGTCTTCAGGATGTGTCCACAATAACAGATTACTCAAAATGTTCTGCTGCTATTCCCTACCTAATATTTTGCCTACAACAAAATGTGGAAGTTTAAAATATCTCTGTAATTATGGTAAACAGACAACAATCACTAAAATTGCAGAGTACTGTCTGCTGTTCCTAACCTACAGGCTGTATATAGAAAGCTAAATTAAACAATTCTGCCTACCACGGGTAGTCAAATACATACTAGGCTCCAGGTGTTGGTGAAGCATAGGGAAATCATACTTTGAGTAGGATATAAACTGTAACCCAGATTTTTGTGAAGATTTTTACACAATTTCTAATTCTGAACAATTGGTGTATGTTTCCTTACTAACTGTGTTAAGAATTTTCACAGATATTTTAAAATCTAGGAGTCATTAGATATAATGACACTATTTCCTCTTACTTTCGTACTTTGGAATTGGGATATTACTCAGTGTCCAAAAACCTTTATGCTGCACTCCATCCAAATTCTTCTTTGAACTGAATAAAAAAGAAGTAGGTATCTTTAAGTGTCTCTCCTCCTGTGTTTTGAGGAAAGCAGTACTTATTTTGGGGCATGGCTTCCACCCCTCCCTGCCTGCGACCCCACTGATGCCCTTCTGCTTACGTACAGCAGCCTTTGAGTGAGAACAGGAAGAGGCAAATCAAGGAAGCAGCTGTTCTCTGAATCACAATCCTCTCTGGATTTCTCTATAAAAAACTAATAGGAAGATAACACAGAGCAGAGGCATACTGCTCCTTGAAGCTACCTCTGCAGCTGCTACCAAGAAGACTCACCAGCATGGTGGTAAAGATGGATGCAAGTGCACACAAAGAATTCTTGTCTTCACAGATCGAGGGTCTCTCTCACTTTGGTTTGTACAGTCTGAAGGGCTGGATGGCTATAAATTCACAGTCATCTGTACAAACAATGTATCAGAAGCTGCCTTAGTTTGGATCCAGAGGTTTCCCTTCTATCCCTCCCTGAATAAAGATTTTCCAATATGGATTGACAGGAAATTTAACCTAGCACTAGATGGAGCAAAAATGGATTTCTGTGTTCAGTGATCAAAGTCTGGTTTGTAGCAATTCATATTCATCTTATATAGGAATAAACGGCCACACTTTACATACCTGAGAAATAAAATCTTCATTCTAGCATCTCAAGACTGAGCATGCAACATATTGTTGGCAAGACTTTCATATTTACTGACATATTCTTTATTTCTCTGTCTAGCTATTGGTACACATTATCAAAAAATATTAGGGTAGGCTTTCATGTGAAGAAACAAATTCCTGGATGTTACATGTGCAGACCGCATCCTCTCTGTGCTTTCTTGTAAAATTTTCAGAATTCTTCAATGAAGTGGTAAACGTATGTGACTAAAAACTAAATCACAGAAATACTTGTTCCATGAAGGGCATATAGGAGACATCAAGGAGCACACAAGTCTGGTTCCTGGAAATCCTTGAGGTGTGTTACATACCCGCTGTACTGCAGAGTTTTCCCAACACTTCCTTAAGAGTCTCCACTTTTAATATTTTTAAACTTTGTATTCAAGAATCACCTCTTAGCTATTCACATCCAAATCTATTATGTAGAGGCCAAAATCTAACATCAGCAGCTGTGAACAGTTCTTTGTCAAGACACCCACAAAAATGTATAGACTTGAATAATCTTTCTTTTGCAAATTTAGGGAAATTTGTCTTTTTTTTTTTTTTTTTTTTCATTTAAGAAGAGACCAACTTGCACTATATTCTTCTGGAGGCAGATTATCTGTTTCTTAGTTACTTCAGATGCTTATTCTACAAATGGGACTGTAAAATATACTGAATTTCAGACTAAACTTTCTTTTGACTTTCATCTCACAGATGAACTAGACCATTTCTGCGCCAGATACTATCAAGATATTTGTAAAATAGACAAAAATCTGAGCCATATGTTTTGAAATGCTTAAAAATAGGACTGAAACTGTAATCTACAAAAATGGCTCAAGTTTTCTGGCCTGAGACCTGACCATCTATTCAGGTTTTACTTTAAATTTTATCAGCAATTAGTGGTAGCTAGCAAGAGCTAAGACAGCAAAATATATGTAAGCACTCCTACATTATCAAAGTCATAAATGACTGTGCTTTTACATCTTCCTCCAGTAAATTGTACCAAAAATTGACAAGTACATTCATTCACAGCTGATCAATTCCCATGCAAATTCCTGAAAGCTTCTTAGACTTAATTCTTTCTTTCAGCTGCCATTTCCCTTGTGCTATTTTGAGAAAAAAAAAAAAAAAAAAAAAAAAAGCCATTAATGGCTCTCCTTCCTGGCTCATAGTTCCTTCCTTTCTTCCTGCCCTTACTGAGAAATTGTCTTCTGCGTGATCCTCTTGAAAACTAGAAACTCAGTCTTTGTATCATTTATGTATAAAATCAGATGCAGACTCACTTAGATTAAGGGATTTTCATGTTCCCTAGCAGTGTCACTTGTTACATGCTTCCACAGTATAGCCACATGGTTCTGAAGTTTTACCTACGCTCTCCCTCTTTCCCATTTAACTCAAGATTTTTTTCATGGTCTAATACATTTTTATTAAAGGAATCCAGGAATTCTTTTCAGGGGGTCAGTGTGAAGAGAACTTCTAGAAAGCAGGTACTCAAACTGCAGAAGCAAGCTAGTGAACAATGACATTTAGTATAAATCCCTGCCACTTAATTTAGCAGCCTCTTTGGTAAAATTACATTCATTGCACCTTGCAAAATCTTTACATATCATCAATGAAATAATAAATGCATATGACTAATAGAAAAAGTTTCATTGCAGAATACTTGCCCTTTTGAGCATATAGCATATAGGCTTTTCACAGTTTGAGGACAAAGTTTGACAGTCACACTTTAGAGTTATGGTGTCTGACATCAAATCAGAAAAAAAGGTACCACAGCTTGCTTGCAACATGTTCATGGACAGAGTATAAAATACATAGACCTCACTGGATCAGGGAAGTGCCATATTACACCATGACTCAGTGAAAAAGAAAACAGTGATATGTAGATGGTGCTGAAATTGGACATTTGCTACCTTGTTGCTTATGGTCATTAAAAGTCACCACGGACCTTTGGAAACCTTTACTCCCACTCACTGTTTTTAAGCACGGATGTTAATAAATTTCATAATGTAGAAGACTGTGAAAAACCAAGTCTCTCTGTTCTGGCATCATTAAAATTGCATTTTAAATCCACATTCTGGCAATTTCTGTAGACCTTTTCCTATATATATTGCATGTAGTACTAATATGGGTAGAAAAAAGCCTTTCCTATAAGTTTATTCAGTGACCTTAGATGACATTTTGCATTTCAGTGTGTAAACAGTCCTAGCTAATTACTTAAAACATTTTTTTCCTTGATTAAACATCTCACGAATACATGACTTCACTACATGACTTTTCACTGGAACTTAGGCTTCTGGATGGAAAAGTCACTTTTGAAAAAGAACTTAGATGCCTGACTTGGATATTTTTTTAAAATCATCCTTTGTTAGCTTTAGCATTAAAAAAAATTAAGCACACATTCCTGTAATATTTCATCAAGTTCTGACTAACAGAGAATCAGAAATGTTCTAAAATGTACAATTACAAACAGGCATAAACTTTGAGACATTTTTGTGGTTTCAGAGAAAACTGACTTGAGTACATACGTCTGGAAAGTCCCACCAAGAAGCCACTTCTGCATTTTCAGGAAATTAAGCAAAAGGGCCTACTGCAATTTTTCTATTGTCCTTTGTTTGTTTATTTTAAGCCACATAATAAGCAGAAATTTATGATCATAGGTGCAGTATTTAGACCAAAAGACATTGTTTGAAGATAAAAGGGTTGTTTATATAAACAACTGTTCTTAAAATTTTTGAGACCAATTGTAATGTTCTTATATTCTGTAAGACTGTGAATAGTGGGGGGTTTCAAAGCTTTGCAGCTGTGGAACCAAGCCACGATCACAGTCATTCTCCTAAGTGCTCTGTTTTTACTTCCTTTTTCTGGAATTACCCACAGAGATTATTTGACACATGAAAAACAGTAGGATATGCCAGAAGATGCCTCTGACTGGTCTTCATAACAAAGGTGACTGGAAGAGTAGTATCCTGAATTAGATTGCTGTTCTTGAACATGAGAACAGATATACTAGATCTGAATGTCCATGTAGTCCCACATCCTGTCTCCAGCACTGATCAACAGCAGGGACCTACAGAAGAATATAAGAACAGGATGAGTATGTTGTCAACATTCCCTGTTATGTGGAAGATCCTGATAACCAAGTTTGTAATTCATAGATTTCTTTACATAAGAACAGAAGATCCTAGGGTTTGCCTAGCCCCATATTCTATCTCCAACTATGTTCGCAGATGCATAAAACTCAGTAATAACGGATCAGACATACACCCTCTAGCATTCTCTCAGCCTCTTGATTCTTTCAGATTGGAAGACTTCATGAACCTGATATGGTTTGTTCAGTGATCTACCAACAGATCTCTCTCCCAGTTAGTCAACATTTCCTTGAAATCCTGTAAGCTTCCTGCATCCAGTGTCCTTTGGTAACAAGTTCCACAGGTCTACTACCCATTCTGCTTTAATCTTTGCAGCTGATATCTTCATTTGATGGCTACTACTTGCCTTTGATAAGGACTGTAAACAGTTGGTCCTTGTTAATAAATGTTGTAAGGATTAAAATTACAGTCAGTTTGATTCTGATGTAACTCAGAATCACATTTCTGCTTTTCAAAAAGCAAATGACCCCATCAGGTCTACTTTCTGCATTGACAGAAAGGACAGCCTCTTCCCGTTTTTTAAGAAGCTTTTCCAGATCAAAGGTTTTTCCATTCCCTCAGAGTTTCTGTATTTCAGCAGCACTTTCTGTCTAATGCCCCTGGAACTCCAAAAGCCAGGTTGCCTGCATGAAACATCTGAAGCATCATTAATGAATCTTCTTCTGATCCTGAGAAAACAGATCTGGAAGACTTGGAATCAAAACTTTTTGTAATGATACTGACACTAGACAGTTAAAGACTCACCCCTGCCAAACTGAAGTCTGATCATTCAGGGTATTTGACTGTCCCAGCTGGCCCCTCAGCAATACTGAAAAGCTGTGAGACTTTGAATGACCCCTAAGCTGCACAATTAGTGATCCTGATGGAGGGAACACAAGTTAAAGCGTTAAATAGAAAGTATCTGTTTCATATGATTGCTGTGTGACCTTTGCTACTTTGTGGTGAGGAAAATGGGAGTTGTGTAGGACTAACAGAAAATGGAAGGAAATTAGAATATTCTTCAGACTGGCATAACAAGTACCACTTTAGTTCTGCCACGTTTCTCCCACTGAAAGAATGATGTGCTTATATATTTCATACAATCATATCATATGCATATGGGGGAACGTCCAGCAGCAGTTAATGACATTGTTCCTTTTTTCAGCTGCTTCTTCAGTGTTGTGAAAGCAGCTGTCTTCTGATAACGTAGGATGCTTTTTCATATTAATACCTTACTTAGTTCTTGTTTTCTGTTTTTAGGAAAAAGAGCCCAATGTCTTCCCTTACTAAAGGTAAAATATTGTATTGAGTAGGCATTTTTGTAAGGTTTTAATTCTGAAAAATGTAAGCAGTGATGAGGATTTATAGCAGAACCATCCTGTCGTACTCTACACTGCTGCTTCCATGTACAGTGCAGGGCTGTGTGCAGTGCCATGTCCTCACCTCACATAAGCCTCCAATCCGATAAGATATGACAGCTGAGCTTGCACATACTGCTATGCTTTACTGAAATATTAGGGTCTGTTGTGCCTAGTCACATGCTGATAAACTCTTAATTAGCTGCTGTTTACAAGTGTCTGCTTTTACAGTAGATCTTAATTCATTGGCCTCTGCCTATACGATGTCTCTATATGCCAAATATGGATTATATTGCAACTGGTATCCTCTTGTGCATGCATGTAGAAAGGGTGATTAGCTGTAAAGCCTTCTGTGAGACATTTTATATGGAAAACTACTTACAAAATATATCGGGTTGCACCAGACAGCTGCCTAAATTCTGGAATGAATATCTGCTAACCATTTATATGCCAAGATTGTCATTCACAGTTACTTTGTAACTGTATCCAGACCACTAAAGCAAAAACATTATTTGGCAAGTAACATTCTTCTGATCCACAGTTGCGCTGGTACTAAATAGTATACCAGCCTAACACAAGCGTGTTATTATGCTTTTTCCTCACTTTACCAATCTCTGTGGTCTGCCATGCCCTCACTCAAAATTTCAGATGTCTGTTTCTAATTGGATGCTTCCTTTTGTGATAATAAAGATGATTCATATAGTGTCCTAAACATTATATTTTTTTTCAGAACACCCTGGACACTTTTGCTTTAAGGCCACTCAGTACTGTTCCATAATTATATACAGTTTTCTCAAAAGGGGGTTGGGAAAGGCCCTACTTTCCTGAGAACTGTAAATAACATGATCTCTAAAGAGATCTATGTGAAAAAGATATAAATTTCTTCTCTTTGCAGTGGAATCAGTGAAAGCATTTCTGATGCAATTCCTTTTGTGACAGTACAGAATATTCTGCGGTGTCTTCCCTCTTTCAAAGAAATGTGACTTTCTTCTAGAGCACATTCTTCTGTAAAGATGTTGAATAAATTAGGCTGTACTTAGAAGGCTTTGGTGGCAGAGATACCTGTTACATTCTGTCTTTGAGCAGCAGTGAGCACAGCGGGAATCTGTGTTTCTGTTGGAGTCCCTTGTCACTCCCACAATAAAAACAACAGTGACTGTGCTGAGTAGATGTGACCTCTACTTTTATTTATATTGACTTGTTTTTATTTACACTTGCATTTAAATTTCTCTCTGCTTTAAACTTCTCTGACATAGGTCATAATTTACGTTTCCCCACCCTGTCTTTTAATTTGCATCCCAACCATAGTAAAGCTTGTGAAAGAGAACCCTGTAGAGAGGAACAAGAGAGAAACAGTGCAGGCTGTTTCACTAGAACAAGGGAATTTTTCCCTCTTCAGATACCAAGAGTCTTTGTCTATGAAACTAATGGGTGGCCTTACCTCTAAAAATTCACAAACACACTCAACTCCTGATTCTCTGCTACTTTAGCTTTAACAAAGTAGAGTCACCAACTGATCCTCGTGGCTCGTGACTTAATTCATCTATCCAGTGATTCTTCTCAGCACTTGAAAGGACAGGTAAAAATAATATTCACCACACTTTACCACCCACCTAAATTGCCCTTTTTTACCTCTGTGCAGCTTTTCCTTCTCTAACGGACATGGGAGTGATTGCAGAACTTCCTCAGTTTGGCTGCCAAACCCTTTTTTCTTGTGGGAGTTGGGAGATCTGCTAGTAAAGGTGCCTTCTGCATATTCAGATTTGAAGGTCATTATCTGGCTTTGTGTTCAAGATATGCAGTAAGCTCAGTGCTGCTAATACAGGATCCCTTCTTTGAAGCTTTAGCCCAAAAAGACACCATTTCCATTTGGCAGCCGTATCTGATTCACATGTTCACTGAAGTCAGGCTTCCTCTTTTGAGAACTGGAGGAAACTAGATTTGTCATTTGAAATGTCAGCAGCCTTTTATGTAGCAAAAGGTAAAAGAAAAAAAAAAAAATGCTTGGGAAGTGAAGCCAGTAGTTCCTACTTCTATCATAACTGTGGCAAGACCTCTGAAAACATGAACAAGAAGAGGTCTTGGGATATTTTAAGTGTGGTGCCAAATTAGTTTCAACCTGTATCTATTAGAAATGGTGAGTCACCAGGAACATAAAACACTGTTGATTTATGTTCCTTATTCTCCTCCCAATGTCACATTATTCTCATTATACAGGTGGCTTTGCGAGCTCCAGCAAAGGACTGCCAACACCAAGGACTGTGGTGTATACATACATACACACACAGAGAAAAGGAAAGTCTCCTCCCTAAAGAGCAACTTTACCTATTTCTCTCAGAGTGAGATTGGAAACTATAATGTATTCAGCATTGCCAAAATATGCTTTAAAATAATCAAAATTCAGCACAGAACTGTCTTCTATAAACTATTTTGCAAACAACCTGAGGACAGAATCATGTGGATAGAAAATCAGGTCTTGTCACAATAAAGTTAATTCTGAAATGTAAAGCAATATTTACACATTTAGGAACACAACTGCTTAATGGCAATGCAAAGTACTTCTATGGGAGACAATTTGTGATCTATTGTCTATGAAGATGGGATCATTTGTCCTGTTCTCAGAAACCTGCCTTGAATCAGGTCAGCACACTGGTCAGTTCACCCATTACAATCACATTTTAGTGTATCCACCACAAGAGACTGAACACGAGACAGACAGACATGAAAATGAAGAATCAATAAGATCTGTGGAAAATGTAGTCTGAGAGCAGCACTCAAAAACCCAAGGTGAATGAAATGTTTGTAGATATAGCAGTGCCACTTCTTTGGCACAGGATTGCTGAAGGGTGAAGGTGTGATTCACAAGCATTTACTGAACAGAGAATTAATCTCAGTATTACAAGTAAATTTGTGCTGTAGAGGAAACTCTGAGAGAGACCATATGGCTTTAAGTCATGAAAATAACAGGTTTTCTGCCTTTTCTTAAAAAAAAAAAAAAAAAAAAAAAAAGTGAGGTATGTGGTTTTGATGGCAGATTTAGAAAATGATTGGCTCACTATAATAGATTGTAATTTTAAGAACCACTGAACTATCCTACATTGGTGGTATGTGTCTTTTATTGTATGGACTGAAGTTTCAGCCTGGCCTTAAATGTTTCCGTCTACTCTAAGTGCTCTTTTTGATATTCATTATTTGGTTTTTTGCACAAAGAAAATATTTTTAAGAGATATGCAAAATGTCATTCAATTTATCCACTGAATTTAGCTTTGTTTATTTAGGAGACAGTCTCTAAAAGCAATTTATTTCCATTTGGAAATGTGCATAGTTAACAAGAAAATTGTGTTAGTTTTGTAATTAATTTCTTTTTACGGATGCATAAGTCAAAATTTGAGAATAACATAAGTTGGACAAATTTTATCCAGTTTTGGAGGTGAGATCACTTTTCTTCACAATACTTGAAAAAAGAAGGTGAAGGAAATCACAATTCTAAATATGTTCAGTGTATACATAGGAAAAAATATCTAAATTGCATTCTGCTAAGTATTCATGGAAACTTGTGGCGACTGCTGTCAAACAGGAAACTCATAGAACATGACGAAGTGGCTTCCAGGAGTCATACCTCATCTGTCCAAGTGAATTTACACTGTATTTTGACTAGAGAACCACCAGACAACAAGTGTATTTAGTCCCTTCCATGAAGAACACCTATATTACTCCTTTCTCCAGTAACAGTATCCAAAAACCGATCGAGCCCCAGTTGTGAAGCTGGTCCCCTGTCAGCTGGCTAAGAGTGTGGACCCACGGACAGCGGTGTTGTGTGGAGGAGGGGAGGTGTGAGGGTACGGTGTTCAGTGCTCCCCTGCCAGAGGGCACTGCTGGTCCCCATGCTGCTACGGTTCCTGCTCAGCTAGGGCCCCATCTTTCCTAACCATGCCTACGCTAGCAAATTACATGTGTGAAGACCACCCTGTAGCACCTCTGCAGCAATAGAGATGTAACGTGTGACGCATCTTCTCAGTAATTCACCTAAAAGCAGACTGACCAGCTGAGAAAGAGAAATGAGCAACAGTAATTCCCCTCAGAACATTTGCATCCTCTTCCCAGTACTTCCTCATGTTCCTCATTGCCATCTTTTCTGAGTATAGAACTTCAAATGTATGCATGCATAATTCAATTCTTTATTACACAGCTTCTTCTGTGAGTTTTCCTACTATCTTCTTCTGCTTTAGCAAGAATCTTTCTGTGTTCCTCAAACACGGAACTAATAAGAGACCTTTTTTTCCAGAAGTAAGAAGGAAAAATAAACTTGAAGTACTTCCCAGCAATTTTGGCATTTCCAGGATGATCTTCAGTCTCCTGTGTAGCTCTGAAGAACCTTTATCTAGTTTCTCAAAATCTCTTTTGACCACTTCGATAAATCTACTAGGGGTACCAACCTGAGCGCATAACAGCAGTACTAAGTGCCCCTAAATTACCTTCAGAAAATACCTGAGATGCCTCTCTTCCATTTACATGCCTGGTTAAGTGCTTATTTGCTATGTAAGAGCAAAGCTCTTGCTTTGAAAGTTCTGTTTACTTAACAATTATCTTTTTGAACTAGAGCAATGCTAGAGGTTTCTACTCTGGTATTTCCAAATCCCTCCTTGGCACGGTTAATCAATCCCAAAACCTTTTTCTTCCTTAAATAGAAGACTGGATTTATGAAGGCCACAAATCAGGTATCTTTACTTCATGTTATAGTTTGAGTAGTCTCTGAATTTCTCATCTGTAATATGAAGACACTGACCCTCAGGTCAGCTTGGCAGCTCTGCTCCAGTGAGATAAAACAGTTTTAACTGCTGATAGACTTTATATAAAGAGAATTCCCAGGTTTTCAGAGAGCAGCTTCAGTGGCTACATCTTCAGCTTTCCCTTTTCCAATGACCTGGCATAAACAGCTCTATGGGAGAAAGTGGGTATCTTCCTGTCAGACCCATCTCTGACTGAAATGTGGTGTTTAAGTAGTGTTCCTTTAACTTCTCTAAATAAAAAGTTTTTTCTTTGTCTGCTCTGTTCTTTTCCAGAATCACTTCATTTGAAGGAGAATGCAACCTGTCACATTCTGGTGGGACAGAGTTGTATTTCTAGCCCCAAAATTTAGTAAGCACAATGACTTTTTTTAGCTGTGTTCATGTCCTTCTTAAGCTACCCTCTCTTCCTTGTGATTTCAATCATGTTTCAGTATTAGTCAATATATGACACAATATGTATATTTTCATTCTTCCAAAAATAGCCTAGTATTAAATAACCATAAATCAGTGAGACTGATTTCAGCTGAGATCACAACTCAAAATACCAAAACTCAGAGCAGAACCCAATGTTTGAATCTCTTCTATCCAAAATGATATAAATCCCTCCTGAATGTGGCTAAATTATTGAAGCATAGTCAACTTCAACTGTTTTCTGTCTCTGCTTAACTGCTTTCATAGCCTCAGTCTTGTCACTTTATCTTTCTCACACTCAATTTCTCCAGCTATAAAATGGTTTTAAACTTTGTTGTAAAGTATTATAAGATAAACTGGTGAAATGTTTCTATAGTACCTGAGTTTTATTATAGTGAACATGATAAGTACATGATTTTTAAAATATATTACCCTAAAGATTGCACTGAATATAAGTAAAAGACTTTTGTTTGGAAATGTTGGTTTAAAAAAACCCTCCTCTGGACTCAGCCTAATGACTATTCCAAACTATTATTTAGATGGCAAGGTAACAGATTTTTAAAGCTGAGTATTTTGTTAAGTTTCAGATATGTACAATATTTACTCATCAAGGCAAGAAGTAGGACACCAACCACACAAGAAGAAACTTTTTTTGATGTGCTATTTATTCATCATAGGCACAAAAATAAAGCATTTTTGTGGGTGTCAAAACTGGCTGGACTGCATTTGTTGCCCTCCCAGTAATTACCCATTCATGAGTGATAGACATACTTGCTAGCTGATGTATGGCATGGAGGAGTGGTCTATCTGATGAATTCCAGCAAAATGGATACCCTTGTTCACCTTTAGTCTGTGATCTGGTGTATAAATATAATGTCAAAGGATTTAAAAGGTTTCCACATTTGATATGTATGTTTGTAGGATTAAGACTGGAATTTGACAAGTAAAGCATTTTTTAATCAAAAAACTACCTCCACTTTAAAAGGCAGCATGCAGTTCTGGCAGAACACAGGACAACGAATGAAGACTTTGCTGCTTTGCACATGTGGGTCATTGTCACTTATGTAAATAGGGTAGATAAGAAACCAAAGAATCTTACACTGGGCAGTGCTCTTTACTAGGATAAATAATTCAACAAACATAGATATATCCAACTTTGCAAAATTAGGGTTACTTTTCAAAAACTACCATTTTTTGTGGTGAGCTCAGTTACCCAGTCCTTGCATCATCTTGCCTTACAAATTGGCCACACAGTCATGCTGACCTAAATTACTGGTTTGTAATTGGACACAACCTTTTAAAAGTTTCTCATTTAAGATTGAACTTTTTATGACCTGCATAGAAAACTTCTATTTGAAAATAAAAGCCACAATTTAAACTGATGGATTTTGCTCATATGGAAGCAGCAATTGATTTGGGAATTCAATTTACATGGAGGTCATTCCAGAAAGTATTTTACAAATAGGACAATTATAGAATGCTTTTCTGTAACTAAAGAGTTAAATTGTCAGGGGTGAGCAGTTAAATCTGTCCCTAAAAAGCATTTAAAATATTTTTTTAACTTCTTGTTTTGGCTTTCTTGTCCTTTCATGCTATATGAGATGCGTAAGAAGTCCTTCACCTAGGATTTCGGTACGAAGACGAGGTCACCAGCCTAACTGCTTGGTAGGAATGGGCTTTGTCCCAGTGATAGATTAGTGACTTGCTAAATAAAACCATTCGGTGTTGCCGATTTACTTGGCAATTCTGGGTTTATGTATGTGGACAACAAACCTGAAAATACGGACTGTATTCTAAGTATTGTATTGATTTGAATGTGTTCAGTTTATAACCTGCCAGCTACATCCAGACAAACTAACTGTAGGTAATGCATACTCTTTGCTGCAAAGTAGGGGTGCAATGGGTGGGAGTTACTTTCCTTAGAGCATTGATGCTTTCTCAGGATGGTGTAGAGAGTCGTTAAGATCAAAAATCTGCTCATCAGAGTAAGGGTGACTCATATAAGCAACAGTTTGCTGAATCATGCATTTTTACAGTTGAAGGGCTTTACTCATTGTTCTTCTTGCATAGCAATTGCACAAATGCCAGCCTAAACTGGGTATAAAATGCTCCTAAATGTGGAGATGCTATTTTACACTCTCTGCTCTCAGTTAGTTCAAGCGTAATTCATTACTCAAGATCTCTCCAGCAATGGAGAACAGGAACTTCAAGAAGAAAAGTCAGGGCAAGTATTATCCTGCTTATATTACATGCTGTATGGGATAAGATATGTGCAAATTCACACACACAAACACATGATTTTTTTGCTGTTATTTGTTTTACAACCTCATTATTTGTCAAGTTGGTTTGTGCCAAAGATTTTATTAATTAAGGTTTAGAAGGACTTTTATGTTTATGAAAAAAAGAAAAGGAACAAATCTGAAATTAGTTACTAGTGCTAACTTAGCTTTTGAAAGATTTTGTTTTGAAAAAATTTGAACATGTTCGCTTCATAAATTTTTTGTTAGTAGTATCACTTCTGAGTTGTAAGTGCCCCTGGTAGTCACTACACAAGCCAGAACTTAGTTTCTTCTAATTAATTGACTTACAAAATAAGTAGAAGGAATTCATGTTTTACAGTATCAAAGGATCATCATAAAAGTTTCATTACTGAAAGTAATTTCTACCTCCACTCTGCCTTTTACACAAAAACTTCAAGGGAATTCTAAGGAACTGTACAAATATTCTAAATTAAATCTTACAACCCTAGCATGGAATATTGATAATAGCATGGGTTCGGCATGCAAAAGACCACTGTGAGATACTAGGTTCAGTGCTCATTGTTGTCACAAAACCACCGAGAACTGACAAGAAAATAATTTGAAGGTGCCTTGTATCTGGAAGTCAACAAGGAAAACATCAAGCAAGGTACTGAGTCCAGCTTGGCTTGATTCGAGCTTCCACACTTTTCAGAGTTCTAACTCCATGCATCTCGGAAACATCACTGAAAATATGCTGGAAATCTTTTGTCATAGATCACTGATGCATGCTTTACATTTGACTATGTTTTTTATTATTGTTGTTGTTATTATTATTTCCTTTATGTGTAACATACCAAACAGTTTCTGAAAACCAAAAATACGCAAATGTTCATGGTCCCAGACCTGAGAAAAGTTGGGTTACTGGGCAAAAGCTAACCCATACTGACTTACAGCAGTGTGGAAGTGCGTGGGTTACTGTGGTTACAGAATTACCAAAACCTAGCTTCATTCTTTGTCTTTTGTTGGAGGAAAGTACTGTTGTGAGTTTCTGTTTAGAACTAAGCCTATTACTAGCAGCAGGTTTTGTAGGATGTATTTTCTGAACTCTTAAAATAATTTTAAGATAAGTGCTACCACATTAGCAGTCAGATGCTACTCTTTAGGAAAGAAGAGTGACTAAGCTGGAGACTCAGGCAGGTATCAGAGTAAGAAAAACTTTTCTCTCTGTATTTCTTTTCTTGAGGGGCAATATGATTGTAAAACTCCATTTCAGAAATACCTAATTGGTCAGGCAATAGCTGACAATGTATTTATGTTCAGTTATAAAATATGACTGTTTGTACTTTGAAACTCTGAAATGGCTTTTGGGTTTTTGATATATTACTGGCCTGAAATTGTTTTCATTCATGAATAAAATCGATCAATGTATTTTCCATCCTCACCAAAACTAAGCACCACCTGAAACCCTTGGTAACTGTGCTACCTTCAGTGCTTTATTACCTGTGCCTAAGAGGGGAGAGCTGCTATTCCAAACTTGATATAATTACGTTGATTCTCTTTTCCTTAGCGCTAAAAATAATTCAGGTTAACGGTGACCATAAACTCTCCACAGCACATGAACTCCTTCAATGAGCTTGTCTAAATCTACTTTAAGGGCGCTTATTTGAACATTCCTATCCTCATTGTGAAAAATATACAGTCAACACAGCCTCCTCCATTATGGCAAAGCTGTAGATAAAAGCTTTTGCATTGCCCTTAAGGTAACATTGTCTTTGTATGCAGGTGTCCTAACAAGTTACTTATTTACAAGTTACTTAAAACAGTACTCTCCACCTTCTATTGGATATATATGGGGTGTGTGGGTGTGTGTGTGTGTGTGTGTGTGTATACAGAAGCACATACATACATGAAGATGAAAACTGGTAAATATGCACAGATATCCAATCTGCAAATGGCTCCCCCCATTTGTAACACTTCAGTCTCAACAATACAACCAATCTGACTGATGTTTGCTAGGAAGCAGAAGTTCCAGGAAAATGATGTGACGCACAAGCAGAGTTATTTCCTGCTTTCTGCATGAAATGTGGATTTAAAACTTAGGAAATCTTTACTGTACATTTTAATATGTGCAAATGTAGTTAAAATCTTTTATACAGCAAGATAATTGTTAATTAAACGATCAGGTTTCAGTTCATTTAATATGTGTAATATCTGCATGATAAGGTGTTATGCCTTTCATTGACTTTCTTACACTTACCCAAAGAATATGCCATACAGAATTGATTAAATAAATCATATTATTTTCTCTGTAATGTTTACGTGCTGTATTATCACCATATGATTTAATTATTCTGATTAGTGTAGGTCTGACTGTCATTACATTCATGCAGAGGAAGGGCAAACATTCAGAACTATAATGGTCATATTTTAACCACTTTGCAAGAAATTAGAGAAAATATTTAAATTTCCCTGAAAACGCAGAATATTTTCAGCCTGGGAACATATTTGTTACTTCAGGTTTTCATGTCTTGGGGTTTGCTTATTTTCCTAGTAAGCAGTTATTTCTAAATTATATGAGTTCCTTTAAAAATTAGACTTTTGAATGCATATAGATTTGTACTGAATGTCCAATAAATGGCTTTGATTTGGAAACTGAAAACTGGCAATTGATTAGACTGCTCTAGAACACGGTATATCTCCTTGCACTGATCACAGCTATTCATACTGTTTTTACTGAAGTAAGGAGGTACAAATTGCAGCTTGTATACAAGCACCTTTCTTAGAGGCTAAATGACAGATACTTACTCTTTCACAGACTTGAACTTATCTTCAACCAATAACACAGAAGTGATAAAAATCTGTGTAGTAAAAGTGCATTTGCTTAGATTTCCAGTGGTTTGTTTCAGAGCTAATCTTTTTGTTGAATTTACTGGTAAAATTCATGTAAACATAAATTGGATTTTTAATCCTTTTGTGGATTAAAATGTCCTTGCCCATAAGTGGAGATGTCAGCTATTGGCCCACCTGAAAAAAAATCTGTATAACAATACATTAACAATCTGAGTCTGAATTAGATGGCTCTTCAGTATTCATACTTGTGACTTAGTGGAGGAGAGGCTATCTGTCACAACATACGGTAGCCAATTATTGCTTTATACTTACTGAATAATTCACTAAAAATGAATAGTGAAAGAAGTGTGCTTAATGCTTTACTCAGTTCTGAAAGTTTGATTAAAATGTGTGACTGAACCAAGCAGAAGCTTGGCACTAAATCTGCTTATTAGTACTGGCACAAGATACGCTTTTTCTAAGAGGAAGAAGCTCAAAAGAGCTGGAGTACTTTGATTTGAAAATTGGCAATTGTGATTGCCTGGGGGGGGGTGGACAGGGGTAGAAACTGTTTTATTGAGCAGATGAGAATTCTGAATACAGAAGGAAACTAATCTACAAAGCTTTCCAAAAATGCCAGCACTGATATTAAACATGTATGCCTCACCCTATTTGAGTAATAAGAGTACTGCGAGTTAAATTTATTTCTCATAGTGGGGAAAAACATGTCCCACGCAGATGTGATAAAGCATCAGAAGAACAATGAGACAACCTGTAGGATGAACACCGTGCTGTTCACAGTGCAGCTGGCCTGTGCTGTGCTACCAGCCGGTCAGGCCTCTCCATCCTGCACTCCTCTGCCAAATTGAATCCGATGAAAAGACTGACGGCAACATCTCTGTGCTGCACGACTCCCAGGCTGAAGTTGTAGCTCATAAGAACTAATCACAATGGGGTCAACTATTTAAGCATTATTTGAAAGATAAAAAAAAATAATTCTAGGTTGTTTTGTACCTCCTGCTCACTTTTACTTCCTGCTCCCAGGGAAACTGCATCAAAGAGTCTGCCCCTGTATTTCACAATCTTCATTTGATAATCCAAGAAAATTTGGGGTACCGTAAACTGTTATGGTCAGTTGGAAAATACCTCATCAGTCTCTCTGTAACTGCAAGGTCCATTTTCCAGAGCTGGCCTGGCCCGGTTCCCTAAACATGGGCAGTCCTACCTCTGCCCCTGGTGAAATGCTGGGGTTTCAACCCCAAGTCCCAAATTAAGGTTGACATCTGGGTGATTCCCACAGCCCTTCACAAAGGGGGGGGTGAGTTTACCTTTGGGCTTCCCTCCAGGGTGGGGCCGGCCTTGCAGACAGAGCCATTGGGTAAAGGAGCCCCAGGTGTCTGCATTCAGTAAACAAAGGTCAGGTGTCCCACTGAGGGATAAAAGCTGGGACCACTTGCAGGCAGGGGCAGTGTCTGTGTGTGAGGTGGATGCCCTGTGTGGAGTTTCCTGTTGGGGAAGGACCTCCTGCCTCCCTGGGACTGGGCTCCAGTCAGGTCTGGCTTTGTAAGTGTGGGCTGTGTAGAGATTGAGTATGTGTCTTCCTTGGTCTTATGTGTTTGGCTTGTTGACTCAGTTGTCTCCCATCCCTTCTATGGGAAACTGCATTTCACCATTTATTCCACCCATTGTTGGTGGTGAGGTGTCGTTGTTGGGGTCAGTGGGATTGATGTCTCTTATGTATAATCTGACTGACTTGTTTGTACTCCCAGCGCTCACCCATGTACTGACCCTTTTGTATCAAATACAAATTGGTTATTGGTTCATCTTTATGCTGGCTGTGTCCTTTATGCTAGGCCTGATAATTGGCAAAACACCTGGGCAAGCTCAGCACAGCCTCATGCATGTGCTCAGTCAGCAGCAAGCCTCCCCTCACCCAAGGGCTCTTGCAAAGATAATGTGGTTTTACTACCAAATCTTTGTCAGGATCAAAAGAAAAGTTACCCTGCTTAAAACAGCCCTCTAGATGCCACAGGCAAGCAGACCATCCTTCATGGTAAGAAACACCCTGTGCTTTCTTGTCCTTCTCTCCACAGACTCTATATTAAGCTATAATTGGAGGGGACTGGAGGCACAGCCTTCCCTTGAGTAAGAAGAAAACATTGCTATGCAGTAGTCCTTGGTAATTTATCACTCTTTAAACAGGAATATGGGGAAATCAACCATCAGAAAGTTCAGCCAGGACAACATACTTCCAATTACATTTCCCTGTGCTTGGCAGATGACAAAGGCATTGAACATCAATAATTATACCATATGGACTAAATTTTTTACCCACTCTACTCCCAGCTCCACACTTTTTCTTGTGGCAAAGTATGGTTTTGGCATTTGATCTGTTCTAGTCACCCCTCCCATCCCTTTGATTAAATTAGTTGCATATGTAGATTCGGTTTTGTGTGTTTTCTAATCTCAGATAGCATCTAATACTGCATTTCAAACAAGAGGAAGAAGAAAGGGCACAAGTTGCTTTTTATCAGTGTGTTTCACTGACAACTTCTCACAGAAAATAGCCCTGGTTTCCTCAGACTTCTCCTTTCTTTGCCTTTTTTTTCATATATGTTGAATAGCTTTTTGTGTGTTGGTTTCTGGTAGCTCACCCTCCTCTGGAAAAGACAAGGATTGTAAACAAAAAAAGAAAAAAATACAAATGTCATTAAGAAAATAGCAACAGGCAAGTGTTATCCCACACTATTTCCTAACTTGTGGTATTTGAGGAGGCAGCAATGGACTTCATGCTGTGAGTGTTTTATAACTATACTAAAAAATAGTGTTTTATTGTAGGGTTGTTTCAAACCTCAAAAGCCTAATGATGGCCATGCCAAAACAGCACAACATCGACGTGGTAAAATAAACCCCAAGCAGATGCTTCATAGGAATATTCTGCACTGTATGATGGCATGGCTTTACTAGGGAAGGCTTTCTCATGCAAGTAGCCTGATGGAAGTCTAAGGGACCATTAGTGTACCTGACAGTCTTAGTGGACAATTCTGTTCTCTGTGAAGATCTAATTCCTCTTTATGACTGTTAGGAACTTGTTTATTCATGTATTTTTGCAATACAAAACCTGACAGATTTATATATTGTACTCAATATACTAAATCACCAATATATTGCAGAGGAAGCGTGTCTAAAGTAGAAATTAAGCTATTCAGTGAAACTGCTATGAAAATGTCAAAATTTCATAGCTTTTTCAGGAGCATAACTAGAATTGGTGCAAATTGTAGTATCCACGTAAGAGTTACTGGCCACATTTGTTTGGAAGAAAGGATGAGTAGTATACATGGAAGAATGATTCACAGAAGAAAGGGGCAGAAGACAGGAATATCTAGAACTGGGAAATGGATGGTATGGGAAAAAGAATACAAAATCAGAAAACTGAAGACAAGTCAGGGACAGTTTTGAAATCTAGAAAGATGGTTTTTCAAGCAGATACAAACAGTAGTAGAAGTCATATCCTGTATAGGGCGTCTCTCTTTAAAATATTTTTTGCAGACAAGCTGATCAGGTAAGAGATTTTACTTTGAATGCTGGTCACACTTTGTAAACTGCAGCCTGAGAACCATGATTTATGTAAAGAGCCTCCACATTAATAACTATACCCTTATTCAGTCTCATGTTAAAAATGTAATATTAAAACTAAACATAATTATTTGAAGCTAGAGAAAAATACTCCAGCTCAGTTCTTCATCACATTGGCTGGTGAATATTGACTCTCCTGCCTTTTGTGTATTGCCTGACACTAGCTACTGCTTTTTTCCAGATGGTGACTATTCAGTCAGCAATACCAAGAGAGCATCATTTCTATTATCCTGGTGGTAGTTATGGGATAGTAACAATCTTGCACAAAAAGATTCAGTGATTCATCCAAAATCATAGAATGGGGTATCCTGATCAAGCTGAAGGTGGCACAGAAAGGGTTTCTAAGTGTCTGTGGGTTTTGAGATGAAGCAGGATTTGTGATTGTACAGCAAAAGAAATGTTCTCAGAACTGTTTCTAAGAATAGCAGGATGACTTCTTTAGCAATCCTGTGAGTAATTTGAGAGCAGCATATATTGTGTGTTACTATATCCCATGAGAGCATTTCAATCATAAATGTATATAATTTTACATCAGCATTTTTTCCATCTGATTTTTTTCGTTTACAATAGACTGACTTGCCTAAGAAATTTGCTGTGGTCTACAGTGTTTGAAGAATCTTTGTAGGATTTGGAAAGCAACAACATGCACCAACTCTCGGACTTCACATTTCTTCACCTTATCTGTGAGCAAATGACAAAATTCTGTGGAAAACTAAGTAGTAGATTTGAAAATGAAAGATCTGGGAGCTATAGCAAGGCAGCTGAACCACAAGAGAATCGTTCTTAGAAGATTCATTAAGATGCTGGCAAATCTTCTTCCTACCGATTCATTTAATATAAGTAATCACCATACAGTAGCTAGCATATATAATCAGTGAAATACAGTCATGGCCACATTAGGAAATAGTAATGGCCTGACAGTTTGGGGTAATCCCAAAGCAAATGTCAGCTGCTCACCAATCCTGAAAGCCATTGATTATGATTCTATTACTGATGGAAAACAAAATTAAAATCCCAAAGCACTGACACTATTGGAGGAAGGAAAAAGAGTTGTGGAAAGATTAAAGGACAAAGGAAAAACACCCTGGTCTAGCTGAATGCAGTTGAAAAGTTCAGAGGATTAGTAGCGGCAAGAGGCTGCTCCTTCTACATTCTCCAAGTCTTGAAGTTGTTGGTCCCAAGGTCAGATGGCTTCAGGGCTGACCTAACTTAAAACTAAATCATGAGATCAAGAGAGTGTTTGTTAGCAAATTATTGCAAAACTATATATTCCCAGTAACAATGTCTTTCCTCAGGAAATGTCCCTTGCACTGCTGGGTTGGCAGAAGAAGATATCAAAGAGCATATTTTCTGTAATCTAGAAGAATGTTTTCTTTGCATTTCATATACACTTATGGCTGCCATAAGCTAATGCTTTTCCAGTAATACAATTTTACATTCTCACACTAGGCAGAAATTTGATCCCAAACCTTTTTGTAAGCCATACAAAACACAGTAACATGTCTAAAAGCAAAATTGAAAATGTACATGTAAACATACAGATATTTGGCAGTTTGAATATTTGTAACATTTGTTAGAAAAGTAATAGAATGTAGGACAGAAAATTCCTGCCAGTAGAATTCATACAACATAGCACTTGAAAACACATACAGGAATAGTAGGCCATACAGAACTATTGCCTGAAAGTCCGAGTTAACTGTTACAGTCAATGTTAAATGTGTAAATACTAAACTAATAAAAACCAGCAAAAACTTATTGCTAGCTATTGTATCTAAGTTTCCCACTGCAAAATACAGCAGCTGATCTTTGAAAGCTTGTAAGTACTAAGAGATCTAGTACCAGACAAACAAAAAATGCCCTCCTTGATTCTTTCTACTATGTCTTTGTCCCAGTTTGTCTATTCCTGGACTTTTAAAACCTTTTTGACAAGTATCATTTACCCTTTTGGACCATTAACACTGTGAAACACCACAGCAAAATTTTGATTGTTTCAGGAGATCAAGGGACATAGACAAATGTGTTGAATGACTGTTTTGGTTGGTTCCTCCTCAATCCTGAAGATAAATGTATTTTCTTTTTCTGTTTTGAAACCTGAACTGTGGTTATAGGAGTGTTGCTCAGATGGTATTTGCTATTTTAATAGTGGTAATTACTACATTCATTCAGGAGGGCATATCAGCAAAGAGATGATATCTCAAGACTTCATTGACAGGAATCTAAAAAGTCACGAGTCCGAAGAACATCCTCAAAATATATTTCCTACTAGATGACCCTTCGTAGCTCTACCTGTTTTCTGTGTCCCATGAACAGCAAGTTTATTTCTACTCAATCAACTGAAAAATAACTTATTTGCTTTTACATTAACAGTTGCTCTTGTACGCTAAGCAGATCTGAGTTCTTTATAAAATGTATGTTAATCAGCTGTGCTCTCCATTGACTTCCAAGAAAGTTTTACCCTTTGATTTTTCTCTTTGGGCTTTTAAAATTTCTTAATTTCCCCAAACACTTTACCAATTCACTTTTAGTATGACCACTCTTACTGTTCCAAATTGATTCAGAGCCAGTCAAGCCAAAAAACAGTTCCCAGCAATCTCAGATACACAGCATTTTCAAGTACGTATTTTCTAGTAACAGTAGGAGAATAATGTGCGGTTAACATCCTAGACTAAAATCAAGAGATCTGGAATCAATTCATGCTCTTACCACAGAGACTCAATACAACCTTGGGCAAATCATAGCAGGAAAAAATATTCAACCTATACCTTCAGGCATATGATCTAGGTGCCTCACTTACAGTCTAGCCTCCCTATCCATCTTCAGACAATGGACAGATAATAGTTGTAGGTGCCTCCCATTTCTGTCTGCAAACACTATTGGACTTTATTGGATTATTCTCCTCTATGTGCGCATTTGATGGCTGGTGCAATGAAGCCCAGATCTTTGAGCCCTGTAGACACTCTGACACCCGCAACATCAAAGCCTGCCAAGTAGGTATAATATCACGGAAGAAAAATAGCTGACAAGGTTTATTAATTAAAAGCACTTCATTCTTCAGGAACAACTGAGATATGTGTTCATATACTATGTATGCATATCTATGCACACACGTGTGTGTGCATGGCTAGACATGCATGTGTGTTTGTGAATGAGTGTGTGTGTGTACAAAAGATAGCTTAAAAACAAAGGCACTTCAGATACATTTAGGAGGAGACTGATTTAGAAAAGAAGAATTCCACCAAAAACCCAGAGCACATTTCCAGCCATGTGTTCTGCATTGTACTTGTCTGCATTTCCCATCTAGAATGAATAACTGGAAACACTCTGTCAGTACCCCAGATCACAAGAGAAGCAGAATGCTTCTTGACTACCACACATTGCGTAAAGGAGAAAAGGCTGTTTGCTGTAGTGTAAGTCAGATCAGGCTGAAGAGAAGCAATTCTGTCTCTTCCTCCCACACACAGACAGTTTACACCTGCACGATTCAGCTGTGCTGAAGCATTTTAATCAATCTCAGAAAATCAAGAATAGGGTTTAAAATCCCCTTCTCCTCTTATACAGATCAGAAATGTAGGAATGTCATATCATACGTGTTGCAGCTTGTGTGTATGATGGAAAGAATAAAAAATAGTTTCTAAAACCTGACTAAATTTTTTGTATTTTTGTAAATTGGATTTAGTCATTACATTAGCTGAACACTGCTCTTTATACAGTAAATACATGTTCTTTGTTATTTACAGTGGAAGACTTAAAAAAAAAAAAAAAGACACCTTTATAGAATGTGGAGGCTTAGAAGAAATATGTAAAGCATTACTATTATCCATAATTCATTGACAACGGGGCAGGTTTTGTCCATACTTCTGCAGAAATGATGTTTCCTACAATAGTGCTTTTTCTAAGCATGATGGAAACAGAATAATCTTAAAACTAGCCCTACCTCAAACAGTTTACAATCTAAAAAATGAGAGAAAGCAGATAGCAGGTGTTAGTTTAGTCTTTATGTCTTGCCTTGTATACTGAAACTGTAAAGAATTATATAAATTTTTGCTAGTTCTGATTTGCAGATAAAATGAAACAGTAAATATGGTTTCTGCCTTACCGTTCCAAGATGTATTTGAATTTCTGGATCTGAATGAACCTGACGACCTTCTTTCTCACAAAGTTTTACTTTCATAGTTTTTATTCAAACTTGGATGAATGGGGAGACAAGCTGTAGGTTTTCTGATGCCTTCTAACTTAAATTCTAAATCAAATGAAGCATCAAAATTAGATTCTACTTCATTATACTTAATCTGAATATTAAGATTGTTTATTTGCCCTTAATTGTTCTGAAGGTGTTAAAATGCTCTCATATAAACTAGTGAATTGTCTGCAAATGTTAGCAATCTGAGGGAGCAGAGGGAACTTTGAGGGACTGAAATAGCTTTAAAGCCTTGAATGAGGATTCTAATCTCTTTGACAAAAAAAAAAAAAAATCAGTTATCCTGTCTCTAGTTCTTCTGTTTACAAAATGCATAGTAAAATCTCATTTAAAAATACATGCAGGAGCAGTGATCTCCATGTTGCCTTACAAAGTGCAGATGTTTCTCATCAAATGTTGAGAGCAAAGCTTCAAGCTGGAGAGAGGCAGCTAGGGAAGTTCCTCAAGCACTGCTCTTGGGATCAATCTTATTTGCATTTGGGTGGATGTAGATGTCACAGAAAACATCTGTGGTTATGAGATGGACTGACAAAGTAAAGTGATAACAACAGAGGAGAATATTGCACCAGAAAAACTGCATAACCTTGAGGACTGGAGTAACAGAAATGAAGTGAAATTCAAAGGCCAAAATCAAGCATTTAGAAACTAAGAACAAAAGTTGTACTATAAAATCTGAGCTCCTCAGCTAGAGACAACTCAGGAGGAGAATTACATGTATACATTAACTGGATACAAAATGATTTGAACTACCAATCTGCTATAAGAAAAAGAGAAAGGCTTTCATAGGCTGTATCAGAGACATGGAAGGAGTAATACCATTAGTTCAGAACCCTGGTAATACCTTATATGAACTATTCTGTGCAATTCCTGTGTTTCATGTTCAAAAAAGATTAATTCAAGCTAAAGTAGTTGCAGAGATGGGATATTCAGCTGGTCTTGGAAAGGGAGAGCATGGTATATGAGAAGAAAATGGAAGATTGTGGTCTGGTTCATCTAGACTATAGAGATTGATATATCAAGGGGGAAAATAAATATTTAAGCTAGCAGACAGTGTTGTCATGAGAACATGTGGGTACAATCTGATCGTGAATAAATTTAGGCTGGAAATTAGGATGTTTTCTCCTAATTACGGAATGAAGATGGAGATCAGTTTAACACTCTGAGTATGGAGGAGAAACAAGTAGGTTTGTTCTACCATGAAGTCTGGTCACTACAGAAGAAAAAATTATATAACAAAGATGCTCATGTCAGCAGAGCCACATACGTCAAATTAATGTCTTGCTCCTTATTGCTTTATAGAACACTTTTAGCATATCTAATGCAAAACATTTTTAAATTGAAGTGGTTTTTCACCAGATGGACTGAAACCTTTAAAAGTTATCTATATAACACAACCCGCATTGAACTTGTGCAATTAAAATATATGGGTTAAAACATTGGGAACTCAAGTATTTTTTTTCCCAAATGATTTATGTGAGCCATGCTGTGCTGTGAAAGATAGGGAGAAAACTCTTCAGTCAGTCATCCAAAAAAGGCTGAGATATTATTTTTAATAACAGTGCTTTTTAGGCTCCCCCAAAAGACAACAGCTTAGTTCTTTTCTACTTGGTATGTTTACCACCCGTTGTACAAAGATCATCCATGCAAATGTTACCGTATAAAAAATGTTACTTTTATTGTTTACACCCTGGAGATGTCAAACATTTCTAGGCAGCTGGTGAGCAGTGGTTTTACTGAGAAATAAATAACACTGAAATACGCTGAAAGTAACTAAGAAGTTGTTTTGTTCCATTTGCCCCTCAACCTGTGTGTCTGTGATCTTTGCACTAACAGGTACTGCCTTAACATCTGATAGACTACAGACAGCTTCAACATCTTTTACATTTGTAGCTGCCTGTGACGTCTCAAAAGAATTAACTTCACCATAGATAACTAATTTCTTTCTTGAGAAAGTAGTGAGAATGATGCAAACATACTTTTTGAGTCCACTCTTTTTCAGATGGATTTAGTGTGTCCCTTTTCTTTATAATTCAGCTTTCTTTGAGATCTGAGACTACCTTTTTATGGTTCACAAGTTGTTGTTGTTGTTGTAATCAACTTGGCTGCAGGCCCAAAGCAAGCTGTGTGACTCAGTGACAGTTGCAATCAGTGCAACCAGGAAAAAGACAAAGAGCTGATACATTTGGAATCCACAGCGATGGATGAAAATGTTTGGAGAGCTTTTCACAAAGTCTATTGCTTGGAGAGCTTCAGATTAATCTGATGTTTAAAATATTAAATGTCATTACATGTATACAGCATCTAATGCTGCCTATTTTTCATTTAAAGACCATTACGTTTCAATTAGATATGGTATTGTTAATGTCCCACAATAAAATGTTTCACTGTGCTGCTATGCGCTACCAGACTTTTGTTTAGGAAATGCTTAAATGTGTTTTAATACAGGCAGTAAGTTACACTATCCTATGGCCACAAAGCGGTCAAGAATGCGCTTAGCTTTATGCATATGCTTAACTCTGAGAACCATCAGTGAGATTTAAATATGGCCTAGAAAGAAAATACTTTGATTTAAACATGAGCATTTATCATCCCAGAGCCTAATGCATTCTCATGAAAAAGAACAGGTTTCCTCTCTAGGATTTGAAGATTGCTTTGAAATCAAAGACCTTCAATAGAAGGTATCTAAAATTTTTCTTCCTATAAATGACATAAGACCCTGACAAAGATCTCTTGTGTAAATTCTTTCACAAGCATTTTAGCAGCATTTGTGTGATCTGCTTGTGAGAGCAATCAGTAATCCACACTAGCTAAATGCTGTAGGGAGGAGTTGAATCCAGGGTGTACAGCCAATGTTAAATAGTTACACCTGTTCTGCCCTTTCTGTGAAGAAAGGAAAAATGCACAAAGCATATGAAAACGAGTTAAAGATATCCTGGATAGCTCCAACTTATGTAATAGTACTCCCACTTTCTCTGCTAGCAATTCATTGCTTCTTCATGAACAGAAATGTACTTAAAAGTCATCCACAATCACACATATGAATACAGTCCCACTCGTTTGCACATTTGTATAGCGATTCCTACAATATTACCTTGTATCAAGCAGCTTAAAAATGAACTTTTAAGGAAGAACATACAATGCACATTTTAAATAGCCCTGGGAACTCGGCAGATACATCAGCGAGAACTATGACACGTCCTCCTGTCACAGAGAGCCTTCGATTACATAAAAATTGCCAGATTGCCTCAGATTAGTTGTCCATCGAGTCTTGAATCTTGTTTTTGAAGGTGACAAGTACCAGATGCTTCAGAGGCAGGTGCAAGAAACCCCCATACTGAACACTTATGTAATAGAGAGGGTTCTTCCTAAAATCAGGCAATTGGTGGGTGGCTTATGCTTCACAGCAGGAGAGTTTATAATGCCGTGAAATGTTTATCTTCGTTATGTAACCGTGGATGTGATTACCCATCTATAGACATCTCGGGCAGAAAGTGCCACAGGGCTTTTAATAAACACTGCTAATCAGGACCTTGTTTTATTTCTCAGCTGAGAGACATCAGAGCAATTCAGGATCTGAGGGACCCTAGAGTATTATACCAATTTGCTAGACTGATCATTTTTTAAAGTATAGCAAGGGTTCCTAAGTAGGGTTCATCTAGACATCTAAAAGTTGGGTGTCTGGTCTGCCACTAAACCAGAGATACCTCCTAGTCTGAGTGCTAACTAGAAGTGAATTTCTAGGGTTACATATGATGAGCTTGAATTGGGGAAGTAAGCAAAAGGACTTTTTGCTTCAAGACCTTCTTGGGAGAAAGAAAAATCTCTTAGACAATTGGAATTAAAAGTAGCCCACATCTGAAGTACCCTACAATTCTAAAATAATATTCATCATCTCCATTACTTAAGAAGAAACACAGTGATTTTTTAAATAAAAGGATGAATATGCTTTGTAGTAAAGAAGGAGGAATGGAAACATAGGGTATAAATACCAAAAAAAACCCTTCTACACCACATGCTTGATTTTTACATTAGTTTCTATTGCTGTTTTAAATTTTTGCTCTCCTTCCCTGAGTTAAAGCTGTTCTACAAGAGGCAGCATGCATGTATAACAATTTAATTGAATTTGTTTGATGGTATAATCATGCCATTAGTAAATTTAGCATAACTCTGTGTGGCTCCTAGAAATAATGGCACATACAGCTTAGTTGTCACACTGGTTTGCAGCACAACCCCATTTGTAGAAAAAGAAACAAGAACAACGCAGAAAGTCTCAGGTTTTTATGTTCTTTTAAATTAAACAATTTCAATAAAATGGCAATAGTAAGCATGGTGGAAGAAGATACTGGAGTAATTGGGCGCCTGAAGTAATACAAGGCAAGTTCTTGCTTTGCAGTCCTGGTACCACACAGCCTGTTTTCTAAAGCGAAGACTATGTGCAACATTCTCTTGTGTTTGAGCTAACACTCCATTCAGACCTTGCGTATCTATTTCTGATTCCTTTCTGCTTCTATTGGAATGGAAAAGCTTGAGAGAGTGATGTATCCATTTGAATCTCTAAGGCACCTTTAAAAATATAGTGGATATTTCCATTCTCATTTCTAAAAGTGAGAGAAATCAGGGTGGAGTAAGAATTGACCTCCCATGGAAGCCGAGTGGTGTAGGAACCTACTTCCTCACGGCTGAACATATTAAACTGTTGTGTAAATGCTCCCTGTTCATTTTACCGCAAAAGAAACAGGTTTGCTTTAACTCCCTGAAGTGGTAGGTTGAAACTAATCTCCCAGCTGTGCCCTGAAATTAATTAAAAGTCTGCATACAATTGACCAGAGAGTCTCAGCTGAAATCTCTTCAACTACATTGCGAGCTCTTGTTCACTCAGGCCATATCCCACAGATTTTTACATGAATTGCTAAAGATCGTACAACACAGGGTTGGCAGGGCTGGGGGGAGAACCAGAACTGCTGACGGGTCATTCTGTGTTCGGCATGTTAGACCACAGTTTCCCCTAGACAACACATTTCTGCATATGGAACAGAAATGTATCTCTGGTTCCTATTTCACATAGGCTGAAATGACTGCAATGAATCTGTTCTCAGTTGCTGGCCAGCAGGCACCACTGTAATTTCTGAATATATTTGGGACTTTCCCTTTGGAGAATCTTGGGACCTGATTTTCTAGGTGACTATTGATAATAATGGGCCAAAAAATCAAAGAAAAAGAAACATATGAAAGATTGTATTAAATTTAGAATGATGTGCTGAATGTTTGCATGTTCTTCACAGAATATTTGTCTCAACATAACCCTTAGCAAACAAACAAGATAGCTTGCAGTCATTTTCAGTACACCCAGATTGCCTGTTTTCTTCCTTTTATTTACCCAAATTTTGCAGTAGTTTATCAAGGCACACTTTAGGTTGGCACAAATCAGCACTGCCTCCATAAAAAGCAATTTTGCACTGCCACCATTTTCTTGCTCTTTCTTGCTCCCCTCTTCCATGTTATCCATGCCTGGGCAAGCATGGGTGTTTCTCCAGTCGCATGGTTAACTGGAAATACTGAAAGACTAATCATTTTTCATTTCCCACACTAATTTTAATCTGCATGAATTTCCCAGTGCAGTTCATTGCTCAACACACAAATATTTTGGCCACTAAGTAAGGTGCAAGATAAGGAAAGGAACAGAGTAGGAGGAAGGTGAGCCTGCTTCTTTTAGGGGTAATGCTGCCCTAGCTGGCCATGCCTTAAAGCATATAAGGTATCACAACTGAACATATGCTTATCCTGTAAGCATGCTCAAAAAGGATAGAATAAGGTTACTGAACAACTGATACCACAGATCACCACTGTGATTGCCGAGCAGATCAGCCACATCAGCCACATCAAAGGTACAGCAGCTGATACATGTAAAAACACACAAGATTATCTCCCCCCCCCCCCCCCCCCCCCCCAACCTGGGTCTCCATTTTTCTAACATGTAGCAGCAATTGGTAGCATGGCTCTATCTAGTATAAATAGTTCTACGTTATTACAAATCAGTAATTGGAATAATTTATGAAACTCTGATATTCTGATGAGTTAGATCCCTCTCAAATACATTGGAAATGATACGATTTGATTCTAACGTGATTTTGTATCTTTCTGGAAAACATTTTTTGAGAGAGTAGCACCAAGTAGAACAAACAACTTTTTATCCTGTATGCAATAACAGGATTCCTGGTTAGAACTTAACAAACTCTGACTTTGCAGAAATACTAATAGAGATTTAATCAGCTCAGTTTAGCTAAATCCTTATTAAGATATGTGTAATGACCACCCAGTGTTTAACTCACACTAGGATTCAGAATGAAAGCTATTAGAGAAGAAATTCCCAAATGACCTCTAATAATTTTCCTCAAAATGGCAGAACATCCATGTGACCTCCGTATTTTGTAAATTTATCATTAGCATCTGGACACAAATATAAGCATCGCTGTGTTTTGTTGAGGCAGAGTTCAAAACTTCCATACTTAAAAGTTAAAACCTTGACTAAGAATTGGTCACATAAGTTCTGCAATGACCAACTAATCTGGATGGCATTACTTAACTTCCACTGATCCTATTACAGATTTTAAGATGTGAATGCCATGCTGATCAGAATTATGCAACCTAACCCCCCTAATACATCTTCTATATAGAATTCTTCTGCCACAGACTCAGAATCCTGCTCCACTTCACAGCTACTCCTGACAATCTCTTTCATCAGAGACATTCACAGACACATACGGAACCATCTCAAGGAATGGTGAATATTTGGGCCAAATATACACTGGCTCTACGTTCAGTAGTCTCACTTAGTCAAGTAAATATGTTTTGTAACATAGACTGCTGCCTCATCATAATTACTCCTGGTTAACTGAGCATTTTTAAGACTAGTGTTAGTCATAGAAGGACAAAGGCTGATGAGTTTGGAATGCATACATGTGTGGAAAGTACAAAAATAAAGAATAAAATTTCAGAATACAGATCATCATTATTTCGCTTCCACAGATTTCTCCTTGTATGTTACATGGCTTCCTAATTACATACATTGCCTTCAGTTTCCCTTAGCAGTAACTGTTGCCTCCCCATTTCTCATTTGAATGGGTCTCTGGATGCAAGGCCAGAGAACACTTGCACCTCAGGGGTCCACAGCTGTTGAAATGTTACAGCAGAGCTATGGCATTGAGGTATACACTAGTTTTTGTAAACTACAGTAGGCATTGGATGTAGGAAAACATCAAGAGCAATGTCAAAACATCATAATTTTAGACCACATTTGTCCCATTCCATACTGGGCATACCTTGTCTCTATCTAAGGAGTCATCCCTGTACCTATATCAAAGACTGAGCACACCACAGCAGCTCTAGTGAAAAGTACTAGAAACTTTCCTTTATAGAGTTATCTCTTCCGGGTCACGCACAGGAAAGCCAGATTTCAATTCAAGATAGTTAAATTGTAAAGTCTGGAACATCAGAAAGCAGAGAGGCACAGAATGAAAGACAAGAGGTGCTTGGGACACAAAGTGGCCATTTGTCTGGGGTTTCCGAGTGGCGTCTCCTGTGCCTAGCCCGCTTCCGCCTTGTTTGCAGAGGCAGGGCTCGCACGAAATTCTGAAATAAGCCATTTACATTGAAAACACCTAATCAATTATTTCTGTTCTAAAAAACAAACCTGGAAGGCCCTAAAACTAACTGCTGCTCAGCCAAAGGACACCAATACTCCAGGACTGATCTTCCCAACCTGGGCAGAGAAAAACGAACAGGATTTCAAAATCAAGACACAAACCAGTGCATATTTTCTGTGCTCATTATGATATTCAGGTGAAGGCAAAGAAACTGCTTGTGAGACCTCTGCTACGCACGCTGCAGCACGAGACTTCTTGCAGCAGCCAAAGAGCCAGCACAGGTGAAGAAGTGGCGGGCCCTTCTCCCCTTACCTCCTCCACACAGACAACTGAAAGTCGCAGGACGAATCTCACATTTTCAGTTGACAACTGAATACACGTTTTATTCTTAATAAAGACACTCACAAAAACTTTAAGGAGACTGAAATGATTTGAAATTACTTGTGGTGTATTGCAAAACAGTTCACTTTATTGAATTGCCATGATAAAAGTAATTTGTACAGGAAATATATTTAACAAATTTAAAATAAAACCCCAGACTAATGCTCTTCCTGGTCATCATCGTGTCTCTTTTTCCAGGTGCATCTGAGTAGAACTATAACACCATCTGACAGATGATGCTTGAGCATTCTTGTACAGGTTCTTATTAATCAAATTATCTTAGTAAAACTATTAGCATACAGAGTGTTAAATATTTCAACTTTAAAGCCAGTAGAAAATGAGAATTAAATTAGCAGGAAGTCACATTGTCTGCCAGTCACAAGACCGGCAGTTCTCTGAAAGGATTCTCATTGCCAAGCAGAATAATACCATAACCCCAAAGTTGAGTTTCACAACACTCCACAGGGTCCCATTGAATACTCAATTTCATTCATGTGAATTGTAAAATTGTACAAAAAGGGGTTTGTGATGTATTTTTAGTATTTGGATGAGATTGAGCCATGAATAACTAACCCATTTTTGAGTGTACTCTTTAGAAAAAAAAAATTTTTTACAAAACATTTTCCTCCAAAAGCCTCCCAGATAAGGAAGGCAGCATTATCATGGCAGGTTTGAGATGTGTGTTTCTTGAAACAAGTGTTATAGGCCCTTTATCAGAGAGAGCATGATAGCACTTTTTTGTTCCATTGTGCTTACAGTAGAACTCTCTAATAGAAACATGGAATTTCAATCCATAGGAATATTGCAATGAACATAAACTATCTAGAAATGAAACGTGCCTATTCTTGCCTGCTATAAAATGAAAATAAATTTATGTTTAAAAAGCTTTAACAAACCACTCCTCAAAATAAAAACCTGACTGAAACTGTATATGATTTTTCCTCACTGCAACATTTTCTTAGTTTTCAATCATGTAGAAAAAGTCTTCAAGACAAATCTTTGGACATCATTAAGACCCACAGACAAATTTTACTTTGAATTTTAGGTGAAATGGAAGCATTTCCTTAACAGATACCCTCGATAAATGCGATAACCGCCCCGCTCCTGTGCATTCAAACTGATGCTGCAAGTTCGTAGTCTGGCCGACGATGATGTGAGACACTCCAGGTTCCCTTGGAATGGTGAAAACTCCTTCTCCCGAGTTCACATGTTCCAGTGTCTCCCTGCCTTGGGAAAAGCAGCCAACCAACAGTAGTGTGGGAATCGGACACGTTACCGCCAAGGGAGCCTGCCCCATCTTTTACACGGGAGGGAAGAACAGCTCATCGCTGATCTTAAGACACCGACAGAGTTGGGAAGAAATCCTGCAGTTACGGGAAAAACTGAAACGGGATTAGAGTCGGCAGAGAAGGCGCTGGGAGAGCAGCTGTGAAGCACGAAGCCAGGGATAACGAACGTGCATCAGGGAAGCGAAGTCTCTCGCAGCACCACCACAGTATTGTACTCCATACATTTCGGACAATGAGATTTATCAGTTGGCAAGCACGCACACAAAGACTAGGCAGGAAGAAATCAAACCCCAGCTGACAGACAAAACCACAATATAATCTTTTATTATAATCGAATTTACTTGACGGTCTGACTCATGATTTTTAAGTCCTCGGGGTTTGCAGCACTGCTCCACTTCTCCATCAGATCAATCAGCACGTTTACCGCGCAAGTTCCTGAAAAGGGATTTGGGTTCGGTTGCTGCTGCTGCTTGGTTTCTCTGCTCACCTGGATCGCCCCCACGCGCTCCCCTCTCCCCGCGCGTCCAGAGCGAGCGGCCAGCTCGGCGCTCCGCACACGCCCCGGTGCCACCATCACCCACCTAGCTCCGCTCCCGGACTTCCAGCGCCAAGGACCGGGTTACACCGGGAGAAGCCGCGCTCCGCTCCGCGCCCCCGGAGGCGGCACGCCGGGGACAGCCTCATGCCGCCGCCGAAGGCCAGCGGGTCCGGGCCGGCGCGGCCGCCTCTCGGGGCTCGCCAGTCCGCCCTCCTCACCGGCCCCTTGCTGCCGAACACGGCGGCTGGCGGCCGGCTGCAAGGAGGGCGATGCCGGCGCCAGCGACCGGGCACGGGGCACCGGGGGCGCCGCCTCACCAGCCCCCCGCGCTGCCCAGAGGCTGCCGCACACCGCGCGTACACTCACTTCGGCTTAAGAAAGTAGGGAAAAACCGGAGACCCGGCCCGCAGGCGGCGGCCCCGCCGGCGCTCGGCCGCGCCCCCCGGCCGCTGCAGGCCGCCGGGCCGGGCCTCCCCCCCGCCGCCGGCGGCCCCCCCCCGGCCCGGGCCCGGGCGCCGCGCAGCCCCGCGCGCTCGCAGGCGGTCGGCGGGCGAGGGCGGCGCTGCTCGCGTATCCCTCCGCGGCGCCGTGCGCGCGGCCGCGGCTCCTGGGGAAGCGCGTGAGCGGCGCCGGGGGGGAGGGGACTACTTTCAGGAACTCGATCGCGGGGCAGCGGCCGGGCGCCGCGAGGAGGGCGGCGGGCGCGGGGTCAGGGGGTTGCTCGCTTCCCCTCGCTCGTCCCGCTTCCCCCTCCTCCCTGCCCCCCGTGGTTATTTTGGATCAAGCTGCGGCGGCGGAAGGAGCTTGAAGTCAACGCTTCCGCCCAGTTTTCCTGTGAGGAGGAGGAGGAGGAGGAGGAGGCGGCGGCTGCGAGGGGCCGAGGCGGCGGCCGCCGCTAATGGAGTTGCTGCCGGGGAGGGAGCGCTGCCGCTGAACTTCCCCGCGGGGTTTCTCCCCCCTCTGCCCCTCGTCCCGGGGCTCCTCTCTTGCCCCGGGAGCTCCTCTCTCCCCCCCGCCCCCCCCCTCCCCGCGCCTCTCCGCACACAAACAGCCGTGACGCATCCTCCCTCTCCTCCGTCCCGTCCCCCCCCCCCCCTTCTGGTTTAAAACGCCTCCCTCCCCCCGTCACCAGCCTTCTCCTCGGGGCCGGCGCGTCCTCCCTCCCTCCCTCCGCAGTGCTCGGCGTCGCTTCGGAGGGGGGTGGGAGAGCCCACAGCCGAGCCGCTCTGCCCCCCTTTCCCCCTTCCCCCCCCGCTCCCGCCCCGGCCTGTGGCGGCTCCGGTGTCTGGAGGAATTTCTGCCGCCACCGCCTGCCCCGGCTGGGCGCGGGAGGCGGCCGAGTAGCACCGCCAGCAGCAGCAGGAGGAGGAGGAGGAGGGCAGCAGCAGCGAAGGCGGCTGCAGCGGGAGATGAGCTGCAGCGGGAGGACGGTGCGGTGCAGCTTCTTGCGGCGGGGAGCCCTCCCTTGTCTCCACCACTCTGTTCCCCTTTAACTGGGAGCAGCTCAAGAGCAGAAGACCCGTGGTTGTTGCTGCCGTTTCCACCACTACCTTCACCATCATCATCATCTCTCAAGACAGGGGAAATACGCTCCAGCGCCGGACCACAGGATTTCGTGTTTCCAGGATAAAGATCGCTCTCCCCCCTCACCCCCTCCTTTTCCCCTCCCTCTCCCTCACTTCACAGCGCTGTCCGTGCCCCGGCCGGGGGCGGCAGACCGGGGGGGTAACAATGGTGAAGTTTCTGGTGAGTTCTGGCTGCGCCCTGGCTGCGTCGGTGCTGCTCCGTCTCCCTGTCGGATCGCGGTGAGGAGAAAATGAGCGAAGAGACGGCGACTTCTAACAACGAGTAAGCGGCCGTTCCCCCCTCGCCGCGGCGCCGGCTCTCCCTGCCCTGCCCTCCCCTCCCTCCCCGCCGGGCTGGGGCCAGGGCTCGGCGCGTCCCCCCGGCTCTGCGCCCCGCGGGGCCTCTGCCCGCGCACGGACGTGGCCTGCCCCCCCCCTGCGCGTACTGCGCATTTCTGCTCGCGTCCATGGAAGCCCAGAAGCTCCCTCTTTGTGAAGGAGCTGGGTTCGGAAGGGCTGCGAGCCAGCGGCCAGAAAAGCGTGGTTTAATTAAAGCCCTGTAGGAAACGGGGCAGGTAAGGATGGTGTCTTGGAGGGGGAGGGATGGGCTTTGAATGCCCAGGGAGGCATCGGCACGTACCACCTCTGATAATATCCTATTACTTGTAGATATTTCACATGGAAACTAGTGTGTGGGAGCTTCATCCTGCAGGAAACTGCTCCTGAATTTTAATTGGATGAGTCAGTCAGTGTAAATACAGCTTAAACCTACCCTAAAGCCTTCTCTTTTTTTTTTTTTTTTTTTTGTCCTTTTAATGAGCACTTGGGACTTATTAAAAAAAAAAAAAAAAAAAAAAACAAAAAAACAAAAACACCCAAACCCATCCACCCAAAAAAAAAAGGAAGGGGACAGTTCAAGGATCGCTTAATATTTTTGATGTGACTGGTTTGGAGGAAATCCAGGGGAGAATGTGTGTGTGCGGCTGCATCCCCCTGCACGTAATCTGTCTTTGAAATACATTTCGGGTCGGAGGAGATAAATATTTGTCGGAAAATATCCGACTTCTAGAGGGTGTTGAAAGCCAAATATGAAGTATTTTGAAACTTTTTCTGTGACTGGGAAGTTTGAGGCTGGCGGCTGCAGTCCCCGAGCTTTGGCGTTAGGGTTTGCGCCGTGGGGACCCGCTCGAGCTGGTTTTATGAATGATGCGGTGCCGGCGCGGCCATGGCGGTGGGGGGGAGGGAGGGAGGGAGCGTCCCGCCCATTGTGTGCGGGCGGAGGTCGCGGGGGGGGGGGGGGTGTTGAGGAGCCGCCGGGCTGGCGGGACGCGGGGCCGGGCGGATTCCCCCTCCGCTGCCTTCCCCGGAGCGAAGCCTGCCTGCGCGCCTCCCCCTGCGCCCCCAAACCGGGGCGCCTCGGGCCCCCAGGAGCCGCGCAGGCGGAGCCCCGCGGGGAGCGGAGCCCCGCGGAGGAGCGGAGCCCGGGCAGCTCCGCGCTGGCGGCCGCGGCGCTGAGCGCGGCGCGGAGCGGGTCGACAGCCGCTGCGGCGCCCGCGGGGCCGGCAGCCGGGGCCGCCGCCATGTTTCCTTTTTTGTGAATCGCGCTCATTTGCATACCACAATCTCCATTCATAAAAAAAAAAATAACCAAAAAAAAAAAAAGTGCTGTCATCAGCGCTGACCTGCGGCAAAACCTGCCCTGCGGAGTGCCCGGAGCTGCTGCTGCCGTGCCGAGGAGCAGCCTGCAGCCATCGGCTGCGGGAGGAAGGGCCCCAGGACCTGCTGTATTAATATGTGCTGTTCGCTGCTTGTTGACACAGTTATGTGGGAAATATCAGCTCGGGGAGGTGCTGGGAGCACGTGATCCGCTCCATTCATAAAATACCTGGCTGTCCATTCACAGTGCAGTACAGTGTCTGCATTCAGCAGCCTCGCAGCTCAGACCTGCATGGGGAGGGAGAGGCAGCCAGGCCGGCAGGTTTGTCGGAGAGGGCAGCAGAATGAGGGCTTGTGGCTGCGAGCATGGGGGTTAGTAAAAATGGGGGTTGGGGGAGTCGCTTTTATGGTTCGTGTTTGTCCTTTTTATATAAAGGAGCATTAGTGCAGAAGCACCTTCTCTCTGTACCATCTGACGTTTAAGCAAGGAAGAGTTTTATTCAGAAAATGTGGAAATGCTTCCCCCTCCAGAAATACTGACTCAAAACCGAAATACTGAAAATCAAATTCATTATTATGAATGCGTTTTCAAGACAATACGTTAATCCATTTGAGGTAGTTTACATCTTATTGAACAATACATCTGCAAGATACCTACACAGTGTAGAAGGAAGTCGGTCATCTCTAATGAGACATTTGAAAATGTTGCCTATTATAAAGCACAGGTAACAATGAAGACAACTAAATTGATAAAATCAGCAATGCAGCTCAATTTTGTCTGTTTACTTCGAGAATTTTACAGCAGATTAGCTATCGTCATTTCCCCTTACCCTATGCCGTGGCTGAAGGGATCTCTGAAATATCAGAATAAGAGAAATGTTTTTAATACGGCATAAACTGTTTAGAGGTCAGTGTATGAACTTTGATTTTAAATATTTTGAGATATTTTAGAAAACAAAATCGAATGAAACTGAATGGTGAAGGATCCTTGAAGCAGACAATGTATTTGTTTGATGTAACTGTTTTGTGGTTGCCAGTGTTAAAATGGTGATGTTCAGAGCTCATGAATACACTATTTCATTATCTTAACAAATCACACTAAGGTGATCCTTAATTATACATTCGTGGAGTGGAGGAGGCTTTGTTGTTAGCACAACCTAAGAGAATACCTGAAAGATTACTAGTCTTTACTTAAAATGAGAAAGGAAGGCTCACATACAGTATTTGGTTTGAGTTAATTCAGTGTTGTTATAGAGCTAAATGTGTGTAACCTTACAAAGCACTATAAGCAGTGGTTTTTTTCAAATAATAGATTATTTTTTTTTTCCCCCCTCTGGTTATTAGAATATCAGAAGAAAAATAGTTCTCTTCTCGGTTTCATATGCTTTTTTTGACGGCATTTTTGGTGAGGCCAGAGTCGTCGTTCCTCTCTGGCTGATTTTGCACATAGCACAAGCATGTCACGTTAAATGATTGGGAAATGTGATTGAAACTCCAAATAAACCATTTGTGAAAATAGGGCAGATCTACAAATTGAAATTATCATATATTAAGAGTTCTTTGTGTTTAATTTTATCAGTATAATTGATGACATCAGTGGCCTTGAATTCATTAAGAAATCTCTTGGCATATAAAGGCGAATACGGGTACTTTGCAATACATTTTGTGTCATTGTGGCTACTGGGAATATTTCGGCAGTTGAGCATTATTCTCTGATTATAAAACTTCATTTTATGGAGTAAGATATAAATATTTGTGATGTCTAGAGTTTGACCTCAGTTGTTAATTTTAAATTATCAGTGGTGGTGGGAATAATTAATTAAAAAACTGCATTAAGGACTACTAGGTTTCTTGTCAGTCATGAACATATGGAAGGCAGCCTTCTAAAATTCTGATTGCCACGGATGAATCTTCATTGGTGATTTTTACATTGTTCTTGTAATGATGTTACTGCATTTGTCAGTTGGGTATGAGTTAAATGAGAGTATTTCATACCTCCAGGTGGTAATTTTTTTTTTTTCCCCTCAGTGGTGTTTTGCAGTCAGCGTGGTCAGCATTAACACAATGTGGTGTTCACAAATACGATCAGCTTTTAAATTATTTTGGATTTAGGATTATGATTTAGGATTTGTGGACTCATGGGTCAATTTGCTGTTCATGCAACTGGACATAATAATGTCAAAGCAGGCAGGTCAGCAAGCACTGTGCCGAATTCCTGTTTTGGTGGTAGATTTTACTGCTGTCTAGAAATGCTACTGAATTTCAGTGTTAGGTGAAACCGAATAATTGTTATGTTATGTAGCCCCCATTCAGTAGGGATGAATGATGACAGGCTTAAGATGGAGTCTGGGTTGCTGCTGTTGAAAAGTAGGAGCAGTGCTTTATTGGCTTGTTTACTTTCCTCTGTATTGCAGGTGGCCTCTTTCTTTTTCAGCGAATGCTTGTGCTCTTGAATGACATTCAGAGTTGCTTTTATGTGTTGTGTTTTTACAGATTCAGACTGTCATATGCTAATTGTTTTGCTACATAGATACAGCTAATCTTACACTCATTTGCCTAGATAATTTAATTCAAGAGATTATAAATTAAAGAAACATGGATTGTGTACTAATGCTGTCTGTTAGCAGCTTCTAGATTATGATGTTATAAACATCCTCAAGTGTTGATATGAAAAAGTAAAGCTGAGCTAAATTTTTAAAATAAAATACTTGATATGTTCATGTCTTCCTTCAGTATTTATAAAAATACTGTTTATACTTCATTTGTGCTTCAGAGCTCCTTATATTACAAGCCCAGATACTGAAATATGAACATGAAATCGTATCTCAGAAAGTAAAGGCAACTAGTTTGGTTTTATTAGTTCTGGGAGGATTTTAACACTTTTCAGCTGTCTTTTCTTTATTCTATTTAGGGCATATATAGACTTTGGAATTCTTAATTCATTAATGTGAGGAATTTATAAAAAGGAGTAAGGATTATTTTTTCTTTTTAAGGACAGCGTCTTCTAAACCAGTTGATTATATGAAATCATTGCAATTCTGATATATTTGGGGGGGGGGGGGGGGGGGGGGAATGGCTTTTCATAGAGTCCTGGGGAGGCTTTTCAAGTCCTATCTGCTTTCTTGCTGTCTCTTGGGCTTTATGTTACACCAGACTATTTTGAAGGTGAAACTGAATTTGCATGTTACATAATTTGGGAGTCAGGGGTTTTCTGTTTATTATTTCTTTATTTTTTTAAAAAAAGGTTCACCTTGGCAACATTCCTTGATTACTGTGATATTGCAGAAAAAGGTTTTCTGGATGTTTCGGCATAACTGGAGCCAGCGATAATATTTGAATTAAAAAATGCCGAGTGTTTCCCATGTTTCTTCATTTAAAATTTAATGTTCTTGAAATGTTAAAGTGACAGTGAGGGCGTCAGCGTATGTTTCAAAAGTAGAGACATTTCTTGAGAAGAATATATCTTGACAGGATTGGAAGTCAGAGGATTAAAGCTGAGGGTATTCCTGGTGGGTTTTTGGCTAAACAGTGGCATTTTTGTTTGTTATTTACTCATTGTGTATTTCTGGAGAAAATGTATGCGTTGGTGATGACTTGATGGGATATGACAAACACCGGAAACAAAAAATACTGTTCAGAATATCGACACAAGTTTAAAAAGGAGACAGAGGAACTGATTTTGGGTCTTTTGGATTTTTACTCCTCTGATTCAAAAAACTCTGATATGGCATACGGTGCTGCTGTTCTGATGTTTAAATGTCTGCTTTCTCCCTCTTCTTTCTCGATTGGAACATGTTGCAGTTTCCTTAAAGGAATTTGAAAGATGGCTGGAAGTTGCCATGTTGTTGAGGATCCCAGTTTCTTTATGGATATATTAAAAAGGAACTGTCTTTGTCTTTTTCTTCTCTGTTCTAATGTGCAACAACATTTAATCAAGCAAATTTTAACTAGCACAGTCACTGATACTAAATGGTTGGAATTGGTTGTAAACAAAAATTAAATGGTCCCTGAAAATAGAAAATTTGTTCTTTCTTCCTCTCCCTCGAAAATACTAATTTCTCTTTCTGAAAGCGCTTCTACTTGTGAAGTATTTATTTAATTATTGGTGATTAATGTGGTACAAATATTCCAAATTAAAATTCAGTAAGATGTAAACAGATTTGCAACATTTTTTTTTATACTTTCTCATACTTTGTTAGATGAGTCTTCTAACCAGTCTTGGTATTCAGCAGAAAAGACCTTCAGTGATGCTTGTTTTTTGAGGGAAGGAAGTAGACCGGATGCTCTTTTGGTGTGCAGTATTAACATACATTTGTAGACTTAAAACAATAGCAATATATACTTACATTACACTTACTTTTCATGTACTCTGTAAGATTTTTTTTTTTTTTTTTTTTTGCTAGCGCTCAGCCTATGATCTAGTAAAATCTGTTGGCTGGCACCACTCCATGTGGTTCTTCTCATACATGAGGTGGTATTGTGTTGTATATGGTAACATATTTTATGGTATGTGGTAGAAGGGTAAACATGGTATCTCTCCTGCTTGAAAAAGATCTGTAATAGGAATCACTCTCCAAAACTGGTGGTATTGATCAGCACTTACTTCTAGGAAGTAAGCAGACATCTTAAGTGCATGTGTTTTCACATCTTTTCAAAAGCTTATCTTTACTAAACTTTATGCAGATGTCTGTGATACCAGCTTGTTATAAGAATATATATTCATTTATTTATATTCAGTGCTTTATATTCACTTCTTTTCTCCTACATGTGGCAAGAAAAGAATAAAAAAAAAAAAAAGACCAACAAATCTTTAGATATGCTAAGGGACAAAAAATGTGCATTTAAGTGCTTTGAGTAATAAAATTGTTTATAAATGTGTCTCCTATTGAAATAATAACTGACTTGTTACACACAATTGCAGGCCCTAATTCCCAGTGCTCCGAATGAGGTGGGGAAAATAAATAATAATAATTTTAGAAGACCCAGTATACTGATGCTAAATGCATCTATATATGCAAGGAGATCACAAGCATTTTTTCTCTAAGAAGTCACTGTCATATGACAGTAAATACTTCAATTCAAACAGGGAAAATAGGCCATAGAAACTTCAGCAGTTCCTGTGCTTCATTCTGTATTGCTGCCTGACACCAAACTTCCATTCAGAAGAAAGTATCTTTCATGTGTGTGCTACATAAGAATTCCCTAAATGTGTACTGTTGAAACATCTAAACCGAATTAAAAATGAGGTGATAAAGATACATTTTTTTGTTCCTTCTGACCCCCCACCCACCCCCACCCCCCGATGTATTCATTCTTGTGTTTGAAAATTTTGACTACTGCTGTTTGTGATATTCTAGTTATGTGAGGAAGTCTTGTGATCGGTACTTCTGCTACGGGGAGTCACACAAATCACCTGTTCAGAACCCCTAAAGAAATTCTTTGAGCTGATGTTTGGCTTGAATGGTTTACAAGAGCAAGTGTCATTAAAATGTGTGGAAGAGTTGTCTTTTTTTTTTTTTTTAAGAAAAAAAAAGACAACTCCAGAAAACAGTACCAAATAAATAGGTCCTCCCCAGGATGATCTGACAACTGTTGACAATTACCCTTTTTCTGTGACTTGTTCTCAGGAGTTGCAACACTAACTGGAGTTTGTCAAAGCAAAAATGAAACTGATTTATTTCAGTTTCAGTAAAGTCAAATAAACAAGCGTAGCAACAAGAAGCATCAAGAATTTCATTAAGAAACCAAGTAATTACTGAAGACTAGTGTCAGATTTATTAAAAATTGTTACTGAGATTGACTGCTTTCCCTAAATAAACCCAGAACTGGTGAGATATAACTCTCAGCGAGGATTCCTGCCTGGGATTTTTTTCCTTCAGAAATTGTGCCGAACTGTTTTGGTAAAGTGGTATAAACCTTGAGGGCATAAGTGATTTCTCTCTTTTTAACCTTTTGAAAGGATTAAGTAAGGGCGGTGAAAAGCAGGAGTACAGAGCCTGCTCTGATTTAGGAATTTTTATGCAGCTTCCTAGAAAATTTTCAGTCTCTCAGATGTGATGGAGTAGTCTATGCCCTAGGTATTTCGTTCTGTGTATGGCATGCTTACTCTGGATCTCAGTACAGCATGCCCTAATATGAAGCCTGTGATTGAGCCTGATATATGTTGAGTCTCAAACAGGAACACATTTTTAAAGGGTGTAAAGAAGCTAATTCAGGATTTAGAGTTGATGCCTGTACATTTAAGATGGGAAATTCTGGTGTTTTTATTAATCTATGTTAAGTGGCTGACATTAGGTACCAAAGCTGTATGTTTTTAAGCACTAGTTACTGTTACTAATCACTCCTCTTCCCTTGCTTTAGGACCAAGAATAGATTGTGAGTTTCCTAGTAGAGTAGGCTTAGGATAGGTATGTTTGTGCCCTCTTCAGGGAGCAATTATCTATTTCATTACAAGTTCCACTTGTAGTTCAAATGCTACTGATCCGTGCTGATTAATGATGTAATGCAGAAAAATTTTGGAGTTGCTGTCTTTAACTTTGCAAGACTTTAAGAAAAAAAGAATAAACTGTAGAAGAAATTATGGTACCAGCGGTACATAATGAGTGTGCGAAGGAAACACAAAAGTTATAAAATGAAATGCTTGAAAGTTTTCAGGCTTGAGAACTGAGATTGTTTGTGCAAATATAATCCATGTGGCCGGGGGTATGAATTTTGATCATTATGATAATGTGACAGAGCCAGGAATATAATCAGATTGCCTGGGTTCTGCTCTCAAACCTTCAATAGTAGGAAATGCCCATTTTCCTTTTTTTAGTCCCTTGTCTCATTTGTTGCTCATCCTGTGCCAGAAAGGAGAACTGCACCTTCTGGTCATACACAGGTGGGGCTGTGTAGTTGAAGACTGCATTTTAATAAGCATTAAAAATCTATTAATGCTAATACTTAAAAGTAAAGCAATGTTCTAACAGTTTTGTTTGGGGCTTGTTTGTTTGTTTCTGCAGTTTAGTCTGGTTTTAGTCTTCAATCTTCAGTTTTTGACTACAGGAATATTTCAGATGTTTGTAATATTGCTGTAATTCCATCCAGACTTCGTAGCGTGCTGTTTCTTCTATTCTTTCTGCAAGTATGATTTTCATAATCTTCATCTGAAAATTGGGGTTTTGGTGTTGGGGTTTTTGCCCCCGATTTGGAAGCTCTCTCTAGTGTAGTATGAGAAGGTAATTGAAGGCATGTTAAATGTGTTATGGTGAACTTGCTTTTCGTTTGGTTCGGTTCTTTTAAGGAGATAATGACATCTGTTATGTGAAGTCATGCCACAATGGGATACGTGTGTCCCATGCTAGTGGCAGTTAGGCTATTGAAATGTATGGGCATATTTGCTGTGGAGGCACCTAACATATGGATTAACATTAAGCCTGGGTTTCAGTGGTGTCACTCATGTATCCTTCAGGAATGGTGTCATACTTTGGGCATGTAAATACAAAGTCCTTGAAGCTTTCATTGAAACGAAAATGCCAGTTGCTTGTCATTTCTTAATCAGTAAATATGTTTTTCTAATTAGATCATTTTTTTCCCTCTTCTCTTTTTTTTTTTTTTTTTGGCAATTAGTAGGTGAAGTGTATTGTTCTTAAAATTTTTTGCTATGTTCTGCTCTGTGGTTCCTGGAGAAGTTAGAGAGAATGTTTAAAATCAGGCTGTTATTACACAGCTGGTTTTATGCATAAAGGCCCATAAATGTCCCGACTGAATCTTGCTTCATCATCTACTTCTTTCAGCCTCCAGAAAACTTTTTAATGGATGTGTAACCGCTGCTTAAACAGTCCTGTGATGATCTCTAGCACAGTACTTTTATGCTTTCTGTATTTGTACTGAAAGGGTCTAGCTTAAAATATCTTATATTGTTTTAGCTGTATTCCACTTGACACATCCTCTAGAAGAGCCCCCATATGCACCTTAAAATGTACGTGCTTTGTTACTATGGTGATGGAAAAGAATCGTGCATGTTAACAACCCCGCGTTAGGTAATGGAGGATTTGCAGAAATCAGTTAAGCGTTTGCCTGGGGCACTGAAAATTGAGTCCTGACCATACCTCCACCCTAGCCTTTTGGCTGCAGGCAGGCTGAGGGAATCTTGTTATGGGATTAGACACTTCTCTGTTTTCAGGTTGTTTGGGGGGGTGAAGAGGACTTTTTGGAAATGGTTTCAGAAGCAGCTGAAGTAGTGTTGCCTTATCGCATGCTTTTAAGTGTTTTACGTCCCGTACTTAGGGTGCTCTGCACAGTGTAAAGGAGATGCTTTTGCAAGCGTGTTACATATTTGTCACTGAAACAAAACCAGTTTTATTTTTCTTTGAACTCCCTAGGCTGGCACTGCAGGAATTCTCTACCTTTCATTTCTCTTCTTATGGCTGCCTGCAGATCCTGCAAAGGGAAAATATGTCCACATTCATTCCCCTGAAGCAAGGCTGAAAACGTGAGGTCGTCTTCATCTATTAGTTGAATTCTGGATGAAGAACAGGTCTCTTCAAGGAAGGTATTCCAGAACAAGACATTAATTTAGAGTGCTCTAGTATAGATTAATTTCCCGTGGAGACCTTTTATTCTCTTTCTTCTGAAGTAAGTTGTGGCTAACTAGGGGAAAATTGCTAAGTTTAGTTGTTTAATTGGAGGAGCTTTTCAGGTTCCCCTTTCTTTTTCCTTATCAGATATAACTTTTAAAAACTAGTTTTATTGCATTAATTATTTTGTTATTTGTATTTCTTTATTTTTTTTACCGCTGAAGGTGGCATATCTTCCTCTGTTTTGAAGTGTGTTGGCTTTTTAAAGAGACCCATCCTTGTAGGTTTTGTTTTGTTTTTAGCATTTTAGGAAGCATTCTTCTGAGCACTTCTCCATATTAGTGTTCTCATACAGCTTATCCTGAAAAGCTCCTCTGGAAAATAAGATGCTGGTTAGTGTCTCTTTGAGACATTTTGACTGGCCCACTGAGCACCCTTACAGGTCTTAATACCAGCATTTTACCCTTGAGCAAAGCTAGCAAGAAGCCTGGTTTTTACCACTATGGGACAACATAAATATAACTCAAATAAAAACATGTGTTTCCTTTGCTGTAGAAAGACAGAATGCTTCCCACAGGCTACGAGTTCATCCTCCTTTCAGCAGAGAAAGGAGAAGACATTACAAAAATGTTGAAAATCAATAATGTCTTCTCCACTACAGAAAATTCAACTTTTTTGATGCTTGCGAACAAATCTTCCTGAAGTAGAACTACAATTGTATGTATAGCTTCTTTTCTGGACAAAATCAAAATGTATGGATTAGACTTGTGGAATAACTGAAAATAAGTTTACCAAATCCATTAGTTCAGCTGGTATTTTAGGCCTGAGAAGCTACTGGGAGGTGTAGGATTGGCTTTTCTGTCTTACGGCAAATCTGTGCAGCATGAGCTTGATCCCCACAACTGACAGTGGATGAAGTAAAAGCTCTAACTAAGCTTTAAGGTCCTCGAGCTCCTTCCAGCTGGAGGGTGCAAAACAATGAGCTTTGATCAATATATCATCCCAAATAAGGCATGATGATCCAAATCTCTGCCATATGCTTCAGGAAAAGATCATTTCGGTAGAGAAGTTGCAAGAGATACCCTGATTAACTTTCGCATGTCAAAGGAAGCAGCAAGTGTCACCTCTCAAAGACAAGAGTAATTTTGGCCAGCTTTTCTGACGTTGCTTCACAGTCTGTATCCAAGGCAATTGCAGGTATTGCAGAAATCCTAGTATTCTACAGTAGAAAGGATTGCTTTCTACATTTTTTGTTCTTGTTTTACTTAAGTATTTTACAGTGGAGAAAGCATAACTGTCATTGTCTATAATCTAGGGTGTATTTGGTACAAGGGGGTTTTTTTCCAGTTTTGGTATTCCTCAGCTGAGACAAATATTCCCTTATTTTGTCTATATAATAAAACGGAATATTTAATTCCTGAGAAATGCAGTCTTAACAGTAAAATTGAAACATGCTGTTCAAGCTTTTAGCATTAACTAATAAAATTGGTTTGCTTGTATTGTGTTTTCAGTAGGATGCAACTTCTGTTGTCTGTCTTTATGCTGAAAAATGGTGTTCTCCGAAGGACTATTTTTGCTTTCCTCCACAATGAGTTCTTATTACAGCTCAGCAAATCATTTTGTGAGGAATCGCTTCTGGTTGACTTTGGGATATGTCCTTTGGCAATAACAATGCTGGTCAAAAAGCACGAAGTTCTTTTGGTCTAGCCCTTTCTTCATGACTTATACCAGTAGATCACAAGAAGCTCAGATTGATACTTCTGAAGGTTTAAATAGCCAAGTAGTATTTGTATGCCTTTAACTTCCGTAGAGAGCGTGGTTAGAAGTTGCTCTAATATCTGACAGCAGAAGTAGGGAGGATTATGTATTATTTCTGTCTGTCGTTTTTTTAAAAGTTTGTTTTTTCCTAATGATAAAACCATTCATCTTCAGTCTCTTGAGCTCCATTATATACCATTTCCTTCACAAAGGAGAATGTTTTGGGTGTGGTTTATTCATTTTGATATGTAGCCTTGCAGCAGCAGTTGCCCAGTCTGGTGGTTGAGGCTGCTACCAAGTGAGGTTCCAAGATACACAGGAGTTAAATTGAATTCAGTATTAATTATACTATTTAGGATTGCGTGAAGCTAGATGTCTGTAGCTCTGAAGGTCTGGAAGTTGATGGTCATTTGTAAAACTATGCAGAAAAAGGTATTCACAAGCAAATCTTCATTATTCTTTGGGTGTTTTTAAGAGATGTAAATCTGAACTTTTTAAATGCCCCCTTCCCAAAATGGTGTGAAGTTTTGTAGTGGTATAACTGATATGTGCTTTGGGTGGGTTTGTTTTAATGGTTTTTGATAGACTATTTACATATTTTTAAATACTTAACTCTTCAGAATGGTTTGGGGTTTTTTGCCTAGATCCTTTCTGTCAACCTGTGAAGTATTTCAGAGTAAACTAAAGTTGCATAAGTACACAAGCCATTTAAAATAGAAATAAAAAGAATTCCATTAATGCCCTGCATTTTACCAATACTGACAAGTCCAGTTTCACTAAACAAACAGCACCGGTGCTGTCATTTTGACACACAATAACTTTGTCTTTATGTAGTTAATAGCCACCTCTTAAAGCATCTAAAGCAAATTTGCAGTCAAGATCAGTTAATGAGGGGAGAGTGGGAGTAGATTTATTTAAAATCCACTGAACTTAACTGCGCACTTATTTGCTTTTTAATAGTGAAGCAGATCTGTGGTTTGGGGAAGGTTTTGTGGCAAGGCAGATGATGGTTCAGAACTACTTGAAAACTGCAAAGGGGTCAGCTACAGTTTCTCCTTTCTGGGAGACTGGAAATCTCCCTTTGAAAATGTTCAGGAAACTTGATAACTCAGATACTGAAGATCTTCAGAGATGCAATTAATATCTGCACAGAGTTTTCCATGGACATCACAAATTAATGATGATTTGGTACTGGATTTTATTTAAGATGTTGTTGTTGCTCTTACCTTAAGATATTAATGCTTTACATAAAAACATGGGAACTGCCATAAAGGATCTGGCAAAAATCTGTTGACATCCTTTCACCGACTTTACTGCTTGCTATACTTTGTTAAATTCCATATGCATCTGTTTCCTCATCAGGAAGTTTGAGCTGAAATACATTATTTGCGTCTTGATTCTTTGGTGGAAAACTTTACCATGTGGTTGTTTGGTAGGGCTTCATTTTACTTTAGCAGCAATTTAGTTTTGGATGGCTCATCTGTTCTTAATACAAGTGCTGTGTTTTCAGGCATTCAGAAGTTGAAGTGAACTGAAATTGCTATGCCAGATTACTCAATTTTAATCTTTTGGTATAGTTTGCTGTTCATGTTTGCATGTTAGAACTTGAAATTAGTCTTAGTATCTAAATGGAGTATTTCAGAGCATCGTGTACTGTATGGGTATTTCTTTTCTTGAAACAGTTTGTCTCACAAGAACTGTGTGAATAAGGTAATGAGATAAAATGGTAAGCATCATGTTCTGGGGAAGAATTTAGCTATTCTGTTTTGTTAGGAAATGGCATTGAATTTGTGGTTATTTATGGTTATGCCAGTGTCAACTGCTTGCTTTCTGATGCTGAAGAAGTGTTTTAGCAGAAGGAGAAAGGGAATTGGGAGGTGCTGGTGCTCTTGGGCTTTGGCCTTGAACAAGGACCTCATGAAGTGGGGAGGGGATTGCCTGTGTAAGCCTCCATTCAGTCAGAGCTGGCTTACTAATAGTTGGAAACTGTTTCTTTTTTAAAGATGCTACTTTACACTAGATACATCTGAGGTTCAAACAAAGGATTTATTGATTACAAGTTAGGTAAATACTTCAAAATTGTTTTATGTGTTCTATTTACCTGTAGGTCTATTTGTAATTTTTATATGCAAAACAAAATGAGCTTAATAGAAATCAATTGGATGCAAGGAATTTCTAACTGGTTATTTGGGCCAAGGCAATACAGACTCTAAATGTGAAACTGTAGGGTTTGAGAGAGCTGCTGGACATTATAAATTACTTTTCCCCCCTCATTGCTGTTAGTGTGGTTGGACTTCTTGTATACAGTTTTAGAAGCAAATTAAACCAGGGCTGTTCTTGTTGCATTCAGTGCTTTCTCAGCTGTAAAATCTTGATGATGTATCATCAGTCTTGTTTTTTCAAGGTGGGATTAGAGAGATGAGGGTATCGAATGAAAATAAGGCAGGGGGTGTGTGGAAGGGCAAAAGTAAACCTGCTGTAAGAGCTACCTATGTCTACAAAATATATTAATTCCTTTCCCCTTATTAGGGCTGGGCCTTCTGCCAAGACAGATCTGCTGTTCCAGCTGGGGCTTGCAGAAGCAGTAGTGACTGCAGGAGGTGATATATACCATTCTTTTAATGTTCAATGGCATTGACAGTTAACCAAAGTTTTTTTTCTTTGCTCAAGTTTATCCTTGCTAGATGTTAAAATGAAAGGCAATGGAGACAGTAAGACAATGCTGAAAAGATAAAGACTGACAAGGAAAGAAATCTAGGGCCTAGTTTTAGGTATGCATTTAAAAGTCAATTAGGCAAACTACTGGCATTAAGTTTCTAAAATTATTTCAGATGCCTGTCTTGCTATTTGAAAGTTCTTCTTGTAGCAGATCTTTAAGTTTTTTCATTGAAGTATTGTACAGTGAACATAAGAATCCTTTATTAAGACTGCTTCTCATGTTGGGTTACTGTCTTGTCCCCCAGTGCACTCGTTTCTGGAAAAACACCTAGTGAACTCCACAGCCTAATTGATGTACTGTTTAGAAGTGTGGGAAGCTATAGATAGTTTGTATAAGAATTGCTTCCAGCCCTACCAGTGGTATCCATGGCACTAGTAAGAAAGCATTTCTAGGCAATTTTTATCAGCTTTGCTTGTTAGCTTTCTTGCTACTTTTAAAGAATGCCCAAACACTATTCTGAAACTTTAAAGGAAATGCAAAGAGAAGTTTAAATGTCTCTGTGGGCTATGCAGCTGCCACTCTTTATATGAAGAATGACAGGCTTCACCAGAATGCCTGGTTCTTAAGGCAGGAGACCATGATGCTGAAACACATTAGAACAACGTTATTTATATTCTGCCAAAAGCAATTATCCTGCAAGACTTATAAATATGTGTTAGCTTTTATGTGTGTGATAAACTCTACAGACTTCCACAGAGATCTGTAGGTCTACTCAGAGTGATATATTTAAATTTTTGCAGGACTGAAGCCCAAGTGCTTGCATAAAAAGATGTTTCTAGTTGCAGGCATATGCTGATTATTCAGTAGTGTGGCAGAAGTGTTTCTTTGGATTGGTCTGTTCTGATTAGGATTGTTATTATGCCAAAGTAAAGAGGTTTTACATTTAATAGTATTTGATAAGAGTTGTTTTAAGAAACCTGTTTTGATCCACCAGTATTTCTTTCTAACAACTTCTAAGCTCCCAAGGGTTCTTATCTGCCCAATAACCCTATTTTTAATTTCTGTGAATCCTTTACTTTTCCTCCCCATGATGATTTATTATTCCTTAAAAGCATCTTCAGTTAGCTACTTTAAGCCCTAAAAGTGGCCTTGTTCTGTGCTGTGTCTTTTCGTCACCCTGTGGCAGAAAATGAGCTCCACTGTTCTAGGGAAAAGGCCTGTACTTTGGATCTTGGCTACCAAATAGAGCAGCTTTTCTGTTCGCCCCACAGCTGCTGTTAATGTTTCATTCTGCAACTGCTAGAGGATGGGCAAGTAACCATCCTCATATGAGACAAAAATATAACTCCATTAGTCAGCTGGCGTGGGTTGTTGAAGCAGAAATGCAGGCAGTGTTTTCTCCTGGTGGAGAAAAATCCATCACATCCTATTAAAGTTGCCATTAGCTGACTATGGGGGAATGTACATTTCCTGAATCCACGATTGCCTGTTCTCCTTACTTTGATGGCTGTCTACTTTAAAACTTGTAATTTAGTCATAACTATTATAAGATCATGTTACATCTCTGGGGTTAAATCTATTTGACATACAATCTGTCTGAGAAAAGCCCTTAAGAAATAATGGTGCTTGACACTAACTGAACCTTAAATTATTGTGGTGTGAATTAGAGAACCTTGTTCCTGAAGAGATTGTGAGCTTTCTACAATCTATAGCGCCCTGTAGGACTTCTAAGATTTTGTACTTTAACTTTTAGACTATTTAGTATTTTAAGTCATTGCTGTTAAACACAGATTTTGAAGTTTCTTTCAAAGATGGGTGTGTTTGGGTTTTTGTGAACATTTAAAAATTTATTTTTGGTTGGCTGGCTGGTTTCCTTACAGCTGTCTTCTGAAGGTTGAAAATGTGATAGGCTAGTGGCATCTTTGTCATCCCCTTGCCAGTGTTTGTTGTAAGGCTTAAGTGAGGGAGAGTTATTATTACAACCTTTTGACTTTGTCGTGGTAACATTTGAACCCTTAAGGTTTTTGGATGTTTTGTTTTCATAACATACAATTATGACATAGAGCAACACCAAGAAAATACAAAGATGCCTGCTTTTCATAGCTGCTTATCAATGAAAAGAAAATTGTCTTTCCTTCGTTATTGCGGAACTGACAATTTTTAGTCATGTCTAGAGCAGTGTTTCAGTAAAGGATAACTTTTTCTCTCTACTGCAAATACAGATGTGGTCAGGCTTCCTCTTCCTCTTAGGCCACCTTATTCCTTATTTCTTGAATTGCTTATGCCTTTTTTTTTTTTTTTTTTTACGAAGTGTGGACAGAGAGAAATGTTCAAATCTCTTAAATTGAGATGGATGAATATTTAACCTTAACATGAGGAGTGAATGGTTCTTTACAATAACAGTTCTGGTATTAGTATATCAAATGTCATGAATCTGAAGATTGCAGGTGCATTAACACCTGTAGGTGTTAGGTTCAATATTATTCAATCTCATCCTATGTGGCCAATTGTCTGTCTCCACATAGTGTACAATATTAAGGTTGAAGAAGCAATGATGCAATGGCAAGCATCATGGTCTAGTGTGTTGGTTTTGTTTTTTTTTTTTTTTTTATTGTAGTTATGTTTTAATATAGGCAGATCCTGCATGTATCTCCAACTGGTTGGCAGTGGTCTGTGGTGTTTTTTGTGTTTCTTTAGGGCAGGTAATTGGCAATGCCCATGCTGCTTTCGGTTTGTTCCCTTCTCCCTCTGATATAGTTGCTTCTTGTTATTCTCAGTAAGCTATATGTGGTAGCAAAGAGTTTCAGAACACAGTAGTGAACAATAAAGTTAAAATAAGAAAATTAGATTACTGTACAAATACAATTTAGTTACACACTTAATGACTCTGCTAGTTGAATTAAATTAAAAAGTAAAAATTATGCAGCTCCAGCTGAGGGAGCTATTTTCTGTGGTTCCTTGCATGTTCACATAAGTCATGTTCCCTAAAACTTAGTATGGAAATGTAGACAAAGTTCTGTACTCTTTTAGACAAGAACTAGGTTGCTGGGCTAAAAGCTGTTGTAAAATGCAATCATTATTTTGTAGGATTGAAAATAATGTCTCTGTAAAAATCTGTTTTAACTTTCCAGAAAAGGAAATGAGCAAGATCCTATTCCAGTATATATGATCAGACAGTCTCAGTTTTACTTAAGAGCTAAACACAACTTCGTGTATCCAAAGGTTGGGCTCTTGTGAGAAACTTACCCGCTGTTCGCTGAGAGTGAGTAGTGGAATTTCTCCTGAGGTGCTGTGTCTTAGGGTTGTTTTCCTGTTGGATTTTTGCACTTTAGTGTTCAATAAAACTTTAATGTTTTCCCCTCACAGAAGGAAAATCCATCTCTACTACATTTCTTGTTGGCCTGTCTCCGCCTGGCAGCTTCAGGCAGCTATGGAGGTTTCTCTTCAGCTTTCAACCTTTCTCCTCTTCACTTTCACTCTTCTACAAGTGGGCTTATCCTCTGCATGCATTACTCATTAAACAGTCCCTGTTTTTCCTTCAATACAGTAATTTTCTTTATGTCAAAGCCTTCCTGTATGCTGAATAATGCATCCGAGTCTTTGTTTTTTCTTCGGACAACTCAAAGTTGCATGGGAGCTGGCTAGGTGTGTGTATGGTGGAGAGAGAAGCCGCAGCACACTGTGAATGCCTGAGTGAGTATGCGCGGGGCTGCTCTTATCCTTGAAGCAACATTTTCTATCGTTCCTACTTGTTTCTTTAATATATTAGCAGAATTTAGTAACTGGTCTCTGTTGAACATGGAGATGTGAACACTGGTATCTGTAGAGTTTCTCGCTTACCTGGATCTCTTTGGATTGAGTTGGGAGGGAGCTTGTTTTGCCTCTTACGAATTGAAAGAGATTGCCATATGGTCCGGTATAGTTCATGTACACAACTGTGATCCAGTAGAGGAAAGGCAAACTCCCAACCCCCCTACTGCTGTTTCAGAAAGGAACAGACAGGAGGAAGTAGGAGTGAGAACAGATTTCTGGATAGATTGGTAGGCAGTGGGGTGAATTCTTAGCACTTCCCACCAGAAGTTTATTCTAATAGGCATTGGGTTTTAACCGTGTAACTGCTGCTTGGGAAGCTGGAACATGAGGATCAGGAGTAAATGCATAAATAAACTTATAGGTCTAATTTCAAATTAGAATGATAAAAGTATGTATTTCACATATGAAACAAGGCTGTGATGCTCTTAGCCTCTAATTGTGTGAAGTTAATGGCTTGATTATTTTTCTTTTTCATTAATATTTTTGTTAAACTTTATGTACAACTGAATGGAAGCACTACTGGTTATATCTGTAAGACAATACTGTAGCAGTATCCTGACTGAATGAGACTCCTAAGATTTACACCTGATGGTGGAAATGTGTGTATAATAGATCTACAGTGATAGAAATATGTCAAATGCAACAAAATATTTTTCTTGGTTTCTGGGTCTCTTAAAGCAAAGGGGTAATTTAATCTGTTTGTTCCCATACTGTACAGGAGGAACAAATGGATTTTTATGTTAGGCAAACAGCTACATTACTGGTCATCAGTTTCCCAGAGTTAAAGCAGTAAACAAAACAACCAAACAAAAAAGCAAACTATTTAGAAATAAAATTTGTGTATGGACTAGAGAACAAATTTTATGGCTTTCCTGGATTAAAGATTAATTTATATCTAAATGTGTGTCATCCTGTGTCTGTCCAGTCCCATCCCCATTCCCACCCCCCACCCCATCCCATCCCACCCCACCCCGCCAAAGAATAGTTTAGCTAAATAATTGTGTAAATCTGCATTTCTAATGATGAAATGTAGTTTTGGGCTGCCACTGAAAGGGATAGTTTCCATACACCTGCGAAGCCTTGGCCTTAGAACTAAGGGGCACAGGACTGCTGGTGATTTGGGGCACTGATCTGTCACAACAGTCTTTTTCGGCTGGTAGATTTTCTGTTTCGGTTGCACAACCAGCTCACTTCACAGTGCATACTGGTCTGAGTTAACATGAAGGAAATAGCAGAATTGTGCCTCAAGTCTGAAGGACAAGAAAGGGGTAGGGATTCAGGCTGGGTTATGGTGAGTAGGTTTAGTTGCCTTCCATTATCTCACAAAACCAAATAATTTTTGTGGCAGACCTACAGATGCTGAATCACTGGTAGAAATCTACATGTATGACTGTTTAGACATCTCCTATGAATAAAACCTTGCGATTAATAAGGAGTTTATAAAATGAGAGACCTATGTAGCATTTGTGCTGTACATAGTATACTGTACTCGTATCATATAACTGTTCAATGGAGCATCGCCCTTTAATTTGTCTCGTGGCGATGCATCGTCTGTCTGTGTCAAAATGCTTGCACGAGCGTAATCTGGAAGCTGTTTTTCTTCTGAGTGCCAGTGTACTGGAACCCAGTGTTTAAATCTTGAAATTCATGGATGTTACATTTCCTTGCATTCTCAACAAATACCAAATAATCTTCTGTAGATAATGATCCTTATTAAAGGATGAATAGCTGCAAAACTTGAAGGGTTTTCATGCATTTTTTTGCCTTCTTCCTCTTTTGAAGAGGGAAGATTTGTATTTCCTCTGCCTTATGTGCTTGGCATAATAATGGAGGAGCACAAACTAAAAAAAAAAACAACTCGTAACAAGCAACAATGGTTCATGATGCCAATACCGCAGTTTGGAAAAAGTGTTGTACCAGTAAATTGACTAGCCTCAATTAAAATTTAAAGAGTCTCCATTACAAATAGTCAGTTAACAGTATAGTCACTTCATTGATGTTTGTTATTCCTTAAAATGAATAAATGTTTTCTAGCAGAAAAGGTTCAGTTGTCAAAGAAATTTTTCTAGGTTGTTCTTAAAGGCTACTTTTCTATTTTAAAACTTTCTTGGGGTGATATTTCCTTGCATATTGGTGACTGTGCATCAGTGAAAGCGAGCTGATGAATCACTTCAGACAAATCACATTTTTTTGGTATATATTAAACGTCTTCCAAATAGAGGTTGCTATAACTCCTTTCCAGTAAAAAGATCCAGACTGAGTACTCTTAACCCTTGCTGAGTCTTGCTACAGTTTGCTGAGTCTTATTACAGACTTCCAAATTCATACAGTCCAACTACAATCTTTAGTGTTACTATATTCTAAAAATACTGGTTTATGAGTGTAAAAGTTGGCCAGGTACACTCTATCAGTGTTTCAGTCTGCAGAAGATAGTGCTCATTTCTTTTATCTCTCTGTTGAAAATACTAGGTTTTACATGGAATAATGATATCAGAATAAAAAGCTGTATGCAGGTTACATGTGCTTATAATTGATTCTCATCTTATGATATATTTTCAGTTGTATTTCTTGAAAAATGTGGTTTCTCTGCATCTCAGTTTTCACCACATTGTGGGAGAAACTTTTTGTAGTGTTCAGAATATCTGTTTTCTGCGCTACCAGAGTTAATCCCCTTGCATCTTCTGGAATCAAGAGGGCTTTGCCTTTGTGTATTCAGTCATTACATAAAGGAAATTCAGTTTGTTTTGTTAGCATGTAAACTGGGCTTTACTAAATACAAAGAGGGCCAAAACCTCTCACAGCGAGAATTTAGAAAAAGAAAATGTACACTTCTTGGGAGGAAGAAAACTGTTCATAACTTTATTACACATTTGGTGCTCATCATTTCACACACATGAAGCAAAAAAAAAAAAAAAGGAAAAATTAAGACAAGTTATGCTGATACTGCAGAAAGAGATCAAATGTGCACATCTTTGAGACTTAAATAACAGATTCTCATATTGCTAGTTGTGGTTTAATCTCAAAATATGTCTGTAATGTAGAGAAGCAGTCAACCTCCAACTGAGCTGCAATGTGACTGACCCCTTGGTTTCCTGATCCATACAGGCTTATGTGAATGAAAGTTTGGCTGCAGTTGCTGATGGTGAAGCAAACACTCGTATGCGTGTTCAGACACTGCTTTGGAACTTGTGTTGAAGTATCGTATCTACAGAACCACTTTAAGCAGTTATGACATAGCCTTGTGACTAAAATCAGTCATTTACTGATTAAGGTTGTTCTGGATTGAAGATAGCTGTTCTTCTGGGTTACTCTTGTTTCACATCAGCTTCCCAGTGTTGATCGCTGCAGAGTTGCAGAAGCAGGGGAGAAAGTGCGTGGCAGGAGTAAATGATCAGGGCAAGAGAAGAATGGGGAGAGTACTTCTGGCAACAGTGCCAGATCATATTACATTAAAATGCTTGTAACAATAATGGTAGTGCAGGTGTGAAAGTTGCCTTGGACTTGTTAGTAGAAGATAGTGTAGCACTGTCAGTAGTTTTCTATTCGCTTGCCAGTCTCCATTAAAAGACCTCCTGAAATCAGGTTGCAGAAAGTGGTTACAGGAAAGATAAGAAGAAATCTGATTGCTGTGCGTTTTCATATGTCTCTGCTTACTCACTGTGGAAATGCTTCTTAGAACCTTTCTTCCCAGTCCTTATGATCCCTAGCAGTTTTCCACCTGTGTTACTTAAAGCTATTAATATGATACAGATGTAACACAAGAGCTTGTATTTGCTGGAAAATACTGAATCCATATACAGTTAAAAATGAAAAATCTCAGTGTTTTACGATGTTCTTTTTTATTGGAACCAATCTAACCAAATTTTTACTATTTTAGATTTAGTTACAAGATTTTATACTTCTCTTTTAATAGAGAAAAAATATCGGTGTGTTACAGAAAGCTGTAGCATAAGAATTGCATGCTTAACAGTGATGCATTTTCATAATGCTTTTTTGTGCAGTTAAAACCAAATACTTTGTGCTGCACATATTGAAGAAGGGCACCCAGTTTTATTCTTAGTGTGTCTGTTACTTGTGTGGGAAAAGGAGATGGAGATGCTCTTCTCTCTATCTCTCTCCTATTCTTCTCATACCTGCTCGTTTTTTCTTTTTTTTTTTTAAATGTTATTTACTTAATAGGGAAGAATTTATGCAAGTCCCGTCCGTGTCGTCCCTGCCCCCCCATCTTTTCATGTAACTGACTTTTGAAACGTCTATTACTTCATCTTTGTTACTTGAGTTCTGGCATTTTTAGCTCCCCTTTCTTCCCCTTAAATAACTGTTGGGCAATCGTTTCTTTTTTGTGCTTTCTAAAGAAACAACTGTGTCAGCTATTTTTCTTTAAACATCAGCTTTTTATGTGGAATAGTCAATATTGTTTTTTTACTCATTCTTTTGTAAAAATGCCTCAAATAGATGGTTGTTTTGAGTATTGGTCACACAGCACTTCCCAGTCAACATATAGGTAAAGAAAACAAGGATGAGCCACTTCAGTTACCAGGTAGTTAAAATTGCAGAGTGATGGTTCTAGAATACTTTGACTCAATCATTGTTCTCGATTTTTTTTCTTTTAGTCAATAAATTTTTAACAATAATATCTTTAATAACAATGTGAGAAATTGATAAAAGCTACAGACAGATTAATTCTATCTAGGAATTACTGCATGACTTGGGAGTATTCTTTCTTCCCTTCAAACACAATAACTTTTTGAGCAACCAAATTCAGGAAGCAGAGCCCTCAAAAACATTATTGTACATCCTGTATGTAAACATCATACTTAATGAAAGCATTCCCAATGTTGGGTTGTGACCAAAGTCTACAAAATTCTGTCAGATGAACTTTTATGATACAGCCAGTACTTTAGTCTTAAATTCCTAAATAGTGAAAAATTTGGCTTAAAAATTAGAGATTGTTTGTTAGCATCACTAAAGTTACTTATAATATGTTATTGGTCTTTTGATCTGGCTTTTCAGGATGCTTAATAAAATGCTGCTTGCCTTTCTCTAGCTAGTAAAGCAGTTAATGACTTCTGGTTTACTGGGATTATTTAGACAGCCTTGTTGCAGATAAAAGTACTCAAAATCAATACTTACTTATAATAAAGGAAAATTATTTGTAATTCTTACTGTTTTAATAGTAGACCCTGTGCTTGAGATATGAATAGAGAAGGTCCTTCTGTTGCTGGAATAAGAGCACAAGTCCATAACAAAACACACTGTGTATGAATGAAACGGCCAAATTTAAATTCCTGTTTCTTGAGTTGGATCTTCACCATCTACATCTATTAGTCCATTCAACCGCTTTAATGTCTCCTTACATTTATTGAATATATAATGTTATCTTCTGTTTCTCTAAGCAGAGATATTTAATTTTCTGTTTGTATTTCTTCATTATGCACTCAGGTTTCTTTTTCAGTCGTGTTAAATACGAGAACACAAATATTTGTGAACAGTTTATATTTCATTGACTTAGACTTTTCAATTTTGTACTTGATACTGTATTTTATAAACTATTTTATTAGATAATATTTTGTGTAACAAGTGGAAAATAGCTGCTTAAAACATTTTTTGGGTGTGTAGCAGTCTGTTTTACCTAGTGCAACATATATGTCAGGGCTGCACCAAAAAATATCTGCCTATTTCCTACATGACATTTTTTGTCTCATAGACTGACTGGAGCAGAAATACCTTTCTTTTACTCCTTGCTTGGATTCTACTGTCTAAAAATGGTTTTAAACTTGCGTTGTGTCATGTTGCACTTGCTTTCTTGATATTCATATATTTTGTGCAGTTTCACTTAGCTATCTCCAGCACCCTTCTCAGAACTTCCTCCTTATGGTGAAGTCCCACCCCAGACCCATAACTTCTAATGGTATTAATGGTTTTGAAAAGTCCAAAGAGGAAGCAACGAGATGTAATCATAACACTAAATCATCTCATGATCTCAGTATTGTAACCCTTCAGGACTTTGTTATTGCCAAAACAAGGTAAATGTAGCTGGTGAATCCCTTTTCATTTGCTCAGTAGACAAAGAGATTCAGTGATTATTGTAGGAGTTCTCATGACTAGCCATCATTTAGGAAGTGTGAATGTATTCTTATTTTGTTTTGTTACTTATTTTGTGTGGGGGGATGCATGTATACTTTTTATTCTTCTGTGCTGTTGGTTACAAATTTCTAAGCTTTTCTTCTGGAATAGCAGCAAATAATACAATTTAAATAATCTTCCTTTTGAAGTGAGAGGCCTTTTAGTGTGCTGTTTTGCTCCGTTACATTTATGCTGACCCACGTATTCATTACATACAGCTTTTTGTAGAAACTTGTAAAAAGTATTACTTTAGCAGTAGTTGAAGCGGGGAATGTAGTTACACAAGGCTTAGTTATACTTTTTGATTCACTATTAACATTCCTATGTTTTCTGACCTTAGGACTTGTGAATCACTATTTCTATGCTTGAGACTGCTGGCTGGGATGCTAATTATTACTGAGTTTATCAAACATAGAACATACAGTTATACATTGGCTATGTAAGTCACAGTGTTTATGCTGATGTATTGCAAATATGAAGGACATACCATTAAAACATTTTGTGTAATCTAGTTCATCATTTGTTTCTTCTCTTTTGATGGATTTTTTGTATTAGGAGTCTCTGCATTTGTCTTTCACTTGTCTGTCTCGGTTCATTTCCTCTATCCCAAATACTTATGGTTTGTTAAAACTACAGAAAGACTGATTCAAACCACAAAGTGTGGTGCTGCATAGCAAGGGAATGGTAACTTCCTTTCGGTCACTGAACATAGACCTTTAAAATGGATTTGCAAGTTCACAGGCTATCTTCCTTAAGGCATGTTCAGATTTTATTTTTTACTCTGATTTTGGTGCTATTTGTTAAGCATTTTGCAGTTTGGCTTGTAGTCTTTCTGTTTTGTTAGTGTGAACATTCATAATTTGTCCATTTATGTGTGTTTGAACAAAACATTTTGGATGTTGGGCTTTTTTTGTCATATGTTAAAAAGAACAATTTAGTGTTAGGGATTTTCCTAGAATATAATTTACTTTGCAAGATCACTTTTTCATATGAGCAGGTTAAAGTCCTTGAAAAGCCATGTCAATGTGAATGTTGAGACAAGCTTTAGATTTAACAATATCAACAAATGATACTACAGTTTTAATTCACATAGTTTAAAAACCCTATTTCTTACAAAACATTCATTAGCAATCTCACATCTCAGCAAGACAGTTAAAGGAAGATTATTTTTATAAGTGTAGATATGCTTCATTTGGTTTCAGGTTCTGTTCCTTTTCTATGCAGGTTAAGTGGGAAATGCATGCTAGGAATGATCTGGACCTTTTATAAGTTTTTTTTGATGTGACAAGATCAAAACATAGATTTTGTGGTTGCCTGCCTAATACCAAGTGTTGCTTGAGGTAGTGAGTAAGCTCAGTGAGACTGTTGCTATTTTCTTCCATAAATGTATTGCAAAAAGTTTAAGAGTATGTAGCAGCTCACCAGCTAAGCTCTGTATACCAACATGCACTCATGTCTTTATTGAATTACGTTCATTACAGATGGTCCCTGTCCCAAAGAATGTATAGTCCCGAACAAGCTGAAAGAAATTCAGGCGTAGTAAATATAAAATCTGAGACAAAGTTCTCAGGTGTGTTGGAGCAAATATAGCAGGGTCTACTTGATTTGTCCTTTATTTTTGCTAAATAAGTTTTTACGTGCGATAGAATAATAATAGCTTTTTGAACATTTGTGAAGCACTGTCTTAAATGCAAGGAGCAGTGGAATAAAAAAGACACGGGTGCTTGTTCAAAAATGACATATTCAGTACAGCCTGTCATACCTTCTTAGAGTAGCTAAAATTGTTTGTAAGGAACCTTATTATGGTCTTCTTTCAATGTATGAGTTACCTTCATCTTATTTTAGTGGTCAAGAACTTTATTGCAAAATGACTTGTTGATTAATGCATCACATCTCCTGTTAATAGGGTCTCTAAAGTTCTGCCATCCTTAATCTTTATGGCTAGATGACTGTGAGGGTGATCTAATTATACTTGCATACCTGAGTGAAACTCAGAGACTTTGTGAGTATGTAAGACTGGAGGAAAATGGCCCCGAGAGAAGAGAGAATTCTGACTTGTTCAGATATAACTATTACCTGAAAAACTTCCCTTATATTATGTATTATAAACTGTAGTACTTATTGCTATTCCAAGGAAAATAAGACACAACTGAATCTGTAAGCTTAATTAAAAAAAAAAAAAAAATCCTTCTGGACTGGATGAATGTTGTCTGACATTTACTGGAAGTGTCAAGTTGTCTTAGTTTCAGTGGAATCTGCCTTAGGCTACAAACTTGTGCTTGTCCTAAGTTTGCTGAAGTGCTGGAGAAAATTAAAAGCTTGTCTTCCATTGTTTCTTTAGATGTTCCTCTGTTTTTGCATGGTTGGAAAGAAATGGTAACTTTTCTGAGCTAAAAAATTAACTCCTATTTTGTTTGTGGGCTTTTTTATCTTTATCTACATGTTTCCATGGTAAGCGAGTCACAATTAATACATGGCATCAGTGCCCAATAGCGTGATTGCTACTTGATAAGAAACAAATAGTGATTTCACAAAATTAGAAGAGGTACAGCCAGTTCTGTGCTATAAATGGAGTGAAGAGATTCCTCTGGATCTTCAGAAATTCCGGGGTAAGGAAGAAGAAAAACTATGAGAATACAGAGATAGGAGAAGCTGCGCTGGGATGAAGAGTGGATATTTCTAGAGTTCATGGCTGTCAGCTTGTAAGAATGGGGCAAATTTAGGGTTTTCTGGAGGAAGCCATTAAACATGGGGGTCATATGAATAGCAAGATCTGAACACTGAAATTCTGTTATGGCATCTGCCTGGAATTGCATGACATGTAGTCCAGGAGTCCCTGGTACAAGTCCTCTGTTAAGCAGGCATCTGGGAAGTCATTAAAAAATATCTGCCATGTCCAGCTCATCCCACCAACTCTTACAAAGGGGAACTGCATACTATATACTGTTCTTTTGGTTCGGGTACACATGTCCAAAACCTGTGGACCCATCTTTGATTGTTACTTTGGTTCTTTTTAACTTCTGTGGGGAATGGTAGAAAGAAAAATAAGTTGGGGGGGTTTATTTGCTTGTGTATCTGATATCAGATGCAATTTGCTAAGTAATATGCCTTGACCAGGTGGTATTTCAGAATCCATACTATTATGAAAATATAGGCCTCCAGAAGGCAGTTTAAAAGAGTATGTGTCGTGATTTCCTTTAATCTGCTAAAATACTACTTCATTTAACCAATCCTCATGGATGACATACAGAAGTAATAGAAACTAGCTACAATTATTAAACAAGAGGTGGTGCTGGAGAGCAGGGCTAAAATATTATTCATGGAAATGTCAAGTGTCTGTAATTTTCATGGTTTTCAAATCTTTATCAACTTCCCGTTTCTTCATGTGCTCTTGTGCTTTGCAAAAGCTCTTGCCATAGTAGCCATTCTTCCTTGCACTATTGGTTACTTTACATGGTCACAAATCTTATGTTGTCTGTATTCAAATAGGAATGTAGTTCTAATGCTGCTATTTTAAATTTTTTTTTCTCTGATGTGTGTCCAAGACAACACTTCATAACAGCAATATACCATATTAATAGTTTCCTCTTCTGGACACTTGTTCATTTGTATCTCTCCCTTTTGAATTGTAGGTGCACTGTCAAACACCTTGTTTTACAAGCCCCTCCTGCTAAATAATAATTGTATAACCAAGTATTTTTGGCTCTCTCAGAATACCAGTTATCCTTTCCTTATGCAATACAGTTTCCCACATAGCTTTTTTTCTTCTGCCATTTTGGGTTCAAGCCATTTTACTTGGTAGTTCAGGCTTCTGCTTTTGGGATTTTTTTTTTGTTGTTGTTTTGGGGTTTTTTTTTTCAAGCAGGAATGTCTTATTCAGCTTTTTTGGCAAAATCCAAAGCTCTTCAGTAAATCAGTGAGGGTATCCTAAATGTAACAGCATTTGTCTGTAGTTCCTCCTGGAAATCTATGTCTTTTTCTTGCTACACTCCTCACAAAAGTAAATTTCCTAGGTATAGTAGCCATGCATCGTTGATGTACCTCCTGTTTTTCCTGTGAAGAATACCTTTTGCCTCTCTCTTAAAGGAGAGTCTGCAAAGTTTTGCCTTTTACCAGCATAATAGTTTGGTGTATATTCTGATTTGCTGGTGTAATTTTGAGAGGAGAAATGTAACAGACGTGTCAAGCAGAGCCTCATATAATAGTTGTTATTATGGCAAAAAATATATATACAGCAGTTTCCTTTTCACAGAAATTAATGGGATGTGCTGTCATATGTTTTCTTGATGTAAATTATGTCTTCTTTAGTACTCGTGCTATATTTGCATCTCCTTCTGTTGTAGATAAGTCATTAATGTTTTGTGCCAGTGGTAGTCATTCTCTAAACCTTAGTAACAAAGGGCTTCATATCATCAGTAGTGTACTGATATGTTCATGTGATACTGGTGAAATTTTTTTTTTTCTACATTGAGTCAATACTCAACAAATGTTATCTGCAAGTAAAATAGACTTCAACTCAGTGATCTGGTATTACCTTTGGTACTCCAGGCATGGTTGTACTCAAAAGCACTTCTCTAGTTGGGAATTGTAAAATCTTCTCCTAAGCTGTTTGGATAATAAGAGCCATAAAAAGACAAGTGTGGTTCATGTATACTCTTTGGGTGAGGCTACAAACATATAAGTATATTGCAGCAGAAGTTGGAGGGGTTAAAGTACGTGTGTAAAGTGCCAGTCAAAGGTAAAGAGCCTTGATCCATGACCAGTTCACATTCAAAGATCAGCCTGGAGCTGTTACTTTTGTGCCAGCAAAGATAGTGTAATTTCATAGCAGAGTGTGTCACGATTTTTCAGAATGCCTTTTTTTTTTTTCCTTAGCCTTGTCAGAAGTATTTAAATAGCAGTTGTGCACAGTGACAACTCTTACTTCAAAGTATCATGAATTCTCGTAAATGAACCCACATTAGTTATAGTTGTAAAGCTGCATTTTATTGAAATTACTGTGCTTTGAAATATGATATTAAATCAAAGAATCACAGAATAACTGAGGTTGGAAGGGACCTCTGGAGGTGATTTTGTCCACTCCCCCTGCTCAAGGAGGACCACCTAACCAACTAAAGCAGGTTACCCAGGACTATGTCTGGACGGCTTTTGAACCTCTCCAAGGTTGGAGACTCCACAACTTCACTGGGCAACATCTTCCAGTGCTCAGGCACTCTCACAGTGAAAAAGTATTTCCTGATGTTGAAATGGAACCTCCTGTGTTTCAGTGTGTGCTCATTGCGTCTGGTCCTGTCACTGGGCACCACTGAAAAGAGCCTGGCTCCATCCTCTTTGCAGCCTCCATTCAGGTATTTATATACATTGATAAGATACCCCCAAGTCTTCCCTTCTCCAGGCTAAACAGCCCCAGCTCTCTCAGCTTTCCCTCATATGACAGATACTCCAGTTCCGTAATCATCTTAGTGACCTTGGCTGGACTCCCTCCAGTAGCTCCATATGACTCTTGTACTGGGGAGCCCAGCCCTGGACACAGCACTCCCGTTGTGCCCTCACCAGTGCTGAGTAGAGAGGAAGGATCACCTCCCTCGACCTGCTGGCAACGCTTCTCCTAATGCGGCACAGGACACCGTTGGCCTGCTTTGCTGCAAGGGCTCATTGCTGGCTCATGTTCAGCTTGGTCCACCTGAAACCTCAGGTCCTTTTCTGCAAGTCCGCTTTCCAGCTTTGAAAGAAACAGCAATGCGAAATATTTTTACTGAAGCTAAGAGGGTCAGTTTCTTGTATGGTTCTGGTTTTAATTCCACTTGAAGATCCAGGTTTCTTGATGGTGTTGGTAGTAGCTTTATAGTATTAAAAAACGCTTTGCAATTGCAGTTCAGTTGTCTTAATAAACAGTTCTGGGATCACTGTTTATTATTTTTCAGTCCTATATTAAAGTAGAAATGTGCAAGATGCAATACAAATAAAAGAATGGTAATGCTTAGTATGAATCTAGGAGAGGGAAGATTTGCATACTGTTGAAACTGGGTTAAAATAAATGTAATGCAAGAAGATAGCTGGGGTTTTTTTTCCTCCTTCAACATCTCTTCCCCTTTTTCTCTGGGAAAAATATTTTGGCAGAGATTCTTAACCTTCATTCTCTTTTGGATTGTTAATGGAAGAAAGGACAAATGTTGTAATAACGCTTGGTATCTTTAATTTGCTTGATATTACACATAAGAAATACCTCATATTATCAAAATAATTTATTTTTTACGAAAAAAACATAGTGATGAAATTACAGTTGTCTTCCCCCAGTCACCAAAAGCAGGATTGTTCATTAGTTGCTGAGCTGAAGGTTCCAGCCTGTCGAGGTCAGTGCAGTGCAGGGCTTGAACAACAGTTTGGACATCCAGGTCATAAGTCAGTTTGGGCCCAGGAGCATTACAACAATATAAACACACAACTTTTGGAGGGAGGAGAGAGCCTTTAAAGCCTGTGGTCAGATTTTAATGCTTGGTGCTTTTAAAGTTGATGGCAGGCAAGGACTAAATCTTACATCTTTCGTGTCCACTTATGGTTTGTAGCCCTTTGTTTCTGCCCCCTAATGCTTTCTTCAGCTGCTTAGTTCACCCCACTCCAACTCTTGATTTTGGTACAAGAATCATCTTAATTTGCTAATCTTAAAATGATTTCATCTCAATTTTATAGGTATACCGTTCAGACACATGCTGCACTCTTCAGTAGCTCTTAACCACTAGGGGAAAATAACACTGTAGAGAACCTTTTTTTTTTTTTTTTTCTTTTTCTGCTTCATCACAATTTATAATGCATTGTAATCGCATAATTATACTGTACTCTCATCTCCTTACCCGAGGCACTTCAGCTGTTAGAGGGATGATCTGTTACCATAGTTGTTAGGAATTGATGGATTCCGATGTGGTTGTCTCCAGTCTCCACTGGTGCTCAGCACTGTCTCTTGGGTGGCAGCATGCCTCTGTGGACAGAATTTGGCTTTTCCTGTAAACCGTCCTTTGCTTCAAGAATTTCCAGTGGCCGCAATCAAAATCAAGTGGTCTCAGGAACAGTTGGATGTGATACAGTAGGTTTGGGCCCTCTGTTGCAGTGCTGCTTTTCATGCTACATTTCACATGCTTATGGTAGCTCTAAGTAAAAGGTTTCATAAGAGCAATGCTCAACTGATTGCCATTTGTTTGGTTTTCTTTTGTTTAGTTATTGCTGATAGAGCTGCTGAACATGCAAGAGTAGGTAAAAATGTTGGGCTGTAAGGGTGGTGCCGGAAAACACTGGAGCCTTGTCTGCCCTTTTTCCCACAGCTAAGCTACACCGGCAGTTTAGCAATTGTTTCCAAAAATCCCAAGAGTAGATGGGGCTATAACGCTTAGAGATACAAGACATCTGGGTGGTTTCAGTAGCACCAGTAGTGTGACAAGCAGATGCTGTTTTGTTTACAGAGAATTCTGGAAATGGAAATCACTCAAGTCCTGCTGCTGCTTTGTGGCTAATTGCAAACCAGCTTACATTGTTACTAAAAATGGTTATCATTACCAATTGTGAGTTCCTTTAAAATATAAAAAACGATATTAGAAACAATCAACAACAAAAAAAATCCCCACAAAACTAAACAGTCTCTTTTTAGTCTTTGGCGTTGTTGCAAGTACAGTAATGAGTTTGTCTAGTTGATTTACAGAGTGGTTGTCTGGAAGACCTGTTTTGTTTCGATTTAAGAGGTTATTCATTAAATGTCACCTGTTGGGAAATTTTATTTTGGCTCTTGCACTAACGTAGTGGATTTGACAGTAGTTTCTAAAGTACTTGAAAGAATAAATGTTGTTTAAAACGGTTTAGAAAATCTTGAAACAAAACACAAGTTTGTTAACTAGACCAAACTAGGTGCTTCAATATAGGGAAGGGGAGAAAAAAAACACAACACTGACAGAAAACTGGCAAGTGGAAGTAGTTAAGCTATTGAGGTATGATATTAATCCTCCATCTTTGCATCTCCTTAGCCATTCTTGAAAAGCAAATGAATGTGGAGTGTAATTAAGTAAAAAACCCAAACAAACCACCACCAACAACAAAAACAACAAAATGAAAACGTTAATCTGTTGAAGTTCAAGTTTTCTCATGTAGCCTAAGTGAAGTTCTGTGATATCCCTGAATGATGCTTAACTGAACTTCTGATGCAGTCTGTTATACAAAAGAAAGCTTTAATATTTGGATTTACAACCAAATCTATAGAATTAATAACTTTAAAGCTGAATTTATGGAGAACAGCAAAGAGAGTGTGTAGGTTAAACCAATTGGTGCATCATATTTATTTCAGAGGAAAGTCCCAGTGTCCTCAGTTTCTGTCAGAAAAGGGTCTTCACCTGAGAGAAATGAGACAGACCACCTGTGTCTGAAGTGTACAACTACAATCTGAATTTATCTCTGAGTGAAACACAGTGATAGAGACCAATGAATGATTCAACTTTCAGTGATATTATTAAGAAGATACAACCATTTTTATTTGCAGATATTAGAATTGATAGATGCATACAATGAAGGATTGGATTTTTCTTGATTATATTTATCTGCTGTGTGGGAAGAGTTACTAAAAGATGTTGGTACAGAAATGGTGAGAAACATTGACTGAACTGTCATTTTAACGATGAGATTTAGGGGGAGGAGGAGGTTGGTTTTTTGCTTGGAGGGGGCAAACAAAGTCTCTATAAACAAGTTCACTTGCCTATAAGCTAAAATTGGATAATCTTGGTTTATTTCCCATTTTGCAAACCGTTATGTATTTAAGCTTTAGATGCTTGCAGCAAAATTCTTTTTTATATATATATATATATATATATATATGTGAATCATATGTGTGAATCATATGTGTGTGTGAGAACGTAATATATTAATTACGCAAAAAAGCCTACCTTCAGCTATTTTGGGACATTTGAGGGGAAAAAAAAAAAAAGCAGTGATCATTTTAAAATACAACAGTTTGTTGAACGGTTATATCACAAATAATTTCATACAGAAGGAGCAGTTTTGTCCTCTTCTAATATTTCCTGTTCAGTTCTTAAATTTGACATCACTGGCATAAGTGCTTAAATGCTCAGTCAGAAACATGTTGCAAAAAATATCATGAAGTTTATTTCTTTTGAAGTGTTGGAATACTAATTCATGGACTATTACATTCATGTGGTAAACCATACATTGAATGTAGGATCTTACAACATCCTTGGTAAACCATGGGGTTTTCCAACAGCAAATTCTTTTTTCTGCTGAATTCATTTGCTGCTGAATTTTCAGCAGCAAATTCATAACTAAAACTAAAATGTGTCATTTAATTGAAAAGAAATAAATAAACGCTGAGAGAGAGAGGGATCACCAGAACCTCTTTTTCTGAGACTTTGAAAAAGGAATTTGGCTTTTAAGTAATGAAGTGATAACCATTTGTTTATTTTATAAAAATGCTAAGTGATGGGAAAAGCTGTTGAATTGTAAAATGTAAGTAATTTTCTACAAACTGTGAATACAGGAGAGAATCAGCTAGTAGACACTGCAAATATTAGGTTTTAAGTAGCTGTAACTGGTTCTGTTGTTGAACCCCACAGTGTGTGTGTCCTGACCTACCCTTGCAAAGGACGGGTTATGAGGGAGGGAGGGAAGCAGGGTTTCTGACTAGAAGCCTGTTCTTGTTTAGATTTCAGTGGCAGAAGGCCTGACCTCTTTCTGCTTTCTTGTTCTCTTTTCTATGCAATTTCATGGTGGCTGACTGGCTTCATGATTAGTCTAAAATAAATTGGGAGTTGATTCTTAGTCTCTTCCCGCCCCTGGCCGTCTCTAGCTAGATCACTGTAAAGTTCTTAGAAGAATATCTCTTTTGACTCTGAGGAACTATATTGTGTGGCTAAATTTCTTTACAAGGAATTGCATATAAGCTCCAAGAAGTCCTAAAGAAGGCTAGAAGTACAGAGGAACATTTTTTTTTTTTTAGAGGGTCTTCCTAGCCTGGTTTCTTCTAGGTGACTGTTATGGAAGGACTGAACCTCCGCAGTGTTAATTATTGTGATCTTGGTTGTGGGTTTGTTGGTTTGGTTTGTTTTTTTTAACGAGGCTTAGCTGGTTTACGTTTATGGAAAACTAATTATTTCTTTTGCATCTCTTCCAGTAATAGTTATGCACGAGTGCGAGCTGTGGTGATGACCCGGGATGACTCAAGTGGTGGATGGTTACCACTTGGAGGGGGTGGACTAAGCTGTGTCACCGTCTTCAAAGTCATTCCCCAGGAAGAGAATAGCTGTGCTGATTTTCTTATCCATGGAGAACGACTCAGGGATAAAACGGTAACAATTTACATCCGTTTAATGTTCCTATTACAACTACACAGGACCTAAAAATAGATGTTTGCTTATTGTTGCTTGTAGACTAGAAAGTGAATTTATAGTCTCAGTCTAACGCTGCTGCTTAGACTGATGTTGATAACCATATCAATGTTTATATACCTACAGAGCCAATTGTTTGGTTTAGGTTTAATACCATGTACTTCCAGAATTAAGCATTTTGATCTTTTAAAAATTTTAAAACATATTTTTTTCATTGCAGATTTCCATCCACTTGGGGAAATGTTTTGCTATTCAGGTTTTTTTCCAATGCAGGGTTAAACTCAAATCTTCCTGCTAACCTGTTTATACACCAATGATACTGTGTTTAATAGGAGTGTTAGGAAATGAGATAACTTGTTAAAAACACAAAATCTGAAGGAATACCTCAGTAATGATTTCCATTAGTTGGCTATGACAAGAAATCTCCATTTTATATGAAAACAGTTTTTGTATTGGAAGAAACCATGAAGCTGACAGGTCCAAGAATTGATCTGGTTTGATGAACACATAGACAGTATTCATTTATCAACTACATTAAATAAAAGGACAGTAATAAACTTGTCTTAAATTCTTAAATAGCATCACAAAAGTCAGCCTCACAAAAGAAAAATGGGTGTAGGATTTCAGCCATTTCTACATGCAGACCTGTGGAAAACTAAATTGGTTTACTAAGACTTGCTTGGATACTTGTGTGCCAAATAGGTTTCTGAAGGGGGGGTGGGGGCTGTCTTATTGTGGAAACAAAGAGAAGTGGAGAAAGCACAAAACCTCCATCTTAATGACTTTTATCAAGAACTTACTCTTTTCTGCCAATAATTTATGACTCCTGTGTTAGCTTAGGAGGTAGAATTACTTCTTATACCATACTGCTGGTTCTTTCTCAAGCATACAGTTTCTCCCTTGAGGCAGGACTGCTGAGTTTTCTGCCTTGACTTGACTGTTGTAGGACGAGATCGTATAAATAGAAATTCTGCTGACTCAGTCGTTTCAGCGAGGCGTAGTGCTATTAGCAGAGTACCCTGTGTTCCCGCACAGCTATGTGCACCTGCAGTTCCTTCCTCACTTTGCTGTAGTTCCCTTTAGAACTTTTTTTAGCCTTATTGAGGCTGGTTTTGAGGAGCTTTATTGCATTTAAAGATACTTGACAATTTTCTCTTAATTCTTAATACTTTCAACATTCACATCTTGCCTTCAGAAAACAAGGGTAATAAAATACTCAGAACTTAAGGCTGGCTTAATGTTTCACCCACATGCATATGAAAATGTCACAGCCATGAGCATCCTGATCTGTTTATGCTTGCTCTCTTGCTTCCCCTGGGCAAGCCTTGTTTTGTTTCCACTTCTGGTAGAAGGTTTTAAATGTCTCTGCTCTTCTTCCTGTCTAGAATTGAGCCTCATGTTAGTATGAATATATTTTCCAAACACTTATTGTCCTGAAAAGGTTGTTTTGTTTTGGTTTTTTGTGTGTCCCCCATCCTGTGTCCATCAGTCGCCCCTCTGCTGCCTGCAGATGTGACCTACTGGTCTGTCAGGGCAGATTTTGATCTGATTTTTTTGATCTAATTTTGATCTTACTGCAGTTTTAGGAAGTCGCTGTTGGAAGTCAGCCCCTCAAAAAACATCTGATTAAAAGATGGAAGAAATGCAGCTAGGAAGAATATCTATCCAGTGTATATTGAATAAAGCTCAGGGAACAAATACAGGTTTAGTCTGGGGAGAAGAATACTGTAGAGCCAGTGATGCTTTGGTAACGGAGTTGAAGGAAGTTACATGTGGACATATTTCTTCAGACTTCAACTAATGCAGTTATAAGCAACAGCTAATCTGTAATGAATTAACAACAAAGTTGCACAGAATGCGACAAGATCCCTGTTGACATAAAAGAAACAAGATCCTGCACCAACCTATGTGAGGAGATTGTTAGGTCATGGCACTTTTTTAGAAGGACCAAAGCAGGGACTGGAAGAGAAGTTCTGTTGGATAGGGACTCATCCTGTCACTGATTCCAAAACTGTTCTGATCCTTATGATTTTAATACAGTTAATGGTTTTACACTTGTTCTTGGGATATTCCTGTGGATTTACTGTTTAAGCACAATTTTTAACCTTTCATTAATGAAGCCAAATGACTGGTCCAAGTAGAAATGACAGGTGAATATATATTTCGTAATACAAAGAAAAGACCAAGAAAAACAACAACAGCAAGATGAAGTGTAATTGTCGGTTCCAACTGAAAGAGTAGAGAAGGCTGTGTTCTCAAAAAAGCAGCCCTGAAGAGGACTGTTGAAGATTACTTCTGTGTCATAAAATGCTATTTTTTAGTTGTTTTTTTTTTTAAATAATGTAGAAGTGGAAATTGTTATGGTTCATTGTGTTTGTTATTGAGTAGGGACCAAATATTTTAATCATCTTCTGGTTCTAAGTAAGAGTTATACTGCATCTGCTGTTTCTGTGCTCCAACATGACTCTAATCTCATTTTGGAATGGCCTCATTGTGTAAGTCTTTATACCTGAGTGATATTTGAAGTTAGTCATATGCTATTTAGTTGGTTGCTCTGCTATTGCATTTGCAAAGAAAAAGTAACAACATTGTTTTTAAAAATCTTCCTAAACCATTTTGAACAGTGTTACTCAGACTTTGAGCACATGTGTCTTCAGGAATGTTTAATTTGTTGTAGTATCTAGAATTCATTACAGCTCAGTCAGCTGAACCATGATTTTTACTTCACTCACTTTTTTGCAAGGTACGCACAGCCATTTCTGAAAATACTTCCGTGGATTAAAAAAGAAAGTAATCCTTAAAAATAGTCTTCCTCCCTGCCCATTACAAGTCACATTACATGCTGTAAAAATACCTTTATAACTCCTTTATAGTTTGATTTGCTCTGGCCAGTAAGTTTTTCTTTTTGTGAGTTGGCTCAGCTTCCAGAAAAGATGCAGAAATTGCCTTACGCTGGAGAACCTATAGCGCAGAACTTGGAGCACTTTTCTGGGACACAGGGAAGCATGGATTTTGAAATACCTCAGGTTAGAGAGAAAATGGAATTCAGATATATGGCTTTTACCTAAAATACATGGGAATCATAATGCCAGTATTAATGTTAACGTGTCTGTCAGTAGAAAGGTGGAATTTGTTCCAAAGCAACTTGAAATCCATACATGACGTATTTGATGGAGGTATCTTCCAGATGCCTCTTAAATGCCTGTACTGAAAAAGAATGAGTGAACTTTTATCTCTTCTCTTATTGTTCCTTGTAAACTGTCCTTAGTTGTATTTTCTCCAAGTACTGCTTCTGACACTACATTGCAATTCCATTCTAATGTGCCAAGCCTCTCCATATATTTTACGGGATATGTGGCCATTTAATTAGGACTATAGATCTCAGTCTGTAAGTCAGCTGTATAAATTCAGTACTTTGGGACAGAATATCAAAATATTGAAGTTCCTTGTTGGGGTGGTTTCTTGTCATTTCTTTATATACCCAAGAGTTAGGTTTCTGTCAGCACTTTTACGAACCAGCTTCAGGCTACATGTAGAACTTCTAGGATTTTTGTGCAGTACTGAGATATTTAAAACATCTCAGGGGGTTCACAAAAAGCATCCTAGTTATCTGAGAAGAAAATCAAACTGGTGGCACCATTAAATTAATTTAGGAGAGGGAATGCTCCCTGCTAGTTTGTTCAGGTTGTTTAGATCTGCATTGGAATGTAAGGGTATGTCGTGAAGACTGTGACATAATTACACGTTTCCTCCTTTTAGTATACTCACCTTCCTAGATGTGGCTCCAGCCAGTCTGCTTGGAACAATTACACTCCTAACCTGGTTAGGATTGCTGCTCTCTTACTGTGTTTACAGTAGCTCTCTTCTATCTTAATAGCGCTAGTGTTAAACATACATTAAGCTCAAGCTTATAGGTTCTTAGGCTTTGGTGAATTGTACATTCTTGAATGAAAAGGTATTAGATTTCTCTGTTCTGTTTTATTTTCTTCTCCAGTCCTTTGCCATGGAAGGTTTCACTGAAGGAGGGGGGGAAAAAAAAAAAAAGAAAAAGTGACTAGTATCATTTGGATTGTGAGTCAGGAATGAAAAATCAAAGTTTAAAATCTTTCTTTTGAAGAACAGGTAATTGTGTAAAGGGAGAAAAAAAATCTGAAACTGAATGTAAATAATGTTGTTCTCTTCTACAAATCTGCTGTTCAAAAACTTTAGCATTTACTTTTTAAATTGGCTTTAAAGTTCGAGAAAAAATTGATTCTGATGGACTGTAGTGCAGTCCTTACATAATTTTACTTTTTGAATTGAAAAAAAAGGCATGGACAGAATAGTAATCGTGTCACAGGGTCATGGTGGCACTGGGGCTACATGCTCTGTAGCATGAATATACTCAGGCCATGCTGTTTGGTCCTAAGATTAGAGAAAAGCTTTTGATTCTGTTTAGCAGGAAAGGTATTCAAAAGTTTCATCAAAAACTATATGCTTATGTGTTTGTAGATTTGGACTGGGAGTGAGAAATTATGAAACTATCAATCTACATGTAGTGTTTTAAGCTGTTGAAAGTACAGCTAGAAACCAGTTAAATAGTATCCAGAAATGATCAATTATGGGCTCTGTTATCAAAACAGAAATTTGTATCAAATGCAGTAAGGTATTATTCATATTTGTTTCCAGAACAAGCCCTAGGTAATGATGCTAGTATCTTAAATACTTACCTTGGTTTTGTTAAAAATATTTGGGTTTGAAGTGTTGAAATGTCTTTTTCTAAAGATTCATCTTGTCTACACAAACCAGTTTCTAGTATCTCTGAAGAATGTAGCTTGTATAGGTGAGAAAATAAACATGTAGCAAGCAAGTATTTTTGAGTAGCTATGAACTCATTAGTGTTGCACTTAATGACATCTCGATATTAAAAGGATTTTTTCATTAAATAATAGTAAATAGACATACAGCCCTATTTATACTCTGAGAATTTAGATCTTGATAATGTGGATAAACATTTCCCATTACATGATAAGGTGACTGCTTCATATTGCCATGGAAGTCTTATATTAAGTCTCCAAATGAAGAAAACCTTCAGACCAGTAACTCATGTTTATTAAAAAATGCAAATTTGTTAAGTCTTAGCCAACTTGCAAGTTTTTGTTGTGCTTATCACAGGAGATCTTAGGGAGGTTCTATCTAAAAAGGTTTGGGAAGGCAGATTTTTGGTAACCATGTGAGGAGTGTGATAACATCTTCATGTAGAGAGTTCCAAACCATAGCAAAGTACAGTAAAAAACAACTGGTGTTTTGGATGTTCGAAGGCTTGAAAAAAAAATCTGTATTGCTAAAAGCTTGGTTTCCATTCCAGGCTTTGGTGATATGTGTATTACAGAATCACAGAATCAGCTAGGTTGGAAAGGACCTTGAAGATCAACCCTTAACCTAACACTGATAGTTCCCAACTCCACCATATCCCTCAGTGCTATGTTGACCTGACTCTTAAACACCTCCAGGGATGGGGACTTCACCACCTCCCTGGGCAGCCCATTCCAATGCCTAACAACCCCTTCTGGAAAGAAATGCTTCCTAATATCCAGTCTAAACCTTCCCTGGCGCAACGTAAGACCATTACCTCTTGTCCTTTCACTTAATACTTGGTTAAACAGACTTAATCCCTGTCTCTCTTTAACCTCCTTTCAGGGAGCTGTAGAGGGCGATGAGGTCTCCCCTCAGCCTCCAGACTAAACCCCCGCAGTTCCCTCAGCCGCTCCCCGTACGACCTGTGCTCCAGACCCTGCACCAGCTCCGTTGCCCTTCTTTGGACATGCTCGAGTAATTCAGTGTCCTTTTTGTACTGAGGGGCTGAAATACTGGGGTTTCAACCCCAAGCCCCAAATTAAGGTTGACAAATGGGTGATTCCCACAGCCCTTCACAAAGGGGGGGTGAGTTTGCCTTTGGGCTTCCCTCCAGGGTGGGGCCGGCCTTGCAGACAGAGCCATTGGGTAAAGGAGCCCCAGGTGTCTGCATTCAGTAAACAAAGGTCAGGTGTCCCACTGAGGGATAAAAGCTGGGACCACTTGCAGGCAGGGGCAGTGTCTGTCTGTGAGGTGGATGCCCTGTGCAGAGTTTCCTGTTGGGGAAGGACCTCCTGCCTCCCTGGGACTGGGCTCCAGTCAGGTCTGGCCTTTGTAAATGTGGGCTGTGTAGAGATTGAGTATGTGTCTTCCTTGGTCTTATGTGTTTGGCTTGTTGACTGGGTTGTCTCCTGTCCCTTCTATGGGAAACTGCATTTCACCATTTATTCCACCCATTGTTGGTTGTGCAGTGTCGTTGTTGGGGTCAGTGGGATTGATGTCTCTTATGTATAATCTGACTGACTTGTTTGTACCCCCAGTGCTCACCCATGTACTGACCCTATTGGTTCATCTTTATGCTGGCTGTGTCCTTTATGCTAGGCCTGATAATTGGCAAAACTGGGGCCCAAAACTGAACACAGGAATCGAGGGGCGGCCTCACCAGTGCCAAGTACAGGGGTCAGATCCCTTCCCTGTCCCTGCTGGCCACGCTATTGCTGACACAAGCCAGGATGCCATTGGCCTTCTTGGCCACCTGGGCACACTGCTGGCTCCTGTTCAGCTGGCTGTCAATCAACACCCCCAGGTCCCTCTCTGACTGGCATATTAGGATACTTCCTCCCCAGCCCTGGTAATAGTTTGCATGCTTCAGCATAAAGAAGCCTTTGGCAGCATTATGTTTAACAGGGAAAAAATGTGTTGCTGCTGCAAAGCGTAGAAGTGTTTTGGAGAGGCAAAAAATGCTCTAGGGGATGGTTGGTATGTTTTTGTTTGGTTTGGGATTTTAGTATTCCTGGATGCAACAAAAACTACAGAAGGCTGGATGTTTATAGATTTTTTTTTTTTTTTTTTTTTTTTTTTGTGTCCCACTGCTAATTCTGACCTATAGCTTTTGCATTTTCTCTCAGGTGGGGCAGGCATAAAGTCTCATGTACATGGATTCTTATATCGGATAACACATACAATTTTCATTGAACCAATTTTTCCCCTTCAATGCCATTAGATCAGTTAAGACAGTAGATATAAGTGGTTGTTTTCATGTAGCTTTAGAACTGAAAAATAAGTGTTTTCCTGTCAAATTTGTTGTTTCCTTAAATCAAGCTGAAAACAATTATGGTGTTGGAAAGGATGTTTGCTTGTTCTGTTAATGATTGCTTGTCTTATAAAATGTTGTGAGGGTTGGAAGTGGGGGGTGGGTGGTAGCAGTGTTGCTTTTTGGTTGGGGAGGGGTTTGTTTGGGGGGGTTTCTGGCTTGGTTTGGGTTTCTTTGAAAAATCATAGCTTCTACTCAGTTAAGTTTTAATCCAGTATTTTATCTCCAGTGGTACTGTCTTTTAAAAATATTTGTTATCCAGGTATGAATCTTCAGTATAAAGTAATCTGGATTAACTCCTTTGTGAGCAAGTGTTCATTGAGATGCTATAAAATCAGTCTTGCTAGAAGTACTTTTTGTTGATATTTTGGGTGAAACTGCACATAAAATACAGTGTGAAATAGTTGGTGTTTAATGTGGCAGAGATTCCCCAAAAGTGCTCACAGACCTAGAAAATGCAGTGATATGAGAAATCTTAATTTTTAACTCTCTTTTAGGAGGAAGCAAGTTTAAAATCACTAGAAGGAACAAAGAATGATCATTTAATACACCTTAGAACTGCAGAATTAGACATTTTTTTGCTGCAGCACCTTTTCCTGCACATCTACAGCAAATAAAATTTCCACATGCTATATGAAATTTTTTCTCTGTCAAAAAGCTGCATATGTAACAAAACTAAAAATGAAAATTCTGAAAATACATTAATGTTGAAAAGATAGAATTTTGAAATTCCTCATTCACCTCTCAGTGTAGGTTTTCAGAATCTAGTACTAATACAGAGATACAGGTTGTTTTGCTGTACATATTATTATACCTAGCACTACAGGAGCAGATGAGTTGTATGTCCCTCTGTACGTTCTTGTTCACCTTGGATTTTTTTTAATCCAGAAACAGTTAATGTAACAATGTTGCATAAAATAATTTTTGCAGGTAAATTAAATATGCAAATATATCTTAAAGAACAGTCAGTTCAAAGTGGGGAAATGATGTGAAGACTGTGACTTTGTTTCATAACTGAATGTGCATGTGTACCTGTAACAGTTTCCTAGCCAAATAATTCTGTTAATTATTCCTAATTACTGTTTTCATTATAGTTGAGCCTAAGCCATAAATATATTTTTGTCTAGATACAGGCAGTAATACATTCAAAAGTATTTTAGTTTTGATTAATCTCAGTTTATAAAACAATTCTCTTGTATTATTTTCTCTCGTCCAGTAGCCTTTCTGTGAGAAAACTGATGTGGCCTGAAAGCAGCATAAAGTTAGTCCAGTGCTTTAAAATTCTGTAGAATAAGTATACAAATAAAATTCTCAGTGATTCAGTAATAATTGATATCAGCATAGTAATATTTTTTTTGGCACGTGGCATATTTCATTTGCCAAACATCTAGCAAGCCTGTACTGACAGAAGTTCTTGCTGCGGGTGTGAGGCTAGGAAGATTCACTTAGTATACAAATAGTGTCCTTAACCCGTACCACCTATCACCAAGTGAATAATTTGGCCATAATGGAAGCAAAAAATTCTTGTAACAGGGAAAAATGTAAACATAGAATTTTATCTGACCTTCTGATGTATGTTTTCACTTAATTCAAGAAGACATTTTATTCTTAAATATGATCTATTTAGTCAGTGATATCTTTTCCTCCTGTCTTTTTTCTGGAAGGTGGTCTTGGAATGCACATTAAAGAAGGACCTCGTTTACAACAAAGTTACTCCTACTTTTTACCACTGGAAGATTGATGACAAAAAGTTTGGCCTCACATTTCAGAGTCCTGCTGATGCAAGAGCATTTGACAGAGGTATTCGGAGAGCAGTAGAGGATATTTCTCAAGGTACATGTTTCACGTGAAGGGGTTGGCGGGTGGGTGTTGAGTGTTTAGTAAATGAGGTAAATCAAAGCACTTTGCATAACATTAATGCTGACAGTATTTAAGGATGTGGATTGATCTATAGCATATTGAGATTTTGACAGTTTTTAAATAGTATTTCTGGCATTTCTAAAGTGCCCTTCATCCAAGTGTCTTAAATTCTTTCACAAACACTAATAAGGTAATTCCTCAAAACATCCCTACGTAATAAAGCATTGCCTCTTTTTTTTTGAGAGGTGAAGAATTGGAGGAAGCTAGAGTTCTAGTGACTTGGATCTTCTTCTCAGAAGCCTGTTACAGCTTCTGTGTTCTTAGAGGATAAGCTGTGAAGTTGAGTGATTTGAGACCCATTGAGTTCTCTCTTTATCTGCACTTAATTTCAGTTAATAGTTTTATTTGTTTACTAACAGCTAGCTAGTTCTCAGGACAGGTTTATATGGAACAATAGAAGAATTTACTCTAATAGTAATATGGCTGTTGCCAGAGCTTCGCTGTCCTCGTGGAAACTAATGAGCAAGCTGAAGAAGATCATCAAGCCTTGAATCTGGGCTGAAAATATGATAAATGTTACTGGATGGGGAGAGGGAGGGAGGGACGACAACAGGTGTCTATTGAATGGGAAGAACATCTCTTTCAGGCTTGTAAAAAGTAACTCAAAGGGAGAAATTTAAACAAAATATTCTGTGCTGTGATGTGCTGTAAATTTAGGGATTTATTGTGTGTTATCATATTAGCAAAGGGAGAAACATGTTTCTGAAGGGAAATGTTTGTTGACATACTAGAACGACTTTTGAATTGTGCTGATATCATCCATATCCCTGCAAGAGAAATAATTAGAGAACATATGAGTCCTTTTCTATTAGGGCCTCACAGTTCCAATTTCTGCTGATTTATAGCAAAATATAGCACAGCGTGCATTCATGCCAACCAAATATATCTGCCTTTAATTTTCAAAATCCTACATTAACAGGAATATACTCCCTTGCTTCTGACTTCTGATGATGCTTTGAAAATGCTTTTACAAGAAAGGTGTGAACAAGAGAGAGAAGTGTGCCTAGGAATACTCAGTGTATAAAATACAGTGTAGAAATGAATGGTACTTAATAAAATCAGCTTGAAATACAGTGATCTACGGCTAAAAATGTAAACAAGCATGTTTATATCATCACAGATGGATACTAAAGGATGGTGAGGACTACTGGAAGCAGTAAACTATAAATAAAAATAACTTCATCTGGTTGTTTTATTTTTTCTGTAGGTTATCCACCCTCCCAAAATGATGTTGAAGTGGCAGAAGACTGCTTTCAGGTGAGTATTTACATTTTTTAATTAATTGTGCAGTTATTTTTTGAAGACATTCATCAAATAATTTTTGGTTTTATTAATGAGAATAAGCAAAATAAGAGCAATAGAAAAATACAGTTTAATGAAGTAAGTTCCAGAATAATTATGTAGAAGACTTACTGTGTTGCTTGCCCTAAACTAAGCAGTCAATATTTAATCAATAGAATGATTAACCAACCTGAGTTTAATTTTTAAGTTTACATTGTCTCTTCTAGGTTATGTGTCCTCTTTGAACACATGGAAATGTGAAATATTCTTCTGGGGAAAAAAAAAAGAGGGGTCAGGAATCACCTTCTACATGCACATCCCATTTGTTTTCCTAGGTTTCACTCTGCAGTGATAAGACAGTTCTAACATTGTATGGTTAGAGGTGAAAAGATGATGAAATATGTAGTCCAAACAAGGATGGAAGTTCAGATAATTTTTAAAAACACAAGATAAAGCAGTCACTTGTTTAGATTCAAATTTTTATTGGTCCTGATAGGCACCATTCAATTTCTGTAGGCCATAATGGCATAAGAGGTAAAAATTTACCTCCTGCTATGCTTCAGAGTTACAATGCTTTACACAAATATGAAGTGCTGTAACAGTGATGTGTAGCACTGCCTGGTAATATCCAAGAATCCATGTAATTAAAAAGCCAGTATAAATATATATTATGGATACATTTATACAGTAAATAGCTGTAATATAACTTAATAAAAACCTACTCGTGTCTGTGTGCTTGTCATCTCTTCTTTCCTATTTACAGTTTCAGGGAAAGTCTTGGATTTATTCACACATACATTCAGTTTTCAGAGTGCAAACTTAAATTAATATGAAGCTGATATAGAAACAAGTTGACTCAGGGGTCTTAGTGACTATTCAGAAAACTGATAGTATTCCTAAGTGGTTTCTTGAGGGAAAGAGTTTTGTCATTTATGCAATATTAAATTTTTTATCAGTGTAAATAGATGCAGTGTAGAACCTCTACAACACAAAATCAGGAAAATTAGCAGCCTACTTTGAAGATAGGGGTAAGAATCACATTATGATAGGAGTCTGAGAGTCAAGTATTTAGAAAGGATACTGCAATGCAGTGGCAATGCAGAAGAGTCTCCTGATTTCTTTCCATTTTATGGTAGAAGAAATGTATCTAAGTGTTGGCTTTGCAACCACCTGTTGTTCTTTATTTGCAGTGCTTTATTTAAAGCCAGTTTAAAGTAAAATTGCTATAAATATTAGATATTTTGGATTTAAAATAGGAATGAGATTTTGACAGGGTAGAGGAAATGTGTGCCAAAGTTAATGCAATCCTTAATCAGCTTTTAAAAGACTTGTTTAAACACGCTTTGTTGCAAGGATTAATAATTGAGCAATTTCTACAGGCCTAATGAGATTAGAGGAAACTAATTACCTCTTGATTATGCTGCCTAGTTATTATGTTTCTCTATAAGGATGCCAAAATTGAAGCAAATATCTGTGATTCTTTTATATTTACAGAGTTTGTTATTGGGAAAGTAGAGAAAAGTGTGTTTACATCATATCTTCCATATAGATGTAAATATAGATATATTTAGATATGTAAATAGATGATGTAGATTTACTTTATGTATATTTTTTTTAAAAATACATATATTTTTAAAAAGACTGTCTGTGTATTTGTAAGTTACTCATAATCTTGTTTGGTATAAACTGCTGATAGTTCTGTCTGTTGCATTCCAGACAGGAAAACATATTTCATGACTTCACCAGAACACATATTGCTTAATTGCGGCTTCATGCTGTGGATAGATGGCAAGAATTACCTGTTTTCTAGAGGGAAAAAAAAGCTAGCCAATCTCTCTTACCATATCTCTGCATACCAAAGTAAAATAAATTATACTAGAATTCCCTATCTATAACAATACTAGGAGGAGGAAATAAAAGAAATGCAGGGAAGGCTGAACCCAACCCTGGTTTAGCTATGCTTCATCTAAATCAGGCATATGTATCAATAACAAAGCTGTAATTGCAGTGTTAAGAGTGTCAGTGTAGAAAGGTTACAGCATTTTATAATAGTTACAGGCACCAGCTCTAGTCATCAAGAATATCTTGGAAATACCAAGTAGTGTACATTCTCCTCCAAATGATTAATTCTTTCCCCCTTCCAAGATTGATACTGTTGTAAGTGGGACTTGATACCCCAGGGTTTTTTTCAACTTGGAAGACTGATAAGACCATTTTGTTTAAAGATAATGTATTATTATTTGAAGAGTCATGTTGACTTGTCCCCCTTCTTCCCACCCCACTGTAGTTTAAAAGGCCTAATAATATTTTTTCCCCTTTTTTATTCTATAAGCTGTTTTCCCAAATCTCTAATAGTATGTTTGAGTAAGTTTTGGAGTGTATCTATGCAAACACATTTTAGAGTGTGGACAGAATGTTAAAAGGCAGTTTGATGCAATGGGATGTTTGTTTCTTCAGAACAATCTTCCAGAATTGTAATTGTAACATCTGAGGAATGAAGTACAAAAGATCAAGCAGTGGAGCTTGTCCATTTTATTAAAAATATTAAGTAGCCATAAGTTGTGTCTAAACCAGCAGAATATCAAAAAGGTTTATTTCACACTGACTTTTCATAGCATGTTTGTTAATGCACTTATATTTTTGTCTGTACCCTGTAGTAACTGTCATGTGTATTGGTATTCTTCAGTTTCACTTCTTTCTTCTTTAGTTAGTGTGATAGGTAAAGTCCCCAGGATGTCATCAAGGCACATTTGAAAATACGAAATTTAATAGGTCTTTGTCAGTTACATCATCTGCTGTCAAGGTGGTTTGCCTATGCTCTTCTAATCATCTTACACATCAGGAATCCTGTATTTAGTGCATATTTGAAGTATGAACGTAGTATGTAGCTTGTACATAAATTTCATTAACCTTTTTTTAAAATGAATATGTTTAGTGATGAAGATGGCAAAACATGCTTCATAAGTTACTGGCTGGTTATATTTGGTGCTACAGAGAGCAAATAAAATGATCCAAATAAAATCAAAACATACAGTAGTCAGTGGCACTGCTGTCTACTTGCAGTTAAGTATATCACGTTATAGATGTAGCAAGCAGAAATAGGGTTGTCCAAAATTTGTATGTGCAACTCAAATGCAAGTCCAAAAATTGAACTCTTGAGCTTTCTAGGCTAGCATTTTGCTCACTGTAGCCTATCCTGAATCACTAGATCGTTATTTTTTTTTTTACATTCTTCAAAGAAAATGTCACAGAGAAAGCATTCTTCTTAGATCAAATTTATAATTTTTAAGAAGACATAGCTTAGATGCTCTTTCGTTCACAAATAATGTTAGAATCTTAGTATTAAATACTTTACTTAAGGGCGTTCATACTTGTAAAGGTTGCTTAAATGCTTACTATTGTTTAATGAACATATTATTTCATGATATAAACAATTTGCATATAAGCCTTAGTTCTTCTAGTTTAATTTCAAATAGAAATACACAAATGAGTTAATGCAGAGCTATCTGACTTCCTGTAATGTTTGTAAACGGATCCTGGGAATGTATATATACTTACATGGAAATATACACTCAGGATTTGTTTTGGTAGGACGTTTGGTTTTTCTGGTATAAAACCAGGCATTTTGAATGCAGTAGGCAAGCAGCTTGTTTAAGTCAGTTTGCTTGTTTGTTCAAAGATTGACTCAGATTCTTTTCCTCTACCAAATATAAACTTTTTGCTCTAAAACTCATTTAGCTTAACTGAAAAAATGTAAAAATCAGAATTACATTTTTTCTTAGAAGTAAATCTAACTAAATGAAATCTAGAGCTCATGCATTTAAAAGTATTTTAATGTGGGTTTTGAATACTGAAATGCGTACGTCTTGCTTTTGAGAACTGAAAAATAGAGTAGTTGAGTCTCTAATTTCTTTCGGGTTTTGTTGATTCAGCCATACTGGTGTTATTTATAGGCTACCAATGCATTTTAACAGTTTTGCAGTAATAAGAAATGGAGCACTTAAGCTTTTGAGTTTCTTACTACTGGTGGAAGAAAACTGTAGACTGAAAAACTCTAAGCAGAAAAAAAAAATGTTTGGCTTGTTCTTTCAGAAATAGGTACATAGGGCTTTTTGTCAATATGAAGGGGAAAAAGCCTGCAACTTACGTGCATCTGAAATAGTTTTAGTGCAGGCGAGGAGGACATAAATGATTCATGTGCCTCTCTGTAAATACACTGTTTAGTGACCTCTTTGTATAGTGCACTATTTACTGACCATTCAATTTATTGTGTTTGTAACAAAAGATTTTTAGAAATTTTATTTTACAAAAATAACTTGACATTTTGACTTGTAAGGAAATATGAAATTTACCCTTGACACTATTATTTTTATGGAGAAAATACTGCATCATAACACACAAGTTTAGCAATATTTAGTGCACTTAAATTGGCTAGGTGTAGTTTCTAGAAATAAAAGTAGTACTAATTTATATTATCTATTTTAAATCTAATATATTGTGGTAAAAATATTTCAGTTTATTAAGCTGTTTTTGTGGAACAGTATTGACAAAAGAGGAGGAAATTTTTTTTTTCTCTCTCACCAGTATCCCTAACAGTTTCTTTACATCTCCATCTCTCTCATTTCCTTAAGGTTATGCTTTGTGTTTTAATTTGTTAGCTCCTTCCTTGGAATCCCTAATAACCTCTAGTATGCTTTATATATTCAGGTAGAACAGCCTTGGAAGAAAGAGGCATGTCAAATGCCACATATTTTTACTTTAAACTGTACAAAACATTCAGAGTAATCTAGGTAATATTTCAGTCCATGTCAGAAATACATGCCTGATTATAATAGAGTTTCTTTGCCAAGTATGAAAATAGTTGTTCCATCAGTCTTAGAAATAGCTAAAGCAGAAGGAAGTTATTCAAATGTTTTTTAAACCTGTACCATTTATTCAGAATTTAAAAAAAAAAGGAAAAAAACATTTAAATGCTTCTTGTGTTGGTAAGCATCAAACAGCAGATTTTCAGACCTCATGGGAAGTAAATACAAGAGCTGGGATGCAACGGAAATGTGGTCTCTCATCCATCCTTCTGTGTAATCATTAAACTTACTTAGAGCAGAACAGTTTTAACAATGTTTGCAGAACAATGTTGAATTCTCTCCCAGACTTAACGCTGGCAAACTGGGAGAAGTAAGGAGAGAAAATTTGAAGAAGAGGAGAAGCTCAGTCTGGTTTTCATTTTCTCTACAGCTGTCATCTGGCTTTGAATTCTGCTGGAGAGCTACAGCTGGAGTCATTTTATTGCTTTACCCAGCATCCTTTTGCCTGCGCGCACAGAAATGTTTTAGTAGTCTTGGAAAAAAATTCAGAGTATCTCTTAGCAACCATAGGACAGTAATTATTATACCAGCAGCTGGGAGCAAACCAGATTTCCGTTGTGCATTAAAAACTGGCATAGGTTACTTTACAGATGATACTGAATAACCTATGCCAGTACTGTACTTTGCAGGCTGTGGTTAAAGGATATTGAATGTGGGCGGTGTAATTGCTTTGGGCAGTAGAAAAGGGGAATGTATGCATCTGTGCATGTGTGTAATGTGATGATCAGAGGGCTGGAGCACCTTCCTTATGAGGGCAGTCTGAGAGAGTTGGGGGTGTTCAGCCTGGAGAAGAGAAGGCTCTGGGGAGACCTTATAGCGGCCTTCCAGTACTTAAAGGGGGCTACAGGAAAGATGGGGAGGGACTCTTGATCAGGGACTGTAGGGATAGGACAAGGGGTAACGGCTTTAAACTGAAAGAGGGCAGATTTAGATTAGATATAAGGAAGAAATTCTTTACTGTGAAGGTGGTGAGATGCTGATGCAGAGAAGCTGTGGCTGCCCCCTCCCTGGCAGTGCTCAAGGCCAGGTTGGACGGGGCTGTGAGCAACCTGGGCTAGGGGAAGGTGTCCCTGCCCGTGGCAGGGGGGTTTGAGCTAGATGAGATCTTTAAGGTCCCTTCCAACTCAAACCATTCTGTGATTCTGCATACTTAATATATCAAGCTTACTTCTTGTGGAAAACTTTGCATGTTTACTTTTTACTTAAATGAATTTTCAATACAATAGCATTGTTGTTTCTAGGGCCTCTGCCTTCAGGATGTCAGTGTTTCCATCATAAAGGTGAGGTTTCAGATGTTTATGACCTTATCATAAAACATCACAATGGAGCAGGAAGTGTCACCCAAATAAAGCCTTTTAGATATCGATAAACATGGTTTGGCTGTATCTAAACTACTAGTTTAATTAAAAATACAGAGTTCAGGATATTCATCGGGCATTTCTGTAGTTCAGCATAGTGAATATTCATAGGCTAAATAAGATCATAACTGACCTGATCACTTTCTATTTTTCATAAATACCAGAAGTTAAGCTGTGTCCACTTACCTGTAGTGTGTCTACGTTGGTAGGCTGAGCACTGTGCTTTCCAAACAGCTATCCTGAGTTCTTGCCTTACAAAGGTCAGATGCCTTTCACTGTCTCCTGCCACCCCCAGATTTGTCCTTGAAGTCAATTAGCTTGAATTGTGGTGTCTGTGTTGGAATTTTATAAAAGTATTCCTTTATAATTGCTGCGTATATAGCACAAAGGCTTGCTTTAAGATTAAGGTTTGTATTTCATGCATCAGTGTCTGGCACTGCTAGTTAGCACTGTAATAATGATCAGCACCTGTATCCTTTACTAGATGGAGCCCTTCTTGACTGCCAAGGGGAGCATGTGTGTCTGTGTGAGCATGTGCATGTGTCCTTTTTGCTCTGTAGTGTGGGTAGCTTATTTCTGAAGAAAAAAGGTGTGAATCACCTGCAGGGACAGGAAATAATGCAGGCTGCTGCAAATCTCACCCAGGGATAAAGACTGGCTTGTGGGTAGTATGTGTTTTCTCCCTGAGAAGGAAGGAGTAGTAGTTTTTGCAGCTCTCATCCTCCTCCCTAAACCACTCAAATTGATAATAGCTGAGGGGGTAAGGGGGTTAGGTAGTGCTTATCACTGTGGTTTCTTTAAAATGGCTTCTAGCTGTTAAGTGTGTTCCTAGCTTAAATAGTTTCTGCTTGTAAGCATTTATAACATTGCTCAAACCAAAAATAGTTGTAGGCATTTTCCTCATTCTGAATGCAGCTCTCCTGTGGCTTGAACCAGTGTTTTGGAAGCTTTTTATGTCACTGGGCAACGTACCTGCAGGAGTACCTCCTGCTAGGAAGATGTTTGATACTGCACTAATATTTGATGCTTTTTGCTCTTAAAATAAGTATATATCCATGAAATCTAACTCTTGCCAGTCATTTCAATGTTTCTTTTGTACTCCTTTCCAATAGTGTTTGACCAGGAAATTTAATTTCGACAACAACAGGGTCAACTTGCTCAGTGATGTTATCATGCTCAAGGATCTGTAAAAAGTACTTCTCTCTGGAGTTTTGCCTGTCTTCAGAATTTTTCAGTGAAACATTAACCTGATTAAGCTATTGTCTTTCATGGAGTGAATGCTCTCTAGTATTAACTAAAGCTGATCATTAATTAATTACTAATTGTAATGTTTTTCCACTCAGAGCGCTTCTGAACAATATATAAATTCTACGTGACGTGATGATTTTCTTTCTCTTAAAGAGCTATAGAACAGCTCCTTCCACTTTATCTAGATGTCTTCAAACTTGATACATGAGGGTTTTATGTATGAGAGGTGCTGATGTTATCCCAGAATAAGTTCCTTAAGTATTTTGATAAATGAAAACTAATGATTCAGTGTTAGTACTTAACCTGCCAAAACTTCAGGTTTGCCTCAGTAGTTTTCTGTGATATTTTTATTGTTTCCTCCTTAATGTTTTCTTGATATACACAAATTCATATAATAAAGCTGAAACATTCTCATTGCTGGAAGTTGGATGATGCCAGAATTTTCTCAGTGCTATCAGATGATGACAGCCAGTTAACTTTACAGCATCTCTAATACAAACAAGACATTACACAATACATTTTTTGGCAGCCCAGTGGGATTTGTATCGATATACTCTACTGTATCCTAAGTATATCCCAGTCAGTTAAGCTTAAAGGATGAGAACTGTTTGTTTTTCTGTTCTTTTCAGAAATTGGATCATCTCACAAGCCAATGTTCCACCCAAACATACTTCCTCTTCCTTATTCTGAGTGGTATCTCGTTATACATTGCCACGTGGTCTCTTTTTTGTATCAAATTGCCTGATATAACCTTAGTTTCAAAAAGACAGTCATTAGTTGTTTGGTACACACTGCTGTAATTAAGTATTTTAATTGAGCCAGTATTATGTTAAAACTGGCTTTCTCTTCTTTTTCAATTGATCTTGCTTTTAATTTATTGAAAGGTCTGACTAGCTTTTGCCTTATTAGTCTTATTAGAAATTTGTTCCTCCAATTGTATATCTGTAAATTCTGGCAGCTCCGGGTGTACTTAAAGAAAACAAAATGTCAGACTGGGCTAATCTCTCTTTTCTTAAAGAAGTTCCTCAGTCTTATTTGGCAACTGAGTTACAAAGGCATGTGTGTCTAATGCCCAAGTTGTGTACACACTGCAGAGAAGGAACTCTTATTTTCCAAGGCTGACTCATAGTAAAGAAAATACTTACCTATTTACAAGTACTTCGAAAATGTGTATTTATAAAAATACTTGTGTTTATAGATGTCTCTAACACAGTATGTAGAATATTAATGCATTCATATATGAACTTGGTATGTTTGGTGTGGTTTTTGTATAAATGCAAAATCATTTCAAGGGAGTTCTTTTGTATTCTAGACTACTCAAGAAAATACATCAGGTTCATTAATGAAAGATCACCTTTTCCAACACGAAACTGTAGTAACCAGTGAACCTTACAACAGTGCAAATTTAAGGCCTTCAGCATTTGAGGATTTCAACACCAGGAGAGCCTGTTTTCCTAGCCAACCTAACCAGGTAAGACTGCCAACAAAAGGAGTAGATCTTACTTCGCTTGCTGCATTAATGGCACAGTATGTAGTTTCTGACAAGAAAGCACTTTGATTCTAAGTCCCTGTATGTAGTATTATATTCTCAACTTCTTGAAATTATCAATATAAGCTTTGCAGCTGAAATATTACAGCATTATTGTGGCAGAGGTAAACCTTTGTGAAGCTTTACCTATGCCTGTAGTGCAGCAGGCTACATGAATAAATCTTCCACTTTCTTTGAAGTCAGATTTCTGTATTACAGACTTCTGTATCTGCAGCCTTGAAAAGCTGTTTAAATTTGTTCAGAAAATATTAATTGGCCATGAGCTCAGTCTTGGTTACATGTATAGGAATAGTGTTTTGATTAGAAATGTCAAAAAGTATCTTTAAAATGGATATCTTCGGTGGATCACACAGTGGGGCATTTTAGCTTAATATTTTCAGTGAAACGTTGTGTTTTCTAACTGCCTCTTTAAAATACTCTATTTTGGTATGGAAAGGAATACATTTTATCAGTTATGAAAAGTTATCATTTATCAAAAATATTAAGCTATTGGTAAACAGATACTTAAGAAAAACCGTGAGGAAGGCTGATATACAGACACTTCTTAAAAGAGGTTATATTTACGCAACATTAGATTGGAAAGGCAATGTTATAGCTTTTCCTTTAACAATATGTGTTGCTTTTTTTCTGAGCCTCAAAGAACTGACAGTTTTTGCAGACTGTAGAAGTAGACTTAATAGTGAGTTGGATAATAATTAATTTGAGGGGTTTATGCCTAGAAGCAAACACGTGGGAAACCTTGCAGAATAAGCTTGATAACAGAAGTCAAAGCAGAATGCAAGTTCAAGTAGTTGTGAACACTTCATCAGAAAATATTTCTGTTCCTTGAAATAAAGCTTTTTAATACCCTCAGTCATTCTTGCAAAGAAAGACAGGATTGTATTAAAGTCTTGCATCAGCTGCTTTTTAACTGCTTTATTGGGCAAAAGAAGCAAACAGTGTTATCTGAAGAACTAACTAAAGAGCTTGAAATTATGGACTTTGATTTTTTAATCATGGATCTGCTCCAATTATCTTTTTGTGTAAGTCACCTCGAATTTTTTTGTTCTGTTTATCAAGCGGTACATATTTTTACCTCTTCCCATTTACTTACAAGGAGAATTTTTTAAGTTTTTAGAACAGAATAGGTGGGTGATTAGATTAGTGCAGCTAACACTTAACAGCTACAGTAACCAGTGCTCTATGTGCTGTCAGTCTTCACTGAGTTGTAAAGTGCAGTAGCCTAAAATACCTGTATGTTTTAAGAGCACATATAGAATGGGCTACTGAAAAAATTATAATTTAAGCTGTGGTATACTGGGTAGTGCCTGTCAGATAGAAACTAAATGGGAATTTGAAATTACAATGTTAGAATTCACTTCTTGCAGACTGAAATTATGGGAGATTCCACAGAAATTTAAGTAGATACTCTTTAAAACATTTTTCTCATATTGTAGCACCACTTGCATCTGACACTCCATGCTTTTTGCATGGTCATGTGGTGCACACACTTGGAACATAGGCAACAAAATCTCACATTCAGTATGTGCCCACACTGCGCTGTGTCAGCTAAAGTCCATGCATGTGACCATGTGGCACAGCAGATCTTGAGGCAAATACCTATTTTGTTTCAGTATTGTATAAGTAAGTTTGAACATTCTTACTGTGCTCATAAATTTAATATCTCGAGAAGTATATGCTCAAACTGGAGAAGTGATTAATGACAGTTCACATCTTTACCTGTAATACTTTGACTGTTAGTAAAGAATACCCAAGTCCCTCAGCTCTTCAGCTTTTGATACACTGATGTGTGTTTAACTTAAATTTAGTACCTTGTGATGATATATTCAGCTACTGATGTCATCATATTGTGGAGTTATGAGATGAGCAAAGTCAGGTATATCTACTTGAGGAGAGACAGAGAAGGCTATGGTACCAAGCCAGCGTCCAAGCTTTGTTTAAAGGTACACCCCTTCAAGCCAGGTGTAATACTAGTTAGTTCAGTTGTGTCAGAAATTTTCTGCCTAATGAGATTCTCTGTGGAATTGCAGTTTGCTGTGATATTCTTCCTCCCTTCCTGCTTCATCTGCTGGACAGAGATGGCACTTGTACTGAGTTATAATTTTGAATGGCTAGAGGACCAATGTGCATTATTCTCATTGAATTTTGCTGATATCTGTACCTAACTGAATCTGGATTGTGTATTGTTCTTTAGGGTTTCATGTACCTCATGCTTTCATATAAGTCCCACTAAACACCCAATATGTAAGCACTTTATAAATAAAGCTTTTTCCAACATTTCTCCCATTTCCTTGTTTTTTAGCATTTCCCACTTGCTTTCTTAAAAAATTATTTCTTAGTATCAGTTGCATAAAGAACTTAATGCTACCTTGTTTGTAATATGTCAGACCTTAAGCATTTTAGAAGCTGTTTGGCTGGGGACTTGAAAAAAATGAGTTCTATGTAAGTGGTGTGTTCTGCTCAAACAAAAAGCCTTCGAAGACTGAGGAGAAGTCAGATTTTAGAGTTGTTAGTATTTGTAGTGATCTTTTAATGGCTGTTCACCCTCTACCTCCCATTCTCCGGATGGCTAATTTTTTTGTTTGAGGTTTTGGGGTTTTTTTAATCTTTTAAACAATGGGTTTTATTTAATGTCTTAAATACATGTGTAATATTCTGTGTGGACGGTGTGGTAAGGATCCTTTATGCCTGTAACATACGGAATTGTAATGACATTTTTGATGCTTTTTCCGTTAAATAAATTTATGCTGTTAACAGTTCAAAAAAGCCAATTAGCCATAGCTAGTTATTGATGCTAAAACAATAGGCTCTTTCTCTTGTCTGAAAACAGATTAGAGAAGCACTCTGCTTTTATAAGCAAAAGGGAAGCATAACTGCTTGCATTGGAGCCTGGTGAAGTATGGAAGAGCAGTGATGTTAGCTGAATAGGATATAACCTTTCTTCACCCTGTATCCTCAAGACCTTGTGGAAGTCCAACTACGTGGCTTGGAGCCAAGAAAAAAAATTACTCTCGTTAGCATACTCCAGTTGAAACTTACAGGACAAAGCAGCACTAATTACAGTTCTGTACTTAAAATATATCACACAAGGATTATTAAGCAGGGCAGTGGTGGTTAGAGCAGGCTACAGATATTCTTAGATAATCAGAAGCTGGCATATTTTAAGAAGCTATTCCTTCTTCTTTCCCAGCTGTCTTCCCTCTTCCCTCCTCTGCCTCCTAATCCCAAAACCAGGGCATGCAGACTTCAGTGTGGTAGGAATATAAGACACATGCAAAGTGAAAGTGTGTTAACTTAAAACATCATCTTCAGTAATTTGTTATTACACGCTGCAACGCATTAGGAACAGGCAGTTCAACTCTGTTTTCCTAGACTACGGAATGGTGACACATTAATTCTCATTAATTTGATCAGTACTAATAAGGTAAACACTCTCAAAGCAACTGATGCCAAAGATGCATTCCCAAATAATTCATAATTCTAGAAGAATTTGTAAGGCAAATGGGTTAGGGTATGATTTTTTTTTTTCTTTTTTTTTCTGTCTTTTCTATGAGATGGTTTGCAGGCTGTGAACTTGACAGGAGTAAAAGGCAGAATTTGACTTGAAGCTCCATTATATTCTGGCTCTGATTATAACAGCCCCACAGTGTAGGAGAATAGTTGCTTGTCTGTAAGGCAGGAATACTGGGAGATACTGAGACGTTTGGTTTTTTACTGCACTGTCTGCTATTTTCGAAAGCTCCTTCCATACACATGTGCTAAATTTTTATCCTGTTGTTATTTGCACCTTTTCTTGAAAGTCACTTGTAATGTGTTTTCAGTAACATTGAGTGGTGATCCGCTACTGGATTCTAAACATTTAGTTTAGATCCACTAAATCTAAGGTCTGCAGTATTTCAGTTCAGATGTCTCATATTTGCCACCTTCAACAACTTTTTCACCTCCCCATGCCCTTTCATCGTAAGGCAGAATAAACAAGAACTCTTTCTTATCTCTCTGCTGTTTGTTTTGTATGCATTTAGCACGTCCTTTTGTACTTGCTTTTTGAGGTAAAAGGTCTTGAATTATGGTGAGTTCATTACAAACTGCGAATTTAAGAAGTACTTAAGTGTTTGCCTGCTGGTGTCCTAAACTAATTGATTTAAGTACTGTATATTAACTAAGGGGAGATGCATTTAGAAGCCCCTGCTATTGATTGATCATGCTGATGAATATTATTCTTCATATGGCAAAGTCCTTATATAGAATACAGCTTTGAGAGTAACTAACCAGTATTCAATACTCATGTTGCAAAATCAGAGAGAGTTTGAAAACTTAGAGCAGGAATAAAGGAAAGCTTCTCCTAGATAACATGAGTAATTCAGGGAGGCAATCCTAAAGCAGTGGAACATCACTGACATGAAATCAGCAAATTCACATAAGGCATAATTGATCTGTGGAATTAGTTGTGACTGTAAGATGTTAAAACATGAATTTTGAACATAAATCAGAGAATAGTATCAAGTTTTATGCAGATACCAAAGTATCCAAAGCTTTTATGAGATACTAAAAAGTCAGGAAAGAATACTAAATCTTATGGTCCTCATATGTAAAAGGCTCGTTATTGTGGGGAAGTCTGTAAATCATACTAGTAAGAAAATAAGCTGAAATTTTTATCTTCAGGCAGCAAGGAAAAATATCCTGGTTTTTATTTTTCTAATCTAAGTTTTACATTATAGGTGGACATAAATTTGGGACCTCACTATAGTAAACTTATCTTGCTTTGCCATTTCAGGTCCCACTGAAGTCAATCAGACACGTTAGTTTTCAGGATGAAGATGAAATTGTTAGAATAAACCCTCGTGACATTTTGATACGTCGTTATGCAGACTACAGGCATCCTGACATGTGGAAAAACGACCTGGAGAGGGATGACGCAGACTCAAATATACCATTTTCTAAATCAGACAGTAAAAAATCTGACTATTTATACCCATGTGGGGATGGAACTAAGTTGAATTCCCTGAAAGACTCAAAGAGTTCTGTGGTATTTAAAACTCAGCCTTCCTCATCAAAATTTAAAAACTCAAAAAGAAGAAAAGAGGATGGTGAGCGTTCCCGCTGTATATACTGCCAGGAAAGGTTTAATCATGAAGATAATGGCAGAGGAAAATGTCAAGATGCGCCAGATCCTATTAAAAGATGTATCTACCAAGTTAGTTGCATGCTTTGCGCAGAGAGCATGCTGTATCACTGCATGTCAGACTCTGAAGGAGATTTCTCTGATCCTTGCTCGTGTGACACTAGTGATGACAAGTTCTGCTTACGCTGGTTAGCACTGGTGGCACTCTCGTTCATTGCTCCATGTATGTGCTGCTACCTCCCCTTGAGAGCGTGCCATCACTGTGGTGAGGTATGTGGGTGCTGTGGAGGAAAGCATAAAGCTGCGGGATGAATCAGTCTTGTGCCAAACAGAGCTGAAAAATCTTTGTTTCCAGGAAGCATCTAACTTGGATTTGTGGAAGCTTTTTGGCGAGCTGAAGGGAATCTTCTTTCATGTAAGAGATTCTTGATGTGGAGGAAGCGACAAGACTTGTCAGACCTTGGCATTTTACAAGTGCTAGCCATGCCTAACTATTTCCTTTGAGTGCGTGGCATTTGTTGCAAGTTGTGAAGGAGATTTTGCAAAGGAAAGCCTATTCTTATTATTGGCTATAAAATGAGCATATAAACTATGATTATACTAAAAGGGATTAACTTTTGCCACTTTGTACATTCATGGTTTAGGTGAGGGGGCTCTTCTAAAAGGATTAAAACTTACCTGAGGGGAAATCTTAACTAAAAGTGCACTAGTGACAGTTGATTTAAGATTAAGAAAAGTTAATACTCGGCAAATGAGAAATGAAACTGATTTAAGTGCAACTAAATCACTTATTAATAGTTTTTTGGAAGCGACTTTATGTATAAATAACAAATGTTTATATTTAACTAAATGTGTAAGGTACGAATTATTACATGTTAAACTTTCCTTCCCTCTGATATAGTAGGTATGGACCATATCTACTGTCACATTCCATGGTAGTATTTTAAATATTTAATGAGTTAATTTAGTCTCATTTTTATTCCAGATGGACAAATTGATATTTTCAGTCCTGTTTCCCTTCAGCTATGGTTTGTGTTGAGTTGTATCCATACATTCTGATAATCTAAAAACCTTTAAAATATTAATTATTCTAGTCTTGAGTGACCAATATTTTTTTGTTAAGCACAGATGTAATTGTCTAAAATGTTCTTGTTAGAACATAACATTTATTTTTATATATAAATGACTTTGATTTCAACATAATAGCAAAAAGGAAGTTGTTTCTGTTGGTCAACCAGCAAGTTGTTTTCTTTTGGGGTGTCCTCCAAAAATACTTTATTGCATATTCGAATGTTCATTAAGCAAAAGGTACATTAAGGCAGTTGTAACAACTTGTCATCAGTGTTCTTGTTTATCCTTCTGTTAAACTAGGATCCTGTTCAGCTGTTTATCAAGTACTATGATTAAAACAAAAGATTAATAACAAAAGTGAAATTGTTTTCATTATTTTGAACTGCAACTTTTTCTTATTTGAATGGGCAAGAACAGAAGTACTGTGTGTTTTGTTCAAAAAACAACAACAAAAGACTTAGCTTGAGAAATGAATTACAGCCCGGGCGAAATTGGAGTGAACTTCTTTAATTGAGGAAATTTGGAGGGAGGATGAGGAAGGGAGGGAGAGAGAGTGTGTGTATGTATGTGTGTGCACGGTGGTATATTGTGTATGGTATTTGTTACTGCTTTGTACTTACTAAGTGTTTAACTTTCAGATAAGAATTAACCAATTAACCCATAGAGTATTTTTTAAAACATTACATGCTTTGCTCTGTCATGAAGTAAGAAACATTTACTTCTCATTAAAGATAAGTAAAACGCTAAAAACAGTCGTTACTCATTAGCAAAGGTGCCTGTTTGATATCCTGGCTGGAGTGGGACAGACTGTCCTCAGTATACCCTTGGTATTAAACAAACAAAAATCTTAATTGCATTTAAAAGATGCACATGACTGACTTTTTTCTCACTTCCTATGCATTTCTTCAGTATATTTTGTGTGATTTTTCTCTCTGCATGTATCAGTGCCCTTAATTTTCCTTTGTAGCCCAGAAGTAAAATGAGCAAATGTATATAACATTATCTGTCTGTAAAATACTTTTTAAAAGAAAACATTTATATTTATATTACAGCTTGAATTGACCACATTGTGTACATAGATCATCTCAAAGTATTATTTCACATTGAAAAGAAGACAAATATATTGATAACTGTAGAAGTTACGGAAGAGCTTCTAGTTTTGTATTAAGAGTTGATTGGATGAATTAAGTCCAAGAATATGACACAGTAGCAGCAGTCTTGGTTTTTACTGTTTATATATTTGAAAGCTGCTACTCTGGTTGATTTTCATGCTTCACACATTTTCAGCTAAACTTGGTTGCCTAGAATAGACTGTTAACTTTAAAAACAACTTTGGTAAAAAAAAATGGTGACATTTTTCTAGTGAATGAGAGGCATTTAATATTTCTAAGTGCTAGGTTACTAATTCAAGGTGAGGGAGAGGTATGAACAACCTGAGAAAAGAACTTGCTGGCTGTATAGGAAAATGCTATAGAATCATATTGTGTATATACTTCAGAAAGAAATTAGCTTAACAGTTTCCTCTGAGCACTATCCAACATAGTGAAACTCCTGGTCCTGTACTGTATTTTATATGAAACATATATGCTTTAAAATTTTTATTGAATGTGTGCATTAATATTTTCACCTTGCATTTAACAACTTCGCTGCTAAAGTGTTTTCATCTTTTGCTTTCCTCTTTGAAGACTTGATCCATCTAAAAAGGGTTACTGAACTGACACGTTCACTTTTTCTTCTTGTGCTGGAAGTGTCAGCCTGCATGCCCAGTGTGAGAGCAACTACAAGAACTGCAAAGATACGTGGTTACATTGGGGTTGGTTTGAGTAGGGTGCACACACACTTTTTCTTCTGGCGTTAGGGATCTTGCCTGCTGTTGCAGTTAGGAGGTGAGTAGTGGAAGGTGGACATACAGCAAACCTATTCCAGAATGGACTGTTACATCCGTGCATCTTTGGGTTTTGACAGCATGTAACATTTATTCTGGCTCTTCTGAAATACTTTCTTAAGAATTTGGAAAAATAGAAATTTCTTCCCCATCCTTACTCTTCCCCTTGCCCTTAACATAAGAACTGTAGTTTGTCAGGCATGTAGTAGCAGAGCTTTGTGTTGCTTGGAGGGGAGACCTGAGCCTTGGGAAGTCATCACTGAATATCCAGTCCCTCACTTGTTGAAAGTCTCTGTTACCTTGAAAATTAAGTATTTCCCATTGAAAGTGGGGGAAGAGGTAAATGATAGCGGCACTCGTGCACCATCTACTGGGGAAAAAACATTCAGCTGCATTCAGGCACAGTATTTGATTACATAGTAATTTAGCTGACTCTCAGTGCACTACTTCAGCCACAAAAATATGTTAAGTTTTAGTTACGAATTTACAAAATGGTAATTTGGATTCTTACTGTGATTCTGTATCTTATGCTTCTTGAGTTTCATTCTTAATATCGATTGAAAGTAAAAATGCTTTCACCATGTATTTTGTTAGGTTTAAAATTGTTACAGTGGCCTATTACACAAGAGCATAAAAATCAGGAATGAAATAAAAATTCTTTTGATACTGTCACTGGGTTCATAAGAAATATTTATTTAGCATTTTTTTTTCCCCCTTGAAGTTCTTCCCCACAACAAAGTTGATGGAATTTTGATGTTCATGCAGAGGGAATCTGGCCTTTTGGTTTGTGATACGAATCAAGTTTTGAGTATGCACAGGTGGGTCTGTGCGCTCATACTTGCGATTCAGTAGTTGTGAAGGGTATACTTAGAGCTGTGTGCAAGATTAAAGCAATATTCTGATAATAATCTACAATTACTATGGTAACTGTTTAGTAAACAGCAGCAAATGATGGCATAAAACTCAGATGCCTTTCCAGAGTTTATGTAAGAGATGTTCCTGTCTTAACCAGTGCAGCTTCCTCTACAGAAACAAAGGTATTTTGAAGAATGTCTTAATTTTGCATGTTAGAATATAACATTCCCATTTCAGATGTGTTCTTTTCAGAATGATCTGTTCATGTGTACCTGGAGGATAATGTAGAACTCCATGTAAATAATGCACAGGTTTAAATTAGACTTTAAATCTCTTCAGAGCTTATGGCGCAGTATGCAGCCAGTACAGTGACACATTCATATTAATAAAATGAAGATCAAGGGTGGTGGCTGGCAACAAAACAATACCTTTGAAAAGATGCCTTATGGTACTATTAGTCCAGCAGCTGCGTGGATAAAACTTGCATTTCCTTCGGTGCACTGATAAGTACAAGGAGAGGTTGCGGGGGGTGATTTGGGTTTGGTTTATTTTTCCTGAAAGCTTCTTTTTCTTCATTACAAAAGTTGTGGTTCATTTAAGAAATCAAAGCGTTCAGTGAAGAAGCCTTCATGTTCAAAACTGCAGTATAAGCTGTACATAGTTTTCCTCATTCTGCTTGGTGCCATTTGCTTTCCACCCTAATGACCTCGAAGTGCCTCATGTGTATATTGTTTCCATTAAACCTCAACTGCTCTTTCTTTCTACTAAATGATGTATAATTTAGTTAACTCATTCCCATAGGTGTTTATGAATATAGCTTGTTACTTTGAGTATATAATGTAAATATGCCTTTAAGTTTGTAACTGGTTTGTTACATCATATCCTTGTAAGTTGACCTAGCAGATGACACCATAAAAGTTGTTTAAATGTTTTTTTCTGTAATTACCTGATTAAAACTATCTTGAAATGAAACAACTGACATGTTTTTCCATTCTGTGTTGGGATTACTCAGAACAGTGCATATGACATTAAATGTTGTAGCTCAAGAACAGAATAAAAAGATGTAAATACAGATAACTATTTTGCCATAGTATTCTGCTTACTCGTTAAACAAAATGTTATTCGGATCTATGATTTTAAGACTGGTCAAACAAACATTGCATTACTTTGAAGCTCCATCATCTTTCATTGTAAGAACCATTTTTGAGAGTTGCTATAATGTTTTAAAGAACAGTGTGTCTGTACCAGCTTGCTTTGTATCTACAGCAGTACTTGTCCTTGACATCATCCTGTGGAGGTCAAGATTCCTTCATACACATCATGTTTGAGTTCCAACTCAACCCCACCACAAAAATGTGTGTATCTCAATATAATTCTAAGTCTGGTGCAAGTTAAAGAATAAGATACACACCAGAAAAGGAGGGAAAACTAGTTAGTCCATGAAGAAAAATGAACACACAGAAATCTGTGAGAGTGTAATTTGAAAATTCAGTGGTCAGGGTTTAGGATGGATTATTCTAAACTGAATTGCATTTGTCTCTAGCTTTTGCAAATGTTTTCTTATTGGTTAGAACTGATACAGTAATTCTTACTCTTCATCTGATCAGCTTCTAACTTAAAGAATTTTATTATTGCCAGGTGTAACCATTACATGGACTATTAACTATCAATACTTGAGCTTTTAACTGATGATTTAAAAATGCAGCTCCACCAGAGAAAGGAAACAAATAAATGAATTAAGTTACTAACAAGGTGAGGGGTTAATAGAGAATGTTACTGGACTATGAAGACCACATATGAGAAAGTGACTCAGCATTAAACACAGTTTCATAAAAATTCAAAACTTGGTATTAGATCTCAGACAAATATACCTTAACATCATGTATAATGCACAATCTTCTGGTTTTGAAAAAGAAAAAAAGGAGAGGTAAGGGGTTCGTATTTTTTTCTTTTTTTTTTTTTGGATGAGTAAGTCAAACTCAGTTGCTGGGATCGATAAATTAAATTGAAGGCAAGTTAATGCACAGACTATAGTTTGCAGACCACAGAACTAGTGGCCTGTTTCTAAAGAGAGTTCATGAAAAATACCCTGATTAGTCCTTGACATACAGCAATTAACACTCAGTATTTTGTATCACTGTTTCTTGAACATTTGGTTTACTGTCAGGGATGACTATGCACTCTTGTACCAGAACGGAGAGACTTTAGTCTGTAGGGCTGTATCATCACTTCATCATTTGGGAACACTGAGCTATGTAATGTAATTTAGTAGCTTGGAAACAGGCATAGCAGGTAAATGGACAAGAATAAAAAAATAATCCCACAGTTCATACCTTTAACTTGAGGTTGGAGAGTGTGTGCATGCAAACAGAATGGAATCTGACTAAATTATGCTTTGAGTACTGCATAATGTGAATGACCAGCAATATTTGGTTTTACTTAGAAGGAAAAGAAAGATAAGTCAGTTCTTCAAGAATCTTGTAGCTCTAGATACCCATGCTCTGACTTGAGAAATTTGGCAATATTTGAGAAGATAATGACAGAATAAGCCTCTTGGGTGAACTGTGATTTCAGCTAAGTGGTGATTTGGCAGGCACCAGGCACATCTCAGTACCCACCAAATTATAGCTGATAGGTGTTTAGCAATGTACAGGTATTTATGTCAGTTTGAAGTAATGTACAGGAACAATTATTCCATGTTTGGCATTTACTGATTTTTTTTTTTAATTACTTTTAAAACCCAACAACAAAAAAGCTCTTATGCATTCTGATTTTAACTAATATATATTTGGGTAAGGTAACCTGACCAAAAAGCTCAGTGTTTGGTGGACAGATGGATGGGGAAAAAAAAAAAATTACCAAGGAAGCTCTTTTTACTTCCTACCCAGGCCTATATGGTAGATAATGAAACAACTCCTAAATGAAAGCTGTTGCAGTATGATCTGTTGTCTAAATATGGAGACTTTCTATGAAGACAGATTTAGCTGTTTTCCACTTAATGAGCAACCTCGCTAAGAGAGAGTTACGATTTCACCAGGAAGGACGATGTGCAGGTGTTATGAGCTTGCTAACACTAGGAAATACTGGGGTTTTGTGATGGTACAACTGTATTTAGTGGGATCAACAATAAATATTTGAAAGAGAAATAATTACCCATTTTAAACATAGATTGATCGATTCTGTTTGCCCAATCAATGCTACAATTAGCTGTAAGAAAGCCTGTTAAGATGATTAAACTTCTTGTTGCATGCAAAACTGGCCTTGAAGTACAGGCTAATCTCCCCGACTCCAATCTTGCAGCCTGCCAAACCATTCCTGTAAGAGCTCTCTCCTCCCACGAGTACACATGGAGAAAACAAATCCACTTCCATATATTAAAGACCTCTTAGTCCCCAATGTAGGTAGCTTGCCACTTTATATCCCATGTGAACAGTAAGTAGTCTGGTGAACTGTTTCTTTCAAACTGAAGATACGAGACTGTTTTTATTTCTGAAGTAAAAGGGGGTTGTGAAAACATATTACTGCTGTCAGCAGCTACTGCTGTCCCTTTGCCAGAGCTGACTGTCCCTTCATACCCACCAACGTGCTTAGCTGCTTTTCTGTTGTTGCTTTATATTGCCTATGAGGGAAGTGTTGCAGTATGTTTTTTCCATAACTTGTTCGTGTTTCCTTTTATGTTGTGTGAAGTTGTGTTGAGCTTTCTCTGCCAGGATATAGTTTTTACAGGCTGTGTGTGCATCTGATGACCATAGGTGCTGATTACTGAATTCCCATTATAAGTAGTATTTAAAAGTTGTATTGCAAGGGCCAAAAGAGTGTGAAATATTGCATCTCTCTTGAATATGATAATGCTGTGAAGTTTTCTGTTATGTGGGCATCCAGCCACAGGCTGACCAATCTAAAGAATTGGTTTCCGAGTCTGATATGGTTTTACCTAAGTTTTCATTTGTCTCTTGCCTATTTGTATACATCAGTCCATAGAATAGATAATGGGATGAACTTTCCGGTAGATTATCGGGCAACCCTTTCCAAGGAGAGGAGAGGACCAAACCCTGAAGCTCTAAACAACTCTTCATTTGCTCTCTTGCCCTAACAATCGCATCAGTAATACAGCTAAATAATTTTAACAGTTGTTGAAACTATGTTGAAACCAACATGGTGGAACAAATTAGTTTGGGAGGGTTGTCACTGTTGGCCTTCAACAGTACTAGTAATGTTCTTGAGTCACCAGCTGTGCAGGATCCACTGTTTTTGTTTTCCATGACGTTACAGCTATGTGATAAGAATGCTGCTTATGAAGGAGAGAGCTTTTTTTCTTTCAGGGCTACTTCGGTCATGAGAATGATGAAATGACTATTTCTTCTTCCTTGGGCCTGGTGGTCTTCAGTGAGTTCTTAGAAGCCTGGATATTGGTGGAGACATGAGATGAGAGAATGGTGATCCCCAAGCTGAAGAGGTACAGTGTGGGACAGAGGTTAAATTTTGTGTGTGTGTGTAATAATGGGAAGGGAGAGGGAGAGCAGAGGAAGAACGTTGTCTGGGCCCTGTTCACAAAATTAAGTTTTTCTAGATGAGCTGACAAGTGCTAGAGTATTCACAAGAGATTTCAAACTTTCTGAAGCTATGCAGCTTCTGACTTCCCCATGGCCTTAGAGCCTCACTGTGTACCTGAATAAATATGTAAAGTCTGTTACACTCCAAGTCCTGGCTCTTCCATAATATGCACTGCCTCTGAAATCCACCAAGTCATAGTACAGAACACTTCTCTTCGTAAATAGTGCTTGTCTGGGATTTGCACAGATCAGTAGCTAATTGATTGATATTGAAGGTTGACTGCTCTTCAGATATTTCAATTAACATCCTGTTCTAGAGTGGTGGTGGTACTCAGACTTCTAAATAATTTTAGCTTGTGGCAGACTTGCATAGTCTGTGTTAGACACCTTAGTAAATTTATATTTCTAAAGTTGTGGTTGTGAAGGAGTATCCAGAAGGCTTTAGTGCATTTGGCGCTGGTTGCCCACAGAGGTGGGTGAGTCTCCATCCTTGGAGACATTCAGAACTCACCTAGGCATGTCCCTGAGTCACCTGGTCAAAACCGACCCTGCTTTGAGCAGGTGGGGTTGGACTAGGTGAGCTCCAGAAGTCACGTAAAGCATTAGCAATTTTGTGGCTTGTTTTTCAAGAAAATGAAGGTTTTGGAGAAGCACAAGAGCAGTCTCATAAAAGGGATTTGACTTTGTGCCTGCTAAATCTGAAGGATTGTCATTTTAGTCATGTCATCATTATACCTCAATATTTTTCACTGACAGAAATATTGAAATATGAATATATTTCATGAACAAAGGCTTCAGTATAAGTAATAGGTATTAGCATAGTATTGAGGTGAGGGGGAAAGCTATTCCAACTGTTAGTAAGCTCAAAAATATGCACAGGTGTTTGCATAAGTACTGAACAGCTGCTTCACATGCTTTTTTGGCACAGAAAGTGTTTTCCCAGAGCTGCTAACTAACTTTAAGATAGTTTAGTAAAAAAAAATAATAAAAAATCCAGCCCTCCAAACCTTTTCCAGATTACCAATCTAGCTTTAAAGCATCTCTAAAACCTGGCTGGAATCTGAGGCAAGTTTCCAGAGCGAAGGCAGGCAAAAATGCCAGAGCAGAGTGTACTTGGAAGGCACACACACATGCTCAGACTGAAGCATCAGCTGCATGGTGAGACTGGACTCGCGTGTCCTAATGCACACAGAGCTCGCAACTAGCAATGGCTGTGGCTCTGGGACCCTGTACCTACTACAGTTTATACTGTTCTCAGTAGCCAGAGCCAAAGGATGGGTGGGGAGTTGAGAAGATTGAGTCATTCCTCTTCATGCCTCTCTTAAAAAATCAAAGTAATGTTACTGCACAAAAGCACCCATCCCGTTTTTAGACAGACATTTGTCTCAGTGGGTTACTAGAATAGATTTTAACAATATAATTGCCAGTTCACATCTCTTAGTCATGTTTCTCTTCTTACAGCATTTAGAATAATTAAATGTTCTAAAAAACTTGGCCCTTTTTGTATTTCTAGAAAAATTGAAAGTACCTGAACTGCATCATTTGCCTGCTAGCTTACCTCCAGCCAGTTCTGAAGTGGTAACTCTGGCTCATCAGCTTACTCAGTAACATGCTGATCATGACTCAAGTCCTTCCTGCACTATCCTTGATGACTTCATGCTCTCTGTAGCTTTTCTCTCCATTCATCTACCAGCCTTTCAAAAAAAATGCTTAACTATTTCCTGAAGACTCTCTTCACTTTAGACATGTCACCTCTTTGCTTTCCTCTGTTTCCTCATTTGTTCAGCCTGATACCTCTGAACTGACTCAAGCATTCATGAGTGTGGTGGCAGTTCTGACCACTGATGGTACTATCTTCCTGTATTTATAGATTGTAGGTCTTGTTTCTTGGTAAACACTGTAGCTTGAGGCCTTACAGTAATGCAAGTAAAGTAGAAGGGTTTTGCCTCAAGATTTAAAAAAAAAAAAAAAAAAAGTAACTTGGTCTCTCCTTCCAGCAAGGTGAAAAGTAAGATGAGGGAAGATGGGAGTGGATATGTTGGTTGTACTTTTCTATGCTATCATTCCCCAGTCTTGCAGTAATGTACCTTTGGGCAGGAGGAGAGGTCACACAGGCACCAGAATTACCGTTGTCAGCCACTGGAGCTCTAAGACTCGCTCTGACCTCACACCCTGAACATGTAGCCCATATGTACGTACTGAAACTCCTTCACTGTAACAGTAATCTCCATTCTCTCCGGTTTCTCTGTTTCTACCTTTTAATTTCTTTGACATATTACGTCTACGTTCAGAGGGAAAAGTAGGGTGAGAATGCTAGCAGATTTGTATTGTAACAGTATGTTAGGACAGTTACTATTATTTAGAAGAATTTAGAAAACAGGCTCAATCAGTTGAGCTTTATATTTCTAGATCACTTAGAGTAGATTCAGATCTTTTAAAGTAACCTTTACAATGTCTTTTGTCCCCAGTGTAGGTATTTCTAATTGGCTATATATCTGCTGAAGCATGATCTATAGGTTACCTTTAACATACTCCTAGGGCTTAGTTTTCAGTTACATCTCAAGTGCAAGGCAAAGACTGGCACTTGCCAACTGCTTTTTTCAAGTCCCTGATCCCTTGATTTTTATTTTTTCATGCTTTCCTTAAACACCTGCACTTCAAAATCTACTTTTAATCTTCTGATGATGATATAGAAGCCTTTCCTTTCATGGAGCAGGCAATCTTCAGGTAATACAGTGGAGTCCTTTTGCAGACCTGGACAGAACACCGTATGAGCTTGCTCTTCAATTCACAAGCAGCATGTACTAAATCAGTGACGGCTTGTCTTACCATCAGGTATCCACAAATGAACCTTTAACAAATAAAGGCTTCCTTATCAGGCTGTTGGCTAAAGAACTGTCCTTTGCAAGATATCAGAGATACAGATTTGTAAGGGGTAAAACTAGATTCTGCTATGTGTATGGACATCTTCTGGGATTATGTGCCTTCTCAAAATTTTGCATGTGTGAAAAATCTCACTTTGTGTAATTAATGGTTATACTGTAGAAAAGATCTTTAAGCATGCTGAATTCCAAACTCTGTGTGTGGTAACTGGACGTAGGAACATTTAAATTAAACTGCTCCCATGTGTTGCGAAGGTCATTTAGGAAAGGCTGACATCATGAGTGATTCATGTCTGCAAAAACAGAGCGACTGACATACTATCACAACATCACTTGAGATGAAAGTCTTGGCTGTCAGAGCATTTGGTGAACGCGCTGCCAGGACTTGGTGGAACTTTGACATCTGTGATGCAGCCCAAGGGGAATTTCAGTTTGCATATTTACATGGATGATCAGATGGTACTTCATCAGCCACAGTCCATCTTGCAATGAATTTTTTTTTTTTTCTATTTCCACTATATACTGTAGTTAGGGCTTAACTATATCTCTGACTTGGAAAATCAAGTCTATTTGCAGTAATCTCACCAGCTGCTGATATGTTTGGATAGTCACCAGACTCTAAACAACTTCTGAAATGTGGCTGGTAACCACATGCTAATACAATTTTTTAGTGAGTTCTTTGCTTCTTTTTTTGGACAGTAATTTGTCAATTGCACATCTACAGCGACAGTTTAAAGAAGATCATGAAAGATCGTCAGTTTGCTCATCTTGATTTGTTACAACAGTGGAGAAAGCTAGTTGAGGTAGGTATCAACAGGTGCTTTTTGGTGTCAGTGGACATAGCTAGAATGCAGAAGTATTCAAATGCCTGCCATGAAAAATTTGTGTCTCACCTTTTTCTGTTTATGATACTGACGGTTAGATGGCAGTTGACAGTAGTTTGTGATGTCAAATCAGGACTGAAGCAAAGATTCTTCCCAAATGGGTGTTTTTTTTGTAGCATCCTCCAAGGCAGCTATATGCTATATGTTGGAATATAGCAACTTATAGCCGTCATAGGTATTAGGCGTTCAGGATGTAAAATTACTTCAAAAGTCTTGGTTTCTTTCAAAAACTTTTGCTTGCTGAAGACTTTTATGTCCTGTAGCTATATCAGGGAGAAAGCAGCAGTTTACCCGTCAACTAGATAACACTTTGGACAATGTCTTAAAATGGCTTGTTGACAGTCACCTTCAGATGAAATAGCTCCTGATGAGTTATTGAGGGCTGATGCTAAACATCAACTGTATAAGGTTGCTTCCGTTTTTTCAAGCCGTTAATGAGAATGAGAAAGCTGAGATGGGATTTACCTTGGCAGCTTGGTATTCAACTTTGCTCAACCCCTGCATTAGTTCTGCTCTTGTGTTCACAGCCATTCCAGCTCTTCTACCAAAATAAATACTTCATGCAGCACTCGACAGAGACATGCCACGAAAGGTTTCTTTTCAGTGGGGCAGAGCTTAGTGAACCACATCATGTCCCCACAAAAATGGCAAAAAATATCCACTCCCATGTCGAAACAGAATGTGGCATCTGAAGCAGAATCTCCACAGCCAGGCGATTCTGCTCCTCTCCCATCACCAAGTACATCCCAAAAAAGTGGGGTTTTCTTTTTCTCTTGTTCTTAGTCACTTGTTGCTTATATACAGTGTTCCCTGAGCTGAAAATGTACATGGTTAAGCTCTTACACTATTTGCCACCTGCAACATTAGAAGGACATCGACTTTGGGGATGTTTGTAGAAATGTCTCCTCTATATGCATGCTGCTTTAGAGCCCTTTCAACAGGGTCACAGCCAGCCCTTTAGGAGATCTGTTATGAGCTTGAGTCTTTAGCAACACAAGAACATGACTGATAGCACTTGTAGTCTTACAGGTTCCTGTGGTGTGACTTGAAGCCTCCTGATGCTTTTTGTTAGTGTAGCAGTCACAGCACTACATTTCATCAGGCACCCCAACAATGGAATTGCAATCTTGTGCTAAGATGTATAGACCATGACAGAGTTTTCTACTATTCATCCCCTAGGAACAAAGAGAAAAAGCTTACAAATAAAACATCTCTTAATGTTTCAGGAAAGAGAAAGCATATATCAAGGTTTCCAACAATAATATCGCCAAATTCTTTAGTTATCAGGTCAGAGGGAAGAGTATCTTCAGCTTGAGGTCCCAGCAGAAGCAGCTGATCCATTCTTTTTGAAATTATGTGGTCTGATTAGATGGGCTCCCTTATCTCGTATTCTTTTTTTTACACCAGCTTTTCTTCTTGCCTCGGAACTTCCAGTGTGACCCCATTCTATTGCCATTTAGTGTTTTCATTATTTCAGTGCATTATTAAGCACTACCTGCACGGCTTCAAATGCTGCAAGGCTAATCCAGCCTTCTACTGCTCCCCTTACATCTCCTGGTAGGCCACACGGGAACCTCTCACTGGCTTCCTATGCCACCAAAGCTTCCTAATGCCCAGTTTAATCTTTATAAATTGGATCACTACATAACAACCCAGAAAGCATCACTGTCACTGTGTGACCCTCCTGTGTGTTGTGTTCCAATGGCCTTGTTATGCCCTGATTTTAGCTCACTTTCAGACTGTGGTTGTCCCAATTCCACTTTTCCTCTTTGTTTGGTCCAGTACATCCATTACAGCTGGTAATGGGCCTCTGAGTTTGTTATTGCTCAAAGAATGGACCACATTAATAATGTTTTTGTAAGTTACATGGAGAAACCCTGTTGTGCTTTTCCTCCTTTACTCCCTCTGCTGTAAGAAGCTTGCATAAATTTTAGTGCCAGTCACACATGAATAAGACTCTTTCAGTGCCATTAAAAAAAAAAGTCATTGAAAGGCCAGTTATGAAAACAACTTTAATTTCCCTTAAATTCAGTAGAAGCTGTATATATTCATTTTATCACTGGATCAGCCCTTTAGCTAGTAGAACTTCTCATTTAGGTGCTGCTGTTGTGCTGTACATTTTGAGTGAATACTTTTTTCAGGCAAACTGCATAACTGCATGAATTTCAATGTATGGATTGAGGAATGTCAACAGAGAAACACATTGGATATTTCCAAAATTGTTTTAACCCATAAGTGGTTAATGTTAACATTTGTCTAGTACCAATAAAGTTAAATTTATGTGGTACGTAATTTAGGAAATTGAGTAGGCAGAGAGCTGGTGGATGCCTTCTGAGCTAAAAAAAATGTTCACTTTCCGTGAAACGCTCACACACATTTGTCATAGCAACCTCGAAGGTGGCCATAATGCTAAGCAAAATAAACAGTGCTAGCATAATGTTCACTGTAATAACATGTCTCATGAGCTAGTTCAGTACTCCTTTTTATTACCTTATTTTCATTGCTCATTCACTGTGTTGGAGTTCTGTTTTGTGGTTTAATCATTATTACATCATTTTCCTTTCTTAATTTAAAGCTGCTGCCCTTTTCCTGTCATTCCATGCCACCTCTTTACTATGTGCACGTATCCCTCTTAACTTGCTTTATTTCTTAATAGCGAGTGCTCCACTCTATTAGTTCCCAGTAAAGACTAACAGTTGATAAATTTTGTATAAATTTAACTAGACAATACCCTCTCATTAGGAGAAAAAACCAACCAAACAAACAAAACCCATGAAGGATTAACGGGAAAAGGGCAATACAGTTAACAAAGTATGACAACACAAAACACATAGAAAGGTTAATCAAAGACCATCATAGTCACATCTATGTGAAACAAAACAAAATTCTAAAGTTTATAGATAATGCTCATTGAATTTCATAAATCATAATCAAAATACACAATATTTTACACAAATCATGAAAGTAGAGAAACTGCTTTCTATTCCAGTCTTCTTCTATTCCCCTCTTGCTTTTGTAGACAGAAACCTGGGTGAAATTAAGCGTATCTACAGAACAACGTACCAGAGATTTCCAGCAGGTGGACAATTGCTACTCCGTGTGCCTTCCCAGTCAGTCCTAATGTATATGGCAAGATCTCTGCTGACCCTCCTTGGGAAAGGCCACCTGCCAGGTCAGGACTGAAAAGGGACAAGGGTTCAGGGCTGGCACCCTATTTTACTCTTTTTACCGTTTAATAATCAACATAATCAAATGAGTGAACGGCTTATTCTTAAGCAGCATGTAGGTACTGTACGAATAGAAAAAAAATTAAAATACTCTATTACCCTTTTCCCTAGGAAAAACATGCTAGTTCATCATACTGGTAGCTATTTTTATCAGGTAATCCTTATCTGAAAGATGAAACTCTGTTTGCCTCAGATGAGTCGTGTAGAAGAAATATTCACTTTTCAAAAACCCTTCTGAGTCCCCTTCACTCAACTCTACGTAAATTTGGAAAAATAGTCAGGTTTAGAAAGGTTTCATATTGCCCATCCTCTGATATTCTGTCCAAGTCTCTGTGTATAAATGTATGAAGAAATTACCCTTGTCATGTCCTCTTACGTTTATCCACAGTGCTATATTCATGGCAAGACTATGTACAAGTGATGTAGAGTCCTCCAGGTTTTAATGAACAGCAGAGGGAACCAACAGGATGACAGGAAATCAAATTTAATGATACATTATCTATATTTGCTTTATAAAATCCCAAAGAAAATATCACAGATCCTTCCTCCCAACCAAAAATATAATCCACAGAAAAGATACCTGTTTTCAGGAGCTTTCCCCAGGTGCTAATGCTCCATCTTCCATAATTACTGATGCAAGCGGTGAAATGCACCTAAAGCAGCAAAGTTGCTCTCATTTAACTGTCTGCACTGAAATGTGATATCATTATTATTGTTGCAATGGTTTTGTGGTTTCTCCCTTTTCTCACTAATCCCCCTCTCTCTGTGCAATGCTCATCTACCAGAATAACGGGGAGGAAAAAACATTATGCAAAATGCATTTCCAAAGGTCTATCTGCATGAGTTAGGACTTGCATGCAAGAATGAAGATCAAAAGTCTGGGTCAAATTTGGCTAAAGCATGATAGCTTCGTTTAAAACCAAAACAAACACACACACCTCACTTTCTTATTCTAGATGAAAAGGAAATCCATATAAGCAACACTCTATAAATGGAACAAAAAGTCTTGACTGATATTTTTTCAGCAGTACAATGTGACAATTCATTTATGGAATTGGGTTTATTTTGAGTATATACACCCTAGCATTTTCATGCAATGGTATTCCGAAGAGAATAATAGATTAGCCAAGAGCTGGTGGGCTAATGGTGTTTGTCTTTGTTTTATGATGTTAATTAGGTTTACTTGATTGTCTGCCATTTACCTCAGACCACAGGATTAACTGAATGTCCTTCGTATTAACTCTCTCATCAGATAATTATCATTGCTTTTCCATGCAGTATTATTACATACAACGTTTACTTTAATTTCCTCCAAATATTGAATAAAAAGTGTATTCATTATATAACGTATTTACTCCTAGAGTCATGAAGTCATGAACTCATTTTAAGGACTGAGGAAAAGAAGCAAATACAAAATGATTATGGGCAAGACATGCTGTCTGCCTCAGCAGTCAGTTTAACGTCTATCAAGGAGAAATGTATTTTCCAAGGCCAATTGCGGCACAAGTATTTTTAACTTGCCCTTGCTTACACTGGTTTAAATCTGGAGTAACTCACTAAAGTTAGAGAGTAGAAGCCTGGATGAATTCCACAGAGCGAGAAAAGAATTTGGCTGCTAGCATATAAAGCTAAGCTGTTAATCTTCCTTTTGATTCTAGAGTTGGTCATTTCTTTATAAATGTTTACTACAGTTGTAGTACCTAGGAAGAAACTTATTTAACATTTTCAGCTGAAAATATATTTTCTCCTCCTGAAGCCTACATCTCAAGAAGGTGTCTTACTCTATCAAGCACATTAAGCTCTCTCCCTTTCTGTACAGCTGTACTGCCTCTAAGTTTCTCAGTCTTACCAAGGGGTTTCCTTTACAATACTTCCAGGAAGTAAGGATACGATAGTATTCCCATTTCGTGGACAGCCAACTGAGTCTCATAGGAATTGTGGGTTAAATTCAGAGCAAGGATTTTTTTCCTCAAGTGTCTCTGTAAACCCTTACAGACACATTCAGTTGCCTTACCTACTCAACACAGAAAAGCACCTAAAGTCACTCAATATTTAATATTTCCTGTGTGAAGTTATATTTTCTGTTGGACAGACATACAGGTGCATCAAGTTGTGACCATACCAAACAATGAACTGCTGGGCAGCTCCGGAGCTCTGTCAGGATTCACAAAACAGAGGCTCCTCATCCTTTTTTATCCATGATTCTTGATTTACTACCTAAATCTGGAATATAAAATCTTCAGTAAGAAGGGCATACAAGGTGGTCCCAATAGTTCAGCCTGTCTAACCCCTTGGGCTGTGGGTCCTAGGCTTGGTCCCCAACAGCAATGGTATGATTGCTTCTAGGTGACTGCTCCATCCACCAGGTGCTCTGACAAATTTATTTAGTGGAGTTTGTTTTCTATAAAACACATACCACTGTGCCAAAAAAGCACACTTTCAAGGCATGCAGCTGGGCAGGGGAGGACTAGGTTCTAGAAATTTCTCTTGTGAAACCAATTTATTTGTAACTGATGATCTTCAAGAAGAGGACTTGCCTCAGCCTGTTGGCTACACAGTAGAGGACTGAATTTGGATCTCCCATGATATACAACATGGTGGAACAGTGAGTTGAACTGTACCACCTCTAACCCTCTTAGCTATTAAAAAAAAGAATTTGACTGTTACTTAGAATAATAACAGTGACACTTAGATGAGCCCACCTCAGTGTGTCCTACTGGATAACCAAACTATCTGTTGCTCAGATCACTCAGTCCTATGAACTTCAGCCTTCTACATCTAAGTCTTTTCATGATTTATGGAGTGTAGGCTGGGCACTTACATCAAGGCATGCATTACATCTGGTTGCATGCACAACCTAGCTGAAGATTTGATCACCTTCGTTAACGTGTCTGCAAGAAGACTGACAGAGCTGAAAACCGACCTGGAAACTCTGCTCCAGTATGTTATTCCAATTCATCTATTCTGTCCACCATAGTTTTCCTATTGAAACACAGCAGTATCTCACTGGAATCATAAACTAAATTTCCATCTAGAAATACTTTTTCGCTACCTTTATTTTCTCTTTAATTTTAGAAAGACAGTGAGGAGCACCAATCCTGTGTGAGAAAGGAGTGGTGAAAAGATCTTTGGGTGCCCACATGGTGTACTCCATCTGTCTTAGAGTAAAGGAGCCTTTCCATTGACATCATGGGACTAGAGTGGGCCATTGACAGCTTGCATACTTTGCACACGCTGTGATTTGTAAGTGTTTCCAAGCAAAGAGCTTCCGGTCTTGCAAGATGCTGAACTCTTCATCTTAGTAAAGCCAATAGAAAACAGCATATCGCAAGGTTTGGTTGTGTCTCAACAACACTTACTTATTTGTTTCGTACTTATGATTGGAAATTTTCTAGGTAGGCTGGTGCCTGAATGAGTGTCTATACTGTAAAAAAAAAAAAAAACCCAAACAACTCAAGGATGAACAAAATCTCCTGCAAGAGATTTTATATAATACTAACGTGTACAGGTGCCACCTAACGATGGGAACAAATAAGGAGGATGATAATTTGTGAAGATCAGCATCAAGAGCTAACATAAAAGGTATTAAAAGTAAGTTTATTGCTAAAATGAGGGGTTTGAAAGACTATTAAGGAATATAATTTTCAGATAAGGGCCTGAATGGATCTACATATGGAGCTACATGTAGCTGTGTGTATGGGGGTTACAATGAAAATCAGTTAAGTTGTGAAGCAAACTTATTTACTAGTTTGGTTTTATTTACTATTGTATATGCTGATGCAGAACTCAGAAGATCTACTGAAGCAAAAACCACTCTTAAGAACAAACCTGAAGAGAAAGAGTCAGTAAAAAAATAAGGGGCAAAAAGTATATTTTTAAAATAATATAACTAAAATTATAAACAACTTTAATTTAATACACTTTTCTCCCTAGAAGTCCTTTCCATTTCACCAAGGGACAGCTACATAATAATCGCTGTCTACAAAACCAGTCTGTGCACCTCTGTATTGTGTATGTACACAGTATACAGAGCACCATCTACTGACATACAAAGAGCATGAAATATTCTTCCTTCCTAGATCATTTTCATTGCAGCTCACAACTGCGACTTTAGTCTTCCTATGACTCCAGCCAGCACATGTCCTGAATGTGATGATTTCTGTGAGTAATCACATCATGTATATAGTAATAAAAATGTGAATTTAAAACAAAAAAAAAAAATCTTCTTTCATTGGCAGGGAGAATAACATGCACTTGCAGAGGCCATAATCTCTCATTCATTTTCTCAGTCTGAATAATTTACACCAAATCCCATCTTGGATGAATTCATCTTTCATGACAGTAGTCTTAACTTTGCTTGCTCGTGGGAAGAAGCAGTAGAAAGTAATACGTTACAGAGATCACTGTATCTGCCTTTCCTGTTAAGCTGAATTTAAAGACTTTAGCAGACTATTTGAGAGCTGTTGATTAAGTACCGCTGTCCGTCCTTCATTCAAACAAGAGGAGGTGGTGTATTTCGCAGTTCCTATTCCTCTTGCTTCCTCCAGACACACTGAAGTTGAAATGTGAGGACTGCTTGTAGCGGTTTTACTGCTGTTACCCTCCAGATACAAGCCTGTGTCCCTGAAGTGGCTCAGATAACAGTAGTTTACTGATACAAGATAGTGCAGCTCTGTGAGAGCTCTACAGAGCTCTGTTGGCTAAATGTTTCTAATGTAGATTTTTCACCCCCAGTTTTAAAGAAATGAAATGCAGCTCCACAGAAAGAATGTGTGAATGACAAAAGGTGTGCTGGAAATAAAAAGGAAATTGAGTCTTCCTTACTTCTCTGTTCCATAGTAAATTAAATTTTTAAAAAATCAAATAATAAAACAATAAAGGGAGCAAGAAATGCAGATATTTTTCGCTATTTGTGTAGTTTAGCCACTAGTTACTTGGTGTATGAATTAGCAATGCAAATAGTGAGAAGAGTATTTACAGAGTAGCTGGAGGATTTGTGGAAGCCGTCACGCACACATGATGACAGTGTCTTGGTTTCACCCACATTACTCCCTCTTCTCAGTTACAAAGCCCCTCACTCTTTGAGGAGCAGCCATATGGTTAGGGAGAGGGGAACTGATGCTGCACAGACAGAATTTGGGTTTTTTTCTCTGCTCTCAGACAGAGAGCTCCTTGGGGACAAGCTGGGCCTAGTTGGTTGCATAATTTTGCTTTATTTCCTAAGCAATTTTTTGCAAGATCCTTTTCAAAGGCTTTCACAATTCTACTTTTCTTAGCTTATAAGCTTATCTTTTGGTTTCTGTCTTTAAAACCCGTATGCTGGGTGTACTCTCTTGGCAAAAATCTGGCAGTTAGCAAAAGCAGTACTTCACAGCGTAGCCAGTATCTTAAAGGATTATACTAATATTAAGAAGACGCACAAAAATTGTGCTAGATTCTTTCTGAAAGAATTGAAAAATTTCTGAGCTTCCTGAGTATTCCCCAAAGGCATTTACAAAGAAAGTAATTTGCAGATGACCCTTCTAATTTCATCTCACCAACAGTATGTTGAGGTCATCTGAGATTTATGCAATGCAGACATCTGGGGAAAGGGAAAGACTATTCTTAAAGATCTTCAAGGGTGATAATAATTATTATGTGTTACAGTAAGATCAGAAATATATCAGAAGCCTTCCAAGAGCATCAGCTGTGATGTTGCCATTTGAAATTGGAACTGAAAAAGGAAAGCAATAAATATGGTGGAAGGTCAGGGGAAGAATTTGGCACTGTCAGAATGGACTGGGTCTGAGCATTTTTTGTGATGGGGAAAAATAGCCATTAGAAAAATGATTGTTGCTATTTATGAACATCAGGTTGCTAAGTGACATCATGTGATATTCACTGCTTCATCGGCCACCCACAGTTCTCAAGGAATAGCAACAGAGGGGGTGAAAGGGGAGAAAGCAAACCAAAAGGCTGAGTTACTATTTTTAAAAAAAGGCCTACAGTTCAAGGCAAAGCAAAATAAGCTTTCTAAAAATACCTTCTTTCTTTTTCTAGGAGAATCCAATAGAATTAGGTTAAGAACTTTTTACAAAAGCAGTATATAGGTGAATCATTTGAAAGAGAGAGCCTAAGAACCAAAACCTACCCCCAGTCTCAAATATAAGTTAGTGACCCGCGAGAGGAAGATGGTATGCATTAAAGACCACGTCATACATTTTTTAATTGCTTCTAATTTTGGATACCCCTCACACTCAGGACTTGAGAGGCATGGGACATAAAGCAAGCATGCTCAGCCTCTTTGTAATCCTTTTTTTTTGTGATTTCTCTTTGATAGCTTTTTGAATGCCTTACTCTGGGACACAATCATTCATCTTAACTTTATTGATGCTTTGCTTTAACCTTCAATACTAATATATAAAATGATCAAAACGATATCTATTCCCAAAATGTCCCTTCTCCCACCCTCTCATGGCTTCCTGTTGCCTCTCTCCAGATTCTTTCAGTCATGTTATCAAATTCTGGCATTTTTCATTTTAATGAGCGTAAGTACAACAGATTATTAATTTGGTGTCTGTTGGCCAGAGAAAACCATTTAGGATATTGAATTAATTTTATCTATTCTCATACACAGTGATTAGAAAGGAAAGACAATTTGGTAGTAGTGAGTGCTGGGATAAATGTGTTAACCAGGTGAGTTAGGGGGACTGTTTATTGGGTTTTTTCCTCACAACATGACTATCGATAAGTATCTGTTATTGATACATCATTATTAACTTTCCGAATTAGTATGCACAGAGGTGAAACTTCTGAAAGTTTCAGAATCACAAGTTTATGCTGATTTACATTCAGATCACTCTCTGACCTGGAGCTTAATTCGCTATCTAGAAGGAAATTTCTGTCAGCAAATGCAAAATGTCAGGTTCTAATCTTTCTTGTTGAAGCCTTTCCATTACCAGGCTCCCTGAAAACTGCTTGTGTAGCACTACTGAAGCCCTTTAAATTAGAAGTGTGTCTTTTAGAGAAGGAAAAGCAAGAATTTCATTTCATGCACAGGTCTTTATTGACATTTTCATTTGTGGTGTTGAAAAAACCCAAAAACAAAACCAACAAAAAGACAAATATGCCCTCAGTTCATTTTCCCATGCTAACAGAGTAGCTTTTTTTCCTGTGGCAAACACACCTTCCAGACAGGGAGTTGCTTTCGGACTTTAGCGGTTCACTCCCTTCCTGTTTGAGACCAATTACGTCTCATTTGCAATACCATTAGTCAAGGAAGTGGCTATCCTGAGGTCACTCTCAGCCCACCCTTCCTAAATGGCACTGGTATGCCTTTCTTCCAAGCCACCAGCCGTGAGGTTGGGCCCTCTTTGTGGTGTAGGCTCCTCCAAATGTACAAGCAATGTAAACCTTTCAGCACTGGCCGCAACGAGTGCAAGTTGAAATCCTCCAAACTAATTTGAAAGCTGTGGTTTGAAAAATGATGCTGGCTATTTATTAAAACAGCAAGCATGATCAGACCAAGCCAACTTGCTGGTTTAACAGATGGAAGCTTGTTAAAAATCTTTATTCCAATATGTTAAGAATCCAGTTTTGCTACAAATTGTGAAGTATGACTTGTGAGTCAAGCCCCAGTGGAATGGATGTCTCATACTTTGAAAGTCTCAGCTTTACATTCAAGACCCAACATTTGCCACTTTATGATGTTGAGATTTGGGTTTTTTTAGAAGTAAACTATTCCCATCATTTAACAATATCCCATGTTTCCTGTCTTTTATTTTAATTAGGACAGATATTCATTACATTTTATCAGTTGCGAAGACCATGACGATTATTATTATTTCTTAAATTTATTAAGTTCTGGTGTACCGTCTTTACTAGTCAGATAACACTCTTTTTTACACCTGAAGCACAACAAGTTTTAAGTGACTTCCCAAGGTCACACTGTGTACATGACTAGCAGTGAAATAATTTTGTCTTACTAAATGCAAAAGACCTTCCCTTCTCCGATATTTATTCTCATCAGAAAGAAGCTAATAGAGTGAAAAAACAGAAAATTCACTTAACTGTGGGAAATCCATGGAAGAGAGAAATGGGTAGTGATAAAAAAAAAAGAAGAGTTGTGAACTGAAAGAGGGAGCTTTTGCAAATCTATACACCTGAATTCCCTATGGAGGTAGTGTAGTGCGTGCCATCACACACGCTTTCATGGAGAAGTCTGAGCCTTCCAGTCTTATTCACATAGGTTGTGGGGACTGGTAGCAGGTTTCTGACCTCAGAGAATCCCTCCCAGGCAACTCACACATCTGGTTACATGCTTTCTTTGCCATTTAAATATTCAGCATATTTTAATTAAATTGGTATTTGCAGAAGAACTATCATAAGACTTTTCTCTGTTGTACTTTCTTGAAAACAGAGTAAGTATGAAACAGGCACCTCTGACTACATCATACATGAGTAAAACAGCTTACAGTAAAAGTCTGTGTACATTCATGAGATTAATTTTCAACGAGAAAACCTAAAAGCAGGAACACTTTGTGCTTGGTTTTTCACTCCTGTAACTCTAGTTTTGAGCTGAGATTAATAAACTTACCTTTCAGTGAAACAAGTGAAAGAGAACAGAGAATGGCTGTAATACATGAAGCTTCTCACAGTGAAGTCCCACCACTTAACTTCTAAGAAATAATGTCAGTGTAAATCATGATGTGATGAATGTTTCACTGAAATGATTCATGCCATATGGTCTGAAGAGCAAAACGGGCACAGTTTATTTTTAAAAGAATGAGAAATATGAACTTGGAATATTCATTGCTTTGTCCTGCCAGGCTGAACATTTGCTGTAGCAGGGGCCAGACTTACTGCAGGTCTGTCTTTTTTTGCTCACTTAATATGTTGCACTAATTTGAGACTTCAGTCTCGTTCATAATGGAATCATGTCCACAGAAATATGACCAGTACTCAGCAGCCTCTTCTGCAAACAAATGTTCACTGGGCACCTACAGACTAAATCATCTTCTCACTTTCTCTTCAAAAAAAAATCCATGAGAAACTTCAGAAGTAAATAGTCTTCATGGTGTAATGACTATCTTGGTAGTGAGAAGACAATTAAATTGAGTCCCCTGACAGAGGTGAAAGGTGATGGCAGTTCCATCAGTCACTCAGATTTCCCTTTTGTGAAGTTGCTTATAGTCAACATCTTTCTTGCTATATTGTTGCATATTAATATATTCAGTGTGAGACTCCACTTAAGCAAAAAGAAATCTAGGTTCTTTCAACAGTCTCTTGTACGTCTCTTTCAACGCCTCTCTTATAATGCACTACCAGAAAAAAACAGAAGCAAATTAATGTAGATACCTGGTCTGCAACAAATTATTTATTTTTATCAGTGATGCTAGAAGGTATGAGCATAACTCACTGAAATATTTAGTCCCCACACCTACTCCTTCTAATGTAAATGACAGATGTCTCAGTAACTATGTGCAATTAAGCCTATAACAGTACAGAGCTAGACTGTGCCTTACTCATTTCATCCCAGCTCAAGGACAATGAAGAGCTCCTGTCTCCTTAGACAAGCACTGGAAAAAGAGGGCTAGTCAGAATGTTGCAGTCATTGTGCAAGGTGTTGCTGGCTCCCCGGTTCTGATTCGGCAGTCAGCACCCAGCTCCCCACCACTTGTACAGAGACATGTGTCCTGAGAAAGTAGTTTGAGAGCAGTCCATTTTCAAGAAATAGAAATTTTCATTCTGCAAAATTTATCACTGTGCGTAATTTCTCGAAAGACTTCATTCTGGACTGAAAACTTTAATGTCACTACTTCAGGTGGGTCGATTTGGTCTGGGAGATGTTGAAAGGGTGATTTATAAATCAAATGTCTATCATGGGAGGTCACCTTCAACTTCAGTAGGGTAACCTTTAAATTGATGGGCAGGATTCTTGCAGCTAGTATAAATCCGCTCAGGTTCGGTGAAGTTAGCATAATCATCATTCACACTTACTTTACTTGCAAGATTGATGTAATTTATATATAGATCAATTTTAACTAGCAGTGAGGTTCCACAATGGCATAAGTAAGTTGATACTGTCTGGGGTGGGTACTCCCAAATCATCTTTAAAGATATAAAAGTGTTTACAGAAGGACTAAAAGCTATTTAATATTAGGTTTTAACAAGCAAGATACACTTGTTTAAATGTCAGTAAAAAGACCGAAGACCAGTGCCTTTCTTTTTAATAGGTTAAAAGAAGGGTCAGTAGCTTTTTACAGATGGAAGTTTAATAGGTTTAACCTGTATAAATTTAAACTGATAAAAAAATTCTGTAAAGAATTTACTTCATTTTAACAATTAAACCTGTTATTGATCTGTTTTAGACACAATTAATATAAGCTTCTTATATTAACTTAAGCATGCATAAAATGCTGTCTTTTCTCAATAATTTTTAAACTGTGCACATACAGTACAACATCGCATGTAGAGGACAGCATTTATTATGCAGTGTATTCAATTCCTCCTCCACTCCTATGATCCCCTCTAGCGGTCAGTAATTGCTAAACGGTCCTTAGTACTACAAATTATTTGTATCTTTTCTGCATTGAAACATAGTCTGTTTCCCCCTCATCTGAATTCAAGAGATCTGTTTTTTGATTCCTGTGCTGCATATGAGAAGGACAAAGCAACTGAATCTTTTGAACCGTGCAGCCAGAGTACCTGTGGGCAGTTTTACTTTCCCTACTAGGAGTATAGATTGTGCACAACACACACAACCAGGAGCCTGCTCTGCTGGCAGCGCAGACCAGGAGGTGACTGCTCTGCTGCAGCAGTAAGCAGGACCCCTCCACCCTTGCCACGCGGCAGTATGAGAATGCCTGGCTTTCACTTGCAAGCCTGGCAGGAGGAACACTTCTTGAGCAGTTTTGAATAGCATAACAACATATGACTTGTCATAGTCATACGAGTAGTTTGGTAACTAGTTGAGATTTACTTTAGTTTAACATCAATAGAAAACTGAGTTGTGTATTTTGGTTTTTAGTAAAATTACAGGCAACTTGTAGGGATTTAATATGAATTGGCAGAAGACCTATCCCCCAGATTCGTACTTTCACCTTGCTTTCAACTCAGGTGCTTTCCAGTTTATTTAAGAGAGGTATAGACAGCTCCAGCCACATGCTCAATTAAGATGCCATTTCATACCATTTCAAGTTGATTCAAGTCAGTGCTGATCCTGTGCTATCTTCGTTTTCTAACCATGGTTGTGGATTTCCACTCCTTCCTGGTGCTAGCACCAGGACTTGGCTGACCGCTGAGGGAGATGGCTAGCTGGCAGACTAGTGAAAGGGAACTCCTGACAAAAACCGAAAAGCTCTAGGGCACTGATGACCTACTTGATGCCACATACACCTTTCACATGAAAGTAATGGCTGTATGCTGAGACATCTTCCCTTGGTGTTCTTGTTTGTATATTACTAAGGGCATGGGGAAAAGGCAAAGTCCACTCCTGTGGGAGTAGGCTGTTACAAAATATTTTTAGCCAGCTTTATTGTGACTTTTCTTCCTCCCCCAGGGATGGGAAACTCAGGAATGGGCATGGAGAAAGGTGTGGGCTGAATGAATGGCAAAGTTGTGAGAAGGTGTTAGGCAACCTAAGTATATGATCACAACCAAAAATGTCTTTGAATTGTGAGTCACAAGACACAATTTGTGAAATTCAGACTTGTGTTTCCTCATATATGTAATATCTCTACAATACAGAAAAGTTGGGAATTTTTTTAATAATCTTGGAATTAAAAGAGTGATTGATGCATGTGCTTGGCTATCATATATATGCAACGTTATCAAAAGACAGTAGGAGAAATCACTGATTTATGTACTATCCTGTAACATAAATTAGCAAAATACACTTACGGCATATAGGAAAATTTACAGAGAGAGACCCAAGGAATAATGCTGCCACCTACTTGTACCACACAGTACGTCTTAAATTACCAGATTACTTTTTAGTTTTGATAGATGTTCTGCTAGTTTCACCTCCAGTTGTTCCTAGTTCTTTTAGCATGCGCTGTTGGGTGATATGAAATCTACTCGGTTTCTCAGAACAACTGTACAGTGATGATTCACTGTGGGTAGCATAAAAACACAACTTTAGAAAAGGAAGGGAAAGAAAACGGGCCTCTTCTATTTCTGTGTATCTTGTTTTCTCACTCAATTGGACACCATTAATTGTACATGAATGTTGTTCATATAGGAGTAAGAATTCTTATTTTCACAATATCCACTCTCCGATGCATGCTCCTTCAATTAGAGAAATTACTGTTAAACCATTTGAAACAAAAATCTTCTTAAAGCTCAGTCATAGTCATATGGAGCAAGACACAGTTGAAGGCTGAGAAAGAGAAGGCTGAGCTACTGGCACTGATGTACAGCCTATGGTCGACATGAACCTATCAGACTTTAAGATGCCCTTCTTTCCACTGACTGCCATAAATAATGTTTTTTATTTCTACATTTCTGTCTCTGTGTGCGGGAAGATGTCATGGCTGTCTTGATTCCCATTTTTTTTTAAAGCTTAGTACTCAATAAAGCCATGTCTTCTGCTAAATAGAAATAATTCAGAAGAGTTGCTTCAGAAATTGCAGAGATTTCACTATTAAGAATATCTATGTTGGAATTATCTCCATCTGATTGCATGCCTTTACAGGTCTGATTTTGTGAAGGTTCATATAAGACAACACTGGTAAAAAAAAAAAAAAAAAAAAGAAGCAAAAAAAGCGCAGAATTTTCCTTCTAGCTAATAGGAAAGATAGGAGTCTAGGGCTGGGCTAGGTGAAATCAAAAGCTCTGAGGAGATAATTTACCAATATTGTTTTAGAAGGAATTTGAGGGATGCTTCACCAGAAATGGCTGGGAGGGATAAACCAGGGATAGTTTGGGACCAAACACAAAAAAAGCTGGCACTGTTTTTTTGCCTCTCAACATTGCAGTCAGTAAGAAAAGCTCGGAAATGAGAACCCAGACACCTCAAAATAGGAGACAAAAGACAATCAAAGATCAGACAAAGTCACATGTTTTAGGAGCCCTGCCTTTTTCCAGTTTTCCAGTTAACAGAACTAACAGTACTGAAACTGGAGATCCCTGCAGGTCACAGGACTGAAAAGTGACGTGCTCAGAGGCACAGCGGGTCACCCCACTCGATGACACGCAGCACACAACCTCAGGCAGGCTACAAAGCTATATGTGGCTGCCACGGTCCTCCTCACACGGGCCCTGTCTGACGGGAAACCCAGCACCCCCCCGGGCCGGGGCAGCCGGCCCTGCTCACCGCTGCTACGGGTGTCAGCACCGCACCACCCGCCATCCCCGCTTCCCTCCATGTTACATGTTGTCCCCAACAGCCTGGATTTTAAGCTCAGCCAGGCTCTGGGAACTGGGCCCCACCAGGCCCTCACCCCCGGGGCAGGGCTGAGGCCCCCACGGTGGGAAATCAGGGGTACGGGCCCTGCAGCCGTGGTTTGCACCGCCTCAGGCAGAATTTCACGGTTCGAAATTCAGAGATCCCAGCAATACGGCAGATCCAGGCCTAAAAACCCGCTTTTTTGCACCACGTCCTGGGGACGGCACAGGGCAGGCTGTGAGAGTCTGTGGGCCGCAGAGGTGGCTCCCCAGGCACAGCCATGCCCGGAGGCCGAGGGGCAGCCGTTTCTCCAGGTCCCGTTTCTCCAGGTGGCTGGTACCCGGTGGAGGGGGTAGGCCACGGCTGAGCCGACTGCAGCGGGCAGTGGTCTGGGGCCAAACCCGGAGCTGGGCAGCAGCGACCGCGGCGGGGCCAGGAGACGAGCCCGCCAGGGAGGGGTGCGACACCTGGCACGCTCCTCCGTAACGGAGGAAAAGAAGGGCCGGCCGACACGCAAGGTCACCGCCAGCCACGTGCGACTCGGTGGCACCTCCGAGCGCTGAGGCAGGCGCCGGGAGACGGGGCGGGGGCAGGCGGGCCTCCCGCCGGGCCCGGGCCTGCGGCGGCAGCGGAACGCCGCGGCGGGCGCAGGTTGCGGCGGGCCGGTTTGAGGAGGGCACAGCGCGGCGGCGAGCCGCGGGGCCGGCATGAGGGAGCTGGCGCCCGGCCTGAAGATGGAGTGCGACATCTTGGACGCGCTGGAGGCCCTGGGGTAATCGGGGAGCAACAGCGGCTCCCCCTCCGCGGGGCGAGGGGCCGAGGGGAGCCCGCCGCCGCGCTGCCCGGCCCTGCGCCGAGCGGGGCCCCATCGCCGCGGGCGGGAGGCCGGGCCGGAGGCGGGGAGCGGAGCGGGGAGCCGGCGGGGGGACGGGCCCGCGCCCTGGCGGGTGCCGGGGCTGGGGCTGGGCCGCTTGCCTCGCCCGGCAGCGGGGTCACGGCGTCTGCCCTGGGCTTGCCCGGTTGTAACGGGGGGGAAGAGGAAGGGAGCGCGGCTGCGCGGGCGTTCCTTGGGGTACGGAGGGTTTTAAAGGGTGAGTTAGTCCCAGGGGGGCGGCCGGGCTGCCTGCCCGCTTCGCTCGAACCTGCCTCCCGCCCGCCAAGGTGCTACAGAGGCAACAGAGCAGAAACTATGTAGAATTTAGTTTGGTATTCAGTTACCTTGTTGCCCGCACTCTAGGGCAGTGAGCTGTTAATGTTGGAAGGAAATTTGACTAGACACTTGAATCAGTACTTGAAATCTTGTCTGTTTAGCGTGTATTGAGACACGAAACTCAAACGTGTATGTGAAAACGTGAAAAGGCCCGCCTCCTATTTTCTGACAAAGCATTTTGTTTATAAATTACCCCTGATTTTTTTGTGTTTTAAAAAAAGTCGGAATTATTCCATGACAAAAGTAACTGAGATTAATTTCTTCCAGTGTACTTACTAACCAGCTTACAGTAAAATGATTTTAAAATGTGTATAGTTGATGTTAAATTTGTTTCTTATCACAAATGTTTATCTCTGTGCAGGTACACGGGTCCCCTGTTGGAGGAGGAAGCCCTGAACAAAGCAGCAGAAAATGGATTGTCTTCACCAGAATTTTTTGAGCTTTGTGTTTGGTTAGGTTCCCAAATAAAGTCACTTTGTCATATGGAAGAAAGCATCACTTCAACAGATGGTATATGAATGTTATTTTATTAAAGCAATTTAGCATGTGTTCAGTGAATGAGATCCCTGTTGTTCAGCTAATAGTGAAATTACAGTGTTGAAGTTTAGAAGATAGCTGAAAGGTAGCTGAATTCAGGTTGACGTTTGTGTGTATGTGGTTCTTAGATTAAGGTCTTGTCTTGTGAAGATTATTTTTTTTAAAAAAAAGTGCTTTTGGTATTTTTTTAGATCTACATGTTAAAAGTACATTTATAGAGCCTATGAGTGGTTGGTATATGTAACCGTAGTTTGATGGTTTAAATTCCAGTGCCTTGTATTTTCAGCTGGTTGGTCCAGTGCAGTGTTGTGTTCAGTACTGTAGGTAGATACGAGAGTTGCTCATTAGCACTACCTGATTCTGTTGAGTGCTAGAACTTGGATGAGATTTCATATTGCTTATGTTTTCACCAAAAAAAAGTAGTAAAACTTAAAAACAACCACTGAAAGTAATGCCTTGTGTCTCCTGTAACTTGTTCATCAGAAAACTCTTTACACTGATACTCTGTTTTGTGACATAAGCTGTTCACTTCCTGGTGATGTTCCTTTGCATTCATGTCTTCAAAGACTGCTGTAGCATCACCTTGTGCAAAGCATGAGTACAGTATTGCTGTAGGTATTAAAAGGCTTGTATATAGGACTTCTTTAACAAGAAAGAAAATGTTGCAAAGATGGTAAGTGGTGAATCTTTGTCTGGGCTATTGAAACCTGCAATTGAAATGTGGAAGAAGTTAAGAAAATTAGATTATACTTTGATGTTTCTGTAAAAGTTCATAGCTTTGCATTTATTTATTCCCATAGGTGATAAGGATATAGAGAGCTTCCAGCTTGAGATTAGTGGCTTTCTGAGAGAAATGGCTTGTCCGTATTCATCACTTATATCTGGAGACATCAAGGGCAGATTAAGAGAGAAGGAAGATTGTCTTAAACTCCTCTGTAAGTTATGACCATTTCTCCCATTTATAATACAGTATTTTACATGCATGCTCTGTCATTATTGTACAGTTTACATTAAAAATTTCTTTATGTCTATTTAGGTATATATGTATGATCATTACAACCTAGGTGAGCACGCATCAGCTCACTTGTGCAAAGTGCAAAACCAGAAAACTATTAGGAAACTATTTTAGTAGAAACTAAAATTTCTTTGTGAAGTATTGTTCAACCTGCTGAGGCCTCCTGATCTCTCTTGATCCAGTTCCAGCTCAGCTGAAACTGAGACCTTGTTTCACATGTTTCTGAGGGCTTTCTGGGCAGCCTAAAGGACAATGCTTTGTGATTTGAAGGTGCTGAAAGCAGGATTGAGAGAAGCAAAGTCTAGGTTTAAGCTGGACTTAGACAAAGGAGTAGCAGCAGGAACCAGTGTGATAATATGAAACTAGCCAAAGAACTAGGGGTCTGGTGGCAGAAATGGGTTAAACAGTTTAAATATGAAGTGTAAACTAAAGATAGGAAGTCAGATGTTAGTTCTGATAAAGTGTGGGAAACCGATACTGTCCAGGAGAGAACTGAGAAAGTCTCCCTTTTATCATGGTCTAATTATAAATTTATATATTGTATTTGTATATGAGACTGTGAATACAGAAATATTCAAGTGTCTCTAAATCTGCCTTTATGACACTTTTCTCTCTAGTATTTCTAAGTACAGAACTTCAGGCTTTAAAGATACTGCACAGCAAGAAAATTAAAGGCTCTCGTTCAGAAAAGCACGATGAAATTTATCAGGAAGTGCAAGCTATTTGCAGTGCATTGGGCCTACCAAATTCCTCATCTTGTGATATTCCTCCCTTGTTAACCAATGTGGAACAAAAGGTATGGGCTTTTATGTGTTCTCTGTATTGTTAAACTGTAAGCATTATCTCTATAAGCATTCATCTTGGAGTTAAGAGCCCAACAGTCTAATCCATAAATGCTCTATCTGAGAAGTGCAAAGGAATTTTTATTCTGAAAGCCAGTTTAGTGTTTAACTGTTTTAGTTGTGAGGTGACGTATTACAGCATTTCCCTGAGGATGCGTTGTACCTGATGAGGCAGACTTTGCCATGGAAATTTAAGGTATGTGTTGAAGTAACATAGTTTTCCTTTTACCCACTTGAATGTGCTGCAGCAAGCAGAAGACATTGGGTAATAACTGATTGCGTATTTATGTACCTGTAGTCTTTTCTTGGATGTATTTAAATTTAATATCCAAAACCTAAATTTTTGCTTTTTTAGTTTATGAATTTCTTAATTGCAAATATTGATTTGTTAGTGCCATTTCCTTAGTTGCAGAAGAGGATGAAAGTGCCTGAATTATCAATAGTCAGTGAATAAGCCAACTTAAACCTTCTTCAGCAGGGTAGTTCTTTCAGTTGTGTCCCAGCAGTTTCTAGCTCATGGATCACTGATGTGATCCTTAATCTAACTTCCTCACTGCAGAATGTCAGTGAGCTCTTGGGGCAGAATTTATCTTCTCTGTCAGGCAGTTAAAAGTTCTGCTCTTTAATTCCCCGTAGTATTTGAGGAGAGAGTGGGTGACCAATCCCCGTCAAGAATTATGGGAGATATATGGGATTAATTTCCCTCTGCTGCTCAGTTTTTGAGTTTAATAATATTACCTGATTATGCTTCTTTTTTTCTTCTTCCTCCTCCTTTTGTCATGGATCAGTGAGCAGCTGAACATGCAGAGGTTTTGGGGAGAGGGCCTGTTACTTGTGTGGTTTTCTTACATCTGTACATCTTTAGTATAACAAGATGAAACCTTTAATAGATTAATTTTTAAAAAGCACCATCCAGATGAAAATGCCTATTCCTGCGGTATTAACTGTGCTTGATCTATATAGTTGTAATGAAATCTTTATATCCAGTGTTTCCATTAAATATTTTTGAAAGGATGAAGAAACAATGCTAGCACTGTTTTCTGAGGATTAAATTTCAGAGTTCCAGCTAATAGCTAATTGATAAAAACTTGTCTAGTACTGTTGCTCTCCCTCTACAGGTGTTAGGTGTGCTTACATCCATGTGGGTTTGTAGCCTGCAGTCACAGGCAGTGGCCTTCCTTGCTCTCTTCCTTGATTCACTTCTTGGGTACAGATTTAGTGTCATCCCATGTTAAAGAAGTAGGGCTCTTAGTTCTGCAACTGCAGGACAGCAAGGCCAGACCCGGTGGGCCAGTTCCTTCACACACAAATAGAGTCTAGAATGTTTTGAATTATTAGATTCCTGGTATCTGCCACCTTTTGCAAAGTCCAAGATTTCCTTTCACAGGCTTGAATTGGTATGTAGTGTTAACTGTTACAGTTTATGTAAACTGTTACAGTTTCATAAGTACTCAAATGAGCAGAATCTTTAGTGTTACTTTTAATTTTTTTTAGTAATACTGCCTGGGCTATTTTGCGATGGTTTTCAGGTCTGTCAGTTCCACAGTGGTTACACCACCTGTACTCACTTCAGAGTATAGACTGGTAGCAAAACTAGTTTGTTTATCTTGTGACTCCAAATTAATAGTGTAATTTGCTCTCCGTGTGTTTCATCCCTTACAAACAAAGATGGTTTTATCCTATCAGAAGATTTAGAATTTCTACTATATGTTTCCTTACCCTTCATCCCTTACTTTAATATAGCACAGGTTCAGAGTTACTTTGATACAGTGCAGAGTTAGACACGTATATTTGTAGATGTAGCTGCATTAGAATAGCGATACCACCAGTTGGAATTCATTGGCTTTGTAAACGTTTTTTTTTTTTTTTTTCAGAGTGTCATTTGTTACTTTTTTTAGATTCTTGCAAAAATTCATTTGAAATTATCAATTTCTTTTCCATGCATTTTTTTGCTTCGGATTTAAATGGCTTCTGTGTAAAATGGCACCGTTGGTTTTTAGTATTATACTATATATAATTTGTAATAGAAACTTACATACTAATCCAGTAATTTAACTGAATTTACAAATATATCTGCAGCATTTCAACAGGTCTACTCTTCGTCTCTGTCTACCATCTTCAGCATTGTCAGTAGCTATGGGAATAATTCTGAGAATAATTTGTGCAGCAGGAATCTACCAAAGGGACAGATCACACATTGTATTTTGGTATGGAGTGTTAGAACATTAGTTGTTTTTAATAATTTGTCACTTTGTTTAAAAGACTAGTAGAAAATCAGGTTTTCTTTCTTTGTTCAAACTTTGAATATGCAATCATAGGACGTACCATTTAAATTTGCATCTCCTGTAATAAATTGGGATAGTGGTTATTGACAAACATAAGAAAATGTGAGAGGTAAATTGACAGTATTACAGCTTCCTATCACTAAATTTATTCTGTTGTATAGCACTGAAAAACTAATAGTAATTTTTTAGTTGTTTTTTTAAGATTCCATCCCCTTGTAAAGTACATTTACAAAGAGTAACTCTGGGAGGCATTCTGAAATCCAGTACCTAAACCCCCATAAATTCTAAATGAACATTTGTCACAGATTCAGAAAAGTTCATGCCAGTGTTGTGCTTTGTAACTCATGCTCACATCTGGCTTTTTTCCAGTCAAGGTAGTGTGAATTTCACATCTAATTACAAAGTGATGTTCTAATACTGTTTATTTGAAAGACTTCTTCATATCATATTATTTGAAAGACTTCTAAACTTTTTTTTGCCCCCATTATTTGTTTTCTAATATGTGAAAAATAGTCCCCTAATACTGGAGAATTAAAAGAAATTATAAAGGGTAACAGAAGAATTTAAATCAAAACTAAGGTAAAATAACATTTCAAGTGAATATGAGATGAGTATCTTTAAACATATTTGGAAATACTTCCTAGAATTTATTCATGTTTAAGTTAGTGTGTTGCTTCTAACTGTTAGTTTTCGATAATTTTACAGACCCAATGGGGCCTGTACATTAAGTATCAATGCAGTTGCAAGGAACAAAACAAAAGAGTTGTCCTGTTCACGAGACATAAATGTCGAACAAAAATGTCTTTAAAGTTAGATAAATATTGAAATTAAAATGATCTCTAGGTAAATGGAATAGAGGCAGAGGATGGGTTAAAAATATTTTAAGATTTTAGGTGATCTGTCTGCAATTGTGCAGTATACCTTATGACTAGTTAAGATAATATTCCTTCCTTAAAGTGTTGATAGTTTAATTTAAATTAATAAAATTGCACCTCTCTCCAGGTCAGGTTTTTTTATAAAAGTATTAGAAACACTGGCGGTGTATGCATATTTGATGTTTATCTGTGCAGATGGTGTTAAACATAGAAATTCTTGCTCTATTTTGTCAGAGGGTAAAGATAATTAATAAATATATGGAATATGGTAGTGAAATGCGACCTAAAAAAATTTTCAAAGGAGTATAGACATTAAACAGATGAGAAATGCTATGTTCAACACACAAAGATATGCTTTATTTGGTAACATTAGAATAACTGTGTGTTTTTATACAGCAGGTTTTGAAGTCAATATTTTTGTCTCAGACAAATCCTGTAACTGATTTGTTTTCAAGCTATTTTTAGAGAGTATGTGAACTTCCCAAGCAATTCCATAAATATTTAATGTTACCAAGGTCATCGATTACACAGCATGTTGAATATTCAAATATATTCTCCATCTAGCTTTTAATTGGTTTCTTTTTACAGCTGAGTTTGTGAGAACTTCAGGATGATTTGGCTGTTTACAATCTGTTTTACTTTTCTATGAGTATGTTTTCACTTCTCTTTTATCTGGGCACTGCTTTTGGTATTGTTCCCACTTCCATATACAGACTTCTGTCTGGGTTTTGGTGATGTTTTTTTTAAACTCCTGCTTATCTTTCTTAATCTAGGGCAACTGCCGTGTTTAGGAATGTGGGTTATAGCATAGACTCTCTCATCAGTTGTATTCTTGTCCTCTGGCAGACAGGTGTATATCAAAGCTCTTGTGCTCACAGCCCTGTCATCAGTCAAGGCTGGACGACGTGTGCTGCAGCTGTAGGCAGCTCAGCTTATTTCACCATTGTAGTTGTAGGGTGTGTCCTCAGAGTCTTGCTGATGGGAGTGATGGAGTGGAGATTCAGGAACCTGGGTATAACTCTACAGTGTCTCACAAGCATGAACGTAGACCAGTTAATTGGTGAAAAGATTCCTCCTTAATTACTTGATTACTAAACCTATCACTGGGTAAAATTACATAGATAGTCTCCTTAACTTGGAAAGAAAAGGTTGCAGAAATTTGGAGGCAGTTTCCTAGTCAATAAAGGATTGTTTCTTCTAGTTCTGACTTTACTGTTTCTCATCCTTAATTGTTCTCTCAAAACTTCCCTTCATTTTTTCAGTTTATGGAAATCAAGAGTATGCAGTGATGGGTTAGGTCTTTTGATTGTGATTGACTTGTGATGGCAGAATGTATGGTGTTTGTATGTGGAGCCCAGTGTTGTATTTACCTCTTAGCTGCCCTTGCAGCTGCAAACTTGCAATAATTCTAATCTCTAGATGGTATTCAGCATCACTGATTTCCAGGTTTTATTTCACTCTGTATTAAGGACTTGTTTTGGTTCTGCTGTGCTGTTTTTTTTCCAGCAGCCAGTCTCATTTTGATAAACTCTTCCCTTCAACTCATTAGAACCTTTGAAGCTATATTTCTGACCTTAATGGTATATGGATGGACACCTCTTGCCTAATAGAATTTTTCATTCATCTGCTGTTTGTTCCTTCTTCTATACCAATTACCAATTTCTTCATCTTTTGTTGTCACACTGATCTTACTGTACTGTTGATTATTAACTTTAGTTTTTGATTCTTCAGACATTTGTTTAAGCATTGTTTGTGCCTAGATACAATTGAATTTTGAAGTAGATTGAGAAGCATCATGTACATGCTTCACTAAAATCAAAACAAATAGGCTACATTTAGAAGTCAGACAAATCAGGCAACCCTGGAGGGCTTTTTTGTAAAGAAAATAAAGGTACATGGAACTGAACTTCACCCCTTATGGTAACTAGATGGCCACTTTTCAGATACTACTAGGCTGTCTTTTCTACTGGAGTCAAAATTGTTTTCCCATAATTTGCTTACTGCACAGCATTTTTAACTTTAGACTTTTTCTGGGGATATTGTCTTTTTTAACTTGCCATAGCACTGCCCAAAGATAATGCAGAAAGAACAAAATACATACCTTGATTTTCACACAGAATTTGAGATCAGAGTCTTTCCTTGGTATATGCAAAAAAAGGAATAGGAAATAATTACAAAACCCCTGAAATATAAGAGTTGATTTATCAAGTACTCCTTTTCAAGTAGCTTTCTTTAATCAGTTCAGTAGGTGCTCTAGAATTTGATTTCTGTCTCCTAGAGGTTTTTTTTCAGAGTGATCACTGGAGATATTTCTGTGATGTGTAGAGCGTAACACTCTGACAAGATGAACTAAGATAATACTGGAAGAGTGAGCTTTGAACCATACCTTTCTGATAAATTTAATGTAAATGCTTGGTGTGCCTGCATGAAGTCTTATCCTTGCAAATGTATCTAATGGCTGCCTCAACTACAGGTTTCACTGTAGGTCATGCGCTATTTTAAACTTTCCTTGTGACATGTAAAAGAAAACTCTAGTTTGAGTCTTATTTGACTTGGTTCCCCATAATTATTTACAAAAGCAAATGATGAAGATGTTCTTCTCCCCATCAGACTGTGTGCAAAACTTGCAGGAACAGTAACATGCATGCAGTCTACTGCAACTGAAAAATCAGTTGGCTGAAAAGTTCTGTACAAGTGTTGTGGGTGTTTATGATAACAGTTTTAGAAGACGTGTGACAAAGGAAGTTCCTTCGAGAAGAGGAGGTAGAGGTTTCTTTTAATGAGAGAGGAGAATGCAGTGGAGTTTGGAAGGCAGACAGAGAGACCATACTTCATCCCTGATTATTGAGGGCAAAAAATAATGTAAGAAGTATAGGCAAGGCTGATTTGAAGTGAATGCAAAAGTCTTAAACATAATTTTAAATGGAAGTTATTACAGGATTAGAAGAAACTTAGAAAGCAAGAATGACTGCATACCTATCATGTCTCCTGCCTTTCTTACTAGCACCCATCACCAGATTTTTGTAGCCAGGTCTAGAACTTGGCAACAGAACTACTAGTTTCTAATTGTTACATTTCCTTAGTTGTAGTTACAGCACTTAGTAATAAGAAAAATGAGTTATTTAACTGGTCCTACTGCCTATATGCACTTAATAAATTTGCCATATAGATATTGTTCTATTATAATGGGGAGAAGTGGTGTCCCATAAAATATTTTTGTATTGAGCTTGATCATGTAGTAAAAGTATTTAGGAAATCTTTTTGTAACAGATGATAAGCCAGAAGATGTGTATCTGTTTTTATGAGTCTGCTAAATGTGCTATATTTGATCTTATGAATAGCAAAGTGTGCTTGCAGCAAGTTGTGCTGAAATAAATGTAAATAACATTTGTGTTCTGAGAAGTATGTGTTTTGTTTCAGATAAAGGACATACTCTCAAAAGTTCAAAATAACCATGTGGGAAAATCACTGCTAACAAAACCTCTGGATTCTGACCAAGTGGTAAGAAAAAGTCTCGTCATTTCTTTTCTGTATTTAACAGGATGGTCAGAATTAATGCATATGGCTTCATCTGTCTTTGTCCATTTTACAGTCACTGTTCTATTGCTAAATACTAATACTAAAATTCAATTGCTAAATATTAACAGTGCTAATCAGATACTTCCAGAATTGTTATAAAATAGACTTTTTGTTGATTCATCCACTTACTATCGCAATATTTTGTATATACATACTACTGTAGCACTATACAGATGCACCCCTAATTTTATGTGGTTTATAGTGGTTACCTGGGGATAGACGTTTTAGTTGTTGAATGGGATTAACTTTAAATTGACTTCTGTAACTTTATAGATTTGAATGTTTGGATTTTTTTATTGTAACACTCTAGGAAAGATTGGAAAAAATCAATGATGCGCTTCGTAGTGAGTACGAATGTCGCCGACGCATGTTAATGAAGAGGCTAGATGTGACAGTACAGTCTTTCGGCTGGTCTGACAGAGCAAAAGTAAGCTTGATGTATTTTTTGCTTCCTGTAGGTGGGAGTCTGCTACAATTCCCCAGGTCTTCCTACCAAATATATGTACCATGTAAATACACTTCCATTACTGTTGTCTTCTTTCCAACCAGTTTCTCATCTCTGGTTGTAACATCCAAGTCCTAGATACTGAAAAAGGGAAAGGATTTAACTGGATGGCATAGTTCATCCTTTGTGACTGTTTATAGCTTCACAATTATAAATTCTAGCATCCTCTGTTGGGGTTTCTCACTTCAAGTTCACATCTCCCCTTTTATATTCCTATATCCAACCCCTACAATCAAGTAAACTAGGAGGGAATGTCAGTATTTCTCATGCAGATGCAAGATGATAAGAAACACTGGGCCTTAAAAGATTGGGTGCAAACAGTGACTGCCCATAAAGTCAGTGAGATGACAGTGATTGTTACCTATCTTGGATCAAAGCTGATGAGCAGATGGTCAGTTGAACAGGTTATTTGAATAGCAGCTTGTATGAGAAAAGCACACGTTTACCTGTAATCCTTCATGTGGATAAAATTTCCAAAATTCCAAAGTGGATTTTTTCTGCTGGTATCATTTTAATTGTGATCGTTTAATTCATACTATTTCTTAGCAGTCTGTATATTAAAAAATAGTAATGATTTAACCAGTCTGATATTTCCGAGCTAGAAATATAGTTTTTATCCAAGAGAGTAAGGAGATAAGATACAAAAAGTTTGTAATTCAGTGAATACACATGTGGGAAGCTGGAAGCAGATATTTTTGTTCATGAGCTGGAAGATCAACTTCCCTTCCAAAGATTTGTGTAGAAAGCTTAAGATAGGTAAGTCTTAAAACTTCAAAAGTTTACTGAAAGTATGGATTGTTACGAGTCTTTCTGGTGTCACAATTTGTCATTGGCACATGCAGACAGAATCAGTTTCATGAAGCTCACTGAGTCTAGATGCTGCTGTGCTGCTTTGCAAAGGCTCACTGTTTAGTTTCTGCTGGGGCTGTGAATGCTTTTACACTGCAAGAAAGGAGGAGGAGGGAATTTAGCTCACAGAAGCCAGGAGATGTCCCTCAGTGTATAACCTCTTTATAGCTGTACCAATACAAGTATATATTTTCAAATTTAAAGTATACTTCTAAAATGTAGCTGATGTTAACTGATGCTTGAAACAGATGAAAATTTAAAGTCACTTGATATTATGCCATTCAAACAATGTGAAAAACAATGAGAACACTTTCACAATAGAACAGTAGTTTAAAGAGATTTTAATAATGGTAGAGTAGTACAATAAAATTTTCCTGTCTTATAAAGACTGTTGATGTGAAATAGTATGCAGTTACAGAAATAACCAGGTTACATATTAATTCAAAATTACATACATTTTTAAATTTTTTTTTCCTTACTTCTGTTGTAGAAATATTTGTTTATAACTTCTCTAAGAAGGTTTTGGGACTTGAAAATATTTTGGTGTTGATATAATTTAGATTATTTTTTTTTTAAGCTAAGGGGCAAAGTGTTGTCCTTAAAAAAGCTGTTTGTTAGCTTGCATTTCCCCACCATTAAATAGGTATTGATATCTTTCTCTACTTTCGATGGTGTGGCATTTTTTGTGGTTTGTTTTTTTTTTTTTTTTTTTTTTTTTAAACTTGATTAAGTCTCTAAGAGTTTGCAGGCTGAAATGGTGTAGTAATTGCCTAGCAAAACTGTCATGTAAAGGAGCAATGCCTATTTGGTTCAACCCAAGATCTAATTTTTCAAATTATTCTAGATAGTTCCTAGAAAGTTCCTAGAAAGTGTATGTATTTTTCTTTTTTGTTAAACAAATGAGATGTCAAAGTGTGTTTGGAAAAACTCGTATGTTCTCCTCTGTCTTACTTTACTTCTTCATGGCTTGCACAAGTGTTTTGCTGCATCGATACATTTTAATTTCTTTCCACAAATTTGCCTTACTTTGAAGCTGCTCTGTTTTAATCACATTTAGAAGTGATCTGTTAAATATGGCTGTGTAAAGTTCTTGAGATACCAGCTTGGACTTTTAAATTTTAGTCTTTAGATATGCTGGAAAACATCAAGGAATCTGTTGGGAGTGGATAGGAAAGTTTCCTTTACAATGGTGCTAAGTTTCAGCATCAATTAAACATAGCAGCATTTTTTGTAATGGCTCCATCAGTATGAAGAGAATTGGCACTATATTTTGTACCATAACCTAGATTTTCAGACGTTACACCCTGTGTTCAAATTGAAACTTACTGAGACCAGTACATGGTTTACGGTAAGTGTATTTGTGTGTTTTTATACATAGCAAGTAAATTGTGTTTGATTTTATCATCTAGGTAAAAACAGATGACATAGCACGAATCTATCAGCCCAAGCGCTATGCATTATCTCCAAAGTCAACTATTACATTAGCTCACCTTCTTGCTGCTCGAGAAGATTTATCGAAGATCATAAGAACAAGTAGTGGATCAACACGGGAAAATACAGTCTGTGCAATCAACAAGGTATGCTTTTTCTTTCTGGGATGTGATAAAAGGACATGGGAGTTTACAGACCTATCAAAAGTAATTCTGGAATTATACTCTTTGCTTAGTATTTTCATTTCATTTTTGTAAGAAACCTGGTGCTTTGAGAAAGGAAGGTTTGCAGCATTCCAGTAAACACTGCAGCAACTTTTTTTTGGTCTTATTACACAATCAGTCATGCAACAGGATGAAACAGTAGTCTAGTAGTCTAGATGAGAAGGAACAGTGGTGGGGGAGTGTATGTGTGTGCGTGTGTAAATGACATCCTAGGTTCAGTGGAACTGCACAGCTCAAGTTAAGGATACATGTGAGTCTTTCTGTAGCAGTTCCTGGGCTACCTGTTGCCAGGATTATGCTGTTCAGTTTGTAAATGAGGATCTTTAGTTTATCAGTATATTACAAATCACAGAAGTTTCTGTGGAAGTGTCATTTTGCTGCAAAGTAAAACTAATTGGTTGGCTACACTAATAAACGAACATTGTAGTACTTGTGTATAATAAAAGCTGAAGCTTACAATGACATTAGTTTTACCATTCAAATGGTGATTAAGCCTGGTTTTATTAATCCTTTCTTAACAGTTTTTTTTTAAGTTTTGTGCTTCATTTAGGTGTCCTTTAATGTTTTGATCCCAAAGATTCTAAAATGTCTTAATTATTGTAGGATGTCAGAGAAAGTTTATTTCTTCTTGAGAGGACTTTAATTGGAGTGCCTGGGACTGACCAGAGTATGTTAACATTCATCACACAGAATTTAGGAAATATGAAAACAACAAAAAGACCTACTTGGATACCATTTTGTTCTTTAACTTAATGTTTTATGTAACTTTGTCCAGTACGGTTTCCCTTTTTGTACACTGAGTACTATACACCAAAGTCAAGATCCCTTTTTTTTTTCTTTCTTGAAAGTGTTACTGCAGCATGTTATGTATTTTGTCCATTCCAACTCTAATCTAAGGCAAACTGGCATTCCTTTTAAGAGTTGCACATCAGTTTGCCAGTTTGTTTTTTGCCAGTTTATGTTTTTCGCCAGTTGATTGGGTTTGAACTTGAACTTTGAAATTTAAATAGGAGAGCTGCATCATACGGAGTCTTTTCTATATGAAGATATATATATATGAATATATTCATATATATTATATATAATAATACTAATATTTCACATGCATGTAGTTTTTCTTCATAAAGATTTCACAAAAGTAATATGAGCTAGCTAGCTGCAGTTATTTAAATTTTACAGGTGGAAGATGGCATCACTTTCAGAGTTGTGTTGTGTTGTGGCAAGTTACAAGGACAGGAAATAGGGATTCTGCTGTCACACTCCACGCTGAGGGGACCATTTTTTCTGTAAAGAGCAGGCAGCATGTCTTTGTTCATAGGACAAGAAATTTGTGTCACTTCAAGTTACTATTATTATTTTTTTAAACTAAAAATGATCTGGTTTTCAATATAGGTTCTGATGGGGAGAGTACCTGACCGTGGAGGCAGACCAACAGAGATTGAACCACCTCCTCCTGAAATGCCTCCCTGGCAAAAAAGACAAGAAGGTGGTGGAAGGGGAGGCTGGGGAGGGGGTGGTGGTGGTGGTGGAAGGGGCAACTGGGGGGGTGGAGGAGGTAGAGGAGGAGGTGGTGGTGGTTTTGGAGGTGGGGGTTTCAGAGGTGGTGGAAGAGGTGGTGGTGGCTTCCAGGGTGGCAGGGGAGATTATGGTGGCAGGGGAGGTTATGGTGGCAGGGGAGGCTATGGTGACCCATATGGTGGGAGAGGAGGGGGAGGATACCGAAGGTACTAAAATACTGTAAATAGTAACAGAGTAACTGGCAAAATATAGTGGTGGTGTTTACTGATATCAGGAATTTAGATACATTAACCCGGGCTTAGGTTAGAATTAAGTATGACCATATGAATCATTGCATTAGACCAACCGATGTTGTCATTGAATTCTTTTAGTTGACTGAACAGAACTTTTATACTAAAATGTGATGGCTAAAGTCCTTGTTTTTCGTACTGCTCATATGGTGTTTTTTATTATTGTCATTTTATTTAAGATAAGCCTCAGAAAACTGAATAAAACCCTTTCTAAACAAACAAAAATACATTATTTAATATTCAGGCCTCTCTACTTATTGCATGTTGCATGTCCACTCCCCTGCTCCAAAATGCTGTGTAGAAAAAACAAAATGGCCTAAGAACCAGATGGAAACAGTTTTAAAAGACTCTAGAATGCTGCTTGCAAGCTTTTTTCTTCATCTATTTTTCATGTGAGACATACAAATTAATTTTTTCTATGTCAAATTTTAAAATCCTTAAGGCTTTCATCAAAATTATTGTTAGGTTTCTTACTTTTCCAGAACTTCACATAAAAGTAACATTCTGAATTAATACTCTGCAGACACTAGTAAATTCAGGTTGTTTTGTGTGTTCATAAATATATTGGAGACTATTTGAAAGTCAAAGTGTATACCATGAATTCAGAGTCAGGGTGAGTTTTGATTCTATTTTCATTTTATCTGTTTTCCATTTTATTGGTGTTTCATAAAAATATTTTAAGACCAGATTGGGCAGCAAACTTCCGCAGCCATCTTATCTGTTAAGAGCTCGTTTATATGCTCCTTCTGAATCAGCCTTGAGACATAAAAGTTGGATAAGTTGAGCTTCTTGAGAAAGAACATACCATTTCTTTTTTTTCTTTTTTTTTTTTTTTTTTTCTCCTCTGCCTGCTGTGTTGGGGAATCACCAACTGCCTAGCTAATAAAACATCTCATACAGCAGTTGCCCTTCCTCCGTGACTTCTCTTTCTCACTCTGCCAACCAATTAGTCTGATAACCTAAAAGAAACTCTGCTTGATATGAGTGCCATCTTCACGGTGTTACTTTAAAAGGAGGATTGGCTTTCTATGGCTGTAAATACATGTAGACAAGAACTAAATTTAGAGCTATCAGTTAAAGACAACAGTTTCTGTTGTCCAGTGTCCTGAGTACAGAGGTGGAACAGGGAGATGATGCCTAGTATATACTCTTGACAGTGTTTATCAGGGTCAGGTTACTAGAGGGAGATTTGGGAAGGCATCTGAATAACCTGGGGATGTCTCTTGATCACATAGCACAGAAACTTTGAAGTACTTTTGAGTGTGTAGGTGTAGGCTTAACTGCAGGTTGAACTTTAGTATTTGGTTTTGGTTTTATATTCCACAGTTATGAGTTCTTTCTGCACAAATTTCTTACTGGTGTCCATATTTGATACGCTTTAAAGATGTGATTTTACCTTCAGGAATGTGTTCATCATGTCCTATTTCATAGGTAGTTTTGTGCATGTATGTAAAGCTCTGTTCAAAATCAAATTATTATCTCTTTTAAAAGTCTGTGTCAGATTTTATTAATTAACCACCAACAACCTTTTCATTTAAAATTTTAATCCAGATAAAATTCATAAGTTTCTCTCCTCTTATTTCCTCTCAGATCATAGTCTGCTTGTGATGTGATAGATGTGGCCTTATCTGTACTTTAGGGTTCCAGCAGATGCCTAACAAAAAAGGGCAGTAGTTTTCCTTGCTGAACATGTTAGCTTGGGTGTGAACTCTTGAAATTTCACCCAACTTCTAGCAGTATAGTTCCTTTGCCAGTTTTTTTCTACACTCCTTTCTGGCCTCAGCTATTGTCAGTCTCTGCAGTCATTATGGAAAGACCCTCATTGGTCACATGGGAGCATAGTACTGGTTTTCTTGCTTTTGAGCTTGGTTTTTGCCTAATGCTCTGGAATAGCTCACAGATTTATGACTTACCGAGTGAGATTGCTGGACTTGGAGGTTAAGTGTTGGTCAGCAAAGGAATGGAGAGAGTAGTTTTTAACAACCATAGCCTTAATATAAAATTATTTTTGCTCATCCAGTGTTGTTTTTAGCTACAGATAATTTTCAAACAGCAGTCAAGCATTTAGCTTCACCAAGAAAATATGCTAGGAAAATCAAACAGCTAATCTGTGCATAAAGATTTCATCAGTCTTAAGATGTGAAGTTGTGCTAGTTTAGTTGAACTGTTGTAACTGTGTGTGTGGACATGCCTTGGTGGCTTTACACTCATCAGTTTATGGTGTTGGTAGCAGGCAGGACAGTTCTGGATGAAATAAACCATCAAGTGAACCAGCTAAGTGTCCACATGTAATTCTAACAGTTAAATTATTTCAGTATTATACGTCAGTTATATTTATGTAGACCGTGTAAAAGATGGAAATTTAAATATGTTGGAGATTTTTTAATCTGGGCATTTAATTTTTTCTTAAATAATTCCAAAGCATGAATGCAGTAGTTGAAAACTGAAGTAAGCACCACCACATTTCATAGAGGTATCCTTTTCTGTCCTCTGTTGTCAGAATGTATGCTTTTAATTTATCAACAGATGCAATAATACCATGAAAGTAATTGATTTAAATCTCTTCCCAAATTATGTATGTTTATCTTGAAAAAAAGTATTTTCAAAAATTCTGTTGTAAGTAAAAGATTTTTCATATATATGTTTGTGAGCATTTTTGTGTTTATTCACACTTAGTGAATATCTACCTGAATAGTTTTGTTCGATCAAGAATTGAAAAATAGATGAGGTCTTTTTTCAGGATTTGAGAGAGGCAGTTTTGTTAACAGCTGTAAACACTGAGGAATAAAGTACTGTATTTGAAGTTATTTGTATCACTTGTGTAGTGTGATTTGGATCCACTATCATATGTTCCTCCTGTGTTTGTAAGGAAGAATTCCTGATGCTATTTACAATAGTGATGGAACTTACGTTTTATGATAACAAAAAATTTTTACCAAAATGGAGAAGGCTGTAGATAACAATATAGGAAGATTTCAACAGACAGGGCATATCACAAATATATCCCTATTACATTGTCTGGGATTACTAAGGACTCTCAGTTAAATTTTATCTTAGTACAACAAAAATTACACAGGTCTGTATGATCATTACTTTTGTCTTTATGTAAACTAAGGAAATATACTCCAGTTACTTCGGAAGTTTTCTTTTTTCCATTTCTATAATTAAGAAGTAAAACACAACTTGTTTTATATGTGCAAGACTATAGAGCAGATTTGCTTATATAAATAGGAATGGCATTTTAAGCAGTTAGTCTGCACTCCTCGTCTTCCTTCACCTCCCTCAGATGATTGAAGATAAATGAATGAATGTTCATATAAAAACATCTTTGGAGATCTGGTATTTTGAGGTTTACTACAAGGTAAAGAATAGCAAGCCTTTAGGGTGCTACAATGCTGCCTGTGTAATAGCCAGTATGAGCAGACACTGCAGAAGCCTGGATTAAATTTGGTTATCGTGCTGTGAAATCTTTTCAGAATTAGCATTCTTAACAAAAACGAGAGATTGTGCTAACAAAGAATTGTGATTTGTAATACTTGGAATAGTGAGTAGCAAAACAGTGTCAGTACTGTGTCAACCAGTAAAATACTGAAAGAATAATCTGCAAATACGTAGCTTCCTAAAATGTCTCGGGCAGTGTTCCAAGGCTTACCTCGCAGAAGGTGAAGCTCGGCTGGGGACTCTGGTACTGGGTTAATCCTGCAGAAGTGTCTCAGATGACAGGGTCAAGGAAGATGAATATAGGATGTTTAGATTTCTTTGAAACACAAACTCAGAGGCATGAAGTGCAGTTTTAATTTTTCTATTATAAATATTACATTGAAATCTTACAATTTATATAAATTCTTTACAATCTGTACACTTTTTTAATCTTCTCAAACAGCATTAAACCAAAAATTTTTCAAGTTAACAAAGAGATCAGTTACAACAAAATAACAGATTGCTACTTAACAAAAACATATTTCCAATAACATAGATACTTTAAAGGTAGTTGTGTTTAATCCGGATATGAACAGTAGCCCTGCCTTGTTAATTGTCATATTATTCAATCTCTTTACTTTTACCTTTGAATGATCAGAATTCACACTTAAAAAATAAACAGTAGTTGGGGTGAGGGGACACGCTCGGGTTTTTTTCTTCCTTCCTGTATATACATGAAACAAAGCTGAGCCTGGAGAAGGAATAAAGGTAAGTGCTTTTCATTTAAATTAGCCATGACAAGATAAATTTGAATATCACTGTTTGCTGACATAACTTTTAAACAGCACTTCGTACTTTAATTATGTCTCTTTTCCTAGCATCAAGCAGCTTGAAGATTAATACAGACGTGAGTGATTTTGTTCAGTACCTTTGTCAGTTTTAGCAGTATCCCTGTAGTCAGTTTCTGCCATTAGTCTTTCATGGAGAAAAAAGAAAGTTTAAAAAAAAAAAAAAAAAACATAAGAAGGGACTACCACCATTTTTAAAAAATAAAAAAGAGAGAAAACTGTAAGGGGCTTTGGGCAGAGAACCTGAAGGTACTTTGAGAACTGTGAAATTCCCCAGGTATCAAGTGACTACTTTGAAGCAGGAGGTTTTCAGCATACATGAAGCACCACATACTTGTTCTGTAAGACATTCCTGCAATTTTAAGTCATTCGGATCGTTTGTAGGAACGAGAAGGAAACACAGAGAACATTAAAATAGCATTTAAGACTGTAGAAATCTATGGTCATAACTCAATTTTGAGTATTGAGTACTCAACCTAGTAACACAGTGGCCTTTGGGCCAGCTGCTGATGTTAGAGAATTTCCTTTTTAAATAAAAGCTTGTTCATGATCTCCACCTCCCAGCCTAGACAAAATATATGGATGCACACAAATTCTATTAGAATCCAGAGTTTAGGCCACAAGTGAGCAGTTATCACAGCTGCACAACAAGATATGAGTCTTAGCTGCTCTTTTGGGGTATTTTTGAAATTTGTGAAAATACATTCAAATTTCATCTTGTTTATTTTAACTGTTGCAGAAACAGACTTTTGTATGTTAAATGCCTATTAGAAATATGCCTTGCTCTAGTTCCCTGAATAGAGGACAAAATCAAGAAGCTTACAGAAAATGAGCAAAGCAAGTTTGCAGACATGACCTAAATGCCATTCTGACTGCTTCATGGATCAAAGTGCAATTCCATGTTAATTGTTAATAAATTCAGGTTTAGTGTATGTGGAAAAAAAACTGCACAATCTTCACAGCTGCTGTTTTTTGTCCTATGCATTTTAGTTATTTACAGTAAGGTAACAGAAAATCTACTACTACTACTATTTCCCGCCATTTGTTTTTACTTATACATGGAGATGCAAGCACAATCCAAGTTCAAAACAAGAATTTACAATCGCTAAACTGACAAGTAGTTTCAAACAGACTTTTTTTATAAATAAAGAGTTCATAGATAACAACTAAATTGTGGATGGAATGTACATTTATACCACTTTGAACACAAAGCACACATGCTATTGTAATAGGTTGACTAAATTTCAATCTACAAAGGACTTGTAACTTACAAGTTTTGAGCATTAAGTAGACTATCTACAAAGTCATAAGATTCTGATGTTTAAATGTGTGATGAGAAATCCCTGTTTGATAAATGCAAGCAAGTTTTATACAACTGTAAGTGTACAGATTCTCTTGAAATGCAAATGCAATTTTAAAGTTGGCTATTTGGACAAGTAGATTTATCTGTAACTTGATAGACTGTTTTGTTGTCTCTTAAGAATATGTACACTTTGTAGCTTTAAGAAAACTGAGTTACCTCCCTAGCACCTTTTACTATACAGAATTTACACATGGAAGAGCACACTCAATCTTGATTCTTTACCTAAAGTGCATGTGAAATAGAGGAGAGAGAAATGGAGAAAACTTGCTTAGAACCAGAAGACGTTCGGAGCTCTAGAATACAGTAACTGTTACACTGGGATTACTGTACAGTTTCCCTCATATGGCCTTTGAGGTTCTAATCAACGATGTCCACTCTGACATGAGAGTCAGAGTTGAACCTTGTCCCACATCTACTGTATGTGGACAAGTTACCCGTTAAGCCAAGTAAGTAGGGCTAAGTGTTCCAAGCTGTGGCATGGAACACAAGAATGGAAGCAGTATTCAGTGTAAACTCTCTCTAGTCTCATCTATTTTACTTTAACAAAGGTAGGCATTTGAGCAGCAGGACTTCTAAAGTTCTGAAAGAGGTTTACAAAAATTGTCAGTTTATCTTAAAGTAAGAATCATATGATCAATTATCACTATCTTAACTACTTATTTTAATATTCTTGTTAAACTTTGGAAATAAAGATGACAGTTCACTTCATGATTTTAACTGGTTTCAGTCACAATGAGAAGGAACTGTTTCTCTTAGTGGAATATTTTTTTTACTTAAATACTCAGATTTACTGAACATTTGTTTCTACAAACCTGAATTTAGGCCAAATCTGAGGTGAAACAGTTGTGAATAGCTACTTGTAGAATAAGGTGTGCTGCTGGCAGCCAGGTCACTGGGGAATCCACATGGTCTTAATCGTGCACAGAAACTTCATTAACAACGTCACTCCTTTTAAAAGCAAACCCAGAAGATACTATTTTCATTGCACAGATAATGCTAAATTACCTTAAAAAGTCAGAGGAATAGAGTTATAAAATCAGGAGTGTATGTTTAATATGGAAATGTGTTGAGCAAAGAGAGTATTTCTGTTAACATCCTTCAGACTGTCTCTCCAGTTCACTTGATAAAGCAGCTTTATCACAACCCCTCCTTCAGTCTTACATTCTAGGAGCAGTCTCTGTGTTGTAGGTTGTCAACAACATGGTTTCTTCTCTGGATTGTGAGAGATTCAATTGTTTTATGTGCCTGGTCCAGTTGGATCTTTAAACCTTCATTGTCTGCCTTTAGAATATTTCTTTCCTAAAAAAAAAAAAATAGAGAATTGTATTTTAGTCTGAATTTGGTTTAGGACAGTCTGGGTGTATGTTTAGGTTGACTGGCATAAATGTTAAGTTTGTGTAGCTCTTATCAGTGGAACAGAACCAATAACTTATTTGACTGTTTCCGTAGTCGCTGTTCTGTGCTTTGTGTAGACTCCTAAAACTTTACAGCAGCTTGTATCTGACAGTCATGTCCACAACCTGCATTTACCCACCCTCCACTGCCCCCCTCAGAACAGCAGGGGAAACAGGAACACAGCTCACACTCCACTGCTCTACTAATGCAGAAACTGATGCACACTAATCTAAGACACTCATTTGTGTTGTGTTGCTGTTCAGTAATTGAGGTCAGGATCTGCTGACAGAGCAAGGACAAGTGTAAATTGTGGGACTCGCATGAATGGAACATTCTTACAAGTGCATCCACACTTCACATCCTTGTCTATATTGAACATCTTGTTGACTGAAAGAGAAGTGGTCTGTACTGCAAGATTCTTCCTAATTGTCTTGATCTCTCTTTTAATAAATGAATCATCTTTCATGAAAGATGAGCTCACTTTCTCAACAGCAAAGTTATACTGATCATTCAAAGATCAGGCTGTGGTCCTGTTGTGGGACTGTTTCCATGTTGGTCCATCTCAGAATAGTGACAGTAATGAGTAAAGTCTGAAAATAAGTTCACCTTTGTTCCTCATAACCATATCTGGATCCATTAGTCAATTGCTGATATTGTGATAATCTGTCTGAAAAGGTGGTGTTTCTACAGACCTGAATTTGGGCCAAATCTGAGGTGACAGTCTTATGAATAGCTACCTTGTCAGAACACTTGTAAAGTGAGCCACAACTGGGCTGATGCAGGTGAAATCTAGCAAGAGGCATCACGTCTTGTTCACACAGCGAAATTTCTTGGTGACTTAGTTATCAAAAAAAAGAAGGGATTCACTGTCAGTTGAACAAAAGCAAAACTCCCCAATCTCCCCGCCCCATATATTATGTCACTTAAGGGAGCAGAAGCCACCAAAACTAGAAAGAAATTCCGGACTATGTTACTCGTTTTATGGGGTAACAGCCTGTCCTAAGCGACTGGATTATGTTCACATTCTTGCCTGTCACTTTTAAGACTGACAGGGATCAGTGTAATCATAATAAGGGCTTCAAAATTCATTCCATAAGCCCTATACTAAAGTACTGAAATTTATACTTGAAGTGAAGCATTGCTGGAGTTAAAGTGGCTAAGAATTTATGATGCCACTCATGGATTGTTCTGGCAATTGTGAGAGATTCAGTTGTTTTATGTGCCTGTTCCAGCTGGATCTTTAAACCTTTATCATCTGCCGTAATTGCACTGGAGTGACAACTTCCCACCCAGCCACTCCCCCACAGCCACTTTACGGTACTGTTGTGTAAAGCAGAATTTGCTTCATCATGTATGTACCTGCTCAAGTTCCTGGTATGAGGGTTTACAGCTGTGATGCTCCTCCTTCACTTTCTGGCTGGAGTCCTTGTTTTCCCATTTAACATAGGCCTTTTTGCGGCCTAGAATTGGGCTTGGACATGGGGATGATGGAGCTGCCTGAAGATAAAGATTTTCTGGCATCCTGTGTTCTTTCTTCTCTGTCTGCCTACGAGATACATCACCAGCCAGCAGTGCAGGATCAGTCTGTGTACCTTTATGAACCACAGCTGGTTTCAGTCTCACTGAGATTTTCTGAGCTGAGGAACCCATGAGCATAATGGTTCGGTCCTTGCTGTCTTCACTGTGTTCCACTACTTCTCCATTAGGAAATGTGAATGGTCCTTCTTCTTGTCCTGTAAAATATATATGGTAAATTGGGTCAAGATCATATCCCAGGAGAGGAGAAACAGAAGGCACAGTAATTAAACATTATTTTAATGAATAAACCAACATTTGTTCTTTATTGATTTTACATTCATTGCTCTCCATAACAGTTGTCACTGGAAATTTATCGATGTTGTGTTTCCTGGAACAACTCTTTGCCCTGTCTCAGTAACATAAATATGGATCAGTAAGAGGAAAACAGGTGTACCATCAAGGTCAGCTAGAGAAAAACTTCTAGATGGCTAAGAGTTTTTTTATAGACCAGTGACTGGACTGGAAGATTAAACCTGGGTGTTAGTTCAGTGTTATCACAACTTGCAGCTTTAAGATACAACTTATCCACTTTATAAAGGTGAAATAATGACATTTTTAATTTTACATTGCTTTTGTATAGGTCATCCTAAAATACTTCTACTTTTGCAGTTAAAAGTGAAAACTAAGCAGGGAAAGGAACCACACAATGGTAGAAGCAGTGGCAAAAGATGAGATTAAAGGATAAAACAAAAAAGACCCATTTCACATAAAGTAATTTCTGTTGGGAAGAAAACAAAATGAGACTGCATGTTCAAACAGGTGCAGGGAAAGCACAAGTCAGTCCAGTAGGTGCTGCAGGCTCTGAAGAATTAAAGAATTTAAATTAAAAATTTAAATTAAATTTAAAATTTAAATTAAATTTAAAAGGATTTGGATGAACAGATGAGACACACCTTCAGCCAGACCTGAATTCTCATTCTTCAACACGATGTAGCACTGAGAGGTACCACATTCTGGCACACTGGGTGATGATGGGGCAACACACCACAGTTCAATCTCTCTGTAAGTGTGACATCCCACAAGGTGGTTATTATGCAGTGCTGCAGCCACAGAGATGTACGTGGTCAGTTATCAAGAAAAATTGGCTGCATTGTGCCCCACGTAAGTGCTAATAAGAAGCCTGAGATGGAATCCACCAATATGAATCTTAAATACAACATAAAAGATTGATATCAAAGTAGCAAGAAGTAGATTTGAAGAATATTAGATACAGGCAGAGAGCAGGAGAGAAATTCAAAGAGAGTATGGAGAGAGTTGGAGCATCAAATTCAAAAGAAAGATAAAAGTAGCCTGAGGTCTTATTCAAGGACAATACTTCCTCCTTTGGAGGCCTACATGGTTTGATATAAGGAGAAAAGAACAGAGAGGTGTAGATTTTTCATTTCCGATTAAATGAAAGATGTATGGACAAAGAGGAATTGTAGATTCAGCTACTGAAGTGGAAAAAATAAACACAATTAGCTCTTGGCTTTCCTAGCACACATATCAAACATAATCAAACTGACTCTATACACATTGAAATCTGAGTCAGAATTGTGAAACAGTGCAGTAGTCAATGTGACTTGTCACAAGGAGAGAGAGTTAAAGGAACCTGTCAGCTGTTCACTTCATGGCATCTAGTTCTCATAAGAGTCTGGTAGAAGATTTACTCAGTTTCTGTGGAATTTGTGCACCACACATGGTGTAGTGTGACAAGAGATCTCCCAGAAAAGGAGTCCGTCCTTATTCAGACTAAAACTGGAATGGTGTTACTTGCTATTGACTCACTTACACCTGGTTCTAGTTTATATGTTGATAAAACATTGCAGTTAACTAACAAAACCTAAACCAATGCTGTACAACTCAGCTTTAAAAGAAAAAGGAGCAAACGAAAGATTATCTAGATATTTTGATCTTTTTAATGTGATTTTTTTCTCACCATGGAATTGCTCTTTGACTCCTACTGGGCAGAGGCTTGAAGCAAGAGCAGATGTTGGGCTGCTGTCTGCCACTGAAGTTTTGGGTCTTCTCTTGCACTCTATCACAATCAGATCTTTGCATTGCTTGTGACAGTTCATTCCACAGTCTGTAAACAAAACAAAGTTTATATGATTCGGTGGCTCTGTTGTAGCATCTAAGCTCAGCTCTCACACTGTGTTGCCTCCCCAGGAAGCAAGAAAACTTCTTTGGTGTTCTCTACATGCATTACCTGTAACTACATGCATCTGGTAAACAGACCAACAACATCCCTTTGCTCTGTAAGTCTAAAGCTCCTTTTCATTGTGAAAATACAAAATAGCAACATTCAGTCACAACAGCATCCTGACCGTAGGAGTTGCAGAGAAAGCAGATACCTGTATGAGGAAGAAAACTCTGCAAAATACACGTGAATGTGCTGCACAGTTTTTAGTGTTGGTGTTTGCGCCTGCTGGAATAGAAGGGTCTGTTCCCAAACCCTCTGAAGTCAGTGACATTTTGCAAAGGGTTAAAGCTATCAGTTACAAGTTCCTTTATCTTTCTTCTGGACCATCTGTCTGTCATACTAGCCTTGAATCAGTCTTCTCCTCCCTGAGACATCAGATTAAATAGGTCCACAGACATAACAGTGGATCTCAGGATGATCAGGTTTGTCATTCACCATCAATTATAGACTAAAATTATCAAAGTATAAAGTACCTTACCTTTGCATCTGTATCCTTGTTTAATGACTCCCCATAGCTGAAATTCAAACAAACAAAGACTATGTATTAATGTATTTCTCTGCACATTTGATACCTCCAGATATAAAAATCCACTAAAAGCTCCACTCATTTCTAAGATCTGAGCACCTGCAGAATATCTTGGCTTTCTACCCTTTTAATGGCAAAGTCAAAAAATCAACTATTTACTTCTTTAGTGTAAGGTAAACAGAATATTTTATGTGTATTCCTCAGTCACAAATTAAATACCTTGAGCTAGTCTCTAATGAATAAATCAGTAGATCTGACAGCCCCCAGAGAAGTTAGAGAGCTGGAGCAGATGGAGAATTCTATCTCAGCACCCTTGTTTGATCCCAGCTAAACTAGGGATTGGTAGAATAGTCAATTTTACTAAATCTTTCAGTGCCATGGGCAGGGGGCGTGTCATGTCTGTACTAGGACATGAGTTCCAACAGCCCCATGGAGTGGAAGGCTCTGGATTTGGAAGTCTTCCCTGAGACTGCAGTGACACAACTGAACACCACAAGGTAGAAGCCATGTTTAGCAGACAATAGTACTGCCAGGAGGGGTGTAAAGGGTACCTTAAATAAGTACACAGGCAGAAGCCTGGTATTCTATGTAGATTCACTGGCATTTTACATAGGTCCATTTCTGCATGAAACACATAGTGATTACGAGATTAAAAAAAAGCATTATCTGAAACAACATTAACGTAATTTACTAAAATGTAAGCTTACAAATCCAGCACAGTTGTCGCAGAAAGTAGGCCTTAAGTAAGTGGTCTCTTGGAAGTTGTGAGCAAAGCCAAGTCCTAATTTGGAATAGATTGAGCTAGCCCTCATAAAGTAAGCTGTTATTTCATCTCTGCTAATCAGACCTTCCCTGAAAATAAACAAGAAAAGTTGCTTGTGAGACATACATTTTCTTAAAAGCATAAGGAAAATTAAACATATCTTTCTTCACAATTTATAATGGCAATAGTTTTCTGGGCCAAAAACTACAGTGATCTCAGTAATCTTGTCAACTGCTCCCAAAGGCTACAGAAGCTTATCTAGACATTTAAAATGCAGCCTGTAAGGATACATGAAATTCTGCATATAACCTCAGAACTACTTCATGGAAAACCTCTAAATAATCACTATTTGTTTTTCCAAGCTTTAAAATGTTAAGAAAAATGTTCTTAATTTGACCAAAATATACATTTGCCAATTCTCTATTTTTGAAGGACAAGTTCATCTTAGGAAATTTCTTTAGTAGTATATACCGAGTATCATTCAAAAAACCCTATTTCTTTCTCTATTATCTATTCTTCCTCCTACATCAGCCTGGTTACCACTGCTGTAAGTTCATGAAGATGTAATTCAAAACACAATTAGAAGATGCTTTTGTCAGTTATGTTTTCACTTCTATTTGTGAGTGAAGAGGATGATTTTACCACCTTAATGATAATTTTAAACACAAAACCACAAAAAACCCTCCCAAAACAAATGCTACAAAGCTGATAAGCAGAACTAAGGTACTCACCAGTCCTTAGCCATTACACAAAACGAGAATGGAAAACTCGTGGCTATCTTTTCAAATTCTTCCTGGGAAATGTATCCATCTTGATCATGGTCATAATTTTTGAAGACAGACTGTGCAAGATAATGAGGATGGGCTGAATTACCACTTTAGAAAGTTTCCACAATATTTGTAGATTTCCTCTCCTGCTTTCTTACAGTATCTATTAAACAATGCAACAGTCTAACTGCTTTTTCTGCTTGAGACTAAAGAAGCATTATGATTTCTTGATTTAAAGCAAAATGTAGATAAGTCAACATAGGGTAGAGTAAATGCTTCACTACACAATGACAGCTCTTTTTTAGTTTTGCTTTAAGATCATTATGTCTAGGCCTACATATACAACTTGTACTAAATGCTCTCAATTAGTGCTCTCAGTGATGATCTCTGTAGTCATATCAATGTAGCTGCCTAGCTTATTTCATCAGGTCAATGTTATGTGAAAACCAGTTATATGACAGAATTGTCATGCAGACACATATTTCCATGCGTGGAATGACATCACCCTTTGTCTCTGGCCCTAAGGCAAGGAGCACACCTAGGCCAAATTTAGAAATATATTCCAAAACGGCATGTAACAAAGGATACCTAGCAATATTAGAAGCGTTTAGAAGGAAAACAGATGAAGCAGGGATGCAAAGACAAACTTTAACTCTCCCCATCAATTTGGAAACTGTCATCTGAGCTTACATGATGGTTTCCAGTAAAGCCAGTGAGCCAAGAAGTAGAGAAAAAGCAATGGCTGCTAGTAACAAGCCATTGAGAGGCCCACTTTCAGACTCCACCAGTGACATGATGCTGGAGTCCCTGGTAGAAATGGACTCCCTGGCTCCTTGGAATACTGATTCTCGAATTACATAAACCATCATTCACATTCCCCACTGGCTCCTTAGCTGTTTAAGGAATTTCCTTCCATGCCTCATGGGCTACTGCTGCTATTTACAGCTAGGCAGAAATACCTATTTCTGAAGACAAGTGCCTACAAACTCAGCACAGCTCTGAATGTGTCCAGTATTTTTTCCCTTCTTTAAATTTTCTCATACCTAGAGATTAAGGCGACAACTTGTAAGGTAAATAGGTCAACCATACTTACATCTACCATCCTCTGAACATGTTTACTGATGGTTTTTGGATCAGGTTTTGGGGCTACTCCTGAGGCCCAGTCTGCAACTACTGGTGGTCTGGAAGGTGTCAAAGGCTAGAATTAAGTGAATGGGACTTCATTAGTACCACATGGGAAGATTTTCAGTATTACACTTCTTTCATTTGCAACAATAAACTATGTGATGCAGGACTGAAGAAATGACCTGTTGGACTCAGCATCATACTTCTGATAATTACGTGGTACTTCAGAGAAAGCTCTTCCCCAAACTGTCCAGAACAGTGGCCATTCCTTAAATTGTCAGAGTTCACTGACAGCCCTATAAATTCACCGTCTTTTCCATATTTATAAACCAGTAACAAAACTACAATGTAACACTCATGTGTTTCATCATTTGAATCACATATGAAGTCTTCATTTGAAAGAATCAATATCAAGTACAAAGATTGAGCCTGATGTCACGTCTCTACACAAGCAACTTCATTTTGTGTTTGTGTTCATATTATAATACCTGATATGGTGTCAACTATTCCATATATTCTATCTTATCAACCAAACAAGTTTTCAGTTTAACATAAAATGAGTGCAAGGGATAAAAGTTACATTTCTCATAAAAAAAATCTTTTTGTTAAGAATCTGTAAAGGCCCTTACGGCAGCTCGGTGACTTCGTGGCTCTCGTGCATATGAAAGCTCATAAATTTCATCTTCTGTGTAGTAAAGATCAAGAGACAGCTGAAAACAAACACAACATTAGTTTAATTCCAAAATAGTCACTACTACTTCATAAACTTGTTCCTGGCATGCATTAGTATTTTTGGTGGATTAATTTAGGTTGCACCTAGAAAAAATGCACTTGAGCAGCACAGGTGTTCACAATGATTTGAAATGAGTGCATTTCTAAATTCCAGACTGTTATTTCCTTTATCTGGAAATCCGTAACATGACACAGCTACAGTCATTAGCACAGCAAATAATTATGACTGTAGGCATAATTAGCAGTCAGTTAATAAGTAACCTGAAAAAAACTGTTACTCCCATAATATTCAAGTGGTCTATCAAGCAACTAAGCACAAAGCACCATTCCAATGAAACTGTCCATCAACTCAAATTCTCAGAAAATTCTTGTTCAAACATGTCATATTTATCCAATCCAGCTGTAAACATGTTGAACTAAGAAGTACATGATGAGGATAAAAGATGGATTTGCATATATTTAGTGAGAAACTTTAGTTGTCAACAGCAGTTATATAAAGTGAGAAACATTACACTTATGTAAATAAATTAATTTGAAAAAATTATCAAACGTGTATCTTTGCTTTTACATGTGTCCCGGAAAATAGTATAGCAAATATTTTATTGCCTGGAAATAAATTTCAAGCTGAGATTGTAGACTGGTAACATGACACTTTTTGAATATTTACATGAAAATATTCACACTAGACATGCACTTGAATAGAAAGGCCACACATAAATGTGTTACAAGCCTCAATCTATGGCAAATCCAAAAAAACCAGAAACTTGTTAAACAGAGTCAAGATCATGGCAGTCACGTATATAAACTAAGAAGCCAAAATATGCTATTTTATCCAATGAATAACCTCACTCAAATTGCAGTTATGCAATAGCTTTCTGTGAACAGCTGCAAGAATTACTGTTGTAGTCATAACAGTGAATAACTTTAGATTCTTGGGGAAATCTTAAAGTAGTTTCTGACACTCAAAAAAGAGAATTCCAAATGTTACCGTACTTCTATGTATTATTGACTTATGCATGTAATTACTAATACCTCTTCAAACTGATTTGCCTGCTAATGAGAAAGCATATGACTAAAGGAAACAGAAGGAGAAAGACTGTTAGAAAAATCAGGGAACAGGAATATTATGTTCCCTGGAATATTAGCAGATTAGAAGCTCCTGCTCTAAATTAAAAGAAATACTTTATTTCATGTCCTGCCATATATAGCTGCACAAAATTGTGGCCAAAGTTCTACATATCTGTAATAGCCATTTTCAGAAAACAGTATTTAAAAAAAAAAAAGGGGGGGGGGGGTGTGGACAAGGGATGGACTACAACTTACAATAATTTGAGACAAAACATTCAAAACATTTAGCAGGAAGAAATTCACCACCTGATGTAGCTCTATTTCAGGCCCTAGGCATATGAGCTTAATTTCACACACGAGTGCTCCCAGAGAGAACAAATAACCTGAAGCACATAAACATTTTTATCTATTAGCTTTTTACTGAAATAGGTCTTGTAACCAGAAAGTAGAAGCAGCCAATCTAGTTTTTCCAAGATGACTACTTGTTAAGGCCAAACAAAACTGAGAAATAAGAAAGGTAGATTTTGTATTTTAATACAAGGTAGTATTTTAACTTACTAGGAGAAGATAAAATTATTGCTGTGACATAAGTATTGATTTTGTTAGTAAAATGGCACTGACTAGATATGACTAGAAGAGTAATACACAAACCAACTATATTTGACTAACATTTATGTCAGACAGTTTTTTTAGTACCAGAAGAAACTTGGCAAGAAATGTGATATGTTTAACCCTACACACCTTGAAGGACTGAAATTTTACGTGAAAGTTTGCATGTTCAAACATGCAAAGGGAAGCTTTGTATACAATCTTTTGCCTCCACGGTGCATCTAAGGAAGCTTTCTACCTCTCTCCCTATTTAGGCTTAATCAGCAGAGGATTCAGAGCACTTCCTTAGTGAAAGTACTGAGAGAATGCATACTACTATAGCGAAGCAGAAATAAACGTTTCCTTCCCTTGTAGAAATAATTGGAAGCATACTGCTGAACTGGCACCTCTACCCTTGCTGCCAGATAAAGCAGTTATCACTAACTTTTTCTCTTCTACCATTATTGTACATTTCCTTAAGGTAAAAAAATCTTACAATATTATGTATTAGTTGTTTAAGATATATATGAAATTATTTCTAAAATCGAGGTATTTACTACTTACTGTAAGCAAATGAACAAGGTCCATATTAGCCTCCAGGGGAAGTGGCATTTCCTGGAGTTGTATCAGCTCATCTATGTGGTTATACAGAGAGTATAGTTTGTATATGTTAATTTTTTTGTCCTCTAAGTAGTCAGGCATGCCCTCATAAAGTGATATCAAGTCTTTCAGGTGGACCCCAAGGATTGGGATCTTAAAATTACTGCACTCGTTATAGGCACGTCGGTAACTATCATAATTTCTGTAAGATGAAAGCAGTTCCGTCATTTCATTAAACACCTAAAAAGAAAAACAAAAAAATCAAACTTGGTTACTGTTTTTGTTCTGGTCATACAGCACAAGAATTTTTCATGTTATCGTTAAGGGGTTTACCCAAAATGACTCTTGAAACAGATTTTAAAACTTCAGGCTTCAAATAAAATCTAGGTATTCACCTCACCTAATTTAACTATCTATAGTAAGTAATCATAGATAGTTAATATATAGCCTAATCTATAATGCTGGTCTTCCTACATTCCCTGTCTAGTCAATGAAAAGAAATAGGATCTCTCAAATCAAGGGGATGTGTAAGCAGTTAATGCATAAGCACAGCACAAGCTCTCTGACCTTCATAAAAGCAACCATCTTTGCCTTCAAAAAGTGGCATGCACTTCACTGGCTTGCAGGTGACCAGCTGGAATTGCTGGAATCCTGGCAGAGAAACCCTATGCTAGGCTATGGTCCCATTACAGTGTGACCAGAACTCCTACTACAGTTCAAGGTGGCACATCTGTGTTTTTAAGAAAACATTTTTGCATGGAAATGAAGAGGAAACAATATATTGGACTTGTAAAGGCAAATGAATCTTAAGTCTAGCAGTATAAATATTTCCCTTGTTTAAAACTATACAGGTACAAAGCTGACTCTTAACATTATAAAATCAATGGACCAATGTTTTCTTGTGGAAGTTCCTGTCTAACTGCTTCATTTTTAACCTTCACGAACTGTTATAGTTAGATTTTGAAGTGTGTTCTCAAGTCATGAATTACCAGCCTTTATTTACCTGCTGTCCTATTAGCGCTGTTTTACAATTTCTTGACGCAAAAAGTTATTCAAATGACAGACACATATGCAGTCCACTCCTCATAATGACAGAATTTGTAAACGAACATGCTTCTAAAATAAGCTTGCTAACTGGTTTTATAGATCCTGAGAGCTGCAACCATTATCGGGGGAGGGGGTCATACTTCTGGTCTCTATTCCAGGCATGCACTGTTCATTCAAGCTGATCATACTGTGATCAAAACAAGTTCATTGGATACCTAGATGAAATCTTTCAGGCCCCAAACAAAATAAAATAATAAAGCATATTAGTCTCTTAAGAAGCCATTTTATTGTGAAAAAATATGCTTTCCTTCGCAGTTAGTAGTTAGAATCTCAGCAAAAAAAATATATCCACCTGTATTTCACAAGAATTTAATTGAAAATTACAACTGATTCCTAACATTCCACTGTATTATAATGTGTGTGTATTAGGGCTAAGATTGTTCAAGTCTGAACTAGATAAAATCTGTCATAAGGAAGCAAACATCAGACGAACAAAACCAGTCCTTTCAGTTTTGAATTCAAAGTGCAGAGCTCTGTGCTAGCATTTCATAGATTCAGACTGGTCAATGTTGCTACTCAAGTGTTCTAGGATCCAATTCTCTGCTTTCATATTTGAATGCTATTCTGTACTACTGCATATAAATGAAAATGCAGCTTGTCACATCTGAGTATTTAAATAGAAACTTTAGAGAAGCTATACAAATCTTCAAGAAAGCTGGGGTTGGAAGTGTAGGAGTAACTGGTGTCATAGAGATGAGATGACAAAGAAAAACCTTCCAAAACTAAAGGAAGTCTTTTTTTTCTCTCCATCTTATCCAATGAAGTAAGGTTGAATTTTGTGTATGCAATAATGAAAAAGTTAAAGGCTATTCTATTTGTAAAACTTAAAGGAGCAATACCAACCTTAATTACATCATGAGGAACACATGAGCTTGTTTCCTTGAGTCTGGAAATGGAACTGTGACAGAGACCTCCTATCACTGCCATTAATGTATTGAAATTCTGCAGCTGGTGAAGCTTCTGTGTTGACATGCAAAAAAATAAGTATTTATTATTTAAAAGTTCAAATCGTTCAATATGCACATTCAATTTCTACATTTCTGTTGTCTTCCTCTAAAGTCTTACAAGTTTTGTGCTGTTCTCTATTTGACTTCACTCATTTTGGTAATGAGTTGTGATTTTACTGGGTGTAACGTACTTATTCTACTGTTATTAAATATTAATTCTGCAGATACAGGAAGTCTTCAAATACTTCCTCAGTACTTCTCCCTCTTCCCATAGTCTACCACAACTAGGAAACATTGCTTATTATCTTGGTTATGACTGCAGTTGAATTAGCATGCACAGAATATCTGTAGCACCATAGCTCTGCTTCTATCCAGTGACGTGTATCTGGTAGAAAGGCTTCTAATTACAGCCAAAGGCATGACCGTGGTTCATGCTTTGGAAAGGTACTCAGTCACAGCTTGGAATCTCACCGGCTGATTCAAAAGCAAATCTAATTTTTCAGTGAAAACAATTTCTTTGGAATGGTTATGAGAAAGTCATGGTGCCATGACACTGTAATATCTGAATACTTGGTATGATACCACAGCATACACAAATAGGGGTGCTGTGTGTATGAACCAGGAGACCAGTGCCAACACTCCTAGCTGACCCTGCAGTAGCAGCATGGGAAGAGCAACTGAAGTGCTGTATCAGCAAAAGACAAAATAAACACCACACATGTCAAAATCTAACTGACCTGTGCCACACGAATGAACTTGATGAACACTTCAGCCCGAAGCTGTGGTGTTGGTCTGCTGAGAACCATTAGCTGCACCCACTGAGAGATACCATTGCAAAGAGCAATTGATCTTTCCATTGTTGGATTCTCCTTCACACAACTATTCACAATGTAGTTCTGATAATCTGAGAACTTAAAAAAAAACAAACAAAAAGTGTAAATGAAAACTTATCTAGAGTTTCATATACCTCATGATCTGTGTGCAGATACAGGTCTGCTTTTTAAATTAAATAGACAATATATATTTTACACCTTAAATATCCAGAAGACTGGAATCTGTCCTTTATCAAAGCTTTGTTCAGTTCAAATAAGAAGGCTTCAACTATCTGAATTAACTGAAAGCATCTTTTGCCATAATTTGTATCACATCACTGCACAATGTATATCCCAGGAGCCTTGGCTCTTATACCCTAGGATGAGTAGAGTTGGGGCTTTCCTCCCAGCTTCAATGGCTCCATATGTGCATTGAATCTAGGTTTCTACAGGGAAGGTTAAACTGAATATAAAGTGTAATCTAGTAACTCAGTTGATAGTTTAAGGAAGTTTAAGGAAGTTAAGTGTTCAGTTTATGTAGGTAGGGCACACTTCTGAATTAAGCTACACTAATATAAAAAGCAAGTTCAATGAGATTAATCTAAAACTAAGACCATTAAGAATAAGTGTTACAGATTTCTTAATATTTGTGATACAGCTTGTGAGATTCTCTTATTTAACCAAAGTGATCTAAAATTTTTCAGTAGACACCTGTATGTGACAAATTTATTTTAAGCCATTCCTCCTATTAAGATCTAAGAGAAGCAGTCATTTGTTTTTGTTGATGCAATGTTTATCCATTCTCTTGATTTATCCATTAACAAGAATACACAAAAAATTGAATCATCAGAAAATGTGATGCAAGATTTATACATTCATTCTGTACTATGACCCTAATACTAACATTTTACCAAAAGCATTCATAGCTGTAATAGACACATACTATTTTCTTAAGGCCACAGGAGCATGCTGAATGGCACTGATCCTTAAGAAAAGGATTGTCAGGCTGCTGTTTGTTTCTTGCTCTCCCTCTCTCACTTTCTGTCCACTTTTTAACTCTTTTCCATCCATTTAATTAGAACAATTAACACTTTAAAAAGCAGACATGACAGAAGACATCTCTGGATTTTTCCTCTTATTAAACTAATATATAACTATATAACTAAAAATGGAAGAAACATTAAGAGTAATAAGTAGAGCTGTCTCTGAGATTACATAGTACGTACTTAGAATTATTATTTGAATTTTGAATCCCAGCCAGATTTGGCTGGATCTTGAAATTTAAGCAACTACTCTATACAAATAGATAATTTTTCAATATCTGACTACATAATTATGGACTTCATAGCAGTTTCAGTACAATTATGAATCACTTTGATTAGTTTATATTTTGTTCTCAGCAGCTTTCTCCTTCAAAAAATATATTTTTTTTAATTGTTGAACTTATTTATATCTAACATACTACTTAAAGTTTCAAAATAATTTTGGTGCAAGAATTTATTAAAGAGGTCAGCTGTAACAAGATTGTTAGTGGCAGATGCAATAAAGAAGTTCAGGTACTTAAATAATGCAAGAGACTAGTATTGCAATGACTAACTTAGGAGCCTCAACAGGAAACCAGAATCCAGATTCTTACAAAATAGTGTAGCCTCCTGTATTTTATAACTATAAATGAAAATGGTTGCCAAAAACCAGTATACCTGCAGTCATTACTCTGTGAACACCACTCTCTGCATTTTTCTTTGCTGCAAGATAAATGGTGTCTCATGGAAGATTTTGCTGTGTGCTGTATATGTTCAGGGGATCAAGTATTCCCTTCTGACTTTCAAATGACCAAACCTACGAATAGTTATTCCAGTGACTGATAACAGAGCAGGTCATTTGCAGCCTTTCTTCCATGTTAGAATAACAAAAAGATTCTGTGGCTTAGCATATCATGAACACGTTCTGCAAGAGTTAATAAATATAGCTATTTATTAATTACACATTATTTTCTGATCTGAGGTCTTGGTAAACTCAATTTATACCAAAACATATGCAGGTACTCCGCATATAAAAGGTATACAAGTATGTAACTGTTGGAACTCTATGACACATGCTGACTGCAATCATACTTGTTATGTTCATTAACCATTAACTACTTCATGTCTGCACAGAGCTTGAAAATGTTAAGGGTTATATAAGCTTTGCATATTATTACTGCCTACAGGCAGCAATCTGTGCATAATTTTGGTTCTATGGCTTTTTGAATTTAACACAAAACTTGAAGAGTCATGTACTATCAGCTCAAAATAAAGTACACTAACACACCACTGTGAAATCTTCCACAGCCTATTGAGAGCCCCTGTCCTTACAAGACTTCGTCTTCAAATTGTTGTGTTTAACAAAACCTCACTAAAAACAACAACAACAAAAACAAACTTTAAAAAAGACTTTACTTTCACTGTTATCATCACATTGACTTTGCAACCATCTTAGATTTTGGTCTCTCACTTTTCTTTTTCATGTGTGAACTTTAGCAGGTTTGAATAGAAGTTTTGTTGTAGCACACAAGGATGCAAGTGAAGTCCAGGCCCACAGGGAACTTAACATCTTATCAGCTACCAACATAGCTGAGAAAACATATCAAATGAAAGAAAACATAAATGAGATAAATCCTTAAGAATTGTTTGTGTACTTGAAAGCTTGTCTAATAAAATACTTTAAACCCCCCCTCAAATTAAAAAAAATGCCTTTTCTCAGGTGCTTTGTTATGCACAATCAAAAACAGCAGAGTCCAGTGGACATCTGTACAGACAGTCCATTAGTCACTGCACAAGAATGCTGCTCTGTTTCCTACAGCCACAGGAGTTTAGCATTCTAGGAGAATATTCCAAGTTGCCTTCATCCCATTTCATCCTGATTACAGATTTGAACCAAAGAAGGTTGCTTGTTCCTACACCAAATGACACCATTTGTTCTAACAAAAAGAGATTATTTAGAAGCAGATCAAATGGTTTACTCCTCTTCCTTCCAACTGACCTTGCCCTGACTCTGTCCTGCAGTTGCTTAAAAGGTTCACCCTCCCTCCTTCAAATGACTGCAGCAAAAGGGTATGAACTCAGAATAAGTATCACTGCCCACCATCAACACTAGTAAAACAAAAGGAGTCTGGGCACAGACAGCTTGTTCAACAGCTTGCACTGCATGGCTGCTCTTGTCATATGACCCCTTTCCCATCAAGTGTACCCTCAGTGAGTTTGCAGATGACACCCAGTTGGGTGGCAGTGTTGATGTGCTCGAGGGTAGGGAGGCTCTGCAGAGAGACCTGGACAGGCTGGAGCCATGGGCTGAACCCAACTGGAGGAGTTTCCATAAGGCCAAATGCCGGGGGCTGCCCTTGGGCCACAACAACCCCCAGCAGCGCTACAGGCTTGGGGAGGAGTGGCTGGAGAGCTGCCAGTCAGAGAGGGACCTGGGGGTGCTGATTGACAGCCGGCTGAACAGGAGCCAGCAGTGTGCCCAGGTGGCCAAGAAGGCCAATGGCATCCTGGCTTGTGTCAGCAATAGCGTGGCCAGCAGGGACAGGGAAGGGATCTTCCCCCTGTACTCGGCACTGGGGAGGCCGCCCCTTGATTCCTGTGTTCAGTTTTGGGCCCCTCACTCCAAAAATGACATTGAATGACTCGAGCGTGTCCAGAGAAGGGCAACGGAGCTGGTGCAGGGTCTGGAGCACAGGTCGTAGGAGGAGCGGCTGAGGGAACTGGGGGTGTTTAGTCTGGAGAAGAGGAGGCCGAGGGGAGACCTCATCGCCCTCTACAGCTCCCTGAAAGGAGGGTGCAGAGAGCTGGGGATGAGCCTCTTTAACCAAGTAACAAGTGATAAGACAAGAGTCAATGGTCTCAAGTTGCGCCAGGGACGGTTTTGACTAGATATTAGAAAGCATTTCTTCACAGAATGAGTTGTTAGGTGTTGGAATGGGCTGCCCAGGGCAGTGGTGGAGTCGGGTCGACATAGCACTGAGGGATATGGTGTAGTTGGGAACTGTCAGTGTTAGGTTAATGGCTGGACTAGATGATCTTCAAGGTCTTTTCCAGCCTAGATGATTCTGTGATCTTTTCTTTGTCTTTCCAATCATTGTTTCAAATAAACAAACAAACAAATATCACTTACTGATATTCTTCTGAAAGACTTAAACTCAAGATAGGTAAGGTGGTCTGACAGCTCTTCTGGCTCAAGGTGATCAAAAAGAAGTGAGACTTTCCGTTTCTTACTGGTGTTGGCCTTCACACGCTGTGTCAGCTTTCTAGACCAATCCCTAGAATTTCTTTTAAACAAATTTTAAAACAGAATTACCCTGGGTTATTTTCTGAAGAGCAAACGTTTCCTCTCTCCTCAATACAAAAGTAACATTGTTTTCATGCCTTACTGCAATAAAAAATGAAATATTTGAATTTCTAAACAGTAAGCTCCTTTCAGGCATTAACGATTACATGACAAAACATTATTGTAAGTCTTTATTATATGGATGTAGCATATAAGTACAATACAACTATATTACTGAACAGCATAAGATTATATATTGCACTTCCAGAATTCTATCCATAAATTTATCTTCACTGAACACGTTCAGTGCTCCTTCTTTTAAGAATTCTTACGGATTTCCTTGACCAGCCTCTGAGCATGTTCCCCCTATGCTATTTGACCATTAAGTAATGAAATTCAGTTGGATTCAAAAAACTAAATATCCTAATTTCTAACCAGATATAAAATGTATGCTAAATTCTGCTCTGCTTTGCCTGTGCATTTCCAACTAAAGTATAAATTGACAGTTATACAGTTCCAAAGAACTATCTTCCTCTCATATAACAAGGTTCTCTTCCCAAGAAAAAAAACCTTATGTGCTGTACAGCTGTAGGATTTATTTAATGAATAATGATGTATAAAGTCTTCTAGGGATAGATAACATATGACTTATTAAAATTAACCCACTACAGGACCATTATCCTGATATAATGGAGAGACATTACGCTTGAATAAAAGAAATTCAGAGCAAAAAGAAAACTTCAGAGTCTAATCATATTGAGACTTCAGCACTCACATTTGAGATGTGTCAATTAGACGACAGTGTAACTCTTCACCATTAGCTTTAACCAGTTCTTGAAATTCCTCCATAGTTGTTGATAGTTTAGAGTCCATTTTGAACATAACCCAGAATTCTGTAATCCAATACCTATTGCACATTGAAAATACAGAAACACAAAAATAAAGGTTTTGCTCTAACATCAATAAGGCTGAAACTGAGACAGTTTTGCTCCTGTTTATGAGTTGTATTTATTCCTGACCAACTTCAGGTGATAAATCTTGCTTTTAGATGCTTTTGGTAGGCTACCTTGATTTTATCAAAATTCAAAATTTCAAAATGAAAAACAAATTAGCAACTACCAGGCTTAATGCTGTATAGAACTATACTACACATAGGTTTGCAATAAATTCAATATTAAAATTTCTAGTTTCATAGTAAATCTAGATAATATGCATGCTGATTTTTTCTTCGTGAACTTATAAATAATTTTACATATTCCTTTAAAACTTGAAATTATTTGGTCTGGCCATCAGAAAAAACGTACCACGCTAGTCAGAATTTTATCTATTAACTGAAGAAAAATGTACAAATTAAATATATTTAATAGTTTACAGGTGATTCAGTCTCACATGCACAAAATATCTTCAGAGAACTACACTTCTCTATGCTGGGCGTTTAAATTGTTTCAGTCATATATTTTATATTTCAATTCCTGTATGTAACATGTCACCCATTGTGGTGGGTTGATCTTGGCCAGCAACTAAGTACGCACTCAGGTGCTTGCTGCATCTTTCCCCCCACAGCAACACGAGGGAGGGAATAGAAGGGCAAAAGCTGGAAAAATATGTGGGTCAAGATAAAGACTGTTTAATAACTGAATGAAAGAAAAAAAATGCAAGCAAACAAACCAGTGATCCAAAGGCAATCACTCACCATCTCCTACAAGATGCCCAGCCGGTATCTGAGCAACAGCGACTCTGAAACGACTACCCCCCAAGTTTTCATTGCTGAGCACAGTGCTGTGTGGCATGGAACACCCCTTTGGTCAATCCGTGTCAGCTGGCCCAGCTATGTCCCCTCCCAATCTCAAGCTCATCCCCAGCCTACACTCTGGAGGGGCAGAGTAAGAAACAAAGTCTTGACACTCTGCAACCACTGTTCAGCAACAGCTAAAATGTTGCTGTGTTTTACTCTCCTGTGCAAAGCACAACATCACAGGGGCTGCTGTGAAGAAAGTTAACTCCATCCCAGCCAGACCCAGTACGCCCCTGCATGTAAAAATCTGTGATTGTTGGAAAAATGGAAATGCACATTCTGATGGATGCATGTGTGTACGAATTTGCCTAGAAGCAGAAATGTTCCCAGATCACATACAATACCAAAACATTCTGACCTAACCAATAATCTGCTTTGAGATAATAAAATCATCACCATTTAAAACAAATTTTACTTTCCTATTACTACTTATTTCCCATTTTGTGTAAAAAAGATATCATATACTAATCTATTATCAGAGTTGCATCTTTTTTCCTCTCTTCTGTTTTCTCTAAACTGACATATCAAACTTTACTATACTTAATTTTTTTAAAAAGTGTGGTTTTTTGTGTGAAGCTGAAGCAGTGTAGCTGTTTCTCTTTTTAATGTCAGCTTAAGATAGGCAAAAGCATTCTTATGTATGGAACATGGATAGCTGCAGACTAAGAGCCACCAAGCAAGAATGTTCTTACCTTACAAAATAGCATATCTTTACACACAGCATGGAAGATTTATTTTCTAAAGCATTAAGATAGGTAGAAAACTGTTAAGGAAAACCATGTCCATTCACATATGACATGAAATGTAACATGCTTGATACTTTCCTACCTGTAAACAATAGGAATCTTTCAACGGATGGCACATAATATCAGATTGGGGTTTTACACAAGTGTATACAAAGTATATCCCAAGATTGTCAGCAACAGTTTATTGTAAATAGGACTACTATGAGTAATACTGATGTAGCCACACAAGGAGTGAGTAGTGTTAAGTAGTGAAATGATTCTGCTTTCTACACGTGTTTCTTTGCAACATGCCTCATGATTTCTAATAAAACTCACATACTTGCACATCTCACTAAAATTTGAAACCGTAATACCAAATTTATTAATTACTGCTTTTATGAGAAATCCTTTGGAGTTAATTACAATTCACTGGAGCTTTTCCAAAAAAGATGCTATTTTCTTTTAAACATAACTAGCTGTTTACATGGGGAGAGAGAAACATGAAATATCTCTCACTTGCTAACCTCACCTTTCTCAACAGTTTTCATCTGACTTGCTGTCATAACTTCAAAGAAACACACATATTTTTAGTCTATTAGCTCTATAGAACATGTTTTGGTATTGTAGCAAATCTCTTTTGAAGACATGGAAAATCCATTTAGAAAATGTATTATGCATATCTTGATTCTTCTGCTGTAGATTATACACACATTTTCAGTACTAAAAAAAATAATTTAATGAAAATACCTTGTGGACCCTCCCACAATCTGATTGAAATTAACTTCAGCCTAAATGTACTGCAACTGAGGAGAAATACCATACACAATTTAAGGACCTAGACTAAGTGCTTAACTTGGACTGACTATAGAATTAGTGAGATCTGAATAAGTTCCCAAATAATTTGAAGGGCCCCGAACTGAATATCTGAAATTAGATGGCTTACAAATCATCCATAACCATCTAAAATCACTCACATAATTTAGGGGATTGAAAATGGTGAAACTGGGACATTTGCAAGGTTTTTCAAAATACAAGACCGCAGAGTATCTGACCCATTCAAAACTGTCTTTTTTTTTCAATGTCTTTAGAGGGATCTATACACAGAGTCAAAAATCAAGCTTGCATAACATGTAAGTCTGATAAATTTGAATTGCTTCTCTGACTGTAGAAAATGCTACTTCTCAGAAACACAAGGCAATTACTTTCTTCCATTATCAAAGCGTGCATGAGCTTAAGTTAAATGCAATACTACACCACAGTTGTATCTTAGCACACTTGATGTAACAACTGTGGTTAGAGAAGCAGCAGGACAGTCAGAATCCAAAACTACAGTAAAGCTCTTTTGTAAATGATGGTGCCAATAAGATACAGAGTTTTGGGGAAGAAAGGACTATCTAAATTGTATCAAAATTGGCTGGAGATTCTTAGTATGTCAGGTCTGCTTCCTGTACTGTGCTCATCTAATTAGGAGTAAACATTCTGTAAATCTAAGAAGTCAGATAATACATTCCACAATTAAAATATTGCCAATATGATCTAGTAGCTTTGTTGTGAAAAATCTAATGAGACAGAAACACACATGTCCAAGTCCAGGCAGTCACCTCAAAATTGGAATAAATAGGAAGGAAAATCTTATATTTCAGTGTATTGTAAGTTTGAGTGTCTGAGTGAGGAAATATTATTTATTTAAAATTTTCACCTCCAGATTATACAATTAGAATATTTTCAAAAGTCACATTTTTGTTCTTTGCTCTTCTACTTGTATGGTGGACAGGAGAGAGAAAGAGATTTAAAACTTAGGTACTGTGAACCTGGACCTAACTGAGGTACCTACATTAATCTAACACCTGCTAGATATTCCCTCCATGGCCAATGGAGGGTGATTTATCCTACTTGAAATCTGGATTGGAATTTCATCTTTTTGTCTGTGGATGGTAAACTAAACCAAACAGACAAACAAAAAAACCCAACTCTAAACCAAATTAAAACACACTATACAACCAAAAACTGTAAAAAACAAGTATATTGTTTAATCAGTGGAACAATAATACACCCATAGATTAAATATCTTCTACTTACCCATTACAAAGTTGTCAAGTTATCTAATATTACCTTAACAGCAGGTAAGTATTACAAAGGATATAGATCAATGAGTTTCTGGAGCATGTCTGCAGAGGAGATGATGAACTGATGCATGGCCAGAATTATCTTTAGCAGCTGGTTGTTTTGATATGCATTTCCTTCTAAATCTGAAAAAAATAATTTAAAAAAAAGAATATTCATATTGAAATCTTGATATAACTTGGTAAACAACTTGCAAGAGGCCTTTTCAGAATACTAATTCTAATCAGGCTTGTTCACGTACACTATTTCAAAGCTAGCAGTAATTTACTAACTTAGGAAGTCCATCATTTTTCTGATGAGAACTATATAACATTGGTATTTCACTACCAGGATTTGGAAGAACATAAAAAAAAAAAAAAAGCAGCACTCAAAATATCTAGATAATTATACATAATGATCACAGCCCAGCAATGCACTTAAATACTTAGCTTTAGGCAGGTGATATAAACTTTGAAACAAATTAATGAATTGCAGAGCAAAAGAACTCAGTTACTGATCCATACCAGTCAGTCAGTGACAAGACTGAACTCATCAAACAGAATGGCAATATTCTTAAGTGTTTGTGAGGCTTTTTTGTACAGCTGACATACATAACACTAAAGTACATGGACAGGTTAGGACCTATACGTAGATGTGCATGGAACGAGACATAACATATGCAGAAGCCCAGAGGTTAACCTATGCATACTCCCAGTGGTGGACCTAAACGTCTCAACACATTTCCTTGAATTATGCATTATAAGAATTTTACTTGAATAATGTTTTTAGACTACATCTATCTTCTGAGTCTTGTGGGGTTTTTTTCCCATATTCAGAAAAAATCAAGGACATCAAATGTAGCAAAACGTTTTTAAAAGTTTCCTTTTCTGTAACAAACAGCAGTGAAAGTGTTTGTAAATACTAACAGAAGATGGTTTTCTATAGCCTGCCATGAGAGAACCTAGGCAGCTTGAAATGGAATTAGACACCCTTTCAAACACATAAGAAAATTTACCTTTTTGAATAATTTTAAATACATTGTCCTCTATGAGGATAAATGTAGTTATCATGTAAAATAGCAATAACAGGAACAACATACAGAAGTAATGCACAATAAGCCAAAACAGAAGAGGCAGGTGAAACAGCAGATTTGCAGCATGTGAAATGGCATCTATTACTAGAGGGGAAGAAAAAACATTTTTAAATTGCACAAGACCAAAAAGGAACATTAAACTTAGCCCACTTGCAAAACAATATAATCCATGTTAGTCACTGAGCAAGAGCTTCCATGCCCTTCTACAGGAAGGTACCAAATGTGAAGAGAGTACCTAGGGCCCAGGACTTTCCTTTGGAACAATACATTGGATCTTTAGTAGCACTAATAAAGCCTGATTTCCTCTAGATCTGTCTTCTCTGATCTTCATTCCACAATAGTCCTATTAATCCCTTTATCATTATACTCTCCCTGAAAGTCTGTTCCTTCTCTTCCACACAACAATGCCATAACTCCTCACTCATGCCTCTGCTGTAGTTGAATCCAGGCAGACTGGTCAGACATCAAATCAAACCAATGCTGGGCTCACACAGCTGCCCCTACACCAATGTGGGCACCAATCTGGATGTGTCTCTTCTATACAAGCAATTATCTGAGATTCCTATCTTTCCATTAAATTTAGTTCAGGCTGACAGACAGGCTCTCTCTACTTCATACAGAATAGATGTAGTTTGGTAGGAAGGTGACTCAGAATGGCCTAGATCTGTAGTTTACAAGTAAAGTTACTGTTTTAGCTGACTGTTTGAAGCCCTGAAAGCAGAGGATGTGCTGGTTATCATATACCTGGTGTGGGTAATACAACAAAAAGTCTTGAAGTATCTTACTACAGCCAGACTCTCAGGCAAGAGAAGCACAAAAGTCCTCATCAGTAAATTATGGCAGACCCCATGTGAACATGCAGCAATCCACTCAGCATTATTAAGCCCAGAATGAGAACTTTAAGCATCTGCTGATGTTCAACACTGAACATGAGACACAATTTTCTGAATCTACCTTCTGTAGTTACACTTAAATTGTAAGGAGCAATTCTACCTACAGTGATATGGGCAAGGGGAAAGTCTGCCTGTCCTACAGCCCCATAAATGAGAGAGTATAGACCCCAAGTAACTAAAAGTTCTTGAGCTGCCTTTTGACTTACACTACAAGTTCTCAGTTTGATGAACTGAGCATGAACTGAAGTTTACGCATTCCTTGTTCGTATTCTCACATAATTTCATTCATTACCTAAAGAATCTTTCCGAGATATAAACTGCCTAGGTATTACAGCAGGTGCACTAAGGGCAAAACAGCAAAAGTAATCAGCCAGAGAAATGAGAAATTTGCAGAGGAAGGCTGGGACATCAGGAATCAATATTCATTAAGGCCTTAGTATTTGGCATTTTTACTCCTACAGTGTCTTCAGGAAGAGAAAAATTGTTTCAGGCCTGCACAGAGAGGCCTGTATCAATTTTCATCCATTTTACAAAACTTGGTGTTCTGCCAGAGCCTCCATCCAACAGCTCTTGTTTAATCAGAAAAGCAGTTCAATATATGCTTAACTTGGAAGCCAAATGGTTATGTGCACACATAGTATTAAGTATATACAGCTGTAATTAAATCACCAGCTTTTCAGAAGTGCTCAATATAGATCATCTCCAGCTGACAAAGACAGAAAATAACTCTTTCTCCTAGCAGTTTCTCCTCTGTGTGCATTCCAAAATCCTCTACCATGACGTAATACAGGTACCACTGGGTACCAGGTTCCAAACTGAATTTCTGTCCTCTAGAAGGCATCTTTTCCATTTTACAAAGATGCAGAGAAAGCCAGTATGTTCTGCCTACTATTAGAGATCAGGTCAACACGCTTATGGTATTTTCTTGCATAATAAAAGCATATTTATGCTTCACAAGATACAAACCTAATTATCTCACAACAGAGATAGAATTCATTACAACAACATGCAATTATTGTGCACACATTAAAGCAGTACTAAGTTTTGTGTTATCCATTCTCTTACCCAGCTAAAAGGCTCACCTCCACAAAGAAAAACATTGTATTAGTGATGGTTTAAAAAATGAAACAAACACTATGCAGCAAAACATCTTACGGTTCCCAGTACGGTTCAGCACTGAACAGCAAACCTGTACGGAACTGTAGCAGTGCACAATTTTACAAACACATGCAGTACCAAATATTTAATGTCATCTTCCTGCCCAATTTTAAAAGGAAGCACTTTTCAAGTGCATACACCATGATGCAGCAAATGTTACTAAAAATAAAAATAGTGAGTCTGGTTCCCCTTTCATTCGTATTTCACAAAATCGTAATTTAAAAAAATCCATGGAGTAATACACTGGGTAAAATGGGCTTTAGGTGAGAAGAGACTCCAGCTCAGTTTTGGTTTCAGAACTGTCACTGGGTGTTTAGCATCTCTGACCACTAGGTAACTTCTTTTTGAAGAGCTAACCTGCTAAACATAGCTGTGTGTAAGGAAGTAACAAGTTATGGTTAACTCTCTTTGTGCAAATGGCGGAGCCAATAAGAGGGTTTTTCTGACTGTGTTGCAAGAGTGTCTCTGAATGCCTCTGCAGCATTCTCTTGAGCCTCCAGCTGTTTGTTTTAAAACTTTGAGACTCATTTTCATTTCCGTTTATATACCTGTTTCTAACCACACACCCCGCTGAGCAAAAACCACTAAGTGAATACTAAATAAAGTGAAATGGGTGTGTTTCAATTTACCTTAAAGAAAGCTGCAAAATACTGCATAAGCCTTAGCTTTATTTCTTTGCAGCAAAATATAAATAACCCACCGGTTACATGTTTTTCCTCCTGTAATGCCTTTACTGTTCTAAGATATTTTAATAAATATTCTCTGAAAGAAACAACTGGAGTTGAATATACTTTTCCAGTATTTAATTACATGAGTGAAAGCACAAAGACATTTAGGGCTAATTATTTTATTATCTATGTAGTAGCACATAGCCACTAAAAACTATGATTACAAAAGTTCCGTTACATATGTGAGACTGAGAACACACAAGGCTAAGAACATCCTATTCTGCCCACCAGCCACTCTATTGCATGATCCAATTGGTGACTCCCTTGTAAATGTGATTTAGAAAAAACTGAAGTATCACTTGTTCCTAGAATAGCTGAAAGAATCAAAGTATTCAAAAACCAATAATCAAGGCTTTAAGAGCAAACTGCCTGCTTTTTACCAGGTCGTAATGGCCACCAAGCCTGTGGTAAATATACTTAACAGAAAGAAAATGCTCAAAAGACAAGATTGTTGTACCAAGACCTTCCCACTCATAAGTGCAATGATAAGGCAACAGGAAGAATGCCAAGGATGTCTTAAATGAACTGAATTTTCCAAGAAAGAAGTCAACTTTTCTAGGTCTACAAGGCCTTTATTTCATAAGCAGGTTCCAACTCTTATCACCTAGCACACAATTTGAAATTAATCAGAAGTGAATCACAGAGCACTGACATCACGTGATCAGTGACTAAGCTACTCACAACATGAATAACTTCTTGTAAGCTCCCTTAAGTCTTCCAATGGTTATCAAAAAGTAGCACCAAAACTAATGCAATGCAAGAAAGCACCAAGCAGTTGCCAGGCAGTCTTATCAAGTGCAAAGCTGAAAGTTGTGGGTTGCTACACCAAACTGATGTGCTACATAGAGTTCTTCAAGATTTCTGCAAAGTCCTTTTTTTCGGGTGGCTTAAAGAAGATGGTATAGGGATGGTGTTATAAATGTCTGCAAAGATTATTAAAGCAGCATGTGATTTGAAAACTGTGGCTACAGATGTTTTTAAGGTCTCTAAGACCTTGATGAAACACACAGACATGTATGAAATATGGAGGTACATGTGGGAGTACATGCTAGGGTTTAGTGACTGAACTGAAACAGCCAGAAGTCAATGTCTCTGCCCCACATGCAGGGTGTGGTACTATGATATAACCTCAGAATGGCTAGAAGAAACCAAAATTGAAAAAAGTATTCCCTGAGTATTTTATAGATACCTTCTGGAACCTCCCTTTACAAACAGAAAACACTCTGTTCTCCTTCAGCTTAAAAACTTACGCAACACATAGTAGTCTTCTTACTACAAGCTTATTATTGCCTCATTTGAATTTGGTATCCTGTAACAGACATAGTCATTTAACTCTCTTCATTAAATCGATCTCATTTGATCAGAATTGGATTCATAAGAAGCCACCATCCTATTCATCAGTTATAACATCATCATTGAGGGTCAGCAAGCAGATTCAACTTAAACTGTTCACTTTTTGAGCTGGAAATAGCCTTTATTTTTTAAAGACAGTTGAAAGCTCAGTTGATGGCAGATATCAGGGCTAGGAGCTAATGTACTCTATTCCTCTGCCCCAATGCAGAATCATCTTTCTCAAAGCCAGTATGATTCAGAGACAGTTTAATTTACTGTTAAAATTCTACAATGATGATTTCACAGCCTCTGAAGGTGACTTATTCCAGCACCTAAGCACCTCTGTCACTAGAGATTTCTCCCTACTGTCTAATCAAAGACTTCAAGCAACACGGGCAGCTTAAGCCCATTATGCCTGCCCCCCAGCACAGAAAAAAACATTCTCTTTCCCTTATCAATATATTTTCTCTATTTAAGGATGGCTTCACTCTCTCTTTTCTGACCTAGAAAAGAGCAGATTTTGTCAATTTTTTTCCTCAGAGGACAGGTTTTCTAGATCTTTGGTCAACTTTGGTGTGCTTTCCTGCAACCTTTGCAGCTTGCATCTTTATGAAACAAACCTGAATATAGTACTCCAGAGGAGGTCTTAGCATCAGAGTTAGAATGTTATTTTTAGTGTCCTGTATATAATACCTTTATATACATACATGGTTTTATGTATGTAAATGTACCTATATAACATACATATATATAAAAAAAAAGCACACACCTCTATGCATGCACGTATCTCCTTTGAGTTTATGCAGTGGTATGGTATAATGAAACCATTTTCAGTTGGAAAATCCATGTTCACATTGAGATCCTTTTCTGCAGAAATGCTGCATATCAATGACTTTACTGTACTGTTTTTACAACAGATTACCCTAAGTGTAGAATTTTGTACTTGTCCTTAGTGAATTTTTATTTCAGATCATTATTTTAAGTGCTTAGTATCTTTCAGATATAACTTAATTATAAAGTCCTTACAAAGATGACACACTAATTAGGTAAAAGAACGATTGTTTTAATTTTAGCTGCAGCAGAAAGCAGGTGGAGTCTTGAGCTCTCCAGCTTTCATTTAATTCCATACAGGATGGTGGAGTTCCCCCCAAGAATGCTTTAATGTTTAACAGACAGCACCAAAATACTCAGGGAATTGCACTACAGTTTTTTGCCCTTTTTTTTTTTTTTTTTTTTAAAAAATTGGCTCATTGTCCATACATGCTTGTGACTATTAAGTGAGTCATACATAAATTTATTTACACAAGTAATTAGTCTTAGGAGGAAAAACTCCAAAATTAAAATGAGAACAAATCAGTATTTTTCCAGAGAGGAAAGAATCATAGTACTCTGTGACCAATTCTGCACCAACAGAACCCTAAAAAAGCCAAGTAAACACAGATGTTGGAAGAAACCCTAGAAACTTGACACTTCTCCAAGTCTACTTCCCCCTTCAAATTCCCTACAGAATGGTGGGGGGAGCACACTTCTGTTCCTCCAAATACTCATTAACATTGCAGATATATCCAAGACACAAGTGAGTCTAATATGCATCCAAAAAGGATAATAAGACTGTTCTGTATGAGGGTAGAGAACATTAGAGGAGAAAAACCTCAAGGGAAAGCCATTACCCTCTCTTAAGAAACAGTATTTGGAAAGCTACATCTTGCAGAAAGAGCTCTGGGTGGGTAAGTCTTTGAAGTGAAAACAAGATGATAAAAGCTCTTGTCAAGGGAAATGGGATGATTTTGAGAAATTAAAATGTAGTTCGAGAGAAACCAAATGAAATGTGGGTGGAAAGCACTCCATTAGCCTTGGAAATTCAGATCAAGTACACAGAACAAGATAAAAAGTTAACACCCCCCCCCCCCCCCTACATTGTTCTACAGCATGTTTAAAATATTGATTTTAGCAAATTTAGATGAGAACTTTCTAATCAAATAGTCCTTTTTTCTAAAAAGCCTACAAAACATAATTTGGGCATTAAAGAATTTTTCAAAGCTTTAAATCATGATACTGGAGCCACGTGCAGCTTTTGAGCTGCAGGCAACTCTTGAATAATTTAAGTGTAATGCTTGGCAACACAGCTGTGCTGGCATTAAGCACTGATGGATAAGACAAATGAGACTCCCAGAACAGAATCAAAAACTTCTGAGGCTGGTATCACTATCTGACCACTGAACCCAGCTACATGCTTAGCACTTACTCATCCCACAACTGCAGTGTTTTATAGTAAGCTTCTCTCTAACTGCATGATTGATCTGGGGGCAGGCAGCCATCAGATCCAGGGAAGCACAAAGTCAGCCCCATCCAAAGGTTCAAACTGTAACAGACTGGCAGACACCAGCCGCTTTCCTCTCAGGGACTTGAAGATGTTGCAGATCACTTAGATCCCAGTTCCTGGCCTTGATTTTCATTACTGATGAATGCACCAACTCTTCTCTAATATTTCTGACTTACTGTTTCAGCTTTCCCTCCCTTACATACCTCAGCTTCCTAGTTTTTGCTTTAACTTCTAGATATATTTCTGGAATCAGTGTTTACAGACTCTCTGGCAAACTAGCTTCTAATCCTGCAGTTGGGGCATACCTTCCCACACTGCCCCATGAGCGAGTAGGCTGGGGGTGGGCAAGAAGTTGGGAGGGGACACAGCCAGGACAGCTGACCCCAGCTGACCAAAGGGATACTCCATACCATACCATGTGCTCAGCAACAAAATCTGTGTGGATGTTTGCCAGGGTTGCTCAGGGACTGACTGGGCATCAGTTGACTGGTGATGAGCAATCAGGGTTTTTCACATCACATGTTTTTCTTGGTTTTGTTTGGGTGCTTTGGTTGTTGGCTTTGTGCTTTTTTCAAAACTTATTAAACTGTCTTTATCTCAACTCACGAGTTTTCTCACTTTTACCCTTCCAATTCTCTCCCCCATCCCACTGAGGAGGGTGGCAAGTCGACAGCTATGTTGTGCTTGGCTGATGGCCACTGTTAAACCACAACAGTTCATCTTTAGGCTGAAACATCTCTTGTTCACCAGGGACCAAACAAATCAAAGTTTCAAAAGACCTGCAGCTTCACTCCGAATTTAAAACATACTTAATCACAAGGTAGCACTATATAATACCTGCATACAGAAGAAGTTCCCCAACTGCAGATTCGAGCTAGCTGCAGTATGCCAAACTCTCATCAGAGAAACATCCCCACGTGTCCAAGCGTGTAAGCTTTATTGGCCCCACTGTATCAGTTGGTCTAGCACGGAGCAAGAGTTTTATGCTTCGTCAGTACTGTTGCAGGGCATTTCTTATTATTTCTAATAAAGGTATCTGATTATTTTCTGTTATTCAACCTAAACAAGTACTTTTTTTTTTTCCATGTATACTTTTAAAAGAGTAACACTACATACTGGAGACAGACATTAAACATAACCAGTTCTCCTGGAAGAAGGGAGAAAACAACTCACCCATACCCAAAGTGAGTATTCTGAAGGTGAATTTTCTTCCAAAAAAAATGTAAAGGTTAAAATAGAAAAGAAGCTCTTGACATCTTATACTATTGTTCTCTGCCAGAGGAGTTCTGTATTTCAAAAGAAGGATATTATGGCATATCTCTAAATGATTTTTCATCACAATACAGGTGGCATGAGGCACTGATTTTTTTTTTATATGGCCCCTATATACATTTCAGTATTAAAACTGCAGTGTTGAGGGATTCCTAAAGTAATCTCCAACACAAGTGCAATCTTAATAGATCCCAGCAGATACTCTCTTATCTTTGCCTTTTGCCAGCTGTTGCACTTGCATCTTCTTACCTCAGTATTGGTGGAAAAAAGCGGTATCATGTTTAGAAAGTTATCTTAGCTTTTGATCTCTAGCCTGTCCTGCATAACAGAAATATCTACTGAACTATGTAACAGTCTAAGGGAAGCCTCTTCTTTTTCAGACTTTCAAAAAATCAATGCAAAAATATGTCTTCACACTTGGCAATACACAGCAAAACGCTGAAAGACTTCAGACTTAAAGCACACGCAAACCAAACTGAGTAACATAAAAAGTAAGATGCACGGGGAAGCCTAAAGAACAAGTGATTTTCTTGCTTCAACTTCATACATAGATGGAGAAGAAAAAATTAAATTTATACAATGTTCTCAGGAGAATGAATTTTTTTCTAGTGCTATCTAAGCTTTTATGCATTGCTAAATACAATATATGGTTTTATCTGAAGTTACATTTATATATCCCTGTGGTAATTATAAGTAAATGGGAGACTGCTTTATAAAGCAAGAAGTCTAAGTTTTCTTAATTGTCTTTTATTATTTATTTCTTGACTTTGGAAAATTATATTGAAAAGACTGAAGTTAAATTAGCTAAATAGAACTTTAAAATAAAGATATCTGAAGTTTCTTTTCTTTGGGAAATTTTTTACTAGAGACGTGAGGTTAAAAAAGAAATCTATTTTCGTTTGGTACAATCACAATTAACTTTAATAGTTAGCTAAACAGCACTTTGTATTCTCCAGAGCAGTAACTACTCTTCTGTTCCCACAATGTCATGCATTCTACAGAGCAGTAATGACTCTTCTGTTCCCACAGTGTCATTAATTGATCATTAACACAGTTTCTGTTGCCAAGCAATACTAAAGTTTCTGCACAGTATCTGACCAAATCATACCCAGATTACTTAACACACAATGATCAACAACATTTTAATACAGAACAATACCACGAACAAGCTTTAACTACTTTTGGGGGGACTGGAGTCCTCAGCATTCAGCCTAAGCTTCAGGGGCGAGGAGTGGAACCCTGCAAGTTTGTGGAGCATGAGATAAAAACGAATGACTGTTCAGGCAAACCTAATAGAAAAAAGTAAATGACTAAAGTTGCCTTCTGTGGGTGTGCTTATGCTTTGAAATACGTAACTGCTTTTGAGTCAGGATTCTATGTTAGAATTCAGTATATGGTAAATCTGGTAAAAAGATAAACTTGGTACTTGAACTGTGATTGTTTCACTAGTTATTGTACATTTTAACTAGACTGGAATAATGTACTTCTGTTAAGAGTGGGGTTTTCTAGATAACTGGAAGGGGAAAAACAGGATAAGACTTTCAGATTTTCCGTATTTTAGAGAAGATGGCTATGGTTCTCCTGATGAGTAAATTTATCTAACTTGCCTGTTTCATTGTTTGTAAAATGGATGCAATAGTTACCTGGCTCCCAAAGAATTCTTAAGACTAATGTATTTTTGCATGATATTGATACAAAAGTGAGCTATAAAAATCTTACAGTTCACAGAACTAGACAGCTAATGTAGTTATTTTTTATTCTAGAAAATGCTGTGTGATTAACCTGTACAGTTTGAGGCAGCTAGCACCTAAGAGGCAACCAGCACCTTTGCCAGACTTCTGATTTCTAACAAAATTCTGTCACATATTTCATCCAGATCAGTCTGGAAGTGGTTTCCAGAATTTCTAAGGTTTGTTTACAGACATCTCACTTTACCACATATTGAGGCAACAAGCTAGTTTAGCACTGATCAGACACAGCAGAACAATTTATGCCACAACCTACTCTTAGACCTAGACGTCTAGGAGTATTACGACCACTAGAAGTTGCAAATTGCCCTAGGTTCACACAAATTCTATTCAGAACATTGCTAATCTTTGAGATTATGATTTTGAACTTCTTTGAAAAGTAGTAGCCATGGGTTTGAATCTTTTTTTTTTCATATTGAAGATTGACATAGCAGTATAAAGAACTAATTCCACTGCAAACAGTTTATTGTGGCTGATCTTCCACAAAGGATTATGCTACATGCCGTGGGAAACATTTTGGTTGCTTTCCTAAAGCCCTTTTAATTACATCTCTTAAGAAAGCAGACACAGGGACACTGCATGGTGACATGCATTTAGAGATGATGATTCATGATTTCTTTTTTTCATTGAGCACACTTATTTTGTCCAGCAGTAACTGAAGTGTCTGAATTGTAGGATAAGCATAGATCTTCTGTGTGCTACAGTGAACATGCTTCCAGTACTCAAAGGTAAGAGGCAAATGAGTAAAATATCACACTGAAAGATTAAGGATAGAAATACCTTCATAATATTAAAATTTTCACATCTTAGGGATTTCTCAGCTCATAAGTGACCCTCAGATGCTTTTAGGAAGACACAAGTGTGTGTATAAATTATGACTTTGAAGTGCACTCTTGGAATTGTCTGTTAGGTCGTTCTATCATAGGTAACATTTCAGGACTTTACTGCAGGCAAAGCAGGGAGATAGCAAAGTGACACTACGCTGAAGATACATTTTGTTCCAATTGTAACAGAGTTTTTAACCACTTGTAAAACAATTTAGACATATTTTGTGTGGGCATATGGTCTATAAGCTTGAATGTATGTTAGAATAGTTCATCAAATCTTTGGAAGGTGTATTTGTTTAAAAAGAATAAGTACGTTTAAACTTTACTCAAGATTTTTCAAAAAGGTACATTTATAATACAAATGTAGAGTCAAGGGAAAGAAATATGGACCTCTTACCATGCACAAACATGTAGTGAAAATACAAATAGAAGAACATTATCTGCTAGAATAGAAACTGACTTGCTAACACATAGTCAGAACATCAAGCTCACAATAGCATGAGGATAGTCTAGGGTGAAAAGCGTTATGAACAGTTATTATTTCATTTCTAGTTAGCAGATATACAATTAACAAATTAAAATATATATCCAGTGAAGTGAACACTGCTGGTATATTCTTTCTCCCTCATCTGTAACACTTTCTGGACTAAATATATGTTAACATGAACTTATGCAGTCTCACAGAGATTAGTGTAAGAACAACTAGCAAAAAGTAGGGCTGTGCCTAAGCACAAGTTTTCTGTGTTCTACTGAACTGTCAGCATTAAATACTCAATATGGCAGTGGACCAGCAGACTAGACCCTACTCTGGCAGTTTCAACAACATAGCTGACAGAGTAAGTGTCTTTACAACTAGCAACAAAGTAGGAGACAGAGCCATAGTGACTTTTGGAGAACTGTCTGCCAGTCAAAAGCACATTCTTTTCCCAGCACTTTATATACTATGTAATAGAAAAACATGGATGCAGGGGGTTAAAGTCACTGTCCTACTTACAGTTCCACTCCAGAATCACAGTCACTTCCCCAGAATAAATTATCTCCCTCCTGAAGCTGCCATATTCCAAGCCAAGATCTATCAATTACTTCTTTGCTTCTCTGAACTCACAACTTCAGCCGTGTTGTTGCCAATTGAACACCTACCTTTAATTTGCTCTTTATGAGCTTTCTGTTCAGAATTAACCTCTCTGATAGGTTTCATTGAACCTAACCTTTCTAGAGCCTCTGTATTTTCTAGTCTTTCCAATCATTTTACCCTACCTCCTGCTTTTCACCTCTATGCATTCTCCTTCCTTATTTCTCTTTTCCTCTTCTTCTCTGTTACGACTTCTCTTTCTTTCCACACCATCACTTTTTCATCTTTAAAAGTTATTGTCAGCTCCGCTTATAAGCTACACTTCCCCTTCTTTTCTAAGGCAATCATACATGATGCATTTACTTGTGCTCTACAGCTCTTCTTGTCAATCCAGATCATAGCAGTAATGGCATCCTGTAACTACTTAGAATGTTGAGAGATCTTCCAAGCCATGTAGAACATGTTTTAAATCATTGTCCTGTATAACCAAATCTCTTCTCTTCAAACTGATGAGAGCAGTTTCAAGTCTCTACAAATCTAATCTCAGGACCAATATTCCTTTCTAACACACTTTCTGCCTTCAGTCTCTCATCATGCTATTTTTCCCGAACTCTTGCCCTAGCTTACACTGTGACTTTTCTGTTGCCTTTACTCTTGGCAGCTCATTTGCAGGATGATTCATCTTACTCATCCTGATGCAACCTTTCATGGGACTTGAAGAAACCTCTACTTTTAGCATATCCTTGTCATCATGCTATTGCATAAACTCTGGCATAATACTGATCTCTCAGATGTAGTGATCATCTACATGACTTAACACTACCTCATATGACCATCACTGTTTCTGTCTCTAAAGTACATGCCTATCATTCACCAGTTCAAGCTACAGAAGACCAAGTTTGAGAGGTGAAAGCACACACGCTAATCATCCCAAAGTAGATGTTTAAGTTAATTACACTGAATACGCTTTTGGTCTTTTCTAAAAAAAGTAAATGAAAGGCCTCCTAACTGTTTTGCAATTAGCAGATACACCACCACCACTGTAATTCACACTACTCTGTCCACATTCTACCATCATCTTCTACCCAGTACTGTTGTAGACCCACAGACAACATCACTAACTCCAAGATCCAAATCTTTCCACCTTGCCTCCTTAACATAGGTTTTGGATTAACTTGGCTCTCTGGACAAAACTTGTCTTTCCACAAAACATCCTGGAATCCATTTACAACAGTGACAAATCTCAGTCTTCTCACTCTTCAACTTAGCATACCCACTTTCTCATTTTTTCCCCCTTATCTATACTGTAAGGTAAATAACTTATATTGGTGCTCTTCACAGCTGTGTGTATTAATTCTTAATACCTTCTTGGTTAGACCTTCTTGTGATAATTCTCTGCATATATGCCAACCTGTTGACAGCAGCCTCTCTTACAAATGATTTGCTTTTTCTGAACTTGTATAATTGAGTCCAGGAACATATTTTATATAGGAATTGTATTTGTAATTGCACACATAGTATTAGTAAGTGCAGTGTAGGATTAACATGATGCAATAGATATTCTGAAATGTGACGCATCATCATCTCTATCTACTGCCTATTGTTCTCCTTAACCCTAGGCAGCAAATGAATCAAAGGCTTTCTCCAGAAAGTAAATTTAAAATATACAAAGGAAATCTGTGTTTATGCCTTGGGGTTTTCTGTATTTTTAATATTGAAATAAAACTTTCTCAGATCACAATAATTAATTTCTAGAATAATATACAAAATATTATAAATCAGCATATCTTAGACTGAAGTTATAACCTCAGTCTAAATAGAACTATTAGAGTACAGGGTAACAGCTTTACTTTATTACTACGCATGGGAGGAAACTTGCTGAATCATTAAGTTTACTTGTAATCATTCAGCAACTATGCTTTTTTTACACCATTTTTCTCCCTATCCCTAACCTTCCTCAGACTCCCAAATTAAGTTTTTTCCATCTCTTCCTTTATTGGGACAATGATGTGAATGAATTTTGCACAGTGTTTTTGTTGGTAGCTACAAGAACCTTCTTTAAGGAAATTTGTTATGTAGGTTATCTATAATTGTAAGAGTTGCACTTCAGAATTTATGTAAATACCCTACTGGGAAATTCCAGTATAGCTTAAGAACATGCATAATGTCATAGAAGATGTACAAATACAGACACTACTATGAATTGTCCAATGAAGAGTCTGAACTTCTGCAGCACACGTCATAATTCTAGCAGTCCTTAGTGAGTTTAAGATTATGTTTGAAGATGCCCTACTATTCACTTTGCTAGACCTACGCACCACTTGACAAGGTTCAGAAAACCCTATTTAGTGGACTGTGGTAACTTTCTAACTGAAGTATGAAACCCTTTAGAAAGATTCACATGCATATATAGCTGAACTGGACAGGTACACCTGCTTTTCTTTGTCAGCTTAGTCCTTATAATATATGGATACCCAGGAATCCAAGAACACATAAGCATGTGTATGCTGATATACATAGAGTATTAAAAAAGTATTAAAATAATTAAGCTTCTAATAACTTCCCATTCAGGGTTTCACCGACATTACTTGAAATCAATCACCATAATCATTCTACTGGATTTTTATAATGTTACATTTCTAATACATTTTTGGATAAAGATGTGGACACATTAATATTGGTCAAGTAGTCACAATATTAAAACTGTATGAAGGTCTTAGATGTCCTTCTACATGTTTTATCTCACTCCTAGTGAACCAAAAGTTATAAAAATGTTGGTTGACATTTCTTTAGGAATTATAGCAGTTCAGTGGACATGTTCTTTACAACAATTAAATGAAGGAGAAAAGAAACCAATAAAAACCTCTAACAATTTATTACTGACAATTACACGTTTCACCAACTTTTCTCAGATGTTCATTAAAGTTTAAAAAAAAAGCATTTCCAATGAACGTGAAAGATTAGTCATTGTTTATACAGTATTTATGTGCTGTATCACTAGATCAGCACTATGTATTACTATTTAACTATATAGATTAATTATTTTAGGGCTTAGTGGCTGCTCAAGTACATTTATTTTGCTAAGGACTACTCTGCACCTAAGACTTTGCCATATATGCTTTGGGAATAGGTCACAGCACTAAGACACAGCATTAGCGAACAGATGCACTACTTGCAAGAAAATTATTCAGAATCATTTTGAGTGCTTTCAGTACTAACATATTTTAATAATATAAAAAATAAACACATTTACTAATGATAAAGTTGGAAAAGGAAACTAGGGATATAGTGCTCAGGCAACAGTCATGCTTGTCCATATATCACAATTCTTATTGTAAAAAAGACAAATGGATAACTGATAGGCTCAAAAAGGTATACAGTCATGATTTCTGTTTGGATTCTTTCCCTTCTGTAGAGAAGCAACTTAAAATCTATACTGATAATGCACGAAGCAATCCAGTGTTATTTCACCTAGCTTAAAAATAGCCCTGCTCATTTCAAAATGTTTAATATAAACATGTTGTTTACACACATTATGATAATATTACAGCAATACGCAAAATACAATGATTACTTGCTAAATTTTACCAAAGTGATAATTGAAGGAACAACAGAAATCACACATAAAAGTATAGATGACTGGCGTTTGTCTTGCTCACTCACAAAAGTGGTCACACTAATCTCTTAGCATATATTACATGCATATGCATAAACAGATCCACAAACCTATAAAAATATGTGGTCACCTACAGATAGAAAATTCTCAGTTATGCCTTTCTAGTCAGCATGCTAACAAATCAGTGTAACTCACTTGTAAGTGACCTAAACATAGCCAGGACAGAAACAAATTAATATGATTCTAAAAACCTCCAGACACTCACCAAAAGACTGAATGCAGGTTTCAAGAAGATCTTCCAAAGTGGCCCCTTTGGCTAAGTGCCCCAATGGCACCATGGTGACCTGGGTAAGATTTGAAAGGCTGGGACAGTGACTGATCTGCTTCAGCTCAAGTGCTGATTCAGGGGCAGTGCTGCATGCTTGGGCAGGTTGCCTAAAAGAAAGCACAATAGTGAAGTAAATACGAGACCGAGTGGTAAATCTTACACTGCACGGGAAAGGAGGAGAAATTTAAAGGACAATTAACTCCCTGTAGCTAGGGTGCTGAAAGCCATAACCCTCCCACTTAATACGTACACCGAAGAGACTGCTCAGTAAGTGACTTTTTTTTTTTGCTGCTAAACGTGGACTGTAGAGCACACAGCTATGGAGCTCCTTGAATGATCTGTCAAGATTACCAGACGTCTTGTTTCTTTGCTGAGGAGTTAGGTTTACATTACGATTTCAGCACAAGCATAAAACCCCCTCAAACCCCTATGTAACAGGAATATTGTTATGCAGTAATCTACCACCACGTATTTGTGTGCCCACCAAAAGTAAAGGAGAAAAAAATTATAACTACAATCCAATATTGCACACATTGGAAATTGCCAGATTAGCTTTATTGATTTAATTTAGAAAATCACTCTGAAGTAAACAAAATATCAGTGCAACTTTTCAGTGGAGTATTTCACGATTTTAAAAAAAAAAAAAAAAAAGAAACGAAAGAGATTAACCTGCAACCATTCTATACTATTATTTCCCACTAAACTTTTAAAATTGCGTGCATGACTAAGTTAATGTCTTTAATAATAAAGGTAAAAAAGACCAAAATAAAGCACGTATCTAGTTTTAGGCTTGTATTTTGATCATATAGTATCTTAGATTTCAAGAATGGGTATGTTTACAGGTAATATTAAAGGCTGTTCATCATTCATAATTCTGTATGAAATAGAAATCGGCACATTTTTATATCGATGAAAAGTCCCGTAAAATTTTTGCCTGCAAGTAACAGGAAGCACTTCAAAATCTGACTTGAGAGTATAACCATACAGTTCACAAAAGGGCAACAATCACTGTTGTTTCAATAAAACTTGGGTTTATTTCAGGGGCAATTTACACTCTAGAGTCTTCCTAAACAAGTGACTCCAGCACCTTTAAGATGCTATCTTAAGCTTTCATACAAATTTTCTTGAAACGCTATGCAAGACTTTATTAATAAACTGACAGTCCTGGGAAGAAAAGGCATAGAAATTTATCCAGGTTGCATGTTCCATACAGATAGGGAAGGCAGATACAAGCATTCCTGTATATGGGCACTCCTGGATGAAGGTGAAAATATGGATGCCTTATGAAGACAGACTGGACCCTACCTCATCCCAGTGAAGCCTCACTGTAATTTTCTGTCTCATCTGAATGCTGGGAAAGCCATGGAACTGCACTTGATGTCACTGACAACCCAACACTGACCCCAGGCCCCCACAGTTTCAAAAATCAGAAAATACTGGCCTGACCTTGCAGGGGCACTGACCATCACTTAGTGCCTCCGCAGTTAAACTGACAGTGGCTACGCAAAGAATGTTTTCTTCCCTTCCCCCTTTCTCTAAATTTCCCTCTTAGCTTTGTGATCTGACTTCCTGTTCTCATATAAAAAGAGCCAGGGCCCGAGCAGCTTTCAGGGTTTTCTTTTTACAAGCTTAAACCCCTCTCCTAATTTTTTTCCAGTGGTCTTCAACACAGGGCAGAGGGTCCTAGCAATGCGGTAGTAAGAGTTATTGCAGAAGATATTTTAGGTCTTGGCAACAGAGCATAGAAGAACTAAAGTGTCCACACCCCCAAAAAAGTTTACAATAGCACCTCGGCCGACTTGGCAACGCCGAACAGGCAAAACTCTGCCGGTGACACGTCTGAAATTAATCATTCATTAGAACCGATCCCCTTGCAGCAGTTACTTGACATGAAAAAGAGATTAAAGCTGTGCTGGGGGGGAGCATAGGAGCCCCCCGCGTTTCCACCGCACGCTATTCGGCAGCGGGGAAGAGACCACAAGCAAACGAGCGCAGGTCCCGAAGTGACGCCCGGGGCAGGCGGCGCGGCCCTGCGGGGAGCGGACGGCACAGCCGTGCCCCCGGCCCGGCCGCCGCTCCCGGCCCGGCGCCGCCCCCCCGCCGCCGGCGCTGCCGCAGGTAACCGGAGCCGCCGCGCTGGGACCGTAACGCTGAGGCTCGTCCCAGCCGGCGCGGGCCGAGCTGCCCGGCGCGCACTGGCACTCAAAAGGCCGAAACAAAATCCTCCCCCCGCACCCTCCCGCGCTTCTTGCCCCCTCTCCTTCCCACCTGGCGGGGCTTCGGCCGCCTCCCGCGGACCCTAGCCGCCCGGACCGCCGCGCCCCACGGGAGCCCCCGCCAGCCGGGCCAGGGCGGGGGGCAGCGGGTCGGCAGCGCCGCGCACCCCTCCCCGCCGCGCCGGCACCTCACACCCTGGGGCGCGGCGGCCTGTGACCCCGCGACCCACCGCCCGCCCCGCCGCCGGGAGCGGGAGAATCAGGTGGCAACGGCGAACTCACTGGTTTTCTCTGCGCTTCCCTAAGGTTCCCATGTCGGCGCCAGGCGCGGCTCCGCCGCCCGGCCGGCTCTGCCGGCAGCGCAGGGCGCGGGGCTACGCGGGGCGGAGGAGGCCGGGGGCAGCGGCGCGGGACCGCGCATCGCCGCCTCCCGCCCCGCCGCTCTCCCGCTCCCCGTCTCGCCTCGGGAGGAGTCTGGAACCGATTCAAGCGGGGCAGCGGCGGCGGCAGCCGCCACCCGTGACGAGCGCAAGCGAAGATCTTATCGGCAGAAGGAAGTACTGAGCTACCGGGCTGCTCTTCTCCGAAGCCACCGGATTTACCAGGTACCGAAACGCGCTCTCCCGATGGCACCGCCCGGCTCTAAAGCGGCCGCACCTTTCTGCGGGGCACAACTGGGGCCCGGCAGGGCAGGCGCCGCCGCCGGGGCAGGCCCCCTCCCCACGGCGGGCTGACCCGGTGGTGTTCACGCGTGCCTCGGCAGCACCGCACCGCCCGCCCGCGGCCCCGGACAGCTGCCGCCGGGGCACCCGGGACGGGACGGGACAGTCCGGGGGCCGCCAAGCTCTCGGCCAAGCCGCAGCCGGAGGCCGCGCCGGTCACACACGGGCCCCCGGGTCCTCCCCGCCCCGGGGTTACGTGACCGCGGGTGGGGTGGACCCACGCGCGCCCTGAGCCCGCGCGCCCTGATTGGCCGGTTCGCCAACGGCCGGCGAGGGGCGGGCTGTCAGGCGGCCCTTTCATCCCCCCCCCCCCGCCACCTGCCGCCGGCAGAGCCCGGCCCGGGACCCCGGCACGGAGCCGGCCCGGGGGCCTGGCGGCGGGAAGGCGCCCGGGTCATTCAGCGCCCGCGGAGACACGCTGCTCCCCCCGCACCCAGCTGGAAGTAAGCTCTGCGCGCTGCTGGGGTGGGGCACGAAATTGAGTACCCCCGTGGGCGACTGGTACTGTAAAGCCTCTTGCTTATTTGGCACCTTGCGCTGTCCCTCCGCTTTAAGCGCAGAGCAAGGAAAGGGGAGCCAGTTCTTTTTCATGGTCCTTGTATCAGAATTGCAAGTTTCTGAGAGGTCTTCCAGCCCAGCGTTGACGACTTCTTCGCTTCTGAGGAGACATCACCAGGCAGAAAATCTGAAAGGCCGAGCTCACCCCGTATCCTGTAATTTAGTTTGACCAAATGGTCTTTTGTTGAGAAACACACTCGACGGAGCAGTACGAAAGTCCTGGGCCACAGGGTCCTTCGGCTGCTGCATTCTCAACAGCTTATTTTGAGAGCACAGTTTATGTTCTTTAAAATTATTCAGGCATCATAGTGGCATAGTGCCTCACACCGACATCCAGACAGTTTTCATAAACTGTTTCTTTAATTTTAAGATGGACTGGTAAGGTTCAGGTAATGCAAGTAATTCTCTGCCACCAACCAGGGCACATTTCTTTTCAGGGCTCCAAAATGATCAGTTTTGCAAAGGACACGGCTCACTGGCATTTTCTCAGAGGCAGTGGTAGCTACCATTATCAGAACAGGAGCTGTACGAACATGACTTTTGCTTTGCTGAAGAGCTCCACGTGAAAGGGAAAATCCTTCATACTCCTGGAAATCACATCAGTGGTTGGGTAGGTCACATTCTTCTGAATAACTTCTAAAGTAGCTCCTAGCATAGAGCTTGAAGGTCGCTGTGGTTTAAGAAACACAAATACATTAATACATATGCAAGACCACAGGTCAGCTGGTCTGTGATATTATCTGTAGCAATTAATGTTGTTAAACCAATCTCCTGGCTGAATTCTGCTTCAGAGAAGTACAACCCAGCTAGCTTTCCTTTTTCTTTTTACTTGAGAAGGTCATGTGCATGCATACACACACACAAATAAATGGCAGTTTGACAGAAAGAATGCTGTCTAGCTTTGTGGTCAGAAAATAATCCATGTGTAAACCTTACAGCACACAATCTCATATAAAAATTCAGTTGTAACTTACATGCCCACACAGCAGTCTGACATACTGATCCTTGAATGTGACATTCATCAGATTAAATGGTCTTCTGCTGTAAAGTAGATTCATGCCTGGTTTGTGTTCTCAGAGGATCAGAGGTTTGCTCTGTGGAAAGGCAAGATATTCTCAGAAATAGTAGCTTCAATCAGTAGATGATTACTTTATAACTTATGATCCAAAGGAGCCATGCTGACAGAGTTGCAAGATGATGTTGCCTAGGATGGGCCATATTGCTCCCAAGCAAGCAGGACTAGCCAGGCGTTCTTATACTGTTGTACTCAGATTCCTGGAAGGTCTTGCAACAACAGTAATTTATAAATTGGATTTTACCATTGGAACCAAGTGAAGGGACCAACTTACTGCCTCAGCACAAGCTGGATCTTTTAAGTTCTGTTGTACTTCAAGATATGCCTTTCTCCTTCCAAGTTAGTATGAGTCCACAAACCTAGTTTGGCCTTGAAGTGGGGTGAAAATAATTTTCTTAAGCTGTTCTTTCACATCTGCTTTAAGCACATTTAATTTGCCATCTTTCCTGGGTCCTTATTCCTGCTGTTTACAATGGGCCAATTAGTGGAGCTTGTACAACCACACCGTGAGTTGCACACAAACATTAAGGCAAAAAACCCAACCCAACTGAAAATGATACATGTTCTGCCATGAGGTATCGATTATTTAATTAATTTCACCACCCACGCATATGAGCTCAATTGCAGCCACAACCAAACAAGGGCAAAAGAGCAAGACCGCACATTTTGCCAGTAACTTTCACTTAGATCTGTTTTACACAGATCATTGCAAAATCACAGCCTAATTCCAAAAGCTTTTCAGTGTCCTTGTGGGATCATGAATGAGAAGGTTCCTTGGTGCTGACAGAGCATCTGCTAGATGGTGGTGTCAGCAGACAACAGAAAGACAAGCCAGACAATCTAGTGTAGGAAGCAATTCTAGAAAAGGAAAAAACTTGCTAACATAATTGAAAAGGACAGCAAATGGAAGGCTAAGAAGAGTCGCTATGTGAAAAGTCAACATATGTTATGCAAACTAGTTAGTAATCAGTATCATTGGGTTTAACAAGTTGTCGTGAGTGAGAGCCTGCTAGCAGTTGCACATGAAAAAACTTCTTTCATCTGAGCTGTGATAACGCCAAAGGTGTGGCTATCCTCTATGATCAGCTGATAGGAATAGCTCTCCTACTTAAGGCATCATCTAACTGTACTTCCCTGTTATAATTAAAGTTTGTAGCTGTTTTTGTAGCTGTTAGAACAGTTTTTGTTGGTCTGAGTGCTGATTTCTGTTACAGCTAGTGGAGAATTTCTAATGTCTTTTCCCACAGTTGGGTCATAACTTTCGATCCAGATGAGCTAGGCTTTGGGTACTTTCACTGATTTATCAAACTTTATTTTTAGAAAGTTGTAGTGTTAGTGAAGGCTTTGGTCTCATAATCCCACTGAGGTTATCAGACCATGGTAGTTCTCCCACTATTTTTCTCTTGATGAACCTTTGCCATAGTGGCCAGGGATGGAATGTTCCACTTCCTGAAGCGATGTGACCTATAAGAGTGTTACGTTTTGTGACTTCATCCCAAGCATCTTCCTTCAGTGGTGCATGTTCTAGGGTGACATTTTGGACAACTACAGCTTTCATTTATAAGTGGGAGACAATAAAACTCATGATTGCAGAATGGGACCTGAAAGTGTAAGACTGTAGGATTGAGAGAGTGTATAGAAAATTAAGAAGAATGTGAATCCTCTTTTTAAACATGATCTTGAAGTCAGGTTGAAGAAGACTAGACTGATCTTAATTAAGTGGTTTGGGTTGTCAGTACCTCTGAAGTTCCAGCTTTTCTGCAAGAATAGAAGGAATTGAGAGCACCCAGTGTTCAACCAGTGGTGAGGAGCCACTGCCTCCTTACATTTAAGGACCATAGGTTTGTGTACATTATATTCAAGACATCTTACAAAGTTAGTAACTATGCTACTAACAGATCTACCTATCCAGTCTACCTCTATACTGACATTTCTTCTGTAAAGGCTGCTTCTGCTAAACCTTTTAATGTCCAGCAGTCAGCCTTGAGCTGGAAGAGACAAGACTAGAATTCATGAAAGAGGAAAAACTTAGGAAAATCGTCAGAACCTAGAGTAGAGCATGGAGTACCTGGGTCTCACTCATCTTGGATTTTGCCAGAGCATTTCTCAGGATGTTTGACAGCCATGGGTTCCCCACCACTCCCAGTGAACACTCAGGCTGATCATTAGAGCTACTCTGAGTCATTTTGTCAGTTCAAATACCAAAGGCCTGTGGGGTGGGTTGAATGACTCCAGTCCTAGTAATGATAACATGTAGGTGTAAACATGCTGCCACTTGATGGAACATCTGTGGGTTTTAGTCTTGAAAATTATAGGCAAGACATAGTTTGTAGGTAAAGGCAGTCTCTTTTATGAGACCAGCTGACACAGTTAGAAAGAGACAAGATTTTGGGTAGACTTGAACAGGGTTTCTGCAGAGAATCACAGAATCACAAAATGACTGAGTTTAGAAGGGACCTGAGGTCCAGCCTCCTGCTCAAAGCACATCCAGCTGTGGGACTAGACCTGGTAGCTCAGGGCTTCATCCAGTTGAATCTTGAAAGACTCAAAGCCTGAAGACTGCACAGCTCCTTTGAGCAATCTGTTGCAATGTTTGACTGCTCTTATAGTTAAAAAAAAAAATAATTTCCTTATATCCAAAAAATATCTTTTTGTTTCAGTTTATTTATTGTCCCTCATACTCCTGCCATGCACTGCTGTGAAGAACCTGGCTCCTTCTCAGTAGTCTTCTCAGAAGTCCTGTCAGTCTGCTACTACATCCCCCTGAGGCCATCTCTTCTCCAGGCTGAAAAGGCCCTGTTCCCTTAGCATCCCCTCATAGGGCAAGCACTCCATCCAACAATCCCTGTGGCCCTTTGGTGAACTCACGTCAATCTGTCGGTGTCCTTCGTGTACTGGGGAGCCTGGAACTGGACTCAGTCCAGAGTGCTGAGTAAAGGTGGTGTAATCACTTCTCTCGATCTGCTGGCTCTGTGCCTGTGAATATAGCCCAGGGTGCTGTTGGCCTTCTGTGCTGTCAGGGCACACTGCCGGCTCGTGTGCTGTTTACTGCCTGGCCAGACCTCCTCCTCCTTTTCAGCAGTGCGGCTCCCTAGCTGGTCAGTCCCCAGCCTACTTTGGTGCAAGGGTCTCTTCCTTCCCAGGTGCAGGACTATGCATTCGCCCTTGCTGAATTTCATAGAAGTTCCTGTCAGTCCATTCCTCCAGCCTGTCTAGATCTCTCTGGATGGCAGCCCTGCCCTCAAGTGGCCGGAATTTTTGTCCCAATCTGATGCTGCCTGCAAACTTGAGGGGAGTGCACTGTATCACCTCCTCCAGACTGTTTATAAGAGTGTTAAAATGGACAGGTCCCAGGACAGACCCCTGTGCTACTCACTGCCAGCCTCCAGTCAGAATACAGCACATACCCTCCAAGCCTAACCATTCAAACAGCTTTTTACTAGATGAGTATTTAGTTGTTCACCCATCTAGACCTCTGTCCCAAACTGAATGCAAGAATATTGCAGGAAATTATGTTGAAAACTTTAAAAACAGCAACATCTGGAAATCTGTCTAATTTTTCCTATATTATACTAGTTGGTCCAATAAAAGGTATTATGTCTACCCGTAGACCTTGTCTTGTCTGTGTCTTTAAGCCACTGAAGTTATGACAGTGTTATCATGAGAGATGCCCCTTGAAGAACTGTGTCCTCCAGAATTAGGAGATTCATATCTCATTGTGTGTATTACCTTTAACTATAAAACAAGATACAATTTCTTTCATAGCACCTCTGTTTCCATTTTGATTATAGTATGGATATGTAGTAGGGACAAATAAGGAGGCATACTGATGAGAGTTGTCATTTTCAACTGCTTTGGTTACAGAAGTTAGATGGCTTGTAGTCATTAGAAGTAAAATTATGGTCTTCCTTTTTAATTATTTTCAGACAAATCTTACAAGATGAAGTGAGGCACTCCAGGAAAATAGATATTTCATAATTTTTAGTAACTTAATTTCTCCTTCTGTTTTCACCCTGGACTCTCTAAAGGACTTAAAAGTCATCAAAGACTCTAAAATTTACTTTAGGAACTATGCCTATGTTTGTCATTAGTCAGTTGTCATCAGTCTGTTGCAAGCTGCTGATTGGCAAGTTTTGCACTGTTAGCCACGTGTAACTGAAACTGTTAGACTTTTTGGTTGTTTTTACTCTGGAAGACTTTAAGTAACAGTGGACTAAAAGTAATTGTTCCAGTAAGAAGAGCAATGAACATATATCTTGATAATATATAAAAACATTAAGTCTGGTAAGTCAGAAAATGTTATTAGCTGGTGACATTCTTCTGAGTAGAAGCACACTGATTTGTGTGGCTTTGAGGCTCAGTCCTATAAGTAATACCTCAGCCTTTCTATTGATTAAAGATTTTGAAGGTTTCCTGTTTAGGAGAATGCTGAAATACAGTAAGCACTGATGATCTGCCTATCTTGCGTTAATGTCTAGCTGTTTCAGAAGTAGCACTCAGTGGGGCTATTATGATACTGTAATATGCACTGAAAGGTAATGGTATTGCTCACTGAAATCTGTGTTCTGTATCAGTAAAACCAAAATCACATTTAATTCTGGCATCAGGGAAAGATAAAAGCTTTTATTTACTACAACTAAGTCAGAGCACTGTCATCATAACTTCTGTTTCCCTCCAGTAGTCCATAGCAGAATAGTTTTCTTTCCTTTATGGTCTTTTAGAATTAATGTACGGTTTTGATTCGGGTCATCAGGATGCTTATGTGTACATACAATTTACCTATTGCTTTTGATAAGGATTGCATGAAAATGAATCTACATCCCTCAAAACCCCAACCATACTTCGATACCTTCTTTCTTAAAATGCATGTGTATAAAGGGAAAAACAGCTGGTACCCCTGAAATAACTACTGTCCAGAAACAGTGAGACTCAAGATACAGAAAACCATAACAATATGGCTAAGAATGCTTCTTTTTGATTCACCATCTGATTTCAAAGAACAAAACAACTACTTAAACAGGATGTAGATAACATCATCCCAAACGTCCCTTTGTAAACATTTTCCAAGGAGGCAGTGATTAGCTACTTCCTTTACAGGATATCTCTTGGTCAGCAGCAAGAAGCAAGACATCACTCACTGGAAATACATTAAGTGTATTGTTTTAACCTTTTAAAAGTAGTTTCACAGATAAATTGTTGTGGATATAACAGTGCCTTTGAAAATATCATGGGATGAAAGTTGGTCTCACAGAAGTGGTGGGTTTTTTTTTGTTTAATGTAATATTTACTTATAATTTTTCTGTTTAGCAAATAGCTGATAAAATTACAGTGCGCCTTTGATCTGGAAAGGAATGTAGACATGATTTCCATGTGATTTGTTTCTGAGAGCTTTTTCAAAATTTCCAAACTGAGTGGGCAAAATTTAATTTTGCTGCTGCAGTATTCAAGGCCAGTATTAATGATTTTGCCGTTGCTCTTTGCAGTGACAAAGTCAGTGGTAGAGATTGTGTGAAGAAGCAGGAGTGACAGTTGAGGTGAGAAGAAATTAGGAGTAATCACAGTGCTTTTACAGGATGTGGGTGTGTAGGAAGTAGTGTGTCTCTGCCCTTTCTGGTCTCATCTGCAGGGCAGGAACCTTTTCCAAGGGGATTTCTCCCTGAAGTGCAAGGTTGTGCTGTTCTGAACTGAACACTGGATTGAGTGCTGAAAATGTAAATGGACGTGACACATCACATAGACAAGGCCCATACTCCTCCTCTGCTGAGGGTCTCTCTCTCCTTCTGCATCACTTTAAGGGAAATGCTCTTTTTTCCCTTCTCACCAGGTTTTGCTTGCCCTTCTCTCTGTGTGCTCAGTATGTGAGTCAGCTGGGGAAGAGAGGAAGTGAGAGGAGAGGGGAGGAAGAGCATTTGCCCTCAAACCCATTCCAGCAACTCACCCTCGGTGTTGGGGGATCAGAAGGAAGCAGAACAGGACTAAGAACAAAGGCAGTGTGGCTGCAGATAATAGCAGTGGCTGCCAAGGGCTTTCTGTCTTCTGTTGTTATTGATATAAGGCTTAACAGTAGATTGACCATTATTTAAAAGGAAAAAATAGTCTTCGTTATGGGCTGAAAATGGTTAAGTTTACCAGCCATGTGTATGCATGAAAGGAAAGATTTATCTTTCTAGGACTCCATTTGTCTCTCTATGCTCTCTTGTTCTCAGTCTGTATACTTAGGGCTTGACCTGGAGGCTATTTGCTCCACATGTAGTGCAGAGGGAAGGTGGTTGACTGAAGAATTTATTTGACACCTTTTCAGTTGAACAGAACTGATATTACATAACATATTTGGAGCTAGTTAGAAAAAAATCCTGTTTTATTCAAAGCTGTTTACAAAAACTGTTACACAAGAGTACTTTGTTGAATTTCTACTTTGTCACTAAAGAATGTCATCAGGATAGGTCAATGCACTGGTCAGCCTCTATTAGTTCTTTGGGTAAATAGGAATGAATGGAGAAAATATCTTGAAAAGACAGGTGACCAAAATACCAGAAAAAGTGTGCTCAGACTTGTTATAGAATACTTAAAACTCCTATGTTGATACCAACAGACTTCTACTTACATGAAGGGAATGTAAAACCTGTTCCTCAGTTTGCTGGATTTAATAGACACTTTGCAATAAGTTATACTGGGAACGGGATCAGGCAGATGAATGCAATACAGAAAATTTTGAGTAAGCAGAGAGATAATCTACCACCTTCATTTGTGGTCCATTGTGGGTAAATGTCAAATGAATACAGGGAAATGTCAATTACTTAAACGTAAAATGATGCAAGTTTTCCTGAACTCTTAAGATCTTTTCCTTCCCCCAGTTTTATACCTCATTACGTTCCCATCTTCAAAGCAATGCGTGTTGTTTCATTTTGAAGGGCTGCTCTGAATAGCTGTATTGTCAAGCCTTACTGTTTACTTTTCTGGATTAGAAGCATTTTCTATTGCTGGCTTCAGCTACAGTCAGGGAGAGTAGTTATAGCAGTACTGAACAGAATGTAATTGTGAATATATGATAAAACCAATGTCCAGTACCATATCAATAATCACATCATTTGAAGGTATTTAGGCACCAATTCAGCAAACACATTTAAACCCACTCTTATTTTAAAATGTCAAAAAGGGACAGGCTAAAAAATCATATGCTGAAAATTAATCTGGTTTAAAAGAAATTCTTATTTGTTAGGAGCTCCTCAAGATGCAATTTTAAGGGGTAATATTAGGTTAAAGCCCTAGCCCAAGTACTTTGTTAGGTTCAGGAACTTAGTCTCCAATTATAGTTGTCTCTGTGAATATCTAACTTAGAAAACAATGCACAACTGTCAAGATAAGCGGAGCATCTTTAGTGCTATTTCTGGTAGTCAGGCTACAAGAGGGTTAGGTAAACTATCTAAAACTTTTTGTAGCCTCAACTAGAAGTATTTTCAAAATCATTGGTTTGCAGCTTCTTCTTTTGCCCCTTCAATCATCTGTAAAAAAGAGTTAACAGTACCTTTCTTTAACAGTTTTGAAAGCTTCTGAAATCCTGTGGTATAAACATGAACAGTGAAGTCTTATGACAACGTGAAAATAATACAGTAGTGAAAGTTAGAGATTCAATTTCTGTCTGAAAAGGGGCTGTTTGGGTGTATTTTCTCTCTTCCTATCTACCTGTCCTATTTTATCACTTCTTTAGAATTTTAAAAGGAAGGGTTGTTAATGTTTGTTCAGGATGACTCACCGGTCAAAAAAAAAAAGAAAAAAAAAAGTCTGTGTGCTATTTCTTGGTCAAATACAAGCACATTTTAAAATTTGAGTTTAAACTTAGTGATATCTATCTTTAAAGGTCAGAAAAAAAAGTGGGAGGGAAAAACATTGTCCATAAGTTCTGTGACTAATGAGTCAGAGTAACTGAACAAGTATTCTTAATGCAGATTATTTTACAATGCTTTTAAGAACATGCCAAACACTATTATTCATAGCTTCTTACAGAATATTATTTAAGAATGTGGACAAAAAAGTTTAAAGCGTATTTCCATAGTAGAGAGAAATGACAATAAAGAAGAATTGTGCTTAAATGGACATGTCTGATTCTACCAATATTCAAATATTTGACAAGGTGCAAACTATTTGTATTCAGTCAGGAGAGGTTGCTTAAGTGCTTTTATCTCAATCTGCAGTTGTGGCAATGAAAAAATAGTTCAGACTTTAAATAAAATAGGTCTGTAGATCCCTCAGCTTTTTTGCAAGATAGGTGGCAAGAAATAGTAGCACTCCGTAGGAGTAATTGCTGATTGAGATGCAGAACCTCATATTTCTTTTGCATAGTTTTTATGATTCTCTGACACACAGTGTATTTATGCACCAGTTACTGAAGATTCAGTTTGACCCACCAGTGGGATGCATTCACATGCCATGCTGACTTTACAGGATTGTTCATCAGCATTAGAAGTTGGGCAACTATGTAGATGTGCTAGAACATTTCATTTTCATACAAATTTCCAAGACTGAGCAATGCTAATAGTTGTGGTCATGATGCTCAGATAAAGAGATATAATTTTAATGCTTGACATGCTTCCATAGGAAATTGTTCCCTTGGAGCTGTGTAGATTCCAGAACATGCTTAGGTATATCACACAGAACTGAAAGAGTTATTTCACTGATTTTTTTCTTTTGTTTTCATGTTTTATTTTAACTGCCTGTATTTAGTTATATACAGTTCGAGTTAATATGCAGCCACCTTTTTAAGCATTGCTTGTGTTCTTCAACAGCACTTCATCATTTGTCTCATTCGCCTGTTCCTTGAACAGTGCTTTTGGTAACATCAGGGATAAGAGGAAATTCAGGAGGTGACCCCAGCAATTTAACAAGTTTATCTCAATCATGTGCCTTCTATCTTTCATTTTTCTGCCATTTATGTATAGACTAGAACATGCTGGGTTTTTCAAAATTTCATTTTTATCTGTTGTGCAAATATCTCCTTTTCTTATTTCTTTGTATCTCATCTGCAAATTATTTAACAAGACAATTATTCAAAGTGCTTTGCAACTAGTTTATGGAATATGTTTTGAAAAACAACAAGGGCTTCCCGCTATACAAAATCATTGTGCTATCATTTGACTGATTAAATATTATGCTTTTTGCAATTTGAATTCTTTTAGTCTTTTTGATACTTTGAAAAATTGCTTAAAAGAATCTTTTAATTTGAAGCTGTTTACATTTGATAAATCTTTGTCAATTTTATTTATATCTTCCATGGCCATATGGTTATAATTTCTGATTTTCTCACAGTTTTAATGTAGTTAATCACATAGAACCTGGGGCAGGTAGGGAACTATGAACACTGTCATTTTACTAATGGAAAACTGTTCAGCAAGATTGACATCTCAGTCCATAGAGTATTTTGTATTCCAGATTCTTTAGATCAAACTTAAAATTCTTGATATCCTGACATTGCTGCTTCCACAATCTGATGGCATCCAGAGCTCTCTTTCTGGACAGACTAGTAAGCTCCCAGCAATCAAAATCCATAGGCTGTTTGCTACTCTGGCTATGTTGCTTGAAAAACTTGATCCAAGGACTACTTCATAAATATAAGAGAAATGGAACCTAATTTTTCCCCTTCCCAAGAAAGTGTTCTGGTAGTTGGCTGTGTCAATGTTTGTTATGTGCAATCCCCGTGCAGCCAAGGTTCTTTAATTATTGAGCAGGAGAGAGTGAGAGCACCCTTCCCTTTTAAAGATCCTATAGCCTGGCATTTAAGTCATTTTTCCACTGAGACATGAGAGGTAAGATTTGAATTTCCACAGACAGCGGAACGAATTGAACCTAGGCATCACATATAATGATATCAGAAGTACCAGAGTATTCTCTATGAGTGAGAGCATCTCTATGAGGGCTCCTAGCATCTGAGCCACTGCATTTAAATACATTATGAAAACAGTGTTGACTTCCTTGCCCTTTGAAGAGAATCTGTCTTGAGGAGAGATTCCAGAACCTCAAGTAAAAGAAGTGCCTCCTTTCAGCAAAGACCACTTATGTCAGATGATGTAATTTAAGGTATGATCTTTAAGAAGAAATTACTATTAACTATGTTCAGCTGCTCCCAGCTCAGAATGCAGCCTGCTGTCAATATGAGTAATTTATAAGGTACTAGATTCTGCTCCATGGCCAAGTGCATAAAATGGCTTGTTACTGCTTATAACTTAGTCAACACTGTGTTGCAGTGGATCTGAACTGCATGACATGGTCAAGGTCGCAAAAGTAAGTTGTGGAAGAGCAAGATACTGAATTTAGTGTAAAAAATCTGATGCTAACATCTTAAAAAAGTGCCAGCCTTCCTTTCTCAAATATTTCATCATAATCCAATAAACACATAAGCATGCTGTTGACTTATCTTTCCTTCATTACATCACTTTCTCGCACTGCAGTTGTATTGCTACTGTATGAAATTGCTACTCTCTAAATGTGTCATTGCAGTGACTGTGCAATCATCTTTATCTGTATTCATTACTATAGCAACCAGAATAAAAACATTACCTAGTGCATCCCATGTAAAAAGGTCTTAGAGTTTCAGCCTCTCTCCTTCCATTTGATGCTTATGCTGAGTGAATGCATGTGACACAGTGGAAATGGTTTAGTTTGGTTTGGTTGAAGGCTGCTCACATTAGTGAGGGTGGAAAACTGAATTATACTGGAGCTCTTGTTTTTAAAAAGGAAATAAAATTTCTGACCTGTTCATCAGTACTCACATGAAACATGAAACTCTCTCCAGCTTCATTCACACACTCTTCCAGCTAGGCAGCGGAGCAGTACTTGTAAAGGAGCAAGTAAGTTCTAGCATGAGACAGATGCTCAAGCTGCATATTTTAATGTTAGTAGTAAAATCACTGTCTTCCCTGAGCCTCAATGAGGCCTTGTCTACACTGATATTTTTGAGTAGACCCTGCCTAATTACAATGTCTGAGATCAATAACATAAATATTCTCAGTTATGAACATAGCTTCACCCTAGGTTTAATCTCTGTTTCCTCCTTCTTCCTTTAAATACAGCAGTGGGGCTTTCTCCTACCACCAGCTTTACCCTCTGAAGCACAGAGGGAATCTGAATGGTCTTTGTGGCTGTGCATAAATACATAACACTTACAAGCTGAAGGGAGAGATCCAGGTCATCCATGCATGAGCAGTTCTTCTAGTTGATTATTTTATTATGAATAATACTGTATTTGGCTTTCTTCCCTTAAGCTCTGGTTCCTAATGTGGCATTGTTTCATGTCATTCCATTTTGTTGTTGGGTTTTTAATTCATAAATTTCTTAATACAGATGAAAACTCTAAAACCTAGCAAAGACATCAATGAATGGTTCTGTTAACATTAAAACAAAAGTAGTATGATTTCTATCACCTGAATTTTCTTGCTCTCAGGCTACAGTCTGGCATCTACAGTTGTCCCCCTATTTTCACAACATTTACATTACATTACCTTTCAGACTAATACCTTTGAATTACATTATCTTTGACACCAGTACTTTGTGTCCAGTTTTGCTACAGTTTGCCAACAGGCTCAAAAGTTACTACTTTGAACACATGTACAGGCACCCATACACACCCACCATGATTGCACAGGTTTCATTTCCTTAGGAAACCAGACTGAGAACAAGAGGCAAAACCAGAGAACTCAAAACTGTGTCTCCTAATCCAATAGGCTGTCCACATTCTAGCAAGTGAAAAAATGGAGTATTTATTTTCCCCCATAAATTCTACGGGTAAAAAGCAGCCTGATCCACTGCTTATCGGGCTTAAATGCAGGAAATCTTGATTCCTTTGTTTTCTATTAGTCAGTTGTGTAATTCTGGTCAAATTCTCATCTTCCGTTTCCCCTTTTGCCTGTTTAGACACAGTTCAGGCAGGCAGGAGCAAGCATTTTGTCCATGCCTTCACAGTGCTTAGCATGATGATGACCATGAAACACTAAGAATCTATTAAAATACATAGCGCAGCATTCCTTTAGTTGATTACTTTATAATTAACCAGAACAGAAGCAACATCTGAGGACTTCAGTCACCAATGTACCAGAAAATAGAACTGTTCAAGCTAACTTTTTGAAATCTTCTGCAGATTAGAGGGGATTTGTTTATTGAGTCTGTGGACAATTTTAAACTCCTACATCTTTTTCTGGATCATTTAAAAGTAGAAAAAAAAATCAAATAAATTACTCCTTCTGAAGAATTAATCCAAATTACTAATTTCTTCTACTCTTAAGCACCCTACTGAAGGATTCTTCTCTTAAGCACTCATTTCTTTGGCTATTTAGAAAATGCAAGGATCCTAAGAGTGAATTAGTCTTACTTCCTATTTCTCCTCTTTCTAAATTGAGAATGAAAACTACATAGAGAAATTTTGTCTAGTTTTGATATTGCTGGTGGTACAAGTGCTGATAACTGCAGTAGATTTTTTAAAGTGAGTTCAGAAGACCTATAAAAGCCTGGTCTGCTCAGTACCTTACTGTAAACAGACCAAAGGATGGGTTCTATAATAAGACAGTAAGCATGGACCACACCCTAGATTCAGTTAGATCATGAAAAGTGACAGGTTTTCATTCACACTCCTTCTGTGAGATGCTGTTTACCTCTGCTTTTCTTTCAGCACAGACTAAAATAATGGATTTGTGCCTCAAGTTTAACACCTGTAAGTAACAGTTCTGAACTGTTAAAAAGATGAAAAACATGTGCTGTGCTTTAGACTAATATAAATCACACAAAGCCTGTGCAAATTGTAAGGAACAGCCAGTGAAACTTGAGTTTAGTTTGGATTAGATGTCCACCATTCTCAGTTTATGTTAAATCAGTAACAAGTTTTATGTTGACAAAGCCACCTCCTTCCTCCAATTACTTTTAGGTCTCCTTCTTCTTATGCACAGTGTGTTTACAAAGGCCTATTTTTCCTTCATGCGCTATTCTAGGAATTTCCAATATTCAGAAACTTCTGATTAATTTTCCTACCTGATTGATAACTAATCAGAATTTGTTCCTGATTCATAAAAAGAATTTTAAGCAAAAGAACTTTGACAAGATAGGAGTAGTACACACAGCATTAATTAACAGCAGAGTACTAAAAAAACCCCTTTAAGATGGCATTAACTGATTCTTTGCAGTAGTAATGAGTACAGTTAAGCAGATGAATAGAGGTTGGAATAGGAAGGAGAAGCAAGTATGTTTGTGCTAGGAATGTGAGAACTGTCATTATAAAATGCATCAATGTTCTTTCAACCTCAGACCTTGCATTTATATAATACATGAAGTACTTCAAGCAAGACTTAAAAAAAAAAAAGTGCATTTTTACTTTTTACTTAAGCAAATATTTCCACCACGTGTGGTAGACTTTATAACAGGCTATTTTGTACTTAGACGGCTGCTTGGAAAAGAATCTCAAGTAGCTGGGGTTCAACCTTGTGATGAATGCAACAGTACTGTCATGAAGCAGGACATATTCAGATCCTCTAGGTGGACAGAAATTTTACTTTGGGGCTTAATTCTATATAAACCTTTTTTTTTTTTCAAATGCTGTACGATGATCTTTGAATCAGTACATTGTGCAAATTGTGTGCAGTAACTACAGAACACTGTTTTTAAAAAAAACAGGTAATGCCTCTGTATATTGAAGCTCTGAGCTGAAACATCAGGAAACTGATGTCAGGGAAAGCATATAAAAACCACTACATGGTTATTTTCTGCAACTTAGATATACGACACTTGTACCCACACAGCTGTACGTGGAGTAGAGAAAACTCTTTTTCAGGTTTTGGGCAGGATAAGACAGATATGATGTATATATGTAGAGAGATATGATGGATGTATGTATATGTTTTAGAACACATCCTTGCTACTGAGATAAGTGAAGCTGCTATGTAAAAAGCTTCAGATGATAAATAAGGGAAATAACTTGACAACATAGAAAATATTACTTAACATTGTTTTGAAAAAAATAGCACAGATATTTATCCTTTCTCATCAGCACATTTGTGAACAAAACTAACGTGCCAAGCTTTGCATATTTATAAAATCTAGTTCATAACTTCCTGATTCTGCCATTCATTAAACATTCATTATTAGACTTACTACATCTCTTAAAATGACTCATGCAATTGTATGTAGAATTTCAATAACATCCTGGTTGCTAGGGTACTTGTGATCACTCTGACATATAACGTATCTGTTAGATTTTTTAAAAGGATATAATGAACAAATCTGTAGGGTTTTTTCTCCAATAAATGTTTCTGCCAGTAGTTCATTATGCAAAACAGCATGACATTTTATGACTTCAAATAAATATTGAGTTGTATTGTACACAATACTGATACATATGACTTTTTTTTTTTTCCATCTCAATAAACAACTTTTTATTTCTGCCATATGCGTATGATACAATAGTTTCCCAGGTGATTTTTCTTGACATTTTTTCCCCACTGGCCCACTCTGTCAATACTGTTAGAGTGCCTATAATTGGATTTTATCTTTGTTTCAAGCTTTTTCTGAGGACCAGTAAAAAAACGTTACCTCAAATGTGCATATAACTTTTGATACATGCTTCTATGTCTTCATTTTAGAACTACAGGCTTGTTTATGCACATGGCACTGTGTTTGTCCCTGCATGAAATAATACTTTCTTGCAGAAAGCGAGGAGATTTGCAGGTGCTATCACTCCTCCATTAGTCCAGCCTTCTCCAGAATTTATGCTCATGGGTAGCGTGACACAATCTGATCTTTAAGACCAGAGCTGTCTCTACCACACTGCTATTTAATGTTAAATTGTGTTCTGAAAAACCTGTGTTAAAAGAACACTAAACCTGCAAAGTGGTGGAGTCGACATATGAGACCAGAATTCACACTGCCTATAAAACTAGAGATGGTTTGAAAAATTATTTTCAGTTCCATTGCACAATCAAAACAATCAGTACATTCATTGTACGTCAATCCAAAAGACTTTTTCTTCCTCAAAATATGTTTCTCTTAGTTTGGATTCACAAAAACTACTTAGTTGTGAGTCATTAAGAATTTTATTCATTTATTCCACATAACATTTGGGTCTTCAAGTGTTTTTAATTTAGCTCAGTAATGAAACAAGGCATAATTTTTTAAAATGAAGTTTAAAAAGTATTTCATCATTTATTAAATGAAAATTTTGCCTTAATACTAGCAATACTCCATACTTCATAGTATTATGTATCAGATTCAACTAGTGTTTGCAAATAGTGTTAGTACAGTTGAAAAATACATATTCCCTAATTTATATAAATACTTACTTTGGTCTCTAAATAAATGTGCACCATTAGACAATCTTTGCCTCAATAAGAGCATGTTATTTCTTCAGGACTCCTGCCTAATGACTGTGCATTCAGTGCACATGATAATCAGTGTTCACTAATTATCGAAAGCAGTATATTGTGAGGGAGGGTGCTAGCTAAAAGTAAGGTAAAAAGTGGCATTGAAAGGGAGATTGCTGTCATGAGAGTATGATTACTGGAGCTTTTCAAGGGTCAGTCGTTGAACAGTTCTTGTTTAATAATTTCATTAGTAAGCTTAGTATAAGGATACAAAAGTGTGATAATTGAGTTTGCCAATAGCAAAAAATATGTCTATCATTAACACAGAAGAAGGCTGCAATATCCGGGAAGACCTGGATGACTGTAAGAACTGGAATAATATACAAGGGATGAAATGTAATAGTGTGAAGTACAAGTACCCTTCAGGACTAATACTGAGAATTTCTGTTAATTTGTGAGCTCACTGACTGGAAACAGCTGTGGTGAAGACAACTGTAGCGAGTGGTTGATCACAGAATGATTTATGAGTCACCCGTGTGGTATGGCTGTGGAAGAAGCCAGTGTACTAGATGACATTGGTTACAGTAGTGTTGGAAGCAGTTGTGTTATCTGATGTGCAGGAGCTATCTCATCTACAATAGTTTTTGGCATCCAAGCTCAAGAGAAATGAATTCTGAATGTTAGGGAAGGAGGTGCTCCATTTCTCTGCTATATTCCAAACTGTCATAAAATTTTTGTTCATTTAGCTGAATATATGACATTTCATTCTAAAGCAAAACATTAGCACAAGAACAGATAGAAACTTCCCATGATTAAATTCAGGTTGAACATTAGAAGTTTCTGGCAAAATAATCAATAAAATCCAGAGATGGCTGGATATGGTTTGTCCTATTATGGGCAAGCAATTTAATAGTCCTTAAAAACAATTTGGAACATTTAGGAAAAGGATTAGATTATGTGGTTGGCTGCAATTGCAGGAAATTAGATGTAGTGACCCATAGCGTAATTTAGCTCTGATAGTTGTATGGTCCTATGAACAGTTCGCTATTTTCTGCAGTAGACTGCTCCATGAATTATTTGCAGTTTATTGCAGTCTGCACTAAATACAGAATAATTAGCTTCTATTTTACAATTTCTGTTGTTACTACTTAATTGATTTCAGAAAGATTGAGCGAAAAAATGCTTATGTTGAATATATGGAATACCAAAGTACTGAGAGTAAAATGCAAACAGTTAAATTAAGTAATGTTGGGTGTCCCATCTAAGATATCTATAATCTGCTTTTCCAAGTGTGTAGAAGCTTATATTCAAACCATACTTATCATTAACCTCTGCTAAGGAAACTCAGCTCTGCTGCAAGACAGACCAAGGGTGCCTTTTTTTTTTATGTGTGTCTTGAGTGATACTTGTACTGCGGAACTGTACTGAAGAGGCAATTTAGTATAAAATCCTCCATTACGTTCTGTAACACTAGTTTAAGCTGTAGCAAAGTACCATGTTTCTTTTCACCTGATTTGTCCATAACAAGTAGAGATGTTTATCCAAGCAATGTTTTATCTCAAGGTGACTGCTAAGGGTTGAAACTGAAATGGTGCTGATAAGCAATTTACACAAAGGACTTAACTAGACAACGTGGTTGAATTATATCATTTGTTAGCTGCTCTCCCGGTCACTGTCATTATCCCTCTAAGTTTTGGTTTAGAGGATAGCCCCTGCAGGCTCTACCTCCACTATACGAGGTATACAGTGGTAATGCCAGTCTAAGGCATTGTTGTCTTTCCCATGCCTGGACATTCATTACTCCAGTGCTGCAGTTCACATTCCCTGCCTTGTACCTGTACAGCTGACTGTGGGGCTATGTAGCGAACTAAGTCAGTCAACTGATCTGCCTCTTTGTGCATGTTTTCTTTCTTTCTGACAAAAATCATTTAAGTCCTCCAGTTCACAGATGACTCACAAACCGTTGCTCTAGCTTAACCTAGAATGGGGACATGCACCACTGCATGAGTCCAGCAACAATAAACCCAAATAGCTCCTCAAGCCATGGTACCATAGGGCAATGACTTCTGGGTATGTCTGTGTTGGACACTACATGTGAGACCATTGCTTGGGTAGGCAAAATAGTTCAACTGTGAATTGCTGTTTGGTAGAAGTGGCTGTAGTCGTTACAAAATTGTCAGATGAAACAAGTTTTAATCAGGGCAGGCAAATCCACACCATCATCTTGGTGAATTTAACAAAGCATGAAAAGATTGATTATAACCACTGGTACTGTGCGTAAGTTGATCCTATTATTTAATCTTCTCAGTCTACAGAATTCTAGAATGTAATTTAACACAGACAATACAATGTATTTTCTCTTTAATTTTACTCTCAGAGAATATTCCATTGTGGTAGCTGAAATTTAGAGAAATACCCAGCTACTGACAAACAGCAGCATGAAGAATTTCGGCCCAAATTGTTGCAATTTGCTAGTTAGAAACAAGAAAAAGTAAGTTCTTATTATGGAAAATTATAAGCACTGTAATACTTACAAAATGCTAACCCCATAAGCATTGCATTTAGTGCCCTACTTAAAAAAAAAAGGCGGGAATGTTGTTTTTAAGCTGTGGTTTTACTCTCTCCTTACATGCTCTGCTTTGTTTTTGACACAGCCTGTATGAGTGCTTCTAAAAACTGTGATACAATATGGGTTTTTAAAGTGTGATTCTGGGAAATCTTTGTGCCTGTCAGGTAGTGATTTTATAAATTCTGACAAAAAAGAGACCATTAATCTCATCACCAGATACTAGTTTCTTCTTTAACTTTCTTTCTCAGTCATGTGCAAGTAGTTTCTATTTAGTCAGAATTCCTGACCAGTCAGACCTGAACTTTTCTCACACTGTAAGGTGCTGCAGGTTGCACAGGTGCTTTTGAGAAGTGTTCTCTCTCAGATGTTTGTAGAAGTCTTGGATTTAAGAGAGAATTTGTATGTTCATGAACTTCACGTTACAGTATTCTATCAAGCTCACCTGCCATATGCTTTAACCAAGGGGGTCATTCTGGTTTTGATACCATTCCTTTCAAAGAGAAGGTAAAAACTGGAAATTTTAGCAGATGAGTTAATTATAGTAAAACAATTATCTTCTTTTTTGGATATGCTTCTTATTGGTATCATGTAAGGCAAGTGACCATGTTTTTGTTTTACCTAGTGTTGAGCAGTGAGTGGTAAGCTGAAGGATAGTCCTTCAAGTTACTTTTAATTATGGAAACTCAGAATGGCTGCTTAAAGATGAATCTGTGATGCAATCCTTTTGTATTTTGTCTATTCAAATTTTGCTCACCAACTTACTTGCTAACTCAACTGTGGTTTTATATTGAATCTGAAAAAGGCACGTGACAGACAGATTTCAAATGAGTTAACTGAACTAACCTAACTTGAACGTTGTATGTTACAACACTGCGACATCTAGAAGTGTTTAGCTCATTTACAGCTTAGGTTTGTGCTTTAGAAAGCACTTGTTTCTGTTTTGAAAATGGGGAAAACTTATAAATAAATAAAATAAAAGCAAATAGGTATTGAAACATGAATTCTAAATGAGTAACAGCTGAAGTCCCATTCTCTATCCAGACTTTTGTATAAAGGAACACCACCTATATTTCAAATAGTAAATCCACGGGATGAAAACTTAAATTATTTTCCTTTCATGCTACCTAAAAGTGCAGACAATGATCCCTGTGAAGTAAACAGTTATCCAGTAAGAAATGTGTAATGGAAAATTTACATTTCATTAACAGATAGACTCTACATCTCTGTTTGTATAGCATGTAGCACCTAGAAAATTTTAAAATAAATTCTACAATTACGAATTATATTTAACTCATTGAAAAAATAAGGTGAGGGAGAGAAGGGATGCTGCATGCATCACTGAGTAGAGACAAAATCACATTTCTTATTGAAAAAGTTCCCAGGCATTGGTTCACTTAATGCAAAATTTATCCTATTAGAAATATTGCTTTGGTTTCATTTATCTTCTTTCTCTTCCACTCTCTCCCTCTCCTCTCAGAGCAGTAATTCATTTGCTGTCTTTTAATGTCATAAATGTGTTCCTTGTTATATGAACAAATAAATTTTACACTCTTTAAAGAATAGATGGAAACAGCTTCACAGTAGAGGAGGAAGGAACTACTACATGGCCTTTCTGCTAATTGGTATGCAATGTGTGCTTAATGAGAGACTACAGCCTTCTTACCCTAAGTCTATGCCTGAACAGTTCTGTACCTTGTAAGTTCCATGATTCACTAATTACTTTAAACTTAGCCAGCTAAGCATATAAGTAACACTTACAATTTAAAGATTCAATTCAAAAGTCAGCCTGAAACTCTAACCTACTGTCTAGAGTAATCATCTGTCTTCTGATTTCTACACCAGTATATACACAGGTATTCAGATGCAAGACCAGGGATGTGGACTTCTCTCTTGCCCTTGGGTGAACACCATCACCAATTAGGTGCATCTCTTGCTGAGTGCATGATATAATGCACAGGCCTGAGTATTGTTTTCCTACAGGGTGTCAGAAACTAAGACAAGAACAGACTAGATGATACATCTTTCTATTTTGATGTACTTTCACCCTCACAAGAAGAATGTAATGTAGTCTCAGAAAAAAGCCCTTTTAGTGAAAGCCTAAGTTGCCTTGCGTTCAATATTTAATTGCATATTCAAGAGACGATCTCCACTATACACCCTTCAGCAGCAGTGCAAAGGAGTAACGATTTGGAAGAAGCAGTTTTCAGAGATTGCTATTGATAAGTACATAAAGTTTCAGAAGTTATCAGCAGTACTTCTGAGCTTTGTAATGGTTGATTAAAGAAGCAGCTATGTCACTCAGCACTGACCCAAGGAAGAATACATATTCTTATGCTCTGAAGAGATCTTAAAGAGATGTTCCATTTACAGCCTGAGTATGTGTTGAAACTAAAATGGAAAGAGAGAAAAAGGACACAAAGTTTTGTAAGGAAACATAAAAGGCCATTAGAAAAAGAGGTTTTGTAAAGAATACAGTAGCATATGGCAAAATGATCAGGCACTGCTACATAGAGAAGAAAAATATTCACCTATTAAATGGAACTGAATGACTCTATTTTAAAAGCAGTAGAACATTCAGAATGTATAAAAACTTGCCTGTGAGATGTTTTTAGTTAAAAGCTATTTTTAAAAAGGTTTACCAAAGGTTAAGCATTTATTACTTCTCTGAATTTTTTTTTTTAATGGAAAATAATATTTATTGTTCATATATTGCATATAGGTAATATCTGGTTCTTCTAGGCTGAAAAAAATATATAGATAAAAAGAGTTCAGAAGGTCTACTATTTTAATGCCTTTTAATAAAAACACCAGAAACTCCATGTGACTTGGTAAATAAGAGAACATTTTAATTAAATGGAAAGATTTGTTGACAAAAGAATGACCACTTTTAGTCACATCACTTTAATGAGGTCATTTTACATTTAATAACTCAGATTTAACACTGAGATTAACTGATAATTTTTTTCTTAAAGTTATTGCTAAACAGTATACTTCTCCATTGAACCTAGTTAAATCTTTCAATATATATTTTTGTATCTCTATTTTATGCTAAAAATGGCCTCTCTGAGAATGTACGGACTACATGTTAAATTTTTAACTATTGAAAACTTTAAAATGGCCTAAAATGCAGAGTGTCTTTCCGAACCTAGATCCAAACTCTTTTGAATTGTAATGTTATTTGAAATCTGAATTCATTTTGAGATGCACATCCTTCATTTTAGAAATGCTTTCTCTAGTAAGCAAGCAAGAGCACAACTTTATCCAGACATCCAGCATTGCAATATAGTAAGAGAGTATTTGGCATGCCAGTTCCTCTTAACTGAAATAATCTCAGCATGATGCAACGGGTAAACATCAGGGCACATTTCAAAAGGAAGGGCCAATTAGGCTCTCCATTCCTGTAGGCTCTTTAGAGAAATCAGTGACAAAAAATACCTAATCAGGCATATGATGATTTATATATAGAAGGCCATAATTTATTAGGTTTTGATCTAGTTCTTAATCTCCTATACTATGAGCTTGATACGTTAAAAATAGGCTAATGTATAGCTACAATTAATTGCATTGATAACTGAGGAATAAATTCAAATACTGGACTTGGAAAGTTAGTCGATACATTATCAATTAACTGCTAGAAAAAGTGTTTTTTAAATTGAGGCCATTTTTTGAAAATATTCCTAGATATTGCCACATTTAAATTTTGTATCTCTTTGTTTCATTGTCAGTATTTCAGAACAATTGAGTCTGTAGATAAAAATCAATACACAATGTCAAAGAGCGTAGAAATACAAATGTAAAGAAGTAAGTTCCTAATTTATTTTTCTCAGATCTAATTTTTGTTTTGAATTGCTGTTTAAAGGCTGCTCAGTGTATTTGTCAGGGGACCAACAACTCATATTTTACTGAAACAAATTATTTACAATAGTAACTCGGATGCATGTTATACTGGAAAGTATATTCACCTCATTGGATGGATTAGAATTGACATTTTGCACAGTACCTTGCCTGCACAAAGAAAAAAATCTCTTTTTTAAAAATTTTCATGGTTTTGGTCCAGGTAACATATGACTAGTGAGGTGCAAGAGTGACTTGTTCTTCACAAGACTTATCCAACTCATTGGATAGAGTGAATATCATGTCCTTTTGGAAGATCATGTCTTCATTTCACCTTAACAAAAAAGCAAGGAACAAAGTCAGGCAAGCAATATGGGAACCAGAAGCCACAACTGTATTGGCCATTCCATATCGAGCAAAACTGGCAAAATTCTGTCTGACCTGAAAGAAAAGGCTAGGAATCAGAGAGAAAGGTATATCAATACCAGTACCCACAAGATCAGAAGGTTATCAGTTAGGACTGAGTTCAGCACCACCCAGGAGCCAGAGAGACTTGGTGCTTTTTGGTTGTTCCTTTTTTTTTTTTTTTCCTCTGAAAACAGGTTTTTCTGGGAAACCACCTGTTTGAATCACAACATTTTTTCATTTATATTTCAAAATAAATTTCTGTTTATATTGCCTTATGCTATGTCTGTGGTACATTTGCCTGGAGCAATGTATCTTACACCAATGTATGTTTTCAGAACTTGGCTGATTCATGATATGTGAAATAGTTTGCTTTAGCCTTTTTATTTGTTGTCATAGCCTGCATTAACTATGTCAATGTGTGTTACATAAAAGAGTATGAAGACCTTGCTAGTCACCCTAGGATCTAATATATGTATGTGATGCTTTACTGAGAGCTTGTTCAACATTATATGCATGCACACTCTATCACACAATAATGTGGTATCACCAAGGTGATTCGGTTCCCATTTTATGAGACATTACTGAAAAGAAATGGGGAGAATGTGCTGAGATTGTCTTCCCTTTTTAGCTCCAGTTTTGAAAGTGAAGATTTGTGCAGGAAACCTGCACTGACACTCTTTAAGTTCCCTGCTGAAATAGCTAGAAAAATAATGTGCTGCTACATCCAAGACAGGTCCTACAGTCTTCTCAGGAAGTGTATGTGCAGCTTTGCATCCCTTAACATGCCACGAAACGGATTTGTAGAGCCTTTCCTATGATGTAGAAGTCTGTCAGACAGTCAAGGCAATCAGAATGCCCATCATCCACTGCATGGTTCTCTCACACGCAAAGTAATAGATGAAACCGGGCAGCCTAAACATCTAATGAATACTTTCTGGGAAATGGCAAGGAAAATCAAGTGGGAAAAAAATCAGGAAAAATTATCTTTACTGGCCTAGCTAACTAAAAAGTCCAAGTACAGTTACATGAGTTAATGTACAATAATGCCAAAACTGATGCTCCACAGAAGCAACCCACCCTTTATCCTTGGTGCAATGTATGAGAGGTGAAAAAATGCTTAAAAACTTCCCAAGCTCTTGCATATGAGGAATGACAGACCCACAGCAGAATGACCCCTTGGCTACAAGTGTTGACACAGAATAATTAACTTCCAACTCAAAAACCAGGTAAGCTTTCTTCTTGGTTAAGAGTTTGCAGAACAAGAACTCTCATACTGTAAACTTATCAGATGTGACCTGAAATGAACACATTTCTGAGTAGGCTCTTAAACTCTGGCAACACTGGGTGGCATTGTGCAATAAGTATTATAAAGTAATAGAACATGTATATAGATTTTTAAAAGTTTATCTTCTGCCTTTACAGCCCTCAGATTGTAAAAATACTGGGAGGAACTCACAGCTAGCTTGGTTACACATAGCTGTGCAGCAGTTTTAGCTCCCGATCACACAGACAGACATGATGTCTTTATTGCTACCTCTTAAAGGAAGTGTTCATGTCTTTGTGTATAATTAACTCCACTGTGAAGAAGTCCTTAGAAGAAAAAGGCTTGGTTATCTTGTTAGACTTGTGGTTCAGCACGGTGGGGGTAGCGAGGTAGAAGAGAGGGTTTTGCACTTAGTCATAAGTGGTGCTGGAAGCAACTAAAATCATTAGTATAGACTGGCTGTGTGTGGGATTCCATTACCAGCAGAGAAGGAGACATTCACAACCCGAGAGTGGTTTCAGAGAAATGCTTCAGGGTGGAAATTCCACTCCCTTCTAAGCTCTGGACCTAGGTGCTTGTTTCCCATTAGGGAACAAGAAAGAAGAAGAAAAATAAATTTCTGGCAGAGAAACAACAACTGTGCATCAAATGACACAACTAAACACAGACATGAATGACATTCCTGATGATAAGAGTGAAATTTGTTCTCCTTTCAGTTATTTGGTATTTTATAGTATCTAACAAATAAACTCTGGCATAAATGCTTCTGAAGAGGCACATAAGTAAGTTCAGCATAAACACTTACCTATAGATCAGGAAATCAATTGAGTTAGTATCTAGACAATTTAAAAAACAAATTAGAATTAAAATTAGACTACTTATTTGTCTTCTACTGTTATCGCTGTGGTTTTACCTTATATAATGTTAATGTTTGGTTCTCCTCTGTTGTGTAAGTACAACATAATTGGTAGGACCCACTTGACTAAAGTATATCTGATAGGACTTGATGTACCTGATTCTTCAGCAAGTAATACATAGCAAAACAAAGAAAACCTTTTTCATCTTACTCTTTCAGTGGTAGTTTGCTAAAAGTAAAGACAGGCAGCTATTTAAGTTGCAAGTTGCTTCTAATACGATGCTATTTCTTAAGAAATGGGGCTTAAAAATAATTTTTAATTCAAGAAGGAGGAAAGAATATTAATAAACTGGAGCTCTTGTCCTGTAACAGTAACATGCATTAGTTGCTTTATTTACATTATTTGACTATATACAAAATCAGTAATTGTAAGGGTATATAAAACTACATCTCTACTTCAAAAATATATAAAACTACATCTTCACTCCATCACAAGTATGCATGTATTGATGTTGATACGAAGATACTTGCACAAAAATATATTGTTTATTATACTACCGGACAGGTTTAATTGATTTGATAAAGAGTAATTGGAATCATACTGGAAATGGGTAACTGCCCATAAAGTAACAAAATCTTTGAAATGCTCTGCCTTCTCATCGTAAGATCCTAAGGGCAGGGACTTTCCTTATTCACATGTGTACAGATCTTATTTAGGAAGATGAAGCAGAATTATTTCCACTCTCAATTTTAGGCTGAATTAGTGCTCTACAGTCAATGACATAAGGAAGGCACTTCTATGGAGTTATTCAGACCATCTGTGTAAAAAGTCAAATTGCATTTTAGGTAGTCTGAATCGCCTTACAGAAGATTCCCATCTTTCCCCATTAATACATGTAATTTAGGAAGCCTGCTCACCTGTACAGAAAGTTAACATAGCTGCATATAAATTAGACAGGACTATTAAAATTTCCTTCTACAAGACCAATAGAGTATAGGTATGCACTTCACAGTCATGAAATAATAAAAGCCACTGCATCATTTTTACCCTACTGTATTTATTTGCAATTTAACCTAGTCTTGTATATTCTCTTACTGCCCTCCCCCATATTTATGTTTATATGGCTGAGAATATAAACACGTTACCTTATTTCTCCTTTTAAAATCTGACATGACATTAATGATTCACTTGATTCAATTTTCTATATAAACCCTACTCTACCCCACCCCCCACCCAAAGAAAGAAGTAGAATTTGGAAATGTAGGATTAGAAATTAATTTTGAGTCACTCAGTCTAGTTCCCTTTTATAGGCAACCATGAAGTCTCTTTTGTGAAGTATAAGGTGCCATCCTAAAGCCTGTGAGGTTATTTACCCCATTAGTCCTATTGTAAGGCTATTTTGGAACCTTAGTTTCCTGATGGTTGGAAATTTTCTTTTAATTTACAATATAATGTGTTTATACCAGGTACGTCTACTTGTGCCTTGACTATCATTAGCGTTAATCTAAATAATACCTTATTTTATCTCTGAAGGATTTTTTTACACAATTGAATTTGTTCTTTTTTTCCACAAGAGACAATTCTTTTAGCCTTCCCTTGTAATACATGTTCTTTATTCCTTTCATCATCCTAGAAGCATTTTGGATTGTTCCATCATAGAACCATAGAATAGAATCATGAAATCGTTTGGGTTGGAAGGGACCTTAAAGGTCATCTACTTCCAACCCACCTTCCAACCCAAGACCTTCCACTAGCCCAGGTTGCTCAAAGCCCCATCAAACCTGGCCTTGAACACTTCCAGGGAGGGGGCAGCCACAACTTCTCTGGGCAACCTGTGCCAGTGCCTCACCACCCTCACAGTATAGAATTTCTTCTTTATATCTAATCTAAATCTACCCTCTTTCAGTTTAAAGCCATTATCCATTGTCCTATCCCTACACTCTCTGATAACGAGTGCCTCCCCATCCTTCCTGTAGCCCCCTTTAAGTACTGGAGGGCTGCTATAAGGTCTCCCCAGAGCCTTCTCTATGCTGAACAACTCCAGCTCTCTCAGCCTATCCTCACAGGAGAGGCACTCCAGCCCTCTGGATATAAGTATAAATAATTGTCAACGGTAGCATGATTCAAAGGATAAGAAGGGAAACCAGGCTTTTTTAATCTGTCTAAAAGAACCTGACAAAATACACCAGTCTTGCTGTCAACGATTAGTTTTGTAGAACGATGGATTTTCACAAGTGTGGCACATATCTTTTGCATGACATGTTGAACTTTTAGAAGGAAAGCTGCTAAACAAAAAGTATATAAGGAATTTAATTGTTACAGTGAAACCTCCATGATGAGGAAACATTTGCAATAGAACTGAATGAAGATCCTAATTTATCTCTGTTTATTGTACAATGTGCAGATTTTACAGCATTTGACCAAGAACTTTATCTAAGAGTTATATTTTTCTAGGCCAATAAGGACTATACTGAAGTTCTGCTCCTACCTGGTTAATATAAACCAACTTATTTCACTTTACTGAAAGCAGGTGTCTAATGCTGATGCATGTGAACAAACCGTATTAGCTCCACAGCACGTTATATAGATATCAAAGGTTATAAATCGTGGTTATATAATCTACAGTAAATCTACAGTTATTTCATCAAGATTTTATGAGTTCTGTTTAGCTTAAATTGAAATGCTTATATATGTGTATATATAAAAATCTATATTTATATAAATTTAAAGACAGACATTTAGACAATATTTATTTTGTCTTAGACCACTTAGAACACTACAAAGCCAGAAGGATTTTAATGGAGTTGCTGTTGTATATTGCTTGTATATACAAGTTAATTAGGCTCATAATCAGTAGAACTAGGAAAAATGAGAGAGTGCTGATAATAATGGATGAGAACCATTTTCATATCCACACCCACAAGTTTGAAAATCTTTAAATGGATGAAATCAGAGCATTTAAAACCATAAACCCACATCTGGAGTTTTGTTTTCAAAAGTGCCAGTCACTCTGGATATTTCAGTTTTCTCTGCAATTGATTGGCAAATCCAGGTCTCTAGGGGTGACCATTAGTGACTACACCAGTTATTCTTAGTGCTGACTATTGCTGTGCATCAGATCCTAGATATTTTGAGATAATCAGTCCAAATGGCATTTAAATTCAAACAGCTCCTAAAACCCTACAGCCCTTCTTTTAATTATTAAGTACTATTCTAGCCAACTTTATGAAATCTGTTTAACTTAGGGGCCCAGGTCTCAGTGGTAGAAGCTGAACTATAACACTCTGACTGTGCTAACAGCTGGTGAGATCATTTTCAGCACCTAAAGCCCTGTAAACCCTTTTCTTCTCTCAGCGTGCACCTTGTCTTTGTAGCCTGTCCCTCGGCTGGCCATGTAATGCTGGTAGAGCCACCCTATGAAGCATGCCCTTCCATCATGGGACTGTATTTCAAAGGTGCAGCAAGTGAAGTGTGGTTGGACGGGAAGCCAGGACCAGCGAGCTGTGGAGTTACTTCTGTGTGACTTTCTGTGCTCAAGCCCTTCACACACAGACAGGTTTCAAACACAGAGTGGAGAGGAGAGAGAGGCAACTCAGCAGAGCCACACAACTGACCTCAGGCCCTGGCATGAAGCAAAATTCCTGGAGATCAGATTAAGAGACCTTTAATGTGGATGGTTAGAAGCTCTGGGTTTAAAGGCATCCTACCATATTTGAGAAATGAAACTCTCATCAACATCACACAGGCCTAGCAGCACTGAACACAGTATTGCCTAAATACTTCTAGAAGCTGAATACCTAAGATAATGAAGCTATTTTCTGAAAATGTATTTTTTGAGGTGTTAAAGTCATTAATTCATTGTATTTTTAATTATGGGAAGAAATTAATTTAAATTGGACATTAAATACACTGAACATTTGGATTTGAAAAATGAGTAGAAAACTAGGAGTCATCATCACCAGACAATAAATAAATAATAAATATAAATTAATATATTTTAAATTAAAACAAAACCAAAAACAAACCACCCCCACAAAACCAATCTGCAAAGTACCACAAGTTACCTGCTACCCTCTTCACATTGTTCTTTTAATTGTCAGTCATGTAACAGACATTATCCTGGCACCATGGGTTTGAATCTTGGTAACTGACTTGAAGAGAGTGGGAAGAATTTTAATTTTTCAGAAAAGCAGCAGGTGGAAAGTGACTTGGTAAAGATGACAGTTGACTGAAAAAAAAAGCAGCTGCCTACTCTTTACCCAAATACATGCACTTTGGAGCAGCTGAAACTGAAAATTTTGACAGTAAAGGATGCAGCTTGCTTTGCTCCATGCTATGTCATCACATCCAGCAGTATTAACAGCATACATCAGCCAGACTATCTTTTTCACAGAACATGCAAAACATTTACAAGCTGCTCTGCATCAGATACACTTGAACGCAGTAACTGCTTAAAGTGGAAGACCTCCTAAAACGTACCTTTTGTTCTGCAATTAGCTTATGGTTTCTCAAGCAGGAAATCAGCTTCAGGGCTGGTGGTTTTTCTGCAGCTAACATAACCAACGTAGGAATTGTTTGATCTTTGCAGATTTTTAAACGGATAGTTTTGTGCACAGTCAATGGAGAGAGTTAAATATCTCTGTAGCTACCTGAAAATATCTCAAAAAGCTATAAATAAATGGATGTGGAAATTACTGAAATTATAATTTCTTCATATTCCTTTTTTTTTTTTTTAATTCTACACTTAGCTGTCTCAAGAGCTTGTATATTTATGAAAGATTGAAACTGAATAGAAGAAATAATATGCTTATGCAATAATCTTAACTTTGTTTCCTCTAAAACACGAACAAGGGAAGTTTTGCTTGTTTGAGGATTACATGATGTAGGTTATTTAAAGAAGTATCTGACTGGTAAAGGGAAAACTATCTAATTTGAAAAGGGTAAAAGCAGTCCTACAGCTGTGACACTAGAATTGGTGGATGCCAGTCTTCCATTCCTGGCAAAATTTTCTCTAAGAGCATGTGAAATTCATAGTCTGTTTCTGTTGGAAATGTCTCATTTTCACTTTTCCTTTCTGACAAAAACAGTTACAAATACCACAATCTCAAAAGTGCAGTATTTCTTTATTTTGCTGTATTCTTTTATATTTTTATTTTTGAAGGAAACATGAATTATAAACATTTACTTGATAGAATACAGTACTCACAAGATATTGTGGCAATTTAAGAGTAAATTAAAATTGGATGTAGCGTGGGAAGCTAGGATGACATGTAGTGTTTTCACCTTGACAGCCTTTCACTGGAGGTGGCACAGCAAAAGATCTTGACACATCTCGACACCAGTGTGAATGCCTTCAAATAGAAGGCAGGTAATTTTTTTCAGATGCAGTAAGAATCTAAACTTATTGGTAGTCATGAGACAAAAAAACAGAATTTCTTCATTTTCTAGATGAGTGCTGATCGTATCTATATTTTTAGGAGCAAAAGTAAGTAACTAAAAATAAAATACATGTTAAAATATCATAACATATATGTAAAAATAGCTATGTATATACGTAGTTAGAACTAGTTTGCCTAGTAAAGCTGTGGAAAAAGTCCAAGATGGCAATTTGGAAAACTGAGATATTTGGAAATGTTATTTTAAAACCAGTGTAAAATTCCAGAGATCACAAAAAATGGAGGAAATTTAAGTATACAGCAGCAGGTTCTTATTTGCCTTTTTCATTAGCTGTCTAAAGAAACTTTTCCCTTCTTTTGTCTTCTGAATTGCTGCTTTCTCTTAAATTCTCATTCTCAATGGTTTTAGTCTCTTTCAGTCAGCTTTTACGTTTTCTTCTAAAATAATTGAAAATAATAGATGAGCAGACAATTCTAATCCTGTAAAATAAACAATTTTACTACATGAAGTTTAAAGTTTATTTTAATAGGATTACTGAGTATGTTAACTAAATACAGTCAGTTTTCATTTCTAAGGTGATGAGGAATGAGATAACACAGTTAAAACATACATAACACAATACTTAGGTAGTAAAACTAGCAGAAGATATGAAAAGATTAACCCTTGAAGAATGCTTAGCTGTGAAGTGCAGACAGTTTCAAAAGCCTGCAAGCTCACACAGCGAGGCATGCCACATACCTGCGTATTGGCAAGGGAAGCGGCAGAGCCATGGCCGTGTGGTGCCACCCCCAAGGCTGGGTCATGTATGACCACACCAGACATACCTACACTGCAGACATCCACTTCCCGTAGTCAGGCACAGAAAGCTGACCCGAGCTTCTCTGCACCCACAACATGCCGAGTCTGTGAAATGGATTAAGATCCACCCACAAATAATAGAAAGGTATCTATATGTGTAAGAGGTTTCAGGATTGTGGCTTTGTAGGTAACAAGACTGTTTCTAACTACATCACATATAACCCTTATGACAGTGAGATATCAGTGCTATTGTAAAAGTAATGGAAATAGGAGTAATAAATGTGACCTTACTACTACCACCTACAATAATGTTGCATGTTTGTCTCTGATTTTCTCTAAAAGTTTGTCAGGAGACTATTCAGATCCAAAAATGGGTGATAAAGATGTTATACTGTTGTCTCTTAAAACAGTTGCCATTGTCTAAGTTGAGGTCTGTTTTATTCTCCATCGTATTTACTAACCAGTCCTGACTTGTGAAAATGTACTTGGTGCATTGGTTGAACCGTTTGCATAAGCCTATTTGAAGGTACACTCCCCTTACTGATTTGCTCTTCAGTATGAGCTGACTCAGTAACCATTAGACATCTTTGTGTTTATTACAAAGGTAACTGGAACGGGCCATATAGGAGAAATGTGTGTTCAAGTCACACAGTACCCCTGTTTCTAACCACTTCAAATTACTGATGCTTTATGAAAAAACAGGTTGCATAGGTGGATGGTTAGTGGGACTGAATTTCAAGAGACCTGGATTCTATATTTAGCTTAGCAATTGACCTCCCTAGACAAGCCATATCATCGATCTGTGCCTCTTCTACCTGATATTACATGCTCTCTTGTTTATTTGGATTCCAAGCTTTTCCTAATAGGTCCTGTCTCTTACTGGATTTCCGTAGTAACATCTAGCATAGGCAGGCTAAAATGCTAGCTAAGTCCAGCAGGCACATCTGTAATATAAATGTGTAAAAAGAAAGAGAAGGGGAAAAAATAAGGTAACAAATATAACAGTGAATGTTCTTGTTCACATACAATTATCTTTTCTACTGAATGGAAAAAAAAAAAAAAAGTTAATTTGTATAAGGAAATTAGATTAAAGCAACTCCAAAGATGAAAATAATGGAAAAAAGAATTGAGGGAATATATTAAATAAACCCACAGAATATCTACTATCCTTTAAACATTCAGTAGACAGAGAGCCTTTTAGAGATGGAGGTTTAAGAGGAGGCCAAGACCACACAGCAGGAGAAAGACAGAATTAAAAACAGGGGCCAGATCTCCCATCCCAAGCACTGGGGTATCATAACAACCCAACAACAAACAACTATGTAACTGATGAGTATGGGACAACATGGGGGGAAACTGAGGAAGAAAAGCCTGTGCATGCTCTTCAAAATAAGTTTGCTTAAAACCACACCTCAGGTTGCTGTTCCCAGGCCAAAGAGTGCATTTTGATTACAGATATGCTCAGCAGAGCCCTCCAGTGACATGTACATCACTATGCAGTCTATGAAACTAAACAACAATACCATCATGAATATTATCTACAGATTTTATTTCTTCGGACACTCTCACTGTTATGTTGAGAGTATGTTAAAACAGTTTATTTCTGCCTCACTACACACAGGAAAACCCCATTCCATAAGAGAAACAGAGAATGGGGTTATAAAAAGGAATCTGTGGCTTCTGTTCTCTGCTGTATTTCAGTAAAGGTCTCCTTTGAACTGGCAGATTGTTTTTGTCCAACCCCAACTCTAGCTCTAGGTACAGCAGCATGACCCTCAAGCCTGCACAGAGTTCCCAAAACTACATATACTCAACTGCAAAATAATGCAGTGATCACTGTATCTAGAGATACATTACACTCATTAAATTATAAGGCTATTGTGAAAGTAGTTTGAGACAACTGATCTGTAGTGACAAAAAAATACTTCTCTAACACTCAAATCCTTTAGCACCCTTCAAACATTCCAGAAACCAAAGGACACTAATTGTGTAGGCATAGCTTTAAGCTTAAAAACCTTTTTATGCAAGAAATTAAGTCTTCATCAAGAAAATAACTGTTGAAATCTTAATATCTTTCAATGACAGCCACATTTGAAGAGCAATTTTATAGCATAATGATCCTTGTTGCATAATTTGGACGGGCTTTTGTTCTCATTTTAATTTCCCATACACAGTTTGCTTTACTATCTCTCCTTCCCACACCGATTGAAAGGGAGAGATCAAAAGTCAGGAGAGAAAACATCAAGATATGGGTCTGGAGTTAAACTTCTAAAGATTTCAGAAACAGCTCCTACTTCAAACATGCTATGGCATATAAGACTTGGGCAGCTGCATTCCACCTGAGATCCCACTGTAGGCACAAGTCCAAAATAGCAACTTAAAAATCCCCACTCACCTTCCACCCAGGATTAGAAGTATCTAAACTTCCTGCTCTTTGACTTTTACATTCTCAAGGCTTATAAGATATATAACACATATAAGATATGAACAGAAAATGTGCCAGAAGAAGAGGCATTTTTTTTCCTTCTGCTTTCCCTCATGTTACAGGTTGTCTGAAATCTAGAAATTAGTTCCTTACTCTAAACCGTCCTCCAGTAATGATCTGACAGGCTTCCTCAAACTAGGCCTATAGGACTGGGTAGACTATAAAATGGAGTCTCAGATTCTTGCTTTATTATCAGTGTAGCTGGAGGAGAGGTTTATACCCATCTTTTATAGAATTTTGTAACAGTTACAGCATTTGAGAAGGAATGTAATTGTCATACTTTCGTGTCCAAGAGAGTCAAACACACATCATTCTTTGATTAGAAAAACTGTCTAACTATCAGTTGTTACCCTTAGTACATAACTTGCTGGATTGTGACATACAAGAGGTCAGACTAGACAATCTAAGAGTAATTTCTGGCTTTAAGCTCTATGATAATCTGTGAATACTAATGTGTTGCCATAAACAAACAAATAAATAAATAATCAAGGTATTTTGCCCAAGTTACTACTTTCACAATATGATAACAATTTGCTAAGGCAACAATGAAAAACTAAAATCTTGTCCTTCTAGAATATTTGTGACAAGTTCTGTGACACTAAACATGATGCTTGGTGTCCCATCTAACTTTTGCCTTGGGGTCTGCCCAAGTCAATGCCTCTGTACTTTCAACTGACTGAGGATTTCAGCAGGTCAGCTGAGTCCTCTATACAGTTTGTGAAGCACTTCCGATCTCAAGTATTCTATAAATGTGGAGTAATATACAAGGAATCTTTATTTCCTTTCCATGTACAGAATTATACCAGTCCGAAGCTGTTATTTCCTCCCAAGGAAGTTTTTTAACCCTTAAACTCTATAAACACAGGCCTTCAGAATGAATGCATTGTCTCAGCAAAGCATTCTCAGCATGATTGTTTCAGTGGATCAAAAACAGTATCTCTTCAGAGAAGAAACCTATATTGGGTTTGCATGGCAAAGTTTTGGTAGTGGAGGGGCTACAGGGGTGGCTTCTGTGAGAAGCTGCTAGAAGTTTCCCCTATGTCAAACAGAGCCAATGCCAGCCAGCTCTAAGATGGACCTGCTGCTGGCCAAGGCGAGCCCATCAGCAACAGTGGTTGTGATAATGTATTTGCAAAAAAACTGCTGTGGAACAGCAGCTGGAAAGAGGAATGAGAATATGTGAAACAGCTCTGCAGACACCAGGGTCAGTGAAGAAGGAGGGGGAGGAGGTGCTGCAGGCGCTGGAGCAGAGATTCCCTGCAGCCCCTGGTGAAGGCCCTGGTGAGGCAGCTGTGCCCCTGCTGCAGCCCATGGAGGGTAACGGTGGAGCAGATCTCCACCTGCAGCCCGGGGGGGACCCCATGCTAGAGCAGGTGGATGACAAAGGAGGCTGTGACCCTGTGGGAAACCCACGCTGGAGCAGGCTCCTGGCAGGACCTGTGGATCCATGGAGAGAGAAGCCCATGCTGGAGCAGGGTTGCTGGCAGGACTTGTGACCCCATGGGGGACCCACACTGGAGCAGCCTGTTCCTGAGGGACTGCACCCCATGGGAGGGACCCACGCTGGAGCAGTTCGTGAAGAATTGCAGCCTGTGGGAAGGACCCACGTAGGAAAAGCTTGTGGACAACTGTCTCCCATGGGAGGGACCTTTCGCTGGAGCAGGGGGAGAGTGTGAGGAGTCCTCCCCCTGAGGAGGAAGGAGCAGCAGAGACAATCTGTGATGAACTGACCACAACCCCCATTCCCCATCCCCCTGTGCTGCTGTGGGGGAGAAGGTAGAGAAAATCAGGAGTAAAGTTGAGCCCAGGAAGAAGGGAGGGATGAGAAGTAGGTGTTTTAAGATTTGGTTTTATTTTTCATTACCTTACTCTGATTTTATTGGTCATAAATTAATTTTCCCAAGTTGAACCTGTTTTGCCCCTGATGGTAACTGATCTCTCCCTGTCCTTATCTCCACCCACGAGCCTTTTGTTATATTTTCTCTCCCCTGTCTATCTGGGGAGGGGAGTAATAGAACGGCTTTGGTGAGCACCTGGCATCCAGCCAGGGTGGACCCACCACAGAACCATACTGCCTTTGGTTCATTTTCCAAGCTGACTAGGCAATGTGCCAATATGTTTCCAGCTGAAGTGGGAACTGGGAAGATACATCTCTTGAACTATGGTACACATGTAATGGACATAAGACACTGGCAAGTCGTACGCAAAAGCAGAAAAATACACAACCCATCCCTCTTTCCTTAGAGTGGATGGGAAATCATTTCTCCACATAGCAAATACTGACAAAATTGTTCAGTGACTCAACTCCATTAATAACCTCATAGAGCCTAGCATCTGCTTCCCTTACAGCTCAAGTCAGTGTCACACAATTATATGCTAAAATAGTGGTTACCCAAATAAACTGAATTCTTGACACAGAGTTCTTAAAAGACCGGATTTTGCCTTCGATATAAAATTTCCAACCCTTCAATGAAATAACTATTATTTCAAAATTAAAGTATCCTACCAGAAACATTCCATAATCCGCTAAATGCAGTCTCTACTTACGTAGAGCTGAGAGAAGGAAATTAAAATTCCTATTTCCAGAGTATTATCCCTAAGTTCTAAGATTCACAAGATATTAGGGGGAGCCAGTTGAAAAAAATCAGTTTCTCCTTTACCTACCAGGAATTGTATGAAAGGGATGTGCTGGAAAAAAGAGTTCATATTAAGTAGAATTCTATAAGAAAATGGAGGGTGAGAAGTGAGACAAAGAGAAGGTTTTTTTTCTTCTGAATGCCACTATAGACCCTTGATTCAGAGTTGGTTAGAGGAAACTATTATGGTTTGGGGTTTTTTTGTCTGATAGCAGCATTATATCTATGGTATCGCATCCTTCTTTCCTTTTTTCTGTTTTTTTTTTTTGTTTGTTTGTTTTTGTTTGGTTTTTTTTTTTTGGTTTTTTTTTTCCTCTGAAAGGGAAGTAATTACCACTTTGCCCTGCCCTGAAGACCCTGCTTCAGACTGAACAAGCTATTGTCCCTGCATTTAGAGAACAAGCAGACTTGCAATAAACGCCTTGAGAACTTGCTGGGGAAATCTGCAATCTTTGCTGATGTGAGAAGAGATGCAGCAGCAGCTAAGACCCAGATTTCCAAATGAGCTTGTATGTCTGCAAGATATAAACAAACAAAAGCATTTCTGTACACTAGTGGACAGGTAACTGTCATTATCCTACCTATATCCTTAGACCAGGTTTGTAGACAATAGCTCTTGTAAGACCAACTGCTTGGGGGGGGGGGGGGGGGGGGGGGAAGAGATAAGCCTTTAGGCACTGAGGCTCTTTTTCAATGCTAAAATAAAAATACTGGGTATGAAAGCTACTCACCCCACTCACAACAAACAAACAAAAAACCCCAAACAAAACATCCAAAACAAAAGTTAGAAACTATTTTAAATTGTTGTTAAATAAATCTGTTATGCCAGGCTTTCAAACTGGTTTTTCTTTGTAAAAACATAAACATAGAATTGCTATCCTAAATAGAAACAAAGACTGCTCCGAGTATCTTTGAGGAATGGAGTACTTCAGGAAAATTGAATGGGGGTAAATGATTATCCACCCTGAGGCTACTTATCCTGAATTATCAATATTGCCTAGTACATCAACAGAGCACTGGCTGGTTTTTTCTATTTACTATAGGCTACTATTTGTAGAACTAGTAAAACTTGTTTTCTAGAATTGTTAAACAAAAGCATGGTCTCTAGGACAATGGCTTGAATTCTGGGAAATCTTTCCTGGGCTTTTGGATGTATTTAGGTATTTGGGTCCCCCCCTGGATTCCCATTTTTCATACACATATGTTAAGGTGGAAATATGCATCAACTTCTGTGTTAGTTTTACCCTCCTCTTACCTTTCAGATTTCTGTTAAATAAACCTTATTTAAACTGGAGACGGCAACTCCTGCCTTTCCATTTTGACTCTTTTCTTTCAGGGTACCTCTTTCAGGTCTTTTTAATGTTACTAATAACGTAGGAAGCAAACCAATTGCTTCTTATAACTTTTAATTCTAACGCAATATTTGCAAACTACTGAAGTAAATGTTACTAGTCTTCACTGTTTCCACCTTGAGCAGACCATCAGTTGGGCCACCTTGCTTACATGTTGCCTAAGCTGTCCCACACTATGTGATGTCAATAATATATAAATATATAGATAAATTTCTATATATAAAATTATTCTAAATATGTTATGGTTGTATCAATCTATATTTTAACTTGTGAAGTCAGCTGTCGTTTAAGCAGCAGATGTGAAAGTCTGTGGCTGTTTAGACAGCTCGTTCAACTCTGCTCTTCCAAAGTTTCACCTATGTAAATCAGAGATGCAAGTATCTTTTCCCTCACATGGTGTTTCCTCCGTTCCTTCAAACATGTGGTCTTGCAGAGTAAATGCAGGAAAGGTACACTGTATACTGCTGTTCTCCAAGAGCTATCCCAAAATTTCATTAGAAAAACTTGATTTGACTACAGCACTAGTGAATGTAAAAAACAAATTCAATTCTACTTTTCACAAAATCAAGTTTTAGAATATTTCAGACAAACTACTGATGATTCTTAGTGTGGAATATTCAAACTCGAATGAGTAAGCTTTCATCTGTCCCTGAGAAATCTATACGGAGCAAGCTCAGATACAGATTTAACAATTTATACAATTGATACTAAGGTTTTAAGATTGTCATATTTAATTTTCTGCAAGTCTCTTCAAAAACCTGAAGTGACAAGATGGTAAGTCAAGACCAAATTCACAACCTGAATCAAACGTGGATTAAATAGAATTATCCTATCCTCAAACCATGGTTCAGAAGAAATTCATGTTGAATGTCAGTTTGGAAGACACTCTTTCTAACCTTATTTTCTTCCTTCAGATACACTTTAAATCCTCTTCCTTACTCTTTTCTTGATCTAGAATTAGTTTTCATCAAGCTAGTCACAGAGGTAGGTGATATACTTAACCTTAAATGTTGAAGTTATTCAGAGTATTCAGATTGTTTTGCTTCTGACATAATTCTGAATGGTAGCAAAAAGGGGCACCATTGCATGAGACTGATTCCCCCCTAATACTTTCAGTCTTGGGCAGAATTGTTTACTGAAGACAAGACAAAGCAGTTGAGGAAGTGGGAGATGGAAAAGAGACATAAGTAATATAAATGCAGGCTGAACAGCATGGAGAGATGACAACTGGGAATTAAGAGAGAAAGCCAGGAAGAGGCAAGAATGAGTAAGGATGTTCAGAATAAATAGTACTAGTAGTCAGACTCTGAGGACATCAGTGCGTAAACATCCCTCATGCAGCTACTTTTCGCAGTTTCTCCTGGATGTCCTGCCTTTCTGCCCTTATGATCTTTCTTTTCCATGACCTGCCCTTATGATCTTTCTGCCGTCTGCCTGACGAAGAAGTAAGGCAAAGTCAGCCCTTGTATTGCCAGAATGAGGGATACTTACATTCTCTCCCACCAAGTTCTGAGTTTGTTCAGGGAGGGGTACTTCGGAGTAAGGTCTGGTTTCTGTGCTCCTCATGATGTTACTGTGCTTGTTGAATTAGCTTGCTCTGCTTCCTCTGACTGAGTTTCTGGTTGGTTTGATCAGTTGTTGTTCTGAGTGGTTACTGAAGTGAGACTATTAGTAAACATTTGACTTCTTTTTTAAAACTAATTTCTGGAGTAGCTTCCAAAATTCACAAAATGCCATGCTAAATGTAAGTGGTCATGAGGTGGGTTTTTTTCTCCCAAAATGTAAACATACACCTATATATGGATAATGCAAAAGAGTGTCTCTGTGTGTGTGTGTACAGATATATTTGTGTATTACATGCTGGATGTGAAAAGGAGAGTAAGCCTGACCCTCCTAGATGACAAAAGAGAGTTACGCCATTTACTTCATTCAGGACAGGATTTCACCAATAGCCTCTGAAAATTGTAATTATTTAAAATGCCAGAAGCTTGGCATGTCAATTTTTAGACAATTCTGTGGGGGGAAAGTAGCCAAATAGCTGTTTATTTTTTCTAATTCAGTTTTGAAAGAGTGTAATAGATCTGAGTTGGGATGCTACAACTGGTTCCAAAATTAGATGCCTAGTTCTTATTTGTGAAGTAATTTTTCTGCTTCAGACTCTATCTGTAAATAAAGCAGAAAGAGGTTAAAATAGTCACTAAAGGATATTAAAATATTTGACAAACGCTTTTTTAAAAAAACCTCTATAATACTGTGGCTTTAAATATCTTCTGCAAAATGTAAAAAGATTACCTCCATCACTTTTTTGGGGAAAAAATATAGCACATACTATCATCATGTGTTTTTTCTCAGGTGAATACTGAACTGAAAATACTTGACATGAGAAGTATTTAGACATTTACCAGATCACAGCTCCCTCTTGTGTAATTCATCATTACTACAGAAAGCTAAATTAGAGATTGCTTAAACTAAATTCTATGATACCTAATTATTTTATTCATTTACTTTTGCTTTCTATCAGTGATATTTTAGGTTTTGGAATTTCATAGTTTCATGCAATTTCAATGCTAGGACAGATAATACTACTTACAGCAATGCTGCAGTAAAACTACATTTAGATGAGTATTACTTTTGTTCAGTGACATGATTTTGATATTCATAATCAAAATCCTGGAGTTTTACTGGAGATATCTAATCTGGTATTTATTATACTGCTGCTAGGTCTTTCTTCCACATAAACTTTCTAGGGGCTTTTTCTGTTTATATTTTGGTGATTTCTGGAAAAAACTCCAGCTATTCTTTAGTTTTATTCCCTAGTTTTTGTGTCTGTAGGTGTTTAGAGCACCATAACGTCGTTATTACCATTCTGTGTCTAAGCTTTAACTTTTTTTCTATTCTCTTTCTCTCAGTGAGGTAAGACTCACCTTAGAACTAGTACCAGAATATGTATAAAGGAAAAGATGGAAAGCTTATTTTTGCTACAGTACTTATTTCTGACTCTACACAGAAGGATTGCATTTCCATTAATCTGACTCTTATTAACACCTGAAGAGTTACCTTTGGAATAGAAACTTTCTAAAAATACAAACAAACAAACATAATGCAACCCCCCAAATGACCCTCTTGGGGAAGCTTATGAGAACATAGTATGGAGATACGCAAACCCAAATTTAAAGTACAAACTATTAGCACCAGGTTTGTTTAACAGCCACTTAAAACTGTGAACTGTGGGTTTGTCCACAGAAACTGAATCATCTTAACTGGATCTGCACAGACTAAAGCTATTGTGGGAGAAAGTAACGTCACTGACTAAAGCAGGTGTGAAGATCTTTAATCTTTTTTTTAATCCCAAGAGACACCACCGTTGTAATCGAGTAAGGTTGACATTATTTATTCATTCCTCCTTGAAGAATTCAGTTTAGTCAGAAAACTGCGGTGGTTTACTATTTTAAATTGAAATTTACTTTCGAAGAGGCAAACAAACATTTATTTTCCACTAAGAAACCAACCCCAACCCAAACATGGTAACACCGGCCTGAAATTGCTGGGGTTGAGGGGAAGGAAATGTGGTGGTTTTAGTGTTTGAGAACACTCCGGCTTGCCGCGCCCCTTGTTCTACCCGAGACCCGACAGCCCCGCGGCCGCCATAGCGCCCCCACCGTGCAGGCCTACAGGGAGGGCCTTTAGGTAGCCAGCGCGATCGCCGGACGGCGGCGCCCTGAGAGGCGGCGCAGGAGCAGGCGCGGCCGGGGCAGCCCCGGCTGGCCGTTGGGCGGTGGGGCCTGATTTCGAACGGCAAACGGCCCAATGGGGGCGCGGGCGGGGTAGGGCGCTGGGTTTGAGCCAGGCGGTAACCGGCGGGGCGGGAGGTCGCGATGGCGGGGCGCGGGGTCTGAGGGGCGGCGGGGGGGCTGGGCAGCGAGAGGCTGGGCGACGGTGGCGGGCGCTGAGATGGCGGAGCAGAGACGAAGGCTGGTGCGGCTGGCGGTGCTGGAGGAGCTCCGGGCCTCTTACGGCATTAAGGTGAAGAGTGGGAGCTGCCTGGCGGCGGCCAAGCAACCGAGAGCGGCGGCCGCAGAGGTAAGGGCGGCGGTAACGCGGCGGCGCTCGCGGCGGGCACCCGCTCTCCGGGGCGGCCAGCGGCGGCGCCCGGTGCTCCGCCGCGGCGGGGTAGGGGAGCGCGGTGGCCGCCGCTGTGGGAGCAAAGCTTGCAGAGGCCCGGGAGTTGGCCCGCTGGGCTCGGCGGGGTCCGGTGGCCGCTGATTCTGGCAGCAGTGGCGTTACCGTAACGCTGTTGCTCCTGCTGGCCTCTGACAGGGCATAACACCCCTCGAGGGGAAAGGTATTAATCCCTGCAACGGGGAAAGTCGGGTTCCCCCCCCCCCATCTCCTCAGCCAGCAAATGCTCCAGACTGTCGTCAGGATACCGTTGTAGTGATTTAGTAAGATAATGGCTTGAGTGATGCTGAATTCTGGCCCTCCCCCGCCCCTTTAGGGCCTGAATGTTGCAAGGCAGACCAGATGGTGAACGAGATGTGTTCCTCTGTTAATGTAGTTGCTGTGCTCTCAAACACGCATGCATGCTGCTGGTCCTTGTAAGAGCTTTTTACGCTCTACTGTGCTTAATGTCACTCACTCTGGAATTTAAATCTTAGTCACTGTATTATTTCTTGGAATACTTAACTACTGCATAGTTTCTAAAAGCTTTGTCTTTTATTTTACTTGATTCCATAGATTTTCAGTTTGAAGGGCTTTATTTGCATGGTTTTTTAGTACAAGACACGACTATGGGCGTTTTGGTATAGATAGATCTGGTCTTGATTTGACTGTGCTCTGAGGAATGAAATCTCTCTTGTCACCTTAAATACCTATTTTGAATTCGTTGAAGGAAAAATGTATTTTCTGTCTCAGGACTCTTATTTAAAACTAAAGTATCATAATGGATGCCAGACCATTTCAGAACCCTGATCTTCTGGTAGAGTCCACTTTATAAAGCATGGACCACTATCAAGTCCTAAATAATATCCCTGTATAATTGGTATGGTACAGAACTGAGCGTTCTCAGAATGAGCTTTCAGTAAAGCTGAGAAGATACTACAAAATGCTTCAGGAACTCTTGGTCAATGTAAGCCAAAGAAGTTATGAAAACACATGCTTGAATTGGGTTGTTTGGAAAGAGAGAGAGCAAGAGTAGTTAGAATTAGTTTCTGCCCCCTTGTCAATATCAAGCATGTGGTTCTAGACTGGGTTGGGTTTTTTTCACTTGAAGGAAAGGTAATAAGAACTGTGAATAATATATGTATGTCATAATAAAAGATGTCTATATAGCTGTTTGTAGTGCTTAAATTTTATACAAGGAAAAAAAATGTATATTTAAATAACAACAGATCAAGGTAGGAAAAGGTATAGAATAACACTTGTTTTGCCGCGGGGGCATACTATTTCTGTTGTAAGGGGACAATTTTATTTTAAGAGTTTAAATCACAACTATTGGTATTTCAAAAAAGATCTAGTAAAGTGAGGATATCAGTTATTAATTTTAAATGTTGAATTACAAGCCACTGCAGTTCTCTATTACATAATCTTGTAAATATAAAAAAACATTGTATCTTGGAGTTGACTTTGTTTTTGAACTTTCAGTAGCAACCTGCAATACAATGGCAGACGTGTTGCTTCTCTTTCTGTTCTGTGTTATGCTTGTTTTCTGTGGAATAGATAGGCCCAAGGTGGCATAATGGGTTAGTTGCTGATTAACTATTTTCCCAACATGGTCAGCTCTTTGAATTTCAGGTATAAATGACCAAGAGATTGCATTCATCTCTGATAACAAGTTGGGCATGATCTCAATCCTCTTCTGGTTGGGGGAGGGGCTGGCTTGCATGTTCTGTAAATAGAAAAGAGGTGAGCAAGAAAATAAAAATGCAAGTTGTTACATCGAAATGTGGATTTTTCTGACTGAAACTACTGTGCAGAAACCTCAGATAAGCATTTTAAAAAACTAGTTGAGCATCAGTAGTAATGACTGAAGAAACTCCTTGTTTTCTAATATGTAACAAATACTCTGATGTCTTGCTATAAGGCCATAGAGTTGTAAGTTTCTTAAATACACATGCTAAATCTGAGAGTTCAGAACAGTTTTCTAGACTACTCTGAGTTTAATCTTCCCTGAAACAGCAATCTTGAGTGCCTCTGGTGAAGAAAAAATTAAACAAAATGTTATTTCAAATGTGTTGTGCTGATTTTTAAGAAAAATGGGATTTAGTTAATTTGAAAAGGTAAGGTGAGATTCCAGAACAGCCTGTTTAATATACTTACTTATTTGGGGGCCTTATGGGAAAACTGACTCATTGTGAAATAAAAAGTGTAAAACATACTGCAGAAAACCTTTCTATTCTTCACAGTAATCTAGGGTGTTACCTGTAACTACAATCAGCATGGGCTTAGATATCTGGAGATGATGGTGCTTCTCCTGACAATACGTCTTATCTGAAAGACTTTGTTTTTTGTCTTAACCACCCTTCTGTTTGTACTTTGTGGAATACATGCTTTTCTGTAATAGGTAGCTGGGAATCCCATCAACTTTTGAATAACATTAACTGAATTTTGTATTTTAGGGTAGAATCTTTGGAATATCTTTTCATGCGTTACCACAATCACTTGTGCCAGAATATGGTTATATTCCAAGGTAAACTAACACTATATTTAGATTTACACTTACTTTGCTGTCTTCATAGTATTGAACTCTTGTCAGAAGAGGGAACATATTTATTTAAGGCCTGCTAAAGCTTACAGGGGTCTAAGAATAGTTTCAGTTGGGGAAGGAGATATGTGGAAGTTAGATGGGGAATTCAAAGCCATGCCTATCATTCAGTTGTATTTCTTCATAGTTCTTGTCATTGGGGAAAATAGTCCTATATATTAAGTATTTATCATGACTTATATTAAGTATTTATCATAAAATAGTTTTTCTGGAAAAAAAAAAGCTTTATTCTGTGTTGGAAGTATGATACTGTTCTTTCCTCAGCTTTCTTGTTGATACTTGTGAATATTTGGAAGAACATCTTCATACTGAGGGACTCTTCAGAAAGTCTGGATCTCTTGTTCGTTTAAAAGCTTTAAAGGTAAGCTGCATTTCACTTGATCATCTGCAGTTTTTGGTTTTGGACTCTTTTTGATCATATTTGAGTTTTAATCTTGGAAGTAGACTGGTAACATTACCTGCTTTAGAAATGAGAGGAGATCTAGTCCAGAAACTGGGGACCTTCATCCTTTTTTTTTTTTTAATTTCCTGGTAAATTTTTCAGCTTACCAGATGGTGAGAATACACTTTGTGACTGAACAAACCTGTCAGCAGTGGTGCACACTGGATACTGTGAGGATATTTGTTTAACAATGTCCTCCCAGAAGGATGTGTATCTGGGAAACATGTAAATTAACATATGTGGCCTGACAACATATGGCTCTTTGTAGATACTGTAGTTAGGTAAAACATGCAAAGGCTGAAACTAAAAATGAGGAAGATGTGACTGTCTTTTCTGATACAGGCTAGAGGATTAATGCCTGAACTTGGAAATCTGGCAGTATGTTGAAGACTTCAAATCATGTTTCTTATGAACAATTTCAGAGTAAACTGGATCAGGGTGAAAACTGCCTCTCAGCTGCGCTGCCATGTGATGTTGCAGGGCTTCTTAAACAGTTCTTTAGGGAGCTGCCAGAACCCATCCTTCCACCTCACCTGCAGGAAGGCCTTTTAAGAGCTCAGCAGCTGGGAAATGAGAAGAAAACTGCAACTGTGTTGTTGTCATGTTTGATGGCCAACAGAACAATTGAAGCTTTGAGATACTTTTTTAACTTTCTGAGAACTGTGTCCCTAAGGTCAGTATAAAGAGAGTGCTTATAAACAGCTCCCAATTCCTTTAATGACTTCTCTTTCCAGGCAACTGCTTTAACTTTCTGTGAGTGGTTTGTGACTTTAAACTTTCTTATCTGCAGTCATTCACTAGAATTCACTCTTGGTCCTTTCTTTCATAAATCCAATGTTTTCTTTATGAAACTTTATTTTGCTGGAGACTTGGACTTCATTCCGTTCTTTCAAAGCTGTGTTCCTCATGCTTCTTTGGAAAACAAAAAGAGTGACTGTTAAAATTAACATAATCTAACTCATACCTTGCATTCCCCAAAACTGACTGTGGTCTATAATCTCTTGATTTCAATAACGTAGTCATGCAGTACATAGCCTAGGGTGCATAAGTCTACACGTTAATCTTGGTACATGAGCACTAAAGTGAATGGCTCCATTTGTTTTTTTCAACTGCTTTTGTTTTATTTGGTCTTTCCTCTCTCTGCTGCTTATGTCCTAATAATTTGTTTAAGAAACCCTTTTCTTGTTAAGATCCAGTGAAAACAGAATGGACAGCAGTAATCTGGCAGTGATTTTTGCTCCCAACCTCTTGCACTCAAATGAAAATGAAAAAATGTCAGCCAGTACAGAAGAAAAAATTCGTTTGCAAGCCGCTGTTGTGCAAACATTTATTGACCATGCAGCAGAAATCGGTAAGATGATAAATGTTTATCAGAATGACTTGTTGCACATACTTGTATACAGCTTTTCTTTTCAAGTTTTTAAATAACTTCAAAAAAATGTTTTTCAACTGGTTCAGGACAAGTACCAGAGTTTATCTTGGAAAAGATTCCTGCAATGTTAGGTGTTGATGCCTTTCAATCTACTCCCTCACTGTGGGGCCATGAAGACAGTGAAAATGAATCACCCAGTGCATGTAAGAAAAGGAGGCACCGAAGTGTTGGTGGTAAGTATGTTGTGTGAAAGTTTCAGCAACTAAAACAGAATTATTTTGAGACTTCAGGTATGCTGATCCTAAGCATTTGCTGCTTCCACAAGCAGAACAGATGCCTCTGAAGCTTTTTGGGTTTGATTTGCAAAATCTATATAAGGCTTCGGTAATAGCCTGACTTTATTGTATATTTACTGAGTTTATTCTAGTGTGTCTGTTGTCTACCAAAGAAGCTATTTTGCTTGCGTTCACATTTGTGAAGCCAGATTAACGTTCCAGTTTAAGTCAACTTCAGATCCTGTTGCAGAATGAAGTAAAGAGGTTTGGGGTTTTTTGCTAGTTTTGAAATCATACCTGCACACTCAAAGATACTGCATACTTTGATAAGTCAGGTGATGAGAAGGCAAGGATATAAATGGTGTGTATGTTTTGAAGTATTAACTCCAAACTAGATGTTATTGGATACTTTGTGCTCTGATAGGGATCTGTTGATTTGGGTTTTTTTTGAAGTTTATATATTCCATAGGGCTTGTTTTTTTTCTTGCCAAATATGGACAAGGGTATATTCTCTCTTCTGAATTCTCTCTGAGGAAATACTATGGAATACGTATGCTTGACTTGATTCAGATCCACTGTAACGCTGATCTTGTATGTATTGCTACGATAATATGCGCATGTATTTAGCTCATGTACCTGGCATATTAAACCTGACAGCAATTGAAATTAAGGTTTTCCTATTGTATATGTTTAGCCAAGGCATGGGGTTTTTTTTGTGATATACATTTCCACGCTGAAGGAGGGAGATCATCCTGGAGTTGCAAAGCGTTGTTTGTGTATCTTACAATTTTGAGGAGAAGCAGTTAGAATTTGTTAATTCTGTAGAATAGGTTCTGGAAGTAGGCAGTGTCTACTCTTTTTCCAGATGTAGTAAAACATAGTATTACTGCACTTCATCTATTTTCAAAGATGAGTTTTTAAATACTACCTTTGTATCTACCAGATACCATAAGTAGTACTGCAGGCTTGTAGTTCAGAAAACTTTGCTAAGAACACATGGAAATACAGCTGTGGGTTGCAATAGCACTTAATAAAAATACTTCCGTTTTATACTGTTAAAAGCAGGAAAACTTCATGCATATACTCTGCTGGGTTTAATTTTGCCTTTAAAAAAAAAAAAACCCAAACACACCAAGACGAAAACAGCTCACTGAGAAGTTGTACGTTATTTCTTTGCAGGACCAAAATTTCATACTTCTATTTGGGCCTAACTTCAAAGCTCTGAGAGCTTTTTGGCTTCAAGATAACTGTCCAGTAAAGTGAGAAAGTCTGGGAGACTTTCTATGAGAGACTTCAATAGATACCTTCTAGGTTTGCCTACAAGAAGTCAGAAGGCATATAATTTTATAATGACCAGTAGAATTTTCTACAACAAACTTCCATTGTCTGTGCATGAATCCTTTGTTGTTTTGTTTGTTTTTTTGTTTTTTTTTTTTTTAAGGAAAATAGAATTTTTCAGCTATTTTGAAAGCAACAAAAACTATGTTGGTGACAAGATCTGGACTAGAGTTCTTTACATAAAGCAGCCATTTAAACTGCTCTATTTCCCTCTGAAAGAATCCAAGTTAAACTTGAGTTGAAAATAGAGCAAGACAAACTTCATATTTAAATTTGATTGCTCAGTATGTCTTGCATTTCAGATATTGTTAGTGGAGCACTGAATAAATTTAAATCTAACGGAACACCCTCCACTACACCTCAACAAGATAGAAGCGGTAGGTATTGGTGTATTTGTACTAAATAAAACCCATGCAGTATCTTCTGGATTTGTCAACTATATTCCACAAATTTTTTTAACTGAAGAACTAGAACTTAGTTGAAGATAAGTGATTATGTTTAAATTGTTTAAAATTTGAATATAGTTATATATTTATTGAAGATACTGCATTTATTGGAGCAGCTACAATCACTGCAGCAGTGGGCTGTGCTGTTCTAGGATTATACAACTGAACTTGTGCTTTTTATCTAATGCACGCTAAGGCTTCAGTGCAGTAGTGCAGCATTTTATCATCTTGGGAATGAATTTGCCAGGACTGAAATTCTTCCACTCATACTCTGTCTCTAAAACTTGCAGAAGATGACCATAACTTTTTTTTTTTTCCTCCTAATACTTATTTATTAATGTGTGGGTTTGGATTTTCTTTTCTGGTACTCTAACTTGGAAGAAAAAAAAATCCTAAACTGTATTGATTGCTTTGCCTGTTAAAAATGCATGCACTTTGGCTAAGCTTTTAAAACTCGGAAAGACAATTGTTGTAAAAAACTAAAACTACTGTTTATATTTTAGCAAACTCTCAACCTTTTAAGCTGTTATTGCAAATCTGGTTGTCTTAATTTCAGTCCTTTCATCGGTGACTCCAGTGGTTCTTACTCCAAGTACTAAGCGTAAACTTCCAACTGATTGCTCTCAGGGCTTGTCCAGCAAGAAGAGAAGATCTTTTAAGCATAGTTTTGCTTTTGAGTTGTTACCAAGTAGCATTTTTAACAGCTCAACACCAGCATCAGGTACTTCATTTTTTTTTTTACTTCCTGCTCGAAGTTTTCGTTGTTTGTGGCTTTAATTTAAATGACTTGAAAATAGTTTGACTTTCACTGTTAGCACTCCACAAAATAAGCAAACAAATCTGTGCTGTTTAAAAACCTATTCTTTATTGTATGTGACTGTTTTTAAGATCATGTAAATGTGGTTTTTCTTCCTGTAGTTCAGTTTGAAGCAAGCCCTTGTGTGTCTCTTGAGTCATCACAGACATCACTGTCTCCTTCAACTGGTGCTGAAAATCATCTGTCTGGTACAGGGAACAGAAGAAGTAAAAGACATGCAAGCAAAAAATTATACAGGTAATTTGCCTTAACTCTCAGAAATTAAAGATAAATTGGAAAGATAAGTCTAGTCCCCTTGACTAATGATGTGTAAAATCTCAGTCTGTCTTTTAAAATGATCTTTTTTGATTTTCAAAACATACTAAACTTTTATAGTTAAAATCCTAAAATCACCAGGTCTTCCAATATGGCAAAATGGAGCTCAAAAAAACCTAAGACTTGGTAAAGTAGCCTCCTGTGCCTGTTAAAAGAGCTTGGCAAGAAGGCACAGAAGAAGTAAAACTAGAAGAAAAAAACATAAGTGTCAGGATGTTTTCATTACCCTCATAAAGAGTTTTTTACATGTCACTTCTTCCCCTCTGTCCTCCCAGGGCTGAATCAGGAAAGACTGGTTGTTTTTCTCCAAAGATTAGCCGAAAAGAAATGGTTCGTAGGTCATTACGCTTGAAGTTTGGTTTGGGGAAAAGCAACAGAGAAATGGTAAGTATTCTGCTTCTAACCCAGTCTTCTTGTTACTGTGCAAATTTTGATTCGAAGTTTTGGGCACTGCTTTTCAGTAGCAGGAAGGACTTTCTTGGTAGTGGAGGGATCACAGCATAACTGGGCCTGCTAGGAAGTACAAGGAGCCCTAGGTTTGTTTCCATAGCAGTAACTGATCAGCTTGCACTGGGTTTGGTTGGGATGGGGCAAGAGGCTGTAGCAAGGGGACAGCTGACCTGAATTGACCAAGGAACTGTTCTATGCTATATAAACTGGGATGGAGGGAATTTTTGCAAAGTAGCCACTGCTCAGAGGGTGGTTGGGCATCAGTCTAATCACTGTGAGTGATTGCTTTTGCATCACTTGTGGGTTTGGGGGTGGTTTTGGTTCCCCTCCCCTTGCCTTCCCAGTTTTCTCCCTCATCCTGCTAGGGAGTGAAGGGGAGTAAGCAAGCAGCTAGATGGGAGCTTATCTGCCAGCTGGGGCCAACACACCACATTTGTGATCACTAAGTCTCACAGTTCCTGAAATTCTGGTATTACGGAGCCTACACGCAGAATTACTATGTACAGAGTGTGGCTAAGCCTACCTTACTGCAGGTGGGTTGTTCCCTACCTAGGTCTATAGAGAATCAAAGGAAGATGAAGCATAGCCAAGAAAAGGCTGCTATGACTGATTTGCATAGCCTTTTCCTGGAGGTTCCTCTGTAAATGCGATTCCAAATTACAAGTTTATATGAAAGTAATTAACACCTTTTGTTTGTTCAAGAATGTGGTATCAGGATGTGTGGTTGGTAATAGATCTGAAAATATTGGAAGGCGTCTTGCAAGTCAACAAGGTTTAGAAAGCAGAACTGAATGTGCAAAGAGAGATTTACTCTTCAGCCCATGTATCAATGAAAAATTCCCTAAGAAAGGTAAGTATCTAATAGAATGTATTAGACTAGGAAAACTTCTGCTTTTGTAAAGCAGAAGTAACTTTACAGGCAAAGGTATAAAAGCAATTGCATTAAAAGTGCTTCTAGCTAGTAGGACAAGTGTTAGTTGAATGGTAGTGGTAGGACAAGTGTTACTTGAATGGTAGTGGCTTCTGGGGATAAAGAATCAGTTTAGGACAAGCTTGTGTTTCTAGTGTATTTTAGTAGCTCTCTTGTTAGTTAAGCAAGATGAAATATATGATTTCCATTCTTAATATTATGACCTTTTTTGACATCTAAGAAACTTAAGGTCCTTAAGTAATGCATCTTTAAATTCAGTGCTGCTTTGATAATTAGGTGGTTTTAGCAAGAATTTTGCCTATAATCATTAAAATTGCAAGATGTTATTTTTAAACACTGTGACATTTATTTTAAGGTTCAAAGAATGTGAGCAAGTCAGAAGAAAACTTGCTAAATCCCAATAAAGTAATTCACCGAATGTCATGGAATAGTCCTACTGTTACATATTCTCAGGTGATCAGCAGGAATGAGGGAATTCTGCCAGGACACCCCAAAACAGAAATCAGTTCTTCAGAATCTGTTTTGTTATTTGGAGAGCCACCAGTTGTTCCAGATGAATTCAAATCCACAACTGTAAGCAAACAGGAGAACAGCTTAGAACTTTTGCTTTGTGAAGAGGAAAGTAATTCAACTGCAGCAACATTACTGAAAGTTAAACAAGCCTTCTCTGCATCTGGTAGTAATCTTCACAATTTGATAGGTGATACAAAATCTTCCTTCTCAGATGTAGCAGGTGAAACATTAAATGAAAGTCCGTGTCTCGCAGGGCTCAGTCTGGAGAAAGACTTGTTAGCTGAAGAAGTTTCTGAAAATCTACCAAATAGAAAATCCAGCGAGCTGTTGCAGCAATTTAATCAGTCTTATGCAATTGATAAGCATCAATCAAAAACGGATGAAAATAAAGTTTTGGAGAAAAGGAACTTCAAAGCTTCTATTGAGATCGAACTTCACGTCCCAAAACCAGATCTGAAAAATGTAACGGAACTTCCTGTGCCTCAAGTACTGGCCTGGGAAGACAAGTTGACTGTTCAGAACGGTACATCAAAAGATGACTTAAATAAATTAGATTCCTTTGGAAGACAAGAGAAAATAGAATTAACAACCTCACAAACAGCTGAAAACTCTATGGTAAAATGCTGTACTTTGGAAGAAGATACCGCTAAATTTTCTGTGGCAGGACAGCTGCCTACTTTGCAGTTGACTAAATCACTAAATGAAGTAGGCAACCAATACTTGCAAGCTGAAAATTGTGATAAAACTTTAATTGTTTCTGACCATGGAAAGGTTTCAGACCACATACAGTGGTTCAACAAGCTTTCATTAAATGATCCAAGTTCTGCAAGCAAAACTAAACCTCCTCTTAAGTTTCAGCGTACTCCTGTTAGACAGTCTGTAAGAAGAATTAATTCCTTATTGGAGGCTAACAGGCAATCTGTAAGGTCTCAGCCGCTTAAAGCAAGAGATGTGGGTTCACCGCTTGTTAAATCTTTGAGCTATGATTCTGCACTATTCTCCTGCATAGAAAAGCCCTCAAAGAATTCTGTGATTTTGCCATTCAGGGGTGAAAGTACATATGACCAAGTTTCTGTATCTCATAAGCAGCTAAACTTGATATCCAAATCATGTTGCAGGCCATTAAATCCACCAGACAAGCCTGATGTTTCTATCAGAACTGCTGGGATCCACGAACAGAAAGCAACTGTTCATCCATCAAAGTCTGTTTTAGAAGATCTAAGCAATCATGAAATTGTGAAATCCAGTTTAAAAGCTAATGTGAATATAAATATTCCAGGTGCTGCCCCAGAAAAATCTACAATCACAAGAAGTGCTTCAGGAAGAGAAAGAGTTCGTTATAAAGGCTCTCCAAAAAATCCAATATCTAAAGCAAAACTGCTACCAGCTGCAAAACCAGTAGACTTATAAGATCATATATGATTGCTAAATAGGCTTATCGTAACTTGGTTAACCTTTGGAAAATCTAAATTTGTATGATTACTTTTTTAGCCCTAATTATTTGTATTTTTCAATTTATTTTTTTAACTGTACGAGTCATGGACTTGTTCAAATAACAATTTGTTTTATGTTGAGGCTTTCTTTATTTACTGAAACATTTGTAAATACTAGTCAGTTGATCCAGATGAATTTGACTTGTAAAAGCAGATTATTATTGTTTTAGAAATGTTGTGTTAGATCTCATATTTTATTATTTCGGCTTCTAAAAACATGCTGCATCTCCCAAAACAATTTTTGCAGTATTTAGACTAAGTACAAGTTTTCTAAAAAATTCTCAGACATTTAAAACAAAAACTAACAAACATGAAAGAAAATTTCTTGATGCTGAGTATTAATAGCTAAATTTATTTACATAGTTCTAAGTGTATTGCAGCATACTTTGATATTTAAATTGGACCTTATACCAGCTCTGTGTCTTTTGAGACAACGGTTTTTATTTCTACTGGAGTAAATTTGGAACACATTTTCCTTGCTGAGTAGGTAAATTAATTATATTTTTGACATATTTGGAGAATTATAAATAAATGTGCAGTTTATTCAGGAAGTGAAAAGTCTTAAAACTTCATCCAGCAATGTGTTCTGCAATAGGTACCAAGTATTTTCAGTTGTGAGCAGTAAAATGTTTTATCTTAATATGAAAGGATGGTTTTAATTTATTTTTAGAGTGATAGGATAGTGTTAACTTAGAGGGTGCGGAAGCAGATTTCAGATGTTGGTAATGTTGCAAGAGATGAATGTAAGAAGCCATTGTGTGTTAAAAGTTGATTTGCACAAGCAAATGTTTACATCTTTTGGAATTAAAACTGTGTCTGTCATCTGTTGTAAAAGTATTTAAGAGTAAAGACTTGAAACTGTTGATTAGCTTTCTGTATGCAAATTGCTTACTGGCAAAATGTAAGAGTTGAAAGCACTGCATACTTTTGGTTTTAATAAAACCATTTGTTTTGTCCCTTTTCTGAGTCTGTTCTTCTATGACTTAGAAATTAGTAAGTCTGAAAGTACTGAAGTCAGAAGTGATTCTGCTCTGGCTCTCCTTTTTGTTCATCTGGGATACATGTTGGTGATTCTCACAACTAGCAAAAGGCATGGTGCATTATAATTTACCAGGAGCGGGCCTTTTGAGTGATATGTTAATGAAAGGAATAGTTCTGTTTGTTTTCTGTTCCCAGCCTCCTTCCTCACCTATCCACCAACTTACTGGGTGATCTGGTGGAAACCTCCTGCCTCCGTGAGCCCAGCTCAGCTGCCTCCCTTTGGTGCTATATTATTGTCAAGATCTAACGCTAGGGAAACTGCATTGAGACGATTCGAAGAGGATTGCTTGGTGTTGGGGTTAAGTATTGGAAGCTTTGGTTTCATGAGATAAGGGAGCCAGCATACCAGTTCACTGCCATCCCAAGAGGAAGCTGCTTCTGCCTGCTCTCTGTGACATGCTCCAACCCCTCTCCCTTTGGCAGATCCCTCTGTAGGCTGAATGTAGGCACCAGAACACCACGTTTTGTAGCATTTCACTGAGGTAAATTGCCAGCTCATGCTAGGAGATGGAAATAGAACAGAAGGCAATGTAATGAGGAAGAAAAGGAGATCTGACTCCTGTAATAGTGAACTGTCTGAAAGGGCAAGACTTGAGATTTTCTTTTTTCTGTTAATAGGTACCAAATATTTTGAATGCTAATGGAGCTTTGACAATGTGTTGTGGATGGAGCAGTAAATTATTTTTGATCGTTACTACAAGCTGGTCTTGAACCAGTTGACTTAAACATCAGAAAGGGAGATTTTTTGATAGGGACCTGACAAACCCTTAAACGCCAGGAGAGATTGTCAAAGTTGTAGGCTCTGTTAGAGGTTTTACAGAACAGTTTAGGCACACATCTATTTCCATAAAGATTAGAATCACTAGATGCCCAGTGGATGTCCCTGCTGCTTAATCCTGCAAGTTACAAACATGTATAGCGTGCTAGAGAGAGTGATTTCCATGTGAAAGCATAGTTCATGGATCTGTAGTGTTTTATGGGGTAATCTCGGTGCTTTTCTGTAGATAGCTATCCTAAAATGGAAATTGTCACATTCACAGCAGTAGCAGTGAAGATGCGTTACATAAAATAGCCTTTAGAAATTACCATTTTGCCAAGTGCTATTGAATGATAGCTTTCATGGGGCAAGATCCTTTTACAGTTGTCTGTTAACCTCTGCTAATGGAGGATGTATATAGATTTGCTTAACCTGGAGACCTTTATCTGCAAGTCCTTGGCGATGGTTGCTGTGTTGTTACCCTGTAAACCTGCAGTTGGGTAATACTATTAAGCCAGGGAGAGAAATCACAGCGGGCAGACGGACACAACCCCAGGAATAGGTAGTATCTCATTTCTGTAACCGTTAACCCACCAAGACCCTTCAGTTTATTTTTAGGCGGTTGTGATGGGCAGAAAAGGAAGATCTTCCATATTGCCCCCTGTGTCATCTTCCTAAGGGGACAGACCCCCGCACAAGCACACGCGCGGTCGGTACCTGGGAGAAGCTGGCGGGGCCCGGCAGCGGGGGGAAGGGCGGCGAGGGGCCGTGGCTGCGCACGGAGGATGCGCGGCCGCGGAACCGCCGCACCCGCGGATGCGCCGCACTCGCAGAGCCGCGCCGGGAGCGGGAGGTGAGCGGGAGGCTTGCGGGGGGCTCCGCGCCGCTGCTGAGCGGCCCCGCGGGGAAGGGGGGTGTGTGTGTTACGGTCCGGCTTCCCACGGGCGCGGTGCGGTCAGCGGAGCGCAGCCCTGCGCGGCTGCGTACCAGCGGGGAGCGCGGAGCAGCAAGCGGGCCTCTTCCCGCTCAGGGGAGAAGGGTGCTGGCCCGGCGGAGGCTGGCGGGCGGGCCAGGCGCGCACGGGCGGTCCGGGAGCAGCTCCAGCACTGGGGGGTTCAGCCATTTTTGCCTCAAAAAGGTGCCTTGGGGGGGGTGGTTGGAGCAGAGGAACATCTTTAAACGTCTGGCGTGGAGAAATCAGGCTGCTGAGTGTGTTTTAAGGAAGACAAGGGGGACTTGAGGGGTTTTTGTTTATTGAAGGGATTGGGAGTGATGGGTTTTAATTCTCTCATGTGAGGGGAAAAGGAGCCTTAAGAAACAAAGCGTTCTGATTAAAATTCAGCTGATCAGAGAGGACAGTAAGTGGTGCTTGGTTTTGGCTTGTTTTTTTTTTTTTTTTTCCTAATTAAACTACTCCGTGCACCTATTTAGTGAAGGCGATTCAAAAAAACAAATGGAACCTATTTGTTTACGGTGGGGAAGATGATGCATATGAAATAGGAAGCCTCTTGTTTTAAGGAACAAATATAATCCGGGTTGTTCAGCACTTTCTAGTGATTCATTTTTCAGGTAATGGAAGAATAGAGCTTGGAAAACACAGCTGCTGGCTAAAGAGTTCTTTGCTTTTAGCCCACAGCTTTATAAAATAATATAATAAACGGGGGGGGGGGGGGGAGGGGGAGAGACGACGACACGGATTCTCATTAAATGAAACAGTGGATCCATTTTGTTTGCAGTGACTGTTAATGAATGTTATGGGCAAATGCATATCAGAAAATTGATTTATACAGTTTGCTACTTAGTATTTTCTTTTTTTAGTAAAGAACCTATCCACCTTATTCCCTCTGTTTCCCCCCAGTTTTGACCTGGCTAGATTTTCAGCTGCCCCTAGAAGCTGTGGTAGTAAACTGTGATGTGCAGTAGTAAGATCAGAAGTTATTTCCAGCATGCGTACTGGACTTTTGTCCCATTATTATTTATATTCAAATTCCTTTTTTTTTTTTTTTTTTTCCCCACAGGATAAAAGTGGCTACCAGGATGACGGCTACCTTGCTTTGTAACATGGTATTTCTGCTGGCATTTGGATTGGCTTCAGCTTTTAGCCACAGCCCTAGGACCCCTGACAGGGTTTCTGAAGCAGATATTCAGAGGCTCCTCCATGGGGTTATGGAGCAACTGGGCATTGCCAGACCCCGGGTGGAATATCCAGCACACCAGGCTATGAATCTAGTTGGTCCACAGAGCATTGAAGGTAGCTCATTTCTACTTTGAATGATGCATGATGAATTTCTGCTTTGAATGATGAATTTATTAGTATCCTTTGGTAATAATTACTGCTTTGCATAAAGATGCAGAATATCCTGAGCTTAAAATCATGGACCTCTTCACCATATTGTTGCTGATCTTTGTTTTAAAATCATCATCCATCTTTTACCTTTCTTAATATAACGATTTTGGTAGAAGTAGTGGGAGTTTTAATGTGCAGGCTTTGCAGAAAAAGTCATGTCTTAGAAGTGTTTGATCTCTAGTACCTCAAAACAACAGGTTTACTAAATTCTTTCCAAATAGTGTGTATAAATACATTTCACATGAAACAAACATGAGCTATAGAGCCCAAATTTCATGGAGTTTTAGAAACATTTGCAGACCAGAAGAGATCAAATGTTTACGGTGTTATGCGAGATAAAGGGAGAAACCATATAGAAGGGGGACTTCTTCCTACATGCTGCCGAGCGTGTTGCAGCTCTGCATGGGACAGGGTCAGTGCTGGAGCGTGCAGGGCTGCGGGCTGGGGGACGCCAGGGCCCTGCCTCTGGGGACAGGAAGGACACAGGTGCTCCCCTGCTTGCGTCCATAAGCACCACCCCAGCACTGTGTTGCTGTGATGAATGCTCTGGGCTCAGGTTCGTTGTTTTTGACTACTACTTCTGGTCTCACTCCGTGTGTGTAAATTTTCCTTGGAATCAGTCTTTTATAACTATGCAAACCATCTGAAATATCTGGCTCAAATGTTAGGGTATTAAGATCATGTTGTAATGTATTGCTATTTGAATTGTAGTAAACTAGTTTTTATTTTGGGATTGCAGCAAAAGGTTGAAAGCATGCAACTCCAGATATTACGGATTATGAGCAAACATCAAAACAGAGCAGAAACTCTCAACCCTTCTCTCAGAATTAAACCGCTTTGACTCAGTATAGCAAGTCTTCATGGTTCATAAGCCTGTGCATTTTATTTTGTCCCCATTCGGATCTACGGACTATCCTAGGCAAAGAGATAGGATTGCCTTAATGGTAGCTAAGGAGAGGATTAAAGCTGAACAGGTATTTCTACCAAATACTGGCAGACCTAAGTTTATATATTTTCTAAAGAAACTTTGATGGACATATGCTATTCTGTAAACTTAAATGACAGAGATTAGGTTTAAGGAATAAAATTCGATCTGTGGTGCCCTTTCCTCCTTCATGAGTGTTTGCATGTAGAGAAATTGGGAGAGACTGGTAGAAGTGAGTAATTTTACTCTCCATTGCCCTCTTTTTCCCTAGACTTTTTTAAAAAACAAATCTTAGAAAAGATGAGCAAATATGGATCTCTGACAAATGTTTTATCTCAGCTATTTGCCAGTGCTTTCTAATTACAATGTTAGCAAAACCAGATTAAGAATCTCTTCAGTATTGAAACTTTTCTGATGCTTGTGAGACTCAAATAATACTAGTTTTCCAGTCATCTCTACAGTCTTCCACAAAAACCAAGTTGGGCAAACATTTTTTTTTCCCTTTTTAAAAAATAAAAATAGCTTCTGTGTATAAAACAGAGTAAAACTGAAAAGGTGTTACATCCAGTTTATCATATTTAACATTTTCTTCTTGATTAGATGAGGATGACTTTTTTTCCAGGTCTACCATGGATATTTAACAGCCTATTGAGAAACTTCTGATAAAGCAAAAAACCCTTGTCAACTATAGACAAGCAATTCAGACCTTCATGTCAAATGTCGCTTTTCATAGTGTTTTGCTTTTCAGATAATAATCACTTGCTCTTTCTTCAGTTCCTCATGGTGGTATGTGTCTGTCTATAGCTAGATAGCTATCTCTTAAAGTAACTGACGAGAAACTTCAACTTAAGAAAGTGTTTTTAAAGTGTTGGTTCCAGTTACAAGATTAACATGGCCTTACGTCATTCAACACAATATTTTCTCATACTGCTTTTTTGAAAAGTATATATAATTCATAGTATATTTTTACTATGACTTTATTTTTAAATATAGATCATGAATTACAGGACAGATAATCCAACAAAACTTGCATTTCATTCTGTACCAGTAACTTTAACTATTACATTGTGCAAGACTTCAGAGTTTAGTATACCAGTTACTAATCAGTTAATAATGCTTCATTTTATCCTTTTTGAATAGTTATTTTTGTGTAATTTCATTAAAAACTTGCACAATGGGTTTGACTTTCTATTAGGTGTCTATTTTGGAAACAACTGCTGAAATGGCATGGTAGGACATTTATTCAAAACACTCTGGTTCTGTAAGAGATTCCCATACATAATGCTTCCACATACAGTATCTGCCTGGAAAAAAATGCGGTTTTTACCATTTTCCTAACAGTCTGCCTCCTACTTGGTTATTGCCAGAGGACTTGACATTCCTGACCTCCCAGCAGCTCCAGTCAGCCAGTCTTTTCTGAGCAAAAGGGAGTAGGAACTGGATTCAGGCAAGGACCTTGTCCTCTGGCAAGGAATGAGGACAGGAGGCATTTGAACGAGGACTCCCATGAAATGTAATGCTCAGTATAGTAAAAATATTGTGACCTTTCTGAACTGGGTTTGTTTTTTTAGGTTGGGGGGGAGGGCTGGATGTTACACTCATTTTATGAAATTCCATCACATGATGTAGAAAGATAATTTCCTCTGAAAGGAGGAAGCTCCAATGTCTGCTCTGCTAAACAGACCTGCAGGACTTTCTGGAAGAACGTTCTGATGGTGCTGAGCTCTTAGAGCTTGCGTCTCAGATACTTCTTGGCCAATGTGCAAGGAAGTGAACTAAGCAGCACAAGAAACAGTGTCAGGGTTGTAATGTTTAAGCAAAAAAACCTGTGTCATTAGCATGGGTGTTGGCTGACAGGAGTACTGCGGAGGATTGACAGAAAAAATAACTGCATGTGTTTTAGAGTGCATCAGTACAAGGTTTCAGATTCTGAAGGATTCACCTGTGGGCTTTCCACAAAAAAGTTACGCTGTTAACACTGGCTAATAATTCTGTGTGCAAGTGCTTAAAATAGTCTGCAAGATAATAGAAGGGAAAACTAAGGGGGAAGAGAAGAATGAGGTTAAACAGTGTGGAAAATGTCACAGCAAAATAGGGTTTTCATCCTAAATACCATCATGGCAAAGTGGTAATTCACATTACAACTCTCCTGAGGCGCTGTCTTCATTGGGAGTTTTTTGCCTGAAAGTAGCAAAAAGTAGAATCGAGTATGAAACCCTTATTACTTATGAGAAATTCTGAGCTGTCAGGCGTGTTGACTTCCAGCCATTTTTCAATCTGTAGGTTGCAGTGACCAATGTATAGAGTGTAAAACCTGAGTCATCTCATGGCAGCATCCTTATCATCAACCCACTGACTGTTCTGGAGTGCATCTGTTTCTCATTTTAACCAGATATTGCATTTCAGCATAAAAAAATCTTTTATCGGTCAGAGCTTAATGTATTTAGTATGTTCCTACAGAAAATTGTTTTATTTAACAAAATGTTTTTGTCAGAAATTGCCCCAGCAGTGTAGACCTGCAGCAGTTTTGCTAGCTGCAGATAGCTTCAGCTGAGCCAGGATTCCAGAAGTATCACTGATTTTCAGAAGGCCAAGATTTCACCCATTATATGTGTACATTTGCAAACGAGGTGCTGTCAAGAAGAATTAATTTTTGGGGGTTTGGAATTTGAAAACAAATTTAGGCTGCTATAATATAGACAAGTTTATACTAGCAGTCTGATTGAAGTGAAATGTTTTCAAATTTGAGTGATTATTGTAATAACGTTTTCCAGCTGAATAAAATCTTAATAATTTTATGTGTAACAAAAATACTGTTATTGTTAGTTCATAAGAAGATTTCCTAATTATGCCTATTTTCCATCTTGGCTATCTAAATTTTTTTCCAGCGTTAATCATCATACTTTAAAATGCTGAAAAACAGAGGGTGGATGTGTTTTGTAGGAACTACATGGTCTGTCCTGTTGCCTATGTCGTCATCCCCACCCCATCCAATGTCCCACTCCCCCCATCCCATGTCTGTTGTTCCCCCCTCCCCCTGAAAAAATAATCTTAGGGCAGCCTTGGTTGGAGTAACTGAAGTCACAAATTTGCTCTGTACCAAAGACAACTAAGAGGTGGACACTTTTCAGAAAATACATTTAGCAGCATGTGTTCTCTTTCCTAAGTGACCAGATGGATTTCTTGTTGATGGATAGAAAAAAAAAAAAAAAAGTACAGCTTGTTAATTGGAAGAAGTTACTGTTTTTGATGTTGAAATCTATAAATACATGGGTTGGGGTGTTTTTCTTCTCCTCCTTGCATTTGTCAATTTATCTGTTACCTTGGGTCAAGCTGCTAAAATAGGAGTAGTCTAGAAAATGCCTGATAAAAGAGTTTAATCTCCCAAGAAATTACTGTGAAGTTCAAACTGTGTGTAATCCAGGGAGAGCTCGGAGGTCTGGAGGGCTGTGAGCGCTGTGGCTTTTCTCTCTCCGTGGCAGCGAGCCACCTGGGGAGGATGGCTTCTCTGACTTTACTAGGGCTCTGTTAGCTGAGTGGAAGCAGTTCACAGGATAAATACGTCATAAAAATGGGAATTTGCTGGCTGATTCCCTGTCCTTGTGTACCACAGCCGGCAGATGGTGCGTGGTATGTCAGCACAGCAGAAGCCAAACAGATCCTGCATGAAGACTGTCAAGAGAGGACGTTTTTTAACACCCGAATTGGTATCCTAGAAGCAGCTGTTTTTTGCTGACCACTTAATATATTTTCTCTCTGCACACCCCCCAATTTCTAGAAGTAATAAACCCATATTAAGTACTTTAATTTCTCTAATAATATTAGTCCTCCTTGTTAATTTATCTTTTTAGAAAGCTATACTGGAATCACTTAGCAATATCTATAAAAAGAGGGGAAAAACAAAAGCAAAGTAGGAATTTTTAATGAGTGATTGTGTTTCTGTAGTTACTATTTAAGTTTATCACTAAAATACTGTACAAGCACCACTGGGCTATGCTCTGTTTTTCTATAGGCAAGAAGGGGGCTGTATCTATGGTAGAGGACAAAAGAATAAAGTAAAGAAATGCCTACAACATATAAAAAAACATGTAAGTTATTTTTTTCTGCCTGGCAGGGAGTTTATGAAGTAAGAGACCATGTTTTTTTTCTTTTCTTGCATGCTTATTAAGTTTGTGACAATATTTAAAGATTTGGGGGGAAGCAGGGGGGTGTGAATATGTGCATAATGCAAATTTCAGGACTGTTATACATGCATAGGAGAAAAAGTAAAATATTTTAAAAAATAGTAAAATCTCACTTAAACACATGGGGGCACCAGTAGCTCAGCTCGGGCAGTTTGTAGCACTTAATCTCATAAGGGGAAATATGAAGTCCTATTTTCATTTTGCAGATATTATCTCCTGTATTTTCGTTGCCTCCTGTACAATTCAATACAACAGAAAGCCTCTTGGGTGGTTCATTTGGTTTTATTTCTTAGAAACACTTCAGATGAGATGATGGTTGATAAAGGTGCTGACATGACAGTCCAGAGAGTCTGAAGTTTTCAATCTGCAAAAATAGGTGTAATGCTGTCAACCTCAGTGACAGCATTAAATGATGTCTCTTAAATCCTGATTTGTTGGTAGGAATAAGAAAATATGATGTCTCTTTGGGAGGTTTTTGACTCTCTTGTGGAGACTGCTGATAGCTACTAAGAAAAGGCTGGGGTTTATTTGATTTTTTTGAAAGGAAATAAATATGCTTATTGTAGAAAAACGTAGTTACTGTTTGCCTGATTGAGATGATAAAACTCGATAGTCTGGAACATTATGCTAATATTTCTACTAACAACTGGTGGTTAATGACTTGTCAGCACAGACTCTGTACAAATAGCACTTTGCATGAAATCTACTGTCTGTAAATTATGCAAATAATCCACGCATGTTAGTAATGTCTATCTTGTTTACATTTTCCTAATAAGGAACCTAAAACAGGCAGTGCTGGATGACCTCGCTATCTGGCCTGTAACATACCTGCAAGACCATAGTGGTTTCCTACAGAGATGGTAAAATCTTCTTGTTAGAAAGTTACCAAATCTTTTGCTTATGAATGCACTCAGTGAAACCAGTGCAGAAATGACCTTTGCTCTCATTAGCTTTTGGGCTACCATGTGCTATGCTTATACCCCAATTTATTTGGATTTCTTGGGTGACTAGAAGTAACGGCCATCGACACACGGAGCGTGAGAGATATCTGGGGCTCGTCAGTCACGGCGGTGTGATGGCTGCGTCCTCTTTGCTCTGTGCCAGTGTCCGGGGGTAGCAGCGCAGGAGGCCCTGGGCTGGCAGCGTGCCACCGAGCTGGGGCAGACCTCCCGCAGCCAGTGCTGCTGCTTCAGGGCTGCTTTGTAGTGTCAATTTAGTGCAAAGAGACCACACAATCATTTGGGATTTGGATTATTGTATCTGTTCTATAGAGAAAGTCCTGCTGTAGTTAAGACATAAAGTTACATTCACATTGGGACTGCTTTTGCTGAAGCACACATGACTTTAATCAAACGCTGCATTATGGGCCTGACATTTAACAAACAAAATCAAACCCCAACATCAGTCTACTAGTCTCTGCTTTCAGGTTTGGGGTTTTTTTTTTGCAAATCACTGAACTGTCCCAAGAAATATGATTTCAAAATTTAATACGGACATCTCAGATTTGTAACATAAAATAAAAATGGTAAAGCTACACCTTTTTGTACATTAATATGGTAGACATCTGGATTTGTATAGATCTGTCTAAAAACCCTATCATTTTCTTTGTATTTTATTTCCCAGATTGTAATGTCAAACATAACCAGAATTCAACTGTCAGGCAGTAGTGCATGTTGTGAGAGGTGATCTAGAATGTTAATTCCTAATTTTAAAGCTAATGACAGTGCTAAACGACAGCGGTGGTTTACAGTGGATTTTCTTTATCTAAGTGATATGGCACAGCTCTGTGAAGAAAGAGCATGTCAAACAATTATACCTGTAACTCCACAAACAGGAAAACAATGAAGTGTTATGACTTGATTTGTTTTTAACTAAAGACAAGTGTTTGAAAATTTTGCCCATAATATCCTTGTTTCCATGTGAATTTATAAGCCATGACAAGCAAAAAAGGTGTTTGTATTACTATGTGAAGGTGGTATTGTGTTATCTCAACGGTATTACTATATGGAGGTGATATCAGGTTACCTCAATGTATTGGACAATGATCTTGAGGAGCAAGGATCCAGCAATGGCTGTGGGTGTTACCACTGTGAGCTGTGCCACTTCTGAATTTGGGGAAGTGCCCTTCCTCAGTGCCCAAGTGCTGCAGGAGGTGTGCAGGCACTACACTTGTCTCCTCAGTTCATGCTCAAAACTAGTGTTCTCATCAGAGAAGTCAGTCAGTGGGGAATGCAAGAAGAAAAGTGTCTTAATCTCTGTTCTCTCTAGATCATCTTTGTTATTTGAATAAGGGTCTAAGGGACCTATTTAGATTTGAGGCTTTGAACCTTTTCTTGAAAGAATGTTGTGTATAGCAGTCCTCGTGCCAGCAAGAGGGAATGCAGGTGTCACATCCCTCTTCTGAGAAACCAAGAAGATAAAGTGACTCCAGCTCTTAAAACCTCCCACTAACCACTGTTACGTGGTATAGACTACTGCTGCTATTCATAAAGTCATCTTTAAAAGATGATGCCAAGGAAAAAAAGCAGTTTGAGATGAGACTCCTTCAGGGAAGAAAGGTGGCAGGTGTGTAGGGATTTAGAATTAAGTAGATTCTCATGTGCCTAACGGTAATTAATCAATTAGAATGGCATTTGTAGCAACAGGGGGTGTTTTTTTGTACATGTTACTTGAGGGAAATGATCCAGTAAGAGAGGTAAGAAACCTGAGGAGAAGAGGGAATATGATAGCTTCTGTATTGTTTAATGCTTTATAGTACTTCTGGTTTTCAGTGCTGGCAGATGGTATATAGAAATTTAATATGAAATGGTAAAATTTTATCTAGCAATGGAATATGTCCATAAGTATTTAAAAATCTACCAGAGAAGATCGGCCAAATTATGATGAGCTCTTGTTTTTAAAGATTTTTTTTTTCTCTCCTTGTCTTTCACATGCATAAAATTATTTCTTGGGCACATTAGTTAGGATTTATACCTTTTTGTGATTGTTCTCAAAATCATGTGCATTTCTGCTGCTCGCATCTGAATTTTAAATTAACTTGCAGTAAGAAAAGCTTTTAAAATTTATTTCATTCTATGAAAAGATATTTTAGAAGTCTAGACAAAGAAGAGATTCTTGCTTTTCTTGATTGTGGTGTCGTGTGCAGGAGATAGGATCTCTGGCATGCTCCAGAGGTTTCCAGAGCTATTCTCTCTGTGCTTCGTGTCGTGCGTGCTTTTGGCAGTGCCCTCACAGCTGCTGCAGGGATGAATGAGAAGAGGAATGTTCTCAGCTGCTGAACAGGAGGGAGGAAGAAGCTGGTTTTTCCCCTTGGGAACCTTAGTACATCAGGTTCACTGGCCTGTGTCCCTGTTACAGAATCACAGAATCAACTAGGTTGGAAAGGACCTTGAAGATCATCCAGTTCAACCATTAACCTAACACACAGTTCCCAACTGCGCCATATCCCTCAGCGCTATGTCGACCCGACTCTTAAACACCTCCAGGGATGGGGACTCCACCACCTCCCTGGGCAGCCCATTCCAACTCCTAATAACCCGTTCTGTAAAGAAATGCTTCCTAATATCTAGTCTAAACCTTCCCTGGCGCAACTTGAGGCCATTCCCTCTTGTCCTGTCACTTGTTACTTGGTTCAAGAGACTCATCCCCAGCTCTCTGCAACCTCCTTTCAGGGAGCTGTAGAGGGCGATGAGGTCTCCCCTCAGCCTCCTCTTCTCCAGACTAAACACCCCCAGTTCCCTCAGCCGCTCCTCGTACGACCTGTGCTCCAGACCCTGCACCAGCTCCGTTGCCCTTCTCTGGACACGCTCGAGTCATTCAATGTCCTTTTTGGAGTGAGGGGCCCAAAACTGAACACAGGAATCGAGGTGCGGCCTCACCAGTGCCGAGTACAGGGGTGAGATCCCTTCCCTGTCCCTGCTGGCCACGCTATTGCTGACACAAGCCAGGATGCCATTGGCCTTCTTGGCCACCTGGGCACACTGCTGGCTCCTGTTCAGCCGGCTGTCAATCAGCACCCCCAGGTCCCTCTCTGACTGGCAGCTCTCCAGCCACTCCTCCCCAAGCCTGTAGCGCGGCTGGGGGTTGTTGTGGCCCAAGGGCAGCCCCCGGCATTTGGCCTTATGGAAACTCCTCCAGTTGGCCTCAGCCCATGGCTCCAGCCTGTCCAGGTCTCTCTGCAGAGCCTCCCTACCCTCGAGCACATCAACACTCCCACTCAAAAGAGCAGTGTTCGGCCTGGTCTTACCTGGCCAGGCTCTTCATCCTACCACTCTCTTGCATCTTCCTTGTGTGCCAACAAGTGCAAAAGAAACCTCGTCTTGACTTGGGCGATGTTGGCTGAAGTTGTGAATAGAAAGGCCTCTGCTTTTGGCGTTGTGAGGTTATACTGGCTCATGAAAGCTGAGACTTGGGAGCCTTGTAGTCCCACACTGGTTGTGTTCACGATGAGGTGGTTTGGGGGAGTCAGAAAATCTGCCCTGGTGGCAGCTGTCAGACAGGCATGTGAAGCTTTTAAACACTTCCACTGAAGAACTGCAGAAGAACCAGCTGGGACTTTGAGCTATCTGCATGGAAAATGGAATTGAGTGAGTATGAATGGGGAAATGAACAGGAGACTTTGTGAAGTTCAGTGGAGCAGTAAACAGAAAACATGGTCCCGTTCTGGACGATTCTGGTGCCTCCATGCTTCACATTCCAGGAGCCAAAGGAGTATTTTTCTATGAGTGTGTTGATGGAGCATCTAGGCTTCTATCACTGGTGTCACTGCCAGTGAATAAAGTGCTCCAGTCATCAGCACATTTACATTTATGGGATTGAAATAGTGTCCCATTCCTTGTGGGGTAAAGTGGGTCACCGGCTTCCTTTTGCTGCCGTTTCACAGAGCCATGTGCTGCACGCACGCGTGGTTGTTCGCAAGGTAATGTCATGGGAGCTGCGGGGCTGTTGCTTGCTGCACGTGCTTTCCCTTGACTCTGCGGATGCACGGTAGGTGGAAGTCTGTGTCAGGGGGGCCCTACTGCTGCATACTGCAGGCAGCACTGTGTCTGTAAAAAAGGCTAAGCTTATGCACAGTGAAGCGCAAAAGCTTTCTGCTCAGACTGAAGGGCAGATTAATATAGTCCGTTAGAGGATGGTTCAACCAAGGGAGGCATAAGAGATTGCTTTTGCGCTCTGTCAGCAAGTGAGCTGCTGGATTTTTTTTATTGTGTGTACAATTTGAATAATGAATAATAATGGTATATAAGCTACTGTTATAAATTTAGTGTGAGAGACATGGGCGTTACTTTGGTCCTAACCATTTCACAATAAGAGCATTTCATATCTTAAATATCTGTACTGTTTGTAATTAAAATCTGGGATAAAATGGAATTATTCACTAAAAGCAAGGTCAGTAATTGTGTGATGTGTGTGCTTAAAATTAAGGCTTTAGAAAACATACTAAAAGGAATTTGTCCCTCTGCAGAGAAAATTATTCTTATAGTTTTAAGAAAATTAGTCTTTATAGTTTTAAGAAACTTTGTGTCATTAAGGAGAATCTGGGATGCTTGAGTATGTATAGCTGTAGTTTTCTTGGGTTTCCTGAGGCATGCTCTTGAATGGTGAAGGAAGTTGGCTAGGTTTGCATTTTTCCATTCTTGGTTCTATGTTCTTTTCTCTTTCCATATTCTCTTACTTAGCAGCTTCTGTGGAATAGAGAAAATGTGATCCTTTTTATAATTTTTTTGGTGCCTCTCACTTGATCTTAATCTCAGAAAGCAGGATAGAGCTCTCTAGGATTAAGCTAGCTGAAGACGGACAGGGGAAATGACATTGGACTGTAAAGCTTTTAGTGATCTTAGAAAGGGTAAGGAAAATGAAAATGCATTTTTTGCATTCAGGATTTTTTTGACAGTTTGAATTAATCAGATTACATGGTGGGCAGTCTTGCAGATAATAAAGGAAAGGAGAAAAGAAGTTACTGAATGATGTCCCATTTTAAAACACAACAGCACCAGAAAGTATTGTGCCAAACTTGCCTTTGATTAGGGATGAGACATCACTTTTGAAGGTGACAACGACACAGAAAAGGTAGATACAGCAAGATGACTGGGGACAGAAGTGCAGGATAGTATGGAAGGTTGTCACAGTGACACGAAAAAGAGCACACTATCAGAGAGGACACACTGGAAATAATTTTGAAGATTTTTCCGACTGAGAAGAACTAAGAGTCTAGATTAACAAAAGATTTTACAAAGCAGCAAAAATGGTATTGCATCTCTGGTTAGTGTCTCAGGTATCTTACACAAATGGGATAACGTATAGAAGGCTTCCATTGCAGTTCATATTTGTTTGGAGCGTTGTACAGCTCAAGATTGTAAGAGGTGCAGTTCTTACTTGGGGAGTATTCCTCTGGGCATCTAGGAAGGGCTTGGACACTTTAAGAATCTCCTTCATGATGTTCAAGAGGAAAAATATGAAAACTAGTGCATCTAGCATGATTCTCTAACTAAAGGGCTTTAATTTGGGATCTGGAATTTATTTACTCACAACAGATACTCATGATCCATTCTATGTGGTATCTCCTTGCTAAAATTGGCCAAACCACTTCTCTTCTGAATTTGGAAGTGGGGTAACCCTATCTACACTGTGATGTGAGAAACTGTTCCAGTCAGACTGAAAGACAAATTTGTCCCATTATTAGTCTTTAAATGTTCTACAATCATTTTACACTTTTGAAAATACATTCTCACTGACTTTCTTAAAATTACTCTTTTGGGGGGCAGCATTGCCTGTTTGTATTTGATGTGGAGGATGGCTTCTGAGAACAGACTTGTTTCACTTGCACTTTACACTACCAATAGATGGGTAGTGGCAACTAGAACTTCAGTGGACTAACAGCATTTCCATTGGATGTGTTTGATCAGGGGAATATTCAATACTGGCAGGAAACAAGTTGCTCTCTTTTTTTTTTTTTTTTTTTTCCCCCCTCCAAGAATGGAGTGGTTGTGTTGTCCTCTCACCCATAGAGACAGTATTTCTCCTACAAAGAAATGAGCTAAAATGGGTGCACTTTAAATTTTTAGTCATACCAAGTATCTCTAATTGAGATTATATCAGCAGTTGGTGAGATGATTAAAGACTTTTCCAGAATTATAGGAAAGGGGAGAGGCATTGTTCCATTTTTGTTTTGCACCCTGCAACAGTTCAGGACCAGTGCCAGAAAATGTTTACATATATGCATATATTTTAAACTAAATCCAAAGCTTACTTATGACAATACTGACCTCAGTCCAAAAGACTTAAACTTGTAGTTTATCCTTTAAGGATGTAAAATAACTACATGCTCAGACAGAAATCCTGCACACGAAAGGGAGCTGATTGGTTTGGAGGTGGTGTTTTGCTAGTGTGTGGCACACAAGAGCCAGTTCATACAAGAATGAAGAGAGATGGGAAAAACATAGATTTATCTCTCTCATCCTTTCTCAGTACAAGGGTATTCTCTGTACTATTCTTCTGGATTTTTGCTAGTCCAATTTCAAATAAGTTAACGATGGTGTCTCTCATGCTTCCCTCTGATAGGAAATAATGAAAAGTTCCTCAATATTTAGTAGGATTGTCTTTTTCTTTCAGTCTCTGCCTCAAGGTTCAAGAGACCTATCTTGTGCTATTTTTGTAGCTGACTGTGTATGTTTGTAAATATGACAATATTTTGACTTGGTAGCTGCAGTGTATTTAATCCTAGTAAGTTTCTTCAAATCAGTAACATTGCAATACCAAAACTAATGCAGCTTTTGAATTACTGTACATAATACCCCTATTTGGTACCTTCATAGCATTTCATTTTTATTATTGCAGTCTTTACTGAGTGCACTATTTATCAGAGTTTATAAGGAATAAGCTTTGATAATACTATTAAATCACTCAAGTGTGCTAAATTATGGCACCAGAGCAGGTGCTATTGTCACCAGCTCTTTTGGAAAGAAAGGAAAAACCTTTAAACCATCCTGGACATTTATACCTAAAGGAAACAATCCTTTATATTAATATAAAAAGATTGTTTTGTACTCAGTCAAGGGAATTCTTGGCAGTCGGTTTAATCTTACATGTATATATAGCACACTGGAGCCTGCTAAGTACCTCTGTTTTCTTTATGGATGGAGCTTTGGTGCCAAGAGGTCTGCACCACATACAAGCGGAGATACGCCTCTATCTGATGGATTGTCCCATAGTGAACCACATTGTATACAGGATGTTCAAACACATATTGATTATGTGGTTCTGTAGTTTACAGCAGAATCATAACCTGATGCTTTTAAGTACATATATGCAATCAATCTTCATGTGAAGGAGCTCAGTACAAAAGAAATATTTTATGCTACACATTAGATTAAATGTATGTTATGCTTTTTTTTTTTTTAACCTCATCACCATAGCATTATTTTGAATCTATACAGTTCTTACTAGCATCATCTTTGTGTTGACTGTGGGCTGTAAGTGTATAATAAAGTTCATAGTGTCTGTAATGCTATTCCGGTTTTAGTATTAGGTCTCATGGTCAGCTACAATGGAAAACCTCACATAAACACAGATGCAAATTTTTTATAGTGTTACTTTTATGTTTGTGACATATCTGTAAAACTCCTTCAACATTGTATTGCGGAATAAGAAACTTGTCCTTGAGGGGGAAAATTAGCATGTTGATTAAATTTTAGTCACAATATAGGTTTTTTTAGTTACAATATATATGCTTATAGACTGACTTGTTTCTGGTACTGTAATACCAGCTTCCAACCGATTACTTGCAAAATATAGACAATTTGACTCAACTAGCACTTCTAAATGTAGAAATGAATATGAGATTTGTCAAGACTGCCTTCTGTTAGCAATTTTTGAAAGTGATTTTGTTATCTTACCATGCTTAGCTGTATAAAAGATGATTTAGGCTGGTAGTTTTTATTTCTAAGTTGGGACAGGAGTACTTGAATGATTTTTCTGGAGCAGCTTTCATGTTCAGAAGCTTTATTCCACTCTTACAGATCTATAAAAATTACAGAATTTGAAAATAAGACTATTTGGTAATAATATGGTGATCGTGCTGTTCACCCAAACAGTTGTGTCTGTGTTCACTCTTAAACTCACATTTTCAATCATTCAACTTCCTTTTCCTCTCATTCATTGTTAATGGAATTTATATGTTGATTATATGTTGTTGTCCCTCATTATATAGGGTTTTTAAAAAATGTTGCTCTGCTGTCACACAACCATCTCAGTACTCAGTAAGTACATTAGCTGTTGCTGCAGCGTGTGTGGTGGCTGTCTTATGGAAGGGAAAAAGAGCATGCCTGAAACTTTTTATTTGTCCAAAATTCAAAAGAATTAAGTACAGAATATTTAGAAAACTGTACAACCAGCTGGGTTTTAGCCTGTAGATGCATTTGGCCAGTAATGTGCACAGAAGAGATCTGGAGCAGAAAAATATTTGTAGAGAGGCATATAGAGAGAATGCCTTGAGCTTGATTCCCAAACCTTTAGTGGAAGGCCCTACTGTCAAAGGCAAGGTGCTCAAGCTGAGATGTGTGGAGGAAGGCTGTAGCACACCACTTCTGTGTGTTTGCCCAAGAGCAGGAAGCCCATCATTGTGTTCTCTGCTACTGAATTACAACACCTGCTGCACGCTGCTGTTGTAACCCTGCAGTGATGGTGCTCCAAGTCCTGCAGGACAAATGGAAAAGGCTGCATCTGATCTATTAAGGTGTAAAAGTCACTGAATGTGATGGTTCGTACCCTAATGACTACAAGGTAGACTCATTAAGAGTTTTCACCACTACTGCAGGAAACTGAGGTTTTCGCTTAAGAAATGGTTTGATTTTAAAATAATTTTCCTACCTGTATGCAATCAAATTTGCTATAATATCTTGGGTCCCCTCACATGACTTAATTTATTAATGTATTTCTAGGCTGAGCAAATAATATTATTTCTTTCTACAGTGTCATTAACTTTTTCTTCTTGCCATAATGTTGTCTTGCTGTATCTTCTTCAATTATTTCTTGCTATAATAAACAGTGACTGAAGATGATTGTACAGTAAGCGTATTGAGTTCCATTACTGTCTCATGTTTCTTTTTCTTTGCATTTTCTTACATATAACTTAAATAGTTAAGGAAAAAAAATCTGAAAATTAATGGTAAGTGGATGGTTTTGTTTCTTAGTTTCATTTTTCATTACCTAAGTTATCTGATTTAGGTCACAGGGTTATATTTCTAAGAGAAACATTTGAAATTGAAACTTGGTTCTGTCTCTATAACAACCCACGTATATATACATTTAAATCTAAATATGGATTACTTGTAGCAAGTAAAGCACTTACACTTTTAATGTTGTAAAAAAACTGTGTGTGTAAATTGTCTTTACTAGGTGGTGCACATGAGGGTCTCCAGCACTTGGGTCCTTATGGCAATATTCCAAACATCGTAGCCGAGCTTACAGGAGATAACGTACCAAAGGATTTCAGTGAAGATCAAGGATATCCTGACCCCCCAAATCCCTGCCCTCTTGGAAAAACAGGTAATTCTGCTCTAGCCTTCACACCTCTGTCTTTACTGTACATCTTTCAGCCTTTCAGCGCTGTAGGCAGTATGACACTTGATTAGCAGTGGGTATTCCCTTTCATTCTTCACCCCAGGAGCAGAACTGTTGAGCAATCAGGTGGCTTAGATGAGATTTTTTTTTTTTTAAATACGTGCACCTTCTATATTGCTGTATGACTGCTATAGAACATCAGGTGTAAGAAATCATCTTGACCTCAGAGTAGAAGATGGTGAGGTTTATGAGAGCATCTTGTTCCTAAGGGAGTTAATTTTTAGGCTGGCCTCTGAAAAAAGTTAGCATTCTGTACAGAGGAGATTTACCCTTATTTTAGAGACTTTCATTGTGCCAAGAGGAGTGAAACTGTCTGCCCTGATCTCCAACCCAGACCATGAGTCAATATTTAAGACACCTTGGCTCCAATCCATGTGGCTTTATAGCTCACTGAGGGTGCATCTGTGCCAAGAAACAGAGAACGACATGGACATACCCCAAGGTGTTGCATGCAGGCTTGCTCTGGCGGAGGAGCAGCGCAGCTGTGGAGTGCCAGCACGGTGTGGTACCCAAGGCACCCGGAGTGTCCCTCTGCGTGCGCCTGCACAGACACCTCGCTAGGAGGGTGGCTACTGCTGAAGGATCTGTAAAACATGCACTGCATGTGCATGATATAGACATACCCTAAGGGAATTGATCTTTTTCCTGTTACTTGAGCCAAGGAATGACTTCCAGTACTGAAAGTAGTAGTAAAACACCCATTGGCTGCCTTGGGAGCTGGAACTGGGAATGAGCACTCTATTTTCTCTCATTTTTTATTTGTGAGCTAAGACATCCTTTCAGAATATTTCTGTTTAGTCTTCTTTTATGTTATTTGGATAATGCAAAACAGTTGTGTGTATTCTTATTTTAAGATGTTCTAACCAGCTTAAAATTGATTAAAAAAAAAAAAATGTCATGAAAAGTTTTGCAGTGTTTTTACATTTCATTCAAAAATATGGCAAAATTGCGAATAGTTCTCCCTTACTGTTTTCTATTACAGCCCATTTGGTGATGATGCCTGCATCTTTTCTGAAATAATATCTAATCTTCTGTTTTGTTCAGTGTAGCTGTTGTCTGACAGGTTGCAAATGATGGGTTTAAGTTTTCTCACAGGCACAGACTTTCTATCTTCTGTGCTTGCCCATTAGACTTCTGTTAGTGATTAGATAAATAAATTAAAAACCTGGCATCCAGAGAAATGCCTTTGAAAATCCCTTCAATTTTTCTTTCTTAGGTGAATAAAAGTTGTTAGCTGATAGTCAGATCTGAGCGCAGGGGGAATTCTTAGGGAAGTGCCGCTTGCTCAGATAAATTGCTCTGTCTTAGTGAAGATACTATCTACTAGGATTAGAGTAAAATATTTTTCAGAGCCTTAAATGGAAATTCAAGTGGTGACTGTATTATGCATACAAATTACCAGAGCCCTGCCTCAATCAGGTCTGTGGATTTGTTTAATGGAAAACAATTTTTCCAGTCACTGTCTACATATGCACATTCCACAGCAGGAATACGTAAGTCTGGAGCACTTGAGCTTGAAGACACTTGGATTAGTATTTATAGAGGGCACACGAATGTCCAGCTACTCTTTGTGTTTTCTACCAAAAGACACCGATGCTCTGAGAAGTTCTGCTGCATTTCTGTTGTCACCTGCCTCTCTCTTGAGATGACCCTGTCCCAGCTGAGACTGGAATAAGTTTTAAGTGCTTGTAGTTAACTTTAATGGTCTCTGAATTACTTAGCCAGTATGGTGAGTTTTCCCCCATTTCCTACTGCCATTCTAAGGAGAAAAAAATAGAAAGCAGGATCTGTTGGACTTAGAATAACCTTCTCAGGTCATTGAACCAACTAATTTTTAAGTTACGTCTTTTTGCCACATGTAAGGAGAAAAGATAATCCGTCTGCAAATCTTTTTACATGATGATCACATAAGGACAGAAGGGAAAGTCCACAGGTGTGTCCTCTGGACTGATTATGTTCCGGCAGATGTAGCTACCGGGATGCCCAGCATCATGTCCCGGGTGGTAGGATCTCCTTGGGTATGTCTGAGAGGAAGTTGGGCTGCAAGCTCCCCATGCTGACAAAGCAGAGGGAGCTCCAGCAACAGACTTTATCCAAAGAGCTACACTGGCCTTAAGTTGTTGAATCTTTGTTTACTCTAAAGATTACTTACTTTGGTAACAAGTCCCTAAACTGATTTTTAAGAATATTATCCTTGATGTGACACTCTCTGCAAAAATATCCATTGTGATTAAAGGAGGTTTCTGGACCCATCAGCTTAGTTACCAATCTGCAGAAATGTCTTCAGCATAGAACTTCTGCCACATTGTGTTTTTATGAGATCATATGAGGCATAAATGGTTTTCAGCCATTCTGAGAAAAGTAGCAAACCAGAAATGGAGTTCCGTGAGGAGCTGTCTTTGTTCACAGCATCGTTTTACCATGAGCTTCAAAAGTACTGCCTAAACAATTTCTACAACGTTCTATGAGCATTTAAAAATGAAAGGAGGATCCCTTCTGAATCAGAGTAACATGCAGTTCTATGTAAAATCAAGCTTAATCACTAATTTAAAAGAAAAACAAGAAGGAGGGGGAGAGCTTGGACAACTTTTTTTTTTTTTAGTTTTGATGTTGTGGGTTTTTTTAAAAAATATATTTAAATATATCCTGACAAACTCCTTTCAAAAGAAAAGAATACCTGGTATTTTCCAGTCATCCAGGTTTTTAAATGTTGGGATTTTTTTAATTGCATAATGTGGCACATAATGTGTATTTCAAAGCTACTAAGCACTCAGTGCTTTCTACCATACTTTTGCAGTTGACGATGGGTGTCTAGAAAACACCCCAGACACAGCAGAGTTCAGCAGGGAATACCAGCTGCACCAACACCTTTTCGATCCAGAGCATGACTATCCCAACATGGGCAAGTGGGTGAGTACATGCTGCTTGCTTATTTTTGTTGCATGTGAAACTGGGTATTGTCTGCTGTGTGGGATACTATGAAACCACAAGGAGAGTATTGTGCTTATTCTGGAAAAATTGTTACCCTAAGGGAAACTTCTCAGAAAAGTGTACTTGCCCTTAATAATATAGAAATAATGCCTGTGATTGATGAAAAGCCCATAAAAATAGAAAGTAGAAATCCTCATCTCACTACCTGTCCCAAAGCATGTCAACTGTATATATGCTTGATAAATGCAACAAAACACATCTCAAACTACAGTGAACATGTAACCAGTATTAGTGCAGATTTTAGCACAAGATTTCAAAACATAACAGGGCCCTAATTTGAAAGGTTATCCAGGTTCAGTGACTATTTACTGCTCAGCTACTTAAATGCTAAAAAATCCTTAATGGAGTTCAGCAGTGCCTAAACACATTAAAAAACCCGCGACCAGACAACTTGCTCTAAGGAATCCTCTCTGGTTTAAGGATTTTGGAGCACTTAATGCTGCTTCTTCCTCTGTTCAGGTTATGCAGTATATTATATTGAAAACCTATTTGACACATAGCATATAATAAATACAGCAAGCTACACTAAGGGCAAAAATCTTGTTCTGAGTGTACAAGGACTTTAATAACTCCAGCTAGACTATTTCTGCAGGCTAGAGGCTCCAAAGAAAGCTCTGCCACTTAATCTTAGATTACATCAGTTAAATGTTCAATCCCAAATCCATTTTCAGGCGCCAGGAAAACAATAACAATGATCATAATTTATGCTTCTAGAGCAAATCATGAAATCTCATTTTACATTGTTATAACACTTTACTTAAGATTGCCCTAAACCAGTGCTCTGTAAGCATATATTGATAAATGGACATGTTTGGCAGCCTCTTCTGCTGTAATTGTGAGACAATGATTCATCGTTCATAATCAAACCAGTGTAAGATTTATAGTCTTAATTACTTATGTGAGCGCTAAATTTCTAGAGAGAATCATGCCAAAAATCCAAATTTTGGAAACTCTTCTTGCATTCTAAGTAATTACCATCAAAGGTTTTAATTTTAAAAACACCAGATGGTGAACTCTCTTATTTATGCCAGATAATGCTGTTAGTTTGCTTATTATTCATAAGTAATTTACTTTAATAATACCATTTTGAAGACTATAAAAGCACTTCTGTAAATCTTTGGCCTATAGCAATATTTCAGAATCAAGTATACATACTGCATTGTCATCAGCAACATATATACTTAACAAATGGTAGGTAATCGTTAATGAATACTGGTCTTTTTTCATTTCTCCATCCATCACTACTAATTCAGGGGGAAAAAGCTGCTCATGCATGGATTAAAACAGACTGTTAGGTACTAAACAGTAATCATATCTAGCTGCAGCGTAGCCAACTCCAGATCTTTTTAATTAGAGATGAAACAGCTGGTAACGTGCATGAGCAAATGTTCTGCTGAGGTCCAGGAGAATTTCCCCAATTGCCTTCTCATTGTATATTACTACACATTAAAAAGATAAATACAACGATATCTGTTTTTATGGCTGGTTTTGTTATTTTTATCTCTCTGGAAAAATAAGAGCAGAAAAGCACTCTAAAAGTTAGCTGTTTGAGACGTTATAAAGGAGAGATAAAGTAGAACGGATCTTTTAGGTCACTTACTGTCATCTTGATTAGGTCGTAAATGACCTACACGGCCAACTGTGGGCTGCCCCCAGCCACCAAAATCCCCTCTGCCCGCTAGCAGCCTGTTCCTTCTTCTCCCAGGAAGAGCCTGGGACCAAATGCGCCAGGGGCTGTACCAGCTGTGTATTTACAGATGGCATTTCTGTGAGCTCCCGCGTGCTGTGAAGGCACTAGGCTGTCACCACCATCTGAAGACCTCGGAGCCAGTGTGTCTCCTGGACCCACATGAGCTGGCACGTACTCACAGCTCTCGGGGGAGCTTCTCCCCTGTCTTTTCCTTTTCCTGCCACAGAGTGGTTGAGGCAATGTTACAGTTCCCACTGACTTGCCCTTTCAAGGATCCAGCATGCATTCCTTAGCGTAACCACAGTAAAACCCAAATTATGTTAGCAGGTCACCAAAAAAAAAAAAAAAAAACAAACCAAAACGACCTGCTAGTTCTTGAATAATGGGAAGGAAACAGGTTGGTTGGTTTGTTTTGGTGACAGGCCCTCATGTTTGTAAAGCTGTGGGACCTCTGCAGTACTCTATGAATAGTAGACATATTTTATAAGGGTAAAACAAGTCTAGAAGCTGTCTTAGACAACAAAGTGTATGATTCTGTGTAGATGTTAAATATTATGTGTAAATACTGCTAATACATATGAAGATACAAATACAGAAATCATAACTGTATACTGGGTTAAGAGAGGGAAGAAAGAGGAAGAATTTTTCTGTCTTTGGGACAACTCTCCATGTATCCAAATTCCAATATGGAATTTCTGTTGGAAGTCTCAGGAACAGACCTTGTTTATAAAGTGAGATACACAGCTTACCCTCTACTCCCCAACCCCAAAGATCCTTTTTTTCCTCCTCATACATGGAAAACATAGAAGGGACACTGGAAGTAGTAAAATGAGAGACTTTTGGAGGTTTCTACCCTAGTGTGCAACTATCGTGTCAAAGATTTCTGATGGGTTTTTTTCCCCTCAGTTTAGACTTTTCCTTGCAGGAGACAGGTACTTCTCATTTGACTGTGCCTTTTTTTCTGTGTCTTGCAACTTGACTCTAGATGGTCTGAAGAAGTGTTGTTGGCATCCAGAAAGACTTACACGAAGATAGTTTACAATATACAATTTACAGTACAAATCTAAAAACCACTTAAATGTAAGTTGTTATTTATTGAAACCCAAAGTGTTAACCACTACCACATGTAGAGATTAAAAAGAGGAGGGAAGTTCAGCTGTGTTTTCTGACACCAGTATTAGTGTACAAATAGAAGATTAAAAGCAACTATGTTTTTTCAGCCACATTTCTTTTTACCAAAGCAATGGATAACATTTCACTCTAAGGGTAGGAATAATGCCAGTTTTGCTTGTCAGCTACAGTGGAGGTATCCAAGACAGTACAAAGAAAGGCCAATGGAAATGAGGGATAAAAATACTCAATATTGAACTCCTTGTTAAAGAAGTTACCATCCCTGGCTTCCTAATTTTAATGGAAACCTGAAACTAGTCACTTGGATTTTTTTTTTTTATTTTTTTTTTAATGTCAACTCCAGTTATAGTGAGCAACATTAGGTGCATCTTTCTTTACCAACTGATGTTGTTAAATATCTGGATGGCAATGGTGATTATAGGGATGGTTATGGTAGGTCTGGTCCCCCTCTTCAATTTCAGACAGTACATATTGTTTAATTCAGTGTAGTATGCTTGGTGTAATAGAAATTGTCATGCTTGATATTCCTGATAAGACTGTAAATTGACTGGAAAAAAAAGCTCTTCTGAAAGGGTGCAACTTTGCAATGCAATTTACCTTTTTGGTTTTAATAATTGTGCAGGTCCAGATTACAGAGCTGCTGATTATTACTGACTTAAAGAAGTTTCAGTGAAGTCTGAAAAGATCTAAGGGTAAATCTCTGGTATTAGTTGGTTGTAAGCATTTTAACTTCTGAGTTTTTCCCACCCAAATCCCAACCTGTAGTATCCTAATCCAAGTAGCCAGGTCAGCGCAAAGGAATCTCCACAAGTAAAGAAAAAGTAGCAATGCACATGCAGCGTATATCCATGTGAAGTGTATTTTTAACTGGAGAAACTCTGTGCAACTCCTACATCATCTGCATCACCAACAGATGAGAATGGTGAGCACTTCACAGGCAAATTTTGGTGGCTGATGGAGCTCAGGCTCTTAGGCGCTGGAAGATATATTCAGGATTGCTCTTACCGCACAAGCACACTCATAGCTCATGCTCCATAACCCCATCTGCTTTGCACTCCATATAACGCTTAAGTAGTAGTTATGGCCTTAAAACATTCCCAAACAGACTAAACAAAATGCATCCTTCCTGATCAGGAACATTTCAACTGTCAGGAATTTTCCTGAGTGACAGAAGTGTTAGCTCCAGTAGTCATGAAATGCTTTTTATTTTAGAAACACTATTTTTCTTCTTGTGAAAAGTGTAAGGTCAAATAGTTTACAAAGAGAGGCTTTGGTGGTGCTTTGTTTCCTAAAAAGAATAATTTACACATCTGTGGGTTTCTTTAAAATGTTAAATTTAAGTTTTCCCAAAGTGAGTTTGCATAAATGACTAGCCAAGAATGCCTCCCTTGGCCAACTTCATCTCTGTTCCCTTTTGGCACAGCTCAGACAAAATAACTGAGGTTGGGCAAGAGATAGGCCTTGTGAATTTGGGGTTTAATGAACATGTGAAGTACAGAACAGACAATTTTGGCAGATTTCATTGTAACACTTGAAAATGTTTGTTTTTTCTCATATCAAGGCTGCAGAGAGGGTAGAAGTGTTTGGTGAATTTGTCTCGTGCTAGAATTACACTTTCTATTTATATAATCAATGTTAGGTCAGTTGTTTATAGCAGAATTAATGGCTTTGTTTATACAGTGTTCTGCTTTTATACATGTAATTCTTCTCTCCTTCCATTTTCAGGTTAGGGTTTGGTTTTGTTTTTCTTCATAATACACAATTGAAACAAAATGTGTTGAGCATGTGTGTGTTATTCCAGACTTTATTAGAATTCACTACTTGTATGAAATACAACAATATGTGGATGCACTTATGTAAACTATGGTCAAAGGGGGGTTTTTTTGTGTTGTGTTTTTTTTTTCTTTTCCCATCATCATAACTTTCTCTTCTGCCAAGATGTTTTTGGCAGTTTTTAAAAGGTTTGCCATTAAAAAAATGTTATAGACCAAATGGTTTTTAGAAACTTTATTGAGGGCACTACTTAAACAAAGGAAGAGTTGGCACTGAACTCCTTTCAGCAGAACTTTGCACTGGGAAGTGTTGATATCTGGAAGGGAATGAGCAAAGACAACAAAACAGTAGGAATGACGCTGATTCCCTTTTTTGAAAGGAATCAGAAAATCCCTTGTAAAGCAAATTTTTTTTGCTCCTGTTCATGTGTCACCTCAAATGTATAGAAAGAAAGATGTACCAGAGGCAGGATTCCTGCTTTCTCTCCCTCCCACTCTTATTTTTCTTTTCTTATTTTTTTTAAATATATATGTATTTAGACCATGTATCACATGATGGAACATCCAGTCTGTATCATTATACCAGCATGTACTTGAAGCACTTACTGCCTGAACACAGATGATAATATAGTGCAACATAGTGGAAGATTACTGGGTTTGTAATTGTTAAGACTGTGGCTGCTCCTGCAAAATGTTAATAGGAATATCCAAATATTTATTTGTGGTTTATCTTTCCCATAAAACTACACACGCCTCTAAACTTGCTAATATTTAACAGAAAAAGTAGTAAAAGAAGAGTGTAATGAACTTGATGGCTTCATTTTTTCCCCTTCCAGAGCAAGAATTTACTCTTTGAGAAGATTAATGGTGGTCCTAAAAGAAGAAAGAGGGTAACTATCAGAATACTTTATAGCCCCTGTATCATCTAGAGAGCTAATGAGAATTAAAAACATACTGTTGAAATGTGGAGTTAGTCTAATGAATCTGCATTATACCTTAGATAATGCATAAAGTGAGGGAATCTCTGTAATAAACTACTACAGCAAGCTTCAGGACTGTCTGCCCAGTACCAGATGTATTTCTCTAAATAACCTGTTGCTTTCAGAAAATGGACTTCAAAGCAGAGCATTGATTAAAAAATTTTATATGTGTTTTTAAATCGATGCTATTTGCATAAAACCATTTAAAATTAATTAAATGTCTTTTAAACAGAAATTAAAACTAGTTTCCTACTAAAAATATTGGTAAAATTAGTTACCACTATCCGTACATGTGATTATGTTTTTGAGTGTAAATGACAGTACAGCTGGTTGTTTAGCTGATGTAATTTGATTCACTTGTATATTTTTGATTTACCTCAGATTGAACTTCTATCTCTGTGTCCCACTTGCTTGAAATACAAAAAATGAATAGATTCTCATCTTTCTGCCCCTGAAACAAGGAAGGCAATCCACATATCACAGAGAACCTCTGCACAGTCCACCTCACTACTGTCTCTCTTTTTTTTAGTAGCGTCAGCTTTTCTATCCAAAAATCACTTTCAGGCAGAGTCAAAGTCTTCAGCTTTGCTGCTGGTGGTTTGTTTTGTTTTTTGGTTTTTTGGGTTTGTTTTTTTTTTGTGTGTGTTAGGGTTTGTTTTTTTTTTTTCCAAGAAGAAAAAGACTAGCTCTCTGCCAGAAAGTAGCTTTTCAAAATATGACAGCACAGTTTATATTGTAAACAAAGTAAATTTGGTTTAAAATAACTGAAGCATAAGTGAAGATGATTTATTTATTTAGTTAGTTATTTAACTCTCAAACCTAGTCTTTGCTAGAAAGGGAGAAGGCAAGTTGATTTCTTACCAATTCATGCATCACTGGTAATAAACACTGTTCAACCGTAAGTTAATGATCTATCTTGAGCTTAGTATCTGCTTTCAGCTTACATTTGATTTTTGAGTTTGTTAGCAGAAAAGGAGAAAGGGTAATTATCTGATTTTAACTCTAAGTAGAATTTATTCTGGAAATAGTTTTGTGGAATATTTATTAATACCTAGAGCAACATGTTAAAGTGGGATTAGTGCAATATATACATGAGAACAAAAAAAAAATTTCTGTGTGCTGACTGATGTAATCAGATACAAAAGGAATAATGACTGGAGAGACATGACAGCCACATGGCCACGGGTGGCCCAGAATTTTGGAGGTGAAGCTTCAGTTTCTTGTTTTGCAGCAGATTTCGTAGCACAGGCATGTCACTTAATGGTTAATTCATTATCATTTAAAGTATTATATTGTTTTGAGGGTAATACTGTAATGATTACTGATGCTTTAATGAACAATTCAGAATTTTAACTTTATCAGCACAAGGGTAACCTAGAGCTGTCAGCGGCAGTGTATTTTTCCAGAAACCAAAAAGCTCACAGGATTGCCCTCCTGTCTTCTGCAGACCCTGCCACTTCTCCATGCCCTTCTGCACAGAGTATTTAGAGAGGACAGCTTTTGGGTCAGAATGTTTCAATTTTAATTTAAAGCAAATCATATTTGGAGAATTGGGTTGTCCATGGAGAGTAACTGTTTTCTGTCTCTATATGAGTTGTAGTGCAGCAGTCACAGAGGCACTACTGAGTCTACAAAACTACATATTCTAAGTATGTGTGTATATTCATATATTTAAATGTATGTATATAAACACACATACAAGCATAGATACACATAACCAATAAATATAGCAAAGGTATAGCTTTACAGTTTGCTGCTGCATTATTTTTTGCAGCCGTTTCAGTGCAAGACAAGGAAGCCTCCAGTGTCCTCTAATTTAACTAGCAATTCTCCTCTTTTTTTTAATTTCTATGCATGAGCATAGCCCTGTCCACAGTCTGATATCCTGAATATGACAGGAGTGCTTCTGTAATCGCTAAGTCCCATTGCTGTGGGCTCCGAGCTGTGCACAAAGGTACTTGGAAACTGCATTGCTTTGAATTCAGCATAGCTATATAGGATTAAACATTTTTTAGTCAAATCAGCTCAAGATTTTGCATTATATTTTGTGTTTTCTTGTTGGTTGAGAATGAATCAAATTTTTATGCATTTTTATTCTTTTCTACTTTATTTCAAAAAGTAGCAAGCAAGTACCATTCAAAAAAAAAAAGGCCAATTAATCTTCCTAAGAATCTTCAAATAATTCCTAGAAGTTTATGCAACAGCCGAATTTCACTACATTAACATTAAACAGAACTTCTTTCAACAAACACAAATCATTTACATGTGTCTTATTTTTAACAATTTAAAGCATTAAATTAGTGTAGTTTTACTTTCAAAGATTTTTCCACATTTCTGGTTCTTAATATTTTTACGTTTTCACTTGCAGCAGGCAAAGCACTCAAAAAAACAATAGAAGAAAGCAAAAGGGCTGCTCTGTTATGATTAAGTATTAATGATAGCATCTACAAATCTGGAGAAACCCAAGGGCTTAAACTCGAAGACAAACCCCAAATCTTTTCCAGAGATTTGACAAATACTTGAGATGTTTGAAAAATAAATATTTCATGCCTATTTTAAAAGGTTGGGGGGTTTTTTTGCATAGTATTTAACTCTTAAGTTTTGGTGAAACAAACACAGAAATATCTCAAGAAAAGTAATTTCTATGATACAGCTAGCCTGACAAAAATCAGGAGATATGGAAAATCTGCATTTCTCCAAAGTTTGTCCTTAGGTAAACAATTTTTATTGGCATCAAAACCAGCACACTAGAATTTTTGTCTATATCTGTGAAAGTATATACTTGAATTTTGTTTACACTGACACTATAACAGGCCAGAAAGTGGGTGTATTAAGTTAATTCTGAAGCTCCACTAAACTGCTTGATACTTGCAATACAATAAATACATTTTATTCCATTGGTATAGACAAAATTCAAGCATAGGCTTTCTACATTACTGTGATCTCCGGTTTTGAGACAGGATCTGTTCATCTTCAGTCTCACATTGTGCTGCTTGCATGGTGCAGAGTGAGGTTAAACCCTTGCCAGGGATGATCCTTCCAGCATTCCCTTGTTCTGGCAGCGGTAGGAGAGCCATTTCCTATGCCAAAACCTTGTTTGGCTCTGCTTCTGTGCCACCCGTTTTTTATCACAGCATTGAGAGGAAGCGAGGAGGGGCTTCCTGGAGAGATGGGCTAGAGAAGAGACTTTGGTCACAAATGGTACCGTGGTACCTAACTTGCCTGTCAGCAGGTCTGTCAGAGGCTACTGATTTAACATAAAGCTTTACCTGTACTTCTCTAACAAGTTCTGTCCTGCCTCAAGAATTAGGGAGTTAGATCTGCTGCTGCTTCTTTGCTGAGCTGAGGAAAAGAGGGGTGCAGCAAAAAGGCAGTGTTAATTCAGACTGTCCTATATTCTCGATAGTCCTCCTTCACTTGTATTCTTTTTAGTGGATTGGATTAAATTCTTGCACACAAAAAAATGTTAGAAAACAAAACACTGATTGACTTTTAGATTTACTCCCTGGCAGCAATTTTTTTTTTCCTTCAGTCTGCAAGTATTTGACAGATAAGAAATATATAAATATATCAAATAATCCTAGTTACCTTTTATATGTTTTTTTGTTTCTAATAAGCATAAATAATTTTTAACTTTTTCAGAGTGTGAACCCATATCTGCAAGGACAGCGACTGGATAATGTGGTAGCAAAGAAGTCTGTTCCACATTTTTCAGATGAAGACAAGGGTCCTGAATAAGTACAATAAAAATGAATGATGAAAACTCATGCCATCCTCTGCTAGATCGTAATATTGCTTATATATAATCATCTATTAAAATCCTTGTGAATGGCAGCATGTTTATTATTTATATAATTGTAGATGAAAAACAGCTGTATTTATAACAGTATGTTCTCCTAGATAACAAAAATATGGTTCTGTTTTTTGTTAAGTTATGGTAAAAGGACATTTCTGTTATTTTTATTTTAGTCATGGAGCAAACTTAAAAAATGTTAGTCATTTTAATAGCTAACGTGAGGTAAATGGTCTTAATGAGCAGCTTGTAAATAGGAAGATGTAAAAAAATTCCCAATTCGACTCCAACATTTAATCTTAAATGTTACTGTGTTTGACACATGAAAATTATAGTTTTATGTTTTGTTCACAAATACTGTTACTTAGCAAAGACAAATTATTTATTTTACCCAGAGAATTTTGGCTTTTGGTCCATTTTAATAAACATTTAAGCAATCTACAAGGTTTGCAAAGTGACATTTTCCAAAATATTTCGGAGGCCCATTTGTCTTGGTTATTGCTGTGCAAATTTAAAAATTAAAGAACTGCTTTTTGACTCTATCCACTGGAACATTTTTCTGTTAGTTTTAGTCGTTCCATGTCCACAACTTTCCTGAACACTTGCACATCTTTCTTCCTTATCAATGGTACTGTTGTGTGGAAATTCATCTCCCCCGCTGTTCTCTGTCTTAGTAACAGCAGCATTTATGCATTATAACGTTCTTAAATTATGTGTGCCTGGGATATTGTAAGTGAAGATGGAGACATTTGTCTGTGTTAATAATGTTGTGTCAACATCCTCTGAATCTAAATGCAGGATATGAAGGCCATTACAGTTGATGATCTTCCAAAAAACTATGACACGCTAATAATGCTGGTAGCTGTCACTGCTCTTGAAGTTGCTCTGGGAAGCTTAAATTGCCTTTTTGCCCATAGGAGATTGTAGAACTTTATATTTCAGAAAACTGAGTTCTCCCTTTCTGAAAGATGAGACTATGACATTATCTAATATCAGAGGGCATCTGAAATATTTCAAGCCCATATGCATGGGGCATTGAAATTATGGAAAACAACAGTAGTTTATGCTTTTTGAACTTCAGATCCGTGGAAAAAAATTGCAGTTTCCTTCCCTGTCCTACAGACAACAGTATGACAGGCATGATGACCCCTGAGAAAAAAACAGGTAAGAAACTAACAGAAACCAAAGGGCCTGACTATCTAAGATTAACGTTAATAGGATGGCACAAATACGATTGTGTGTGGCGTTTGCTTTTTCTATCCCAGCACTTAGTAATTTGTAGTAACTTACGAAGACAGTCAGTACTTTCATGTCATTTATGGGTGGATTGCAAAACTCCATAACGTTCTAGGCTGAACTATCACGTCTTCCATCATACTTCCTCTTTTAAAAAATTCAGGAAAACTAAATAGTATGCAATGCAGTGGGGTTTATCCTCACATGTGATATGAAATTGAGGAGTCTGTGTGAATCGTGGAGCTCCTTCCAATTCCACTGCCTGGAATGGGATGAGAGTAGTCCAGCTGTTCACATGAGGGAACTTGCATTCTCTGCTTTTGAAGTGTAACTCTTTATCTGCACTCCTGCTTAGTCTTCACACTGGTACTGAGAGCTGCAGGGTTGCAAATGTTGTCTCCAAAACCAGAAAAAAACTCTTATGTTGTGGCATGAATCTGCGATCAGAACCTACTGATGCCCAGTGGCCCGGAGTGAGTGAAATGATGGATCCTCCCACCTAAGCCCACAGCCAGCTGCTGGTGCTGCCACAAGGCTGCCAGTTGGTCAGAGGCTACATTTCCATTACTAAGAAACTGGTGTGTCTTCCGATAGTCAGCTGTCTTATCAACACTTTTAAAACAATCTGAGGTACGTTCTGTCTTTATTAGCTCCAGAAAAATCCATTTTAATCACAGAAATGAAGCAACCATGAAGGCAATTTATTAAATTTTTAGTAAGGACCAGCACATAATAAAAGGCGCTATGTACAGTAAATGGGGGGCTTAAAAAAGGAGTAAAGAAGTATTGTTTCCTTAACAGTATCAGAAATTTCACATCTGATTTTTTGAAGCACTTTAGCTCACTACACCCCCCCTGTATGGGGATATGATAATCTGGTGCTGCAAGCTGACCAGCACAGGGATCTCCAGTGGCTGCCTGTCACCCTGGTGGGGCCTGAGGAGCTGCCCTTCTGTCTATGACAGAACTTCACAGAGCAAGTGAAGGAAAAATTACACAACTTAGAGATGTTTTTGTCTTTAAATGCAGGCAAAAAAACCCTTTACACTGTACAATACAATGATGCATCTTACTGGAACTGTCCGCTGGAAGAAATCAGACACATGGTGGTGAGCAACCATCTGCTGAGTACATCAGCTTGAGTGTTTCACCAGGAACACTCAACAGCACTATTGTGAAATTTTAATAAAATATAGGTATTACGCCATGATAATGAGATTAATTATTCTAATTTCAGTTTCATAGCAGAGCTGCCTTTCTATACTAGTATTGGTAGTCCCATATTAATTAAAAAATTTTTAAAAAGCAAGCAAAAAAGTTTTCCCTCCTGTGCTCCAACAACAGTCCAAACACATAGATGTATTTTTTTATAAAGAATCATCACAGTGCTGTTCTTTCGGAATCAATGAACAAAGATACTGACTCCCTTACTGGGAGCTCACTCCACCAAACCAAGATTTACAAGAATGTAAACAGCTGTTCAGCTCTTACAGGTGTAATCACCCTTTTACATTTGTGATGCATGTGAACTAAGGAGCATGTATATTGCTATTATTATTTAGAATTTTCATTAAATTAAAACCTTTCAAGATTATTTTAAAATCTGCACGTGTGTTAATTACCTCTGACATATTTGAGACACAATGTGCTTGAAATAAGCTATACAGAATAAAGTATATTGCCATGCAACATTGGTTTTGTCTGGTAAAGAAATATTTATGACCTTAGTTTAAAAAACCCACTGTGTAACTGAGCTGATTATAGTAGTTGATTTGTAACACAAATCTCTGGGGGTGCATGTGTACATATATACACACACACACTCTTAACATACACTTTTTAAAAGATAACACAGTCTTATAATTAACTCAGTAGTAAAGAATATAAAGATGTGAAGAAAGTAATATAAAAACGCTTAGTGTATTATTTAGGAGGGGAAATAGCGATATGTTTCTTTTTATCGGCACATTTGCATTCACCTAACAAAACCATGCCACTAATCTGTTCAGCAACTCATGAGCAAAGAAACTTGGAACTAGTTCTGGGAATCTGATGTCAGTGTCCCAAGAGTCACTTACAAGACTGGAAGTAAAGCTGATCTGAACCTTACTTTATCAAAATATGATGAAGTATATTTTCATCTGTTAAACAGAGGAAGGACACGAGCAGAAAGATAACTACCAACTCAGTTAAGTTTTTGGCTTCATTGTGGACAAAGTGACAGTCAAGAATCTTTGTTTCCAAATGTCAAGAGTTGGGGATGAAGACAAATATTTTTTGATGATGGAGACTTGAATCCATGCCCTCAAATCAGGCCTCTAACCAGTTGCTGTGTGAAAGTGTTGAAAAGGCTTTGTTTTCATTTTCATGCTGTACAAAAACTAATTTTTGAACATTTAAATTTGTTGGGAAAAGCCCACAACAACATCAACCCAAACCAAACTTGGAATCTTCTGGCCTTTTTGCTGGTAAGCTCACTAAACCATCTTACCTCATTTGTAAAGCTCTAACACTTGTCCTGTGAATTAATTTTTATGCAAGTACTTATTTTTTACATGCAAGTCTGGAATGTCTGGATCATTACGACAGAGTTCAAAGATAACTTTTCAGGCAAAGTCACAGCCTAGATTTATGGAGGGAGAAAGGGAAGGTACACAGATTTAGAAGATGCGACCATGACCACATGAAAATTTAAAATTTCTAAGGAAAGTACAGTTTCACATGACCCACAGGGAAGATGAGTTCACTGTTCTATTAGCTAAGTGTGCTATAGGTAAGATTTAAGGTACCTCTCCATCCACATCAGAAGCTCTCAAGGCTATTGGGGAATCAGAGGACATTATCACCAATTCTGAGACACCTGAATCAAAGGTTTCAGGCTAGTGGAATTGACAGATTGAATTATATTTTCACCAAATAGGATGGCAATCTGATATGCCTTAAAGAAAAGACAATAGCAACAAAAAGCAGAGAACATATCGAATCCATTGCCACATGTATACATATGCATACACTGAAAAATTCAGTTTTGTTTGAAGTCATGCAATTACATTCAATAATCTTAAATAAGTATCATGTTCGGGAATTCTCTTAACTAATAAGTCTTCTTTTTAAGTAAAGAATTACTGTGTCCCTTAGAAGGTCTGCCTGTTTGCTCATGGTTGGAACCTGCCAGGTAGGCAGGTTCCAACCATGAGCAAAGACAACAAGCTCCCTTGAAGTGCACAGCCACTGACAATGACCTACTTATATGCAAACTAAATAAAAACTAAAAGGAAATAGAGAAGAGTGGAATTGCCATCATGAAGGGCCCCATGAACCTCAAATACATCTGAGTGGCACAGGATTGGGTCCTAAGCCAATATTTTCAAATATGAGACAATTAAAGTGTCAAATGAATCATCGTCCAAGTACATACATGGTCCAGGTGTACCACACTGAAGCCTTTTGCTGTTAGGTGAAGAATGGCACTGAACTCCAGTTCATCATCCTAATTCACCATGAGAAGGAAGTATGTAGTATCAGATCAGGTCTGCTTTATTTATTATGCTAACTGTTTTGCTGTGATTACATGGATCCTGACAGTTGGAAGAGCTGCCAGCCGTGTGCTCAACACATGGGACCATAACAAACTTTAAATGATGTGTCATGGCAGCAGCATTACCAATTGGAATGAAAAGAGCTTAAAAAAATTTCCTGTTTGACTAACAAGGTCTGGTTTTGTATGTGGCGCAGAGGTGGGGAAGAGATCAGAGGTGGTAGAAATTGAGAAAGGCTTCAGACTTTAAAGATTAGGTAGACTTGAGTCACCTCTTTTTATTTTTTTCCTATAGTTCCTGTTACCAAAACACAAGGAATCCAGCTCCTATTGCAATGCATGGGTGTCTTTTACATTTAATCACTGTGTTTCTTCATCCGACTCTGCTCTCCAAGAAAAACAGTGGTGGGAGTTGGTGGCTAAACTTCATTGTAAACTGAGTGAGGCAAAGGAGAAAGCACAAAGAAAAATAATGTGTTATTTGCTACTAGCCTCAAACTCTCCCTCCTTCCCCAACCAGTGTCACTCATTTACAGACCATTAAGCTCTGATTTTAAATGTATTAACGCTGACTACTTTTATCCAGATCTTTGTTCCGAACCTAACCACCAGATGACAATGTTAACATTCTTGGGAGACACCAGAGATCTCCATTAGAGATGATAGTGTGTTTTAGGTCTGGGCATCTGAATATTTGTTAGATCATAGAAGGCACATACAGCTTTGATACTGGATTCAGTCTTAGCCTCTTTTAATTAATTCTGTATTCTGAGAAACAAACAAAAAAAAACCCCTAGCAGTTCTTCAGTGCATTATCTACATTCTTATGCCACAAAGTCCTCTAAAAGTGATTGAAATTCAAGTGGGATAGCCCCTACGGAGAAATGTCATCCTGACACCTTTCTACACTGGGAAATAAAATATCACACTGGGACATTTTTATTTCCAAATGGACAAAACAGACTCATAAAAGAACCAGTCAGGTTGTCCAGAGAAGCACGTATAACTCCCCATTGGTTAATTTTTCCCTTTTTTTAAAACAATGATGCAACCTAACTAACTCAATTGCAAAATTTTAGGTGACTCCAATGGGTAGTGCAGTGGCTGTAAGATTTATGGGCTTTAAAGCTGTGTAACTTCAACTGAAGTAAGAAACCTATTTTTAATGCTGCATAAACCATTTATCAATTTAAAAAATAGTCATAACTGATTTAAGTAAGTTCTTTAAAAGTCACTGTAATAACAGATAAGTATTGCTGTCATAGTTTATGCATAGGCCCTGGCTATTGGTTAAATTCCCAAACAACCTTATGACTGATCTGCCACAGGGCTCCGTGTATGTGCAGGTAACATGTGTGTGCACAGTTAAAAAAAACAGAAAGGTTTGACCAGCTTCTGATTCTTTTCAGCTTTCTCCTGCTACTCCCACAGTGTCTCAAGCTTTGCTGCCGCCTTTCTGATGGTTACGGTTCTGAAGTTATGGGGTCTTGGAAGACTTGGTTTTGGGGGCTCTCAGGAGGGCAAGTTATCTAGCATGCAAGCAATATGTATCAGAATGATATACATTTCTTTCAGTTTAAAATACACAACTACTACTTTAGTAGTTGAGACTATATTCTAATTCCTGACCCCATTGGCTATTTCCTGCTGTGTTTTTATGATCTCAGAAGCAACCTATGAGCTGTTAAAAAGGACAAGAATTTTACACAAACCTGAAGAAAAGACCTTCACAGACTGCCCCTAAAATATCAGTCACTTTGTTCCTATTTTATTGTGTATCTGGAGGTTCTTGGTGTGGAGGCTTACAAGACTGGGAATTATTTCCAATTAACTGATGAGTGGACAGTTGCAAAGAGGTTGAGGGCCAGCTCCACTAAAGGCGTAAGTACCCTTAAGGACTTCCGTGCAATACAAATACCAAAGTCCAAGCACATGATCCTCACGCGCTGCCTCCCTTGCTCAAGTCCTTAGGCAGCTAAAGGCTATACACAACTATGTTTTCTTGTCAATGAGGTACCTCAGGCACCTAAACTTCTACTTCTGTGCATGCCTAGGACTGTTTGAAGCTTGGTGAACCTGCATAGCTCTACACCTATCTCAGTCCTAAATCCAACCTGAATCGACAAACTTGGCCATTTGTCCCCTATATTCCCTGGGGGAATCAGCCTGGTAAGGTTCACGCCTTCTCACCCATCTCATGCATGTCTACAGGCCCAAGCATTGCCCAAAATACCACAGCAGAAGTACGCAGTTTAATTTAAAAAAAAAAAAAAAAATAAAAAGGTGTCTGGAAGAGGTATGGCAAGAGGATCAAATCTCTGATGGTGCCAGAGGAGGGGAATCAACAATGAACACAAATCTGTCATTAGTTAGTTAGGTTAGTAGGGCAGGGTGAGCATGAAGGAGGACAGGGTAACACCTGGGCTCTAGCTAATTCTCAAGGAGTGTTTCAGTATCCAGCAAGATACTGGATAAAAATATGGAAGTAGTCTTAGAGGATGGCGAAAATGATCCAACCACCCTCCCCACTAGATGCCTTATTTTGGCCCCTTATCTTTATTTAACTGTTTCCTGAATTGCTCAACAGCCTCAGCAAGGGAGGTGCAGAGCCCTCCCATACAAACAGGCTCCTCTCTCATGGCTAAGCAGCTACACCTCTGGAGGTGTAGGGGATAGAGGTTTGAACCCCTTCAGGGAAAGGACAGAGACCACAGTCTTGTCTTTTCTGATTTCTGAGACGGTAACAGCCTTCTTTTACTAATTTTTAAAGTAGTATTTTTGCAAGAAAATGAGATGTATTTAGCTGCTACCCAAATAATTGGAAGAATGTTGCATTTACCAAGACAAATTATCAAGAGTTCATTTACTTGACTGTGCATTCTTCATTCTAGTAACTTAAAAAAATATCTTTAGATCATTTTGTATCTGTTGAAAAGAAAGCATTTTAAAACCCACTTTCTTACTGTTATCATTCTGGTGACAAATTTGATCTTGCAGTCATTGTCATCCACCAAATTTGTTGACCAATGGTGCCAGTGACCCTAAGAGATCCTGTTAGTGTTGCTAACAAGACATCTCCTTATAGCAAGACATGTCTTGTTATAAGAATTTTCAGCATTGAAGCTAAGTCACAATCTTTTCGTCCACACAGGCAGGAATAATTTCTTTCAAGGTGATTTCAGGTGGAATTCTGCATATTAAAATATGCAGAGCCAACTACTGAAGGGGATTTCAAAGCTCTTCCAGAAGCTGGTGGTAGCATACTCAAAGCAAGAGGGATCTGGATCTCAGATAAAACAAACAACTTGATCTGATATCTATTAAAACATAAAAGTACTTTGTCTTACAAAGTACATCCCTAAATTAGAAACAAAGAAGTCCTATTTGGTTATAGTGTTTTTTCTGTGTCTGAGAAGGTGGGTTTTTTTACACTTGATTGTAGTAGTCACCTCCTCCCTAATGTGCAAAGGCTTTCTATAAAGAAGTCATCCCAAATCCACTGGATAAAAAAGCACTTTCTTCCTCCAGATAGCCTGTGCCCTCACATGGATTTATCTCAACTAATTGCATTAAGATAAATACCACTGTCCTTTGTCTCTGGTACGTTTTTACATCACAATAGCTGTCTCAATATAAAAACTTCAGCTTACAGAAAAAGCATGGTCAAACGAAGTCAAACTCTGAATGCAAGGATTTACTATATTAAAAAGGAGGATTTATTCTTTGTCTCACAATGCAGGAAAATATCCTGTTAATTTCTGTTTTCTCTTTGGTCAGATCAGAAGAACAAGAAATAGCTACAGAGATCTTATATTTTCCTTTTTTTTTAATGTGTCTGATAGCTTTTGGCAATGCCAACTCCCAAGGATTCTTTCCCCTAAATGTTCTATTATATTTTTCAAAGGGAAAAATATGTAATTTTTACTGTGAATTCATATGTTCATTTTGAAACCCTGACAAGAAATACAAGAAACCTCCTTCACAAGGAGTCTAGTTCCATCTGGTTGAGAACCAAAAAGCCCTGCCACAGTCTGATCTGAAGTGTAATTGATTTGGTCACTTGCGATTTAACTTCTTCACTTACGTCTTTAGTGCATTAAGACTTCCTGGGGAGGGGAAAGAAAACTGTTTACATTTTTAGACTTTGTAAAAGCGCATCCAAAAGCTCCAAGTGTTTGGTGCCTGATTAATTACAAACACCTAGAGGATTGCTCCCAAGCCTATTTACAGGATCTCTCCTAACATCAAGTGATTTTACACTTTTCCAGGCATATTGAATTGCATGTTATTTGTGGGAAATTTTTTTTCTTTAAAAAAAACCCCAACATTTAATCAAGCTACAAATGAAAGCAGCTAATGGAGAATTGCTGGGCAGTGTGGTTAGTCCCAGAACGTAAAATGACAGCTCTTCCATGGCTCTGAACAGCTCCACAAAGCAGGGAAGAATGATGTCTGTTGTAGCTATATTTGGAGAATAAAGTAAAAGGACATGGAAAACGCTAATTATAATTCAAGATATGGTAAGAAAGGGAAAGATCAATGACTAAATATCCAACTGTCCTTAGCCAAACAGGCTAAACAGGATACTTTTGACAAGGAAACAGAAGAAGCAAAACAGAGCAGTTGGAAATATCAAGACGAGATTTGGCCCTAGGCTCGCCTGTGTAGTTTCCCAGAAGTGATTTTTTTTGGCAATTTTTGAAAGAGTAAATTTTTGGTAACCATACAAATAAAAAATAGACTATTTTTGTATTTTATTATTAGTGTATTGTAGTTTTGATTCTTAAGGTCATTAAGTTTAGCATTCTAATATGCACGTCATCTAGAATGCCCTTTAATGGGGAAAGATGTATATATAAATTGTTTTGGGGTCTTTTAGAAAGGCTCGCCTGACTCTAGCCTCTTGGATTGTTGTGTGCGCTTCCTTTTATACACTCCAAATAGCCCCACTGAAAGCAAAGTCAAGCATCTGGCAAGTCCCTGCAGGATTCGGGTCCGAATATAAGTTTAGCAAAAAACTGAAGTATGAGCACAAGTCCACCTTTCTTACAGCACTTAACTATTTGTTTGCATTTATGTATTCACTTGAAATGCTATTCAAATCAACAAAGACTGCTAAATTGAAGCCTTATCTTTAGCAGTTCTTTTAGATAACCACAGCTGGTTAAACACTTCTTTGTCTGCCTTTAGACTTTTTTTTTTTTTTGTCCACAACAGTGAAAACTTGGCTTATTCACTGGAAATATCTTTTTTTTTTATTGTGGAGAAATACAGAAGTTAAAAGGCCTTCTTCCCTATTAAAAGCTTTTAGAAATTTCAAAATGGATGCATTCAAGCACGTAGACACAAAATAGGTGAACGTTAAAAAAATATGATTTCTCTTCCCCAGATTAAGTCGAACTCTCAGCTCCTCTTATTAACTGCTTATTTCATGGGAAGTTTGGTACTGAACCAGCTTTAAGGATTTAGGCCAAAATGATTCTGGCTCCTTTGAAAACTCTGTTCCCTACTGCAGTTTTATAGGTGGCAAAACGGAATCAAGACAAAATCAGTGTGAGTAAAAAAGGCAAAAGGATGAAGGTGGGGGGTTGGGTGTACTTGTGCCTCTTATACCTCTTCTTGACACAGAGACCATCTAAATAAAAAATAGCTGTGAGGAAGAGCTCTGTTTTTTCCCCCCTGTAGTATTCCCTCTGAGAAGTGGACTAACTGATGCTGGAGAAGTACAACTGTTTAACAGAGTTCTTTCCTCCCCGTAACAGAGCAACCATTTTTGTGACACTGAATTTCAAATATAAAATGCAGAAGTTCTACACAGTCTAAATAAGTTGTTGTCTCAGCCAAAAAAGGGCTTTAGCTCTTTCATTCCTGCAAAGCTCCTTTTTTATCCGGTATTCCATTTTTACCCGGATATTGCCAGGAAAAACAAAAACAGATAAAATTTGAATTTTGAAAAGAGGGCAATGGGATAAAAGGAAAACCCAAACCAAAACAAAAGCCCTGCAAATCCTCTTACATAATAAAACAGTTCTGCCTCTCCTACTCCTTTTTCTTTTGCTACAGGCAGTAAGTGGCAGAGTCAGGAAAAAAGCCTAGACTTCTTGACTGCCAGCTATCTGCCTTACCTGCTGGGCCAACATGGTATGCCCTATAGGTGTTGCACAGAAGCCCCCACACTGCAGGGAAGAGAAAGCACTCCTCTTGCAGGTAACCTCGAGTTACAGGTGGTTACACAACAGTAAACTACCTTTCATCATAGCAAGAAGGGAGTGAAAGGGACTGTTTTGCCAGAACTGTGTATGAGATATCTATATGTGTATTAAGAGCGCATGTAATCTCTCTAAGATGCTGAGGCGCAGTAAGGTGTGGGAAGGGAGTCTTGTACAGCATAACTGGAAACTGTATTTCATAGCTGTCATATCCCTGGAGTGAAATATGTAAGCAAATAACACATTGAGCTCCTTAGATGCCTCTTTTCATAATTCCCAGTTACAACTTCAGACTATAAGGGCTTCTTATGCTCATACAAACTCAGTTTGCTTAGCTGAGTCACTTCTTGTATCACATTGCTCCAGAGCTGCCCTGAAAGCAAAGCGTGTCAGCAAACACCTCCTACAGATTCATGAGACAGAAGAAAAAGAAAAGCAAATGCATGAGGGCAGAGGAATTTTTCATGGGTATTTTATGGCTTTCATTTTCTTGGCAAATTCTTCTATAGCCATCACATATATAAGATGTATCCAAAAAAAAAATTGTGAAAAGAGTTATAAAAAGGTTAGCTTGACAAATTATATTTCCTCATTTGGCATGAAAGTTTATATTTGTCCAGCAGTCAAACTTCATCCTAGTAAAATAAGCTTTTCTAAATCACTTTTGAAAAATAGTCACATATGGACTTTATTACATATGTAGGTGTTTTGAGGCCAGAAAACATATTTTTTGTTCTATGTCTGCAGCACATAGCAGAGTGGAATGCTCGTGTGTGACCATGGCTCTAGGTGCAGAGATCATTATAAGCCCACAACCTGACTCTACATGTAGTGTATACTAAACATACCAGGCCACCATAGTTTGCAGAGCAAGATCCCAGACTTTCAAAAGTATTTAGGTGCTAAAAGCTAGGGATATTGTCTTGAACCCATTCATTCTTTCGATTGCTAATGTTCTGTTTCTGAACATTCACAAATAAAATGGGCATATATTCCCAGATGAAGTAGTATTTTGAAATGAAAAAAAGTAAAAATATTTCATTGAAAAAAAACCCCAAAACACCAGAACATTTTCCCTTGGTTAATTTTCTCTCACTCAGCTGATGGAAATCTATACATTAAAATGTTGATGTTCCATCTACAATAATGGTTTTTTAATAGGTACAATATTATCCTCATAATTTTTCTCAGGTTGTGGGGTAGAGCCTCAGCCACATGGACATTAATTCTAAAACTCAAATAAGATAAAGATTTAAATTATTTAATTAAACAGAACTTTTCTAGTCCCAAGTAATTTTTGCACAGTCTCAAGCTTGATTTTTCTAGTAAATTTTATGAGAAATTTAACTCAATTCAGATCAGTCTTTTTTGGTATTATTTTACACGGCTTCATATGAAGTACAATGGTCAGATAAGGTTCAGCTACCCTATTTAAATGAGGCTTTTTTTCCTACAATAATCTGTAATAGAATAAACAGTGGAGTACCCAAACAAGAACCATAAGACTGGTATGTTAATGGAGTGTCTTGAAACCAAAACCCACAACATCTCCTTCCCTCATTTTATGCCGTTTATTACTATCTACATACTTAGGTCTGAAATAAAAAGTGAAAAAACTTTCTCCTTGTTGGTTTATCATAAGGCCTTTTGTCCATTACTTTTGGATATATCTAAATCCCACAGGGCTGTCACTTCTTTTCTATGACAAAACATGGGGGTTTTTTTCACATGTAAAGCAAACAAGCTCTCATACCTGGGCAATAACATAATGATGGAGCATTTCTATACACAGCCCATCCAACACACACTACATATGAACTTGCTTATGCTCTAAGTCATGAATTACACTGCTCGTCTTACCTATCAAGATAGGAAAATCTGTGTACACCACCAGAAGGTCAACAATCCCCATAACGTGATGATGTCCCTCAACTCTGAAAGAACATCCCATGAAACTAATTTTTGAAACCAGACATCTCTGCAATTCACACGTCTTTTGTGGCTTCAGATAACAACTGTGCCAAACTTCATCGCCTCACGCCTCTGCAGGACAGCTTCAAATCCCTCCTGGGCTGGCAGGTGGTGAGCAGCAGACGGCAGTGGAAGCCAGCACTTGGTTCTAGCCTCCTCACAAGCTCAGTGAGAAAAGTTATGGTTGTGTTGGTGAGACAACTTCTTCCTCAATGCATTGCTCCCTTATTTTCACAAGATTTTCACAAGCATCACTGGAATTTTAAAGGGCAAAAAGCACAGCAAAACACCACTACCTCTGTATTAGCAAGAAGTTGAGGCATGCTGGTAGGTAGGTACGTAGATGCATACATTTATATATTCTGCTTTATATATCTCATTTATATATTCTGCTTTGAAATACATGACTAGAGTGGTTTGGAATTACTCTTCTTGAATGTTACCAAGAGAAAGGAAATATCTCAAGTTGCTGTCATACAAAAAGCACCAAAACCATTAGAGATTTTGTCATCAATGGCTGAGTTTTATGTACCCTTTTAGTTTTTCCTCTGTAAATTGGTGCCAGATTCACAGCCCTGTAAACCAAGCTCCTTTTTCTCCTTAGCAGAACAGTTCAAAATACCAAAAAAAAGCAGCTCAGATGTGCCCTGTCTCTCCTGGACAGCTTGACTTACTTCTGACCTGGAGGAACATGTCTAGGAGCGAGAGACATTGGATTTCTAGGTATATTAGGGCCAGATTCTCAGCTGGCATAAGTCAGTTACATCTCCCTGAAGCTATTATAAGCTATTCCAATTTACTCAAGAAAAGGATCTGGCCCCTGACAGTCTTTGGCTTCTCTGCAAAGGCTTTTAATAAGGCGCCAACTGTCCTGGCAGTGAGGATATATTGAGTAGCACTCAAAGTTAGCAGTAGCAGACTTAGCTACCCAATAGCATTAGTTAGCAGTCCAATAACATTTTGCTCTGCAAGAATTAAGTACAGCACTTCTTTTAAGCTTAAAACAATTCTTACTGTTCCACTAAAACAAAGAACAACTCACACAGTGAATACCAGCAAGAAACGGGAGAGGAAATTTTTAAAATAAATAAATAAATAAATAAATAAAAGCCCAACAAAACAATAGCAAATGGGTAGTTGAATCCAGCCAGGTTCATAGTACATGCCATTACTGCCCCGTGGCATTGAAGCTCTTCATCTCAAACCTATGCTACAAAAATATGTATATTCCCATAGTCTTCTTTTATACTAAATAATTATATAAAATTCCCCATCAGTATTCCAGCTCCAATTAACAGCACTGGTGAGCACCAACAGAATTTCAAGGGTAGATAAGGGGGAAGGAAGGAAAGTATTTTCTTTTAGGCAGTGGGGGCTTTTTAAGCCAGAAGATAGCAGAACCTCATCTTTGGTTGGGATCTGACCAGCACAGATGAACCTCTGGGGTAAACTTGGAGAATATTTTGTTAAAGAATCCAGCAGAAAAAGGAATACAAACTTCCAAGCTGGAAATGATCTGGGTACCCGATGTTAAAAGAACAACAAGGAAAAAGACATCGTCTTTCCTCCACCTCCCTTAACCACACAGAAATAAAAATAGACATAAGAGTTTCTTCTTTTTTGCCAAGTCTTTTTTTTTTTATTTATTTATTTTTTTATTTCTACCTTCATTCTGTCCAAGGAAGCAGATACAGCTACAATTATTTATCTTCTTGGTACCCAATTGGTTTCTTTTTCTGAATGAGCAGGCAAACTCTTGCAGGAATAGTTCTACTTTGCAACAACCAGAGAAATCTGAAAAATTGTCTTGCTGGACCCAAGATGCTAATGCCTACTCGAAACATTCTGGATTAAACTGAGTGAAAGAAAACAGATGGGGAAATATGGTGCAGAACATTAATCCACAATGGAGACACGTCTCAAGGAGGCAACACACCTTCCACACCTGGAGATGCTTCCTAAAGCGTTTCTTAGTTTGCTTTAAGTCAGACTGAGATCTACTCCAGAGCAGCCACTCAGGCTAGATGCCTGACTGCAGTGAGATGTTGAGCAGAGATGACTGCTCTGCAATAGACGCCCAGAAGTATCATCATCTAGGAAGGTCAATGCCAGAGTGGCATGTAAATTACATCCCATTCAGCAGAGTTCAACTTTGAAAATTTCAGCAGAGCGGCCGCTTGCCTGCAGGCCAGCAGCAATGCCTCCAAGTGCACGCAGTGCCATCATCAGGCACCAACAGGAGCTCAGAGCAACCACAGAAAACACTTCCTGCAGCACCAAAGGCCTGGACCCAGCTGGGGCAGCCCCCCAGCCCCCCAGCCCAGCTCTGGGGCAGGCAATCAGAGTGAGAGACAGAGAGCGGAAGAGAGGTGAATAAACCCTTTACCCTACACGTCAGTACAACTACTTAACAGAAGAAAAGGAGCATAAAGTCTGTCAACATACTGAGAGGTGGGAATTGTGACTTTTTCTCTGGATTCACAAAGGAAGGACCCCAGTTAATTAAAAACATCTATTAATTGTAATAGTAGTTTTTTGAGTAAAATAAATTTAAAAAAAATCCTAAAAGTTCCCTAGGCCTCTCCTTCCATCCATCTAGATGTCATTTGCTGTGATTCTCTGCCAGTAATCCTCCCCCTTTCATTGTATTTGAATTTCAGTGGCCCCTGCACACCAACACATTTTCTCTCTCATGCTGCCACCTACCACTGCACTACGGTTGCTTGCCCTGATGCTTCTGCTGCCTTTCCACATGTGCTGCTGGTCAAGTAATTATTTATTAACAAGTTATTGCTAAATGTGCGTGTGAATTACAGCAACGGGCCTAACTGTCTATGTTGCTGAGCACTCACCTATGTAACTGGCACTAAGCGGAGTCATGCTTTGGCCTTAGCAAGGAGCAAGCTGATGCTAAGTACTCTGGAAAGCCAGAAACCCGGCATCTTGTCTAGACCCGGCATTCCCGGCGTAGCAGAGCCTTTAATTCTAATTTGCCTTCTCCATCTGCAAAACCAAGGTCTATAAAAATCTTTGTTTGCCAGGTGAGATCCAGCCCTCTTCGCGGCTCGAGGTGGGCGCTGGCTACTGCCAGGGCTGGGTCACTGGGGTGCAGGGCTGGTTTGGTTCGCAGACAGGGATTTGTGCCGGTCAGGAGCAAAGCGAGCGGTGCTGGCGGCACCATCGGCACGGCCCGGGCCCGTGGCAGGGCGCTGTGCGGAGCTTCGCGCCGGGTGATGCCCAGCGCTGGAAGCGGCAGCTGGCAAACGTCTCCGGTGAATTAGGAGGCCCAGAGGTCACCCCGCGTTTCCGAGGCTGCTCCTGCTCAAAAGGGCTCGTTCCGCGATAGCGTCGCCGCCCTCCGCGCTAAAGCGCCCGGTGCCGGAGCGCCTGGAGGACGGCGGCACCGAGGGAGGTGCGGGGGGCTGCGCGGTGCCGCCTCGGGGCTGCGGGGTGCCCTCGCCCCCCAGGGCTCCGCCCCTGGACGCCGCCGACCCCACGCTGCCCCCGCCAGCCCCGGTCAGGGCTGCGGGGTCTCGCTCCGCAAAGCCGCGCAGCCTCCGCCGGTCTCTGCCTAATCCCGAGCGAACCCCGGGACCCCGAGGGGGCTGGCCCGGGCACCGCGGCCGCCTTGCCCCGGGGCTCCGGAGCAGCAGCTTGAGGGGCGGCCGCGGGCGCGGAGCGGCGCGCTGGCCTCCCCCCGCGGCCGCCCCGACGGGCGGGCGGCTCCGGCCGCCTCCGCGCTCAGCCCCGGCGGGACGCGCCGCTCCTTCGCCGTCCCGGCCCTTCGCGGATGCCGCAGGACCCCGCAGCCCTCTGAGAGACGGAGTGACGGGAGGGGAAAAGGCCACCCGAGGTGTCCCGCCTCTCGCGGGACACAAACAAAAACCAAAACTCAGAATTCTCTAACTGATAAAGGGCTGCGGGTGGGGAACCAGGCTCTAACACCACACACCCCCCGCACACACACGCGCGCGTACACGCAGGGGGTTTTGCCAAAGCCGCGTAACTCCCGGTACCTCTGCGGCAGGCAAACCCCCGCGATGTCAGTACCAGGGAGGGCCGGCGCGGTGGCTGCCGCCTCCTGGCCGGCGCAGGCCGAGAAGGGGCTCCCCGCGGCGGCTCCGCTGCGGGGCCGAGCGGCCCGGGGCCAGGGATGCGCCCCCGCGGCCCCGCCGCGGCCCGGGGCAGCCTGCGCGGCCAGGCAGCGGGGCGGGGGGCGGAGGGGGGATTTAACTCTTCTTAAATGTCATACTTTAATGGGGATGGAAAATGTGAATTTTCTGTGCATTCCAGGAACAATTCCTTGGGGTGGTGACCTTTAGCACCGATTCTCTTAAGAGAGGAAAGTAGTCGAGTGTTTATCTGGATGACTGAAAGCTTTCCCTGGTGGAAGTTTATGGAAGTGTTAAAGGGGGCGGATAACACGGGCTTTGGAGGCGCTTGTCCAATGATCTGGAGGGGCTTGGAGAGCAGATCTCAGCTGGCAGACATTTAAATGGGAGACAGCTCGGCGCTGCTGCAATTTGTAGGCAGGATCCGAGACTCTCCCTCTATGGCCTCCCGGGCAGCGCCGGGCTCCCGCGCCACCCGCTCCGCCGAGTGACCCGCGGGCAGAGCCCCGCCGAGCCCCAGGCCCCGCCGAGGAGCCGCCGCCGCCGCCGAGCCGGGCCCCGCCGCGGAGCCGCCGCCGCCGCCGCGCAGGTGAGCCGGGACGCGCCGCGCTGCGCTGCGCGCACTCACAGCGGGGGCGCAAACGGGGCCGGCAGCCGCAGAGCTCGGCCAGTCCCTGTGGGAGGCAAAATTCTCATCTCTCTATCCTACCTTCGGGGAGGGGGAAGGGGAGGAGTCGTTGGTTCGTCGGTGTCCCGCAAAAGCCCGGGGCGCCTCGGTTTTGCAGAGGGTGACACCCGTCCCTCCCGTCGGCGGGAGTGAGGCGGGCGCCGGCGTTTCCGCTGCCATGCGGGGGTCGCGGTGCCGTTACATCCCTCTGCCCTGACAAGCGCGGGGATTGCAAAAGCCCCGTTAGCTCTGCCTCTCATCTCCGCCTACAGCATCACTCCCGACAAATTGGATTCGGCGCCCACCCGACACACGGCAAAATCCCGGCCCGGCCTCTGCGCGGAGCGGGGCGGGGGCAGATCCCCAGGTGCCGGCCCCGTCCCTCCCGTCCCGTCCCGTCCCGTCCCGCCGCGCTGCCCTTCTACGAGACCTCTCAGCCGGCGGCTCTGCCCGGCCCGCCGCCTCCGGAAACCTCTGCCCCTCCGCGGAGCTCCGCGGGCCGCGCCGCCCAGGGCACTGGCGGGGCCGGGTGCCGCGGAGCGGAGCGGAGGGTCTGCAGCGGCAGCGCGCCCCCGGGGAGCGCCGCGCCCCCGGGCGGGACGGACCGCGGCTCCACCGCGGCGTTCGGCGCCGCCGCCACAGCCACACACCGCCTTGCCCGCCGCCATCCCCTCCGCCGCCGCCCGCCCTGCCCTCCCACCTGACTCGGAGCCAGGGGCGTTTTGCCGCCGCGACGGCTCCGTGCATCCGTCGGCCACCGCTCCCCTTCTCCGCGCTGACAAGCCCCAGGCTGGGCTCGGCCGGGCCGGAGCCCTCCGCGCACCGCGCCGGCTCGGTGCTGCCCCGCGGGCGCGGACTGGCCGCGATCCGCTCGGCCCCGGGCCCGCGGCGCGACCTGGCTCTGGGCCTTTCCCCCGGGAGGACGCTTGTTTACTCGCCCCGTCCGTTCTAATGCGATCCCCCCGCGAGGTCGGGAGTCACTCCCAGGGAGCTCGTCTTCCGTCCGGTGAGGCTAGACGGCGGCCACCCCCTGGAGGGGAGACCCGGGCGGTGTCGCCAGCCGCCGCGAGGAGCGTCCGCACCCTCGGGGAGCCGGGCCGAGCCGCTCCCGGCCGAGCCGAGCCCAACTAAGCCCAGCCCAGGCAAGCCGGCGGCCTCTCCGCCCCGACGGCCGCCGGCGATCCCTGCGGCGCACCCAGGCTGCGCTCAGCCACAGCCCCGGCTTACCTTGGCGTGCTGGGCGGTTCGGCGGCCCCGTCCAGTCCCCGGCGGCGCCGTCCGAGCCGCGGCGGGCTGGGAGGGTGCGCGGCCCCGCGTCCCGGCGCCGGCCCGCTGCTCTGAGGCGTAAAGTCCCTCCCCGGCCGTCAGCTGCGGCCTCACTCCTCGTGTCCCGCTCGTGGGTCCTCTCGGTGAAAGGACCGCGAGCGAAGCCCCTTTCGCTCGTCGGGGCTGAGGTCCAGTGCTGGGGAAACCGCTTTGTGCAGAGCGAAGGGCTCTGAAGCACCGAGGTGCGTTTGTCCCGCCCTGTCTACTGGAACGACGCGGGGTTCTGTTACCCGTTTTGGGAGGGAGGCGAGGACCTTTGGGTGCAGCGCCAGGAGCCTCCGAGCCACCGGTGTCCCGTGAGCTGGGGAACCGCTGCTCCGCTGCCCCCCGCGCCCCGCTGCGCCCGAGAAGCCTGCGAGGAGCCGGCAGGCGCGGCCGAGGCTTGTGCAAGGGATAAAGGGCGGCGGTGCCCCCACCTCTCTGCTCCTCCTCGGGCCTCACTCCCAGGCGGTGCTAAAACATTTGTTTTTCTCTCGGCGATGTCACTCAGGAACGCGTGGCTTCCCCTGAAGCCTCTCTCCCGTTCAGCACGCGTGCCTGCGCGCCGTGGCCAAACCAGGCGGGCGGGTTTGGGGCAAATCATGCGGAGGGAAGGTGCGCAGCGGCGCGGAGCGGCGCCGTCGGGCTGCGGGGCGAGGCTCGTCCGCGCTTGGGACCCGCCGTGCCCACCACGGGCTTGTGATGTTCAGCTTCCCTGAGTCCCGCAGGATGTCCGACGGAGCGATGCTCTCTCAAAGGGGGAATTCCCAAAGTTTCAAAGTTCTTTTTTTTCCCCTTTTTCCTTTTTCGTATTGCTGCTTACACTCGTTAGGTGTCTCAGATAAAGAGGCATCTCCATGACTCGCAAGAAGACGTTATCTGAAATGTAAATGTATCCAAATTCTACCAGCAGAGATGTTAGTTTTGCTTCTTGATCTCAGAAAGAAAAAAAAAAAAAAAAAAAAAAAAAAAAGGGTTCTCTGGGAACTGCCATTGCCATGCCTTTTTGTATATTTAAAAATACAGATCTATGAACTATAAAAACATTACATAAGACTATTTCTGTAATTCATATATAATAAGCCAGGCATAAAATTATTCTAATCCTTTGGGACATAAACCACTTCAATTTTCTCAGTAGTCAAAGGGTTGTGTTTTGCCTTTCTTTGGCTGGTATTTGAAGCCCACCAAATACAGTTGGGTTTTTTTTTTAGGTCTTCGTCAGATTATTTTTCATGTTTACTGCAAAGCACATGAGCCCATGGCTCATCATAATATTTTCCTAGTAAATATGGTTCACAGATGAAATTATGGGCCTGCTGAGGTCTGTGAGAATTTTGCTGTATATTTCAACAGAACCAGGATTCCATCCAGTTCATTTAAACAAGTTGCTTTGTGCTAAAATTTTCAGTAATAACTTTCTGACTCTGCTTGGGAACTCACAGGGAAGTGCTGTTTATGAACTGACATGTGGAGATCCTTAATTTATAGCAGAAAATATATACATGAAAAAAGTACAGCTTAATTGTATGAAATAATAAACCTGAAGGTGTTTACACTTCTCTATGAACAGTTATTAGTACTAGTCCACAAAATTCCTAATCTGTTTTAGATGATGAGATCCCAGGCTCTAGATAAATCACATATGAGGTGGTATGAATGTTAGGGCCCAATTCTGCTCCTGTTTGAAGTCAGCAATAAAACTTCTCTTGGCTTTAGGACTAAGAGCTTACAGATGATGAAAAGTAGAACTCAGTTTAGCAGTGAAATATGGAAAGAATAGATTTTTTGAAGTATTTTGTTACTTTTAAAAAAGAAGTATTCTATCAGATGTCTCTGGATCTGAATGAAATAAGTGGGAATTGATCATTTTGGTTACAGTCATCTGTTTGTTCAAAGGATTCTCAAATGGATTCGCAAAAGGATTTCTGGTTATGCCAGTGTAACAGCCAGTATCAAGTACTGAAAATTTTGCAGAAATTTGGAATATAAATTTTTACAGCCTATTTCATCACAGGTCCTACAACTAAGGTCCAGAGCTGTTACTTCTGCAGAGTCATGGCTGTGACAAGGAAAAAAAAAGTTACTTCAGGAGAGATTTCTTTTTGGTAAAACTTTGGGTATGGTAACATTGATTTAGCTATTGATACTCTTCTGTGTTCTATTTTTTGCAGTAATTAAAAAAGAAACGTTAAGGAAACATTCCCAAACACTAAATCATAGATGGATAAACCTCTCTAGTTCCCAGCGTAAGCAGACAGAGGTGTTATCTTCCCTCGTAAACAAATACGCTGCCTTGGGACCAGAGGTGGTGCACAGCGCCTGCGCTGCATTTTGGCTGCTTTCCTTACTGGGGCATACCACCTCATTTGACTTTGTATTTTTAAAAATAATATTAAATTTTTAACAAATGTTTAGTAAGCTACTATTAAAAGAAGGTCCTGCTTGAGCTGCTGTGCAGGTCACGAAGTCCACACAGCATCTTCTGTGGGTCTGTGTTTAAAGTACATTTATCCCTAAATGATCAGATTACTTTTACTTTTAGATGTGTGTTTTGGAAGTAACCGTAACAAATGTTTTTGCTGAGCTGATAATTTTCATTTGAATCACAATTTATTTTATGAGCATGTAATACAGCTTCCACCTTTAAGGCTGGAAACCAACTCAGTGAAAAATTACCTTTCCTCCCCCAGTTTAGGATTGTATTGAAACACATGCTTGCATTTCCTTAGGGTTAAGCACGTGCATGAATCTGGCATACAGATTTTACAACAGTAAACATTACCATCAAATTTCCCCCAAATTCCCATCCCAAAGGACACCTCGTTTTCACATGACTAGACCTTACTGTGTCATCAGTTGTGTATTTATGGGGGGGGGGGGAAAAAAAAAGGTGAAGCAATGTGAAGGTCATCAGTTTTAGAAATAAAAGTAGTCCAGGAATATGCATGTTGGTGGAACTTCAACACAGTTATGGGACACTAAACAAATACCTGAAGTTTCTTGGCACTGCTTGTAAACTGAAATTTATTTTCAATTGCATGCAATGACTTTTTTTTTTCTTTTTCTTTTAAGGCTCTGGCACCATGTTGAGTAAATAAAGTGCATATTAAAATACTGTCTAAATACAGCATGGCTATACAGTTGCGGGAGAAACAGGAATAGTTTTAGAAGGAGTCATTCTGTTCTCTTGGGGAAATAAGCAGTGGTTTATAATTCTTTTTAAAAAATTATTTTAAAGACCAAATTAAATTTAAAGAGAAACATATTTAAATAACATTCAGGTTGCAATAGAAATGGGGAAAAACCAGCAAATGTGAAGTCTAAGCTGACACTTGAAATTATGCTGCGCTAGTCTTCAATTAGAATTCCCGACTTCTTTTTTTGTTCTATGTCAGAGCCTTAAGGTGATTAACATTCCATATTCTGTACCGTATTTCATATAGATATTAAAAGCAGCCCTTACAAGTTGTCTGTGGGAGTTGGCAGTAGTGTCATTCTTGCATGCCTCGCCTGAAGCCTGAAGCTTCTGCCAAACATAGGACATACTGGTACATAAACATAAATTAATAAAATGCATATATTTGTCATACACATTATAAACTCTAGGTGCTTTAACAATCTGTAGACAACCACTTAAAATATTAGATCCACAAGTAAATCCCTGAATACAATGGAAACCCCTATGATATTTTTCCACTCCAGTAATTCCTTTCCCAGTCCATTTGGTGAGAAATGCTTTTTGAACAGCTTAATATAATGTTTGTTTTCTCTGCGTGACTGCAAAGATGCAGTAACTGAGAAATTAACAGTTATCTTGTAGAGCAAATGGTACTTACCCTGAGCCTCTGCTGAGTCTCTAGGTGGCCCTTACAGCGTTGGCATTTGGCTGCTTTCCTGCCTAGTTGTGTGGTCTCAGGCAGAGCGGATAAAGCCGTGCAGGACAGACAGGGCCCTTGGTTTCACATGTTTCTTGGGTAGAAGCAGGACTCTTCAGTTAAACACTAATTTGTCCCTTACTGATAGAGTCAGTCAAATGAGAGATACAAGTGCAGCACTCTAAGTCGGTAGAAGACACCAACTTTCTCTTTTTTTTTTTTTTTTTTATTCTTCCCCTTTTTAATGCATGTGCCTCTTCACAGTTCTGTTTTATGGGGTTTTTTGCTAGCAGTCACTCATTTCTGGTGGCTTCCTCCAAACTTTCACAAGTGGGTTCTCCGAGAGCCTCATTCTCTGATCTATGTCTTGCTGTCACATCCCTGGCTTTCCAGAGCAACGTGGAGACTACAGTACTTCTGGAAGGGGGAGAAGTGTGACAGCTGATGAGTTTCTTCCTGGCTGGTTGGTGTCTGGAGCTGACTGAGCAGCCAAAAGGACTCAGAGCTTTGGGAAGCTGCAGAAATGGTGGAATAAGGGAGGCAAGAAAGGCTGTTCTTATACTATTAATTATGTTTGGAGCAGGGGTGCAGTTTTGAAGAACTTAATAGACTCTACTTACTGCACTTCTTGAAGTATTTTTTGTGTGTGTACAAACTACATGATACTTAAAGTCGTATAACTCTGCTGTCCTTGTGTGTCCTTTCAATATCATGCTGTATATAACAAAACAAATTCAGAGATCTGAAACATTAACGCTGTGACTGCATCTGTATAACTTCTGTCAAGGATTCAGAGTAACGTACGAGAAGGTGTAATCTGAAATTACAGATGCATCTCTTTCAACCTATACCTAAATATTCTTTCATGTTAGTTGCCTGTATTGCACATCTCTTAACTTTAAGCATCATTACACTCAGACACATTGGAGCACTTCAAAGGTGCAGTGTGACAGAGCTTGGCATGCTGTAGTTCGGACCACGGGTGGATATAGCATGCACGCTATATTCTGGATGTATATTGTGCAAGTAGCTGTACAAAGCTTCTGAGTCTAACTAAGGAACACATAGCTGGGCAAGTGTCCCGAATCAAAGAGTTTAGACCTCTGGTACTGTAGATAGCTATGTCATATGAATCCTTGTGTAAGCATAAGATCTGTTCTTCCACCAGCATAATTCAGGGCCAACCTTCCTAATGTCAGTGAGCTATAGGAAGGGATCAAGAACTTTTAACTAGGGTAGTACACACGGAGAAAGGAGCTGGAAAAAGATGCATGCTACACAAAATGAAATTCTGTTTGGACTTACTATAGCCTCTGACTTTTGATCACTGTATATGAAAGCTTTTATTACTTGGTAATTTGGAAACAGCTTTCCAGCTGGTAAAGGCTAAATGCTTATCTTTTATAAGTGTGTGCATGCACACATACACATTTGTTTTATGAAACTGAAAATTTACTGCATACTTGGCTTCTGTTGATATCTGAAATCCACAACTGTGCTTTTTCTCCTCAACTTCCTCCATATAGGATGGGCCGCACACTGTACGCCGTCAGTGCTGTGTTTCTTCTGATGGGGTTGATGCTACCAACAGCAGAAGGGCGAAAGAGGAATCGTGGATCTCAAGGTGCTATCCCTCCTCCTGACAAAGATCAGCCCAATGATTCGGAGCAAATGCAGACACAGCAGCAGTCAGGCTCTAGGCATCGAGAACGAGGAAAAGGCACCTCGATGCCTGCTGAAGAGGTGCTGGAGTCCAGTCAGGAGGCATTGCACATCACTGAGCGCAAATACCTAAAGCGGGATTGGTGCAAAACTCAACCCCTCAAACAAACTATCCATGAAGAAGGCTGCAACAGTCGTACCATTATCAACAGGTTCTGCTATGGCCAGTGCAATTCCTTCTACATCCCCAGGCATGTTCGTAAAGAAGAAGGCTCCTTCCAATCTTGTTCCTTCTGCAAGCCCAAGAAATTCACCACTATGACTGTTACACTGAATTGCCCCGAGCTTCAGCCCCCGAGAAAGAAGAAAAGAATCACCCGTGTTAAGGAATGCCGGTGTATATCTATTGACTTGGACTAAACTAAGACACATGCAGCGATTGCACTCGGACTGTACGCAATCATTGCCAGTGTGAGAGTGAGTGGCATGAACTAGCATACCTTCGGGGCTGGATAAAACTGAAAGGAACCTAGTGAGTTACCTAAAACGAGCAAAACAACCCCAAAACCAAAGAAAAAAAAATCGATGTAAGCGAAGGGCACGCATGTGTGTGTTTGTGTGTAAGGGAGAAAATGGATGTGTACAAGCAAATATATGAATGTTCAATACAACAGAAAAATTTCACAGGGGTATGAAATATTAAAAAAATCTGTTTATCCGCAGTCATGAATTAGGATTCCTAGTGTATATTCACATCTTTGCCGCTTGCTGGGAAAGTGGAGCTGTGGCTTTTGCTAATGTTCACCTACCATGCTATGTGCTTTTACTGTATTAAGAGAAACATCTGAGTGCGAGGACAATATATTGAAAAGCATGAATCTATTCTTAAATACGAAGTAGGCAAAAAGCAGTTTAAAGTGTAGCAAAATCATCACTGAAAATAGCAACTATATCAAGAGTTTGTAACATGCTTCTTCAAAGAAATAACTAACCCAAAAGGCATGTCTGTAGAACAATGGGGGGACGTGAGAGTGTTGAAAAGTCATCAAGGTGGATGGAAAACAGAGCTAGAGCAAGTTAGAAAGCAAAAGGCCAAAGAAAGTAGATGGAGAGTACAAAAGGGAGTAGAAGAAAGAAAGATACATGAATAGGAAGACACAGAGGAAGAGGTCTTCTGTTTACGTTTTGCTTTAATTTATATACCTAGTCATATATTACATAAATTAAAGAGAAACCATATACAAGGCTATAAATATATTTCTGAATTCTAATGGCTCTCTAAATCAACCAAAACCCATTCTTGTGCCACTAGATCCATTTGATGTCTTGTATTTCTGGTATCAGTTATTCTTCATATCTACATATATATGTATATGCAGTATCTTCTAGTCATCGGTATCTATCGGTACATACAATGAGTATGCATATTCCACTGTGTGTATCTGAACTCTCTCCTTCTCTTTTTCACACACATACATAAAAAACATACATAACCACAGCACAAAAATCTTGCTAACCAAGATCAAGTACAGAATGGCAGTAATTTAGTACATAAAGAGCAAAGCAAAAATTAAAACAAGCATCATGTGACTGCAAATGCAATAACCACACAAGAGACAAAAGACACGACATTCATGACTAGTAAACATTGCATTGTTATTGTTATTTTAGCTTTGCCACAGGCATGCAGTTTGTTGAAAAAGAGATGAAGAACTTTGCCAGCAATAATCGTCTTTTTATATCTTTTACCACAGACTTGCATTTAAACTGGATTTGGACTGAGTAAAGAGAATTTCCTGAAAATTAAGGGCTAACTGCCCCTCTCATTTGGGGGGAAAAAAAAACCATAAAAGGGGGCACATTACTTCCAACAGCTCGATGAAGCTTACCTGTGAGGTTATTCTGCCTTTTCTTTCCTTCAGGATTAGGAGCTTAAACTTGTTCAGGGCTGTAGGTTTTGGCATGAGCACAGAAGGTCCTACAAAAAAGTAGGTGGACCCCGGGCCATGGGACCTGTGAGGCAGCCCTCCGGTGCACGTTGCCCTTGCTTTCCTGGGGGCTCGATGGGAAGCCTGGGGGTTGTCTCGCCGACTGCACCTCATACCACATGGGGTGCAGACTGCTCATGCTGTCCCGGGTGCTGGCTTTGCATGGGCGCTTCCCAACGGGGTGCTGAAGAGCTCACAGGGTGCTGCACACACCTTCCTGCCTGTGCCTGCACCTGTACCTGTGCCTGTACCTGTACCTGTGCCTGAGCCTGTACCTGTGCCTGCATCTGTGCCTGCACCTGTACCTGCACCTGCGCCTGTACCTGTGCCTGCGCCTGTACCTGTACCTGTGCCTGCGCCTGCGCCTGTACCTGTACCTGTGCCTGTACCTGTGCCTGTGCCTGTGCCTGTGCCTGTGCCTGTGCCTGTGCCTGTGCCTGTGGGGCCCCGGCAGGTGGTCCTGGCCGGTGGGGTACTGAAGCACAGGTGTGTTCCTATGCCAGAGCTGGTACCAGGCCTGAAAGCAACTCTGACATCCCTGATGTGAGTGAAATGGGAGTTAGATCCACATTAATTGTGTGATGGAGCTTGGGTAGTCCAGGTCTGTTTTCCCGTTCAGCAGCAGTACTCTCTAGTATCCACTCGGGGTGTACCTGTTCTCTCCCACCCCAGCTGCCTTTCAGCCACCAGGTGATTATTTTGACAGCATTTCTGTGCATCGAACGTGGAGGAAGACAGTTCTGCTCTTCCTAATATGTCCAGAGGGAAAAATATGGAGTGGCATGTCACAGATGCATCTTGTGTGCCTTCATTATATTAGAAGCCCCATCTGTTACACAGTGTATCACAATTATTGGCGATATCCTGCATCTCTGTAATGAATATATTTTTACTGTTAAATCCACTGCTGTGAGGTCTGCATTCGTAAGATTAAGAGATTGCAACACGTTGATTGATGTTACTAAAATGTATTTAATCTGGTGTACTCTCACTCAGCAGGTTTGACACGTTTCTTCATGGATTTTAAAATCCAATTTTAAAATCTGGAATTACAGGAGGTAGATTTCCACTGTGTGGAATGTGAATAGTTAAACAGAAAGATAGGGATATTTAATGTTATTATTAATACAAATCCTCTTTCACTGATAATAGGCAGGGGTTGTTTTCCTTTACTTTTTTGAGTTGGTTTGCAGGGGAAAGGGCCAGTCTCAGTAATTGTTGAAAGTTTTAACTAGCTAGGGTTTCTGTTCAAGAAATGGGAACACCTTAAGAATGATTTTTCTTCTTCATGTGAAGTTGACAGCAAAACTCCTGTTGTCTTTTACAGTGACTGCTATGTCCCTAAACCCTTAGCCTTTAAGCAAAGCTTTGGACATTACTGGCTCCTTTATTTAAGATTAGGCTAGCATTCTGAAGGAAAATTGATAAAAGTTTTACAAATCTTTATGTTCCAAACAGCTTGCGCATAGATCATGACGAACTCCCCTTGAGGCAGATTCCCCCCCCCCCCCCCAAATATGTAAATTTTATACAAAGGACTTTTATGAATTGCTAGTTATTGCCTGAGAGTAAGAAAGTTCTGCTAACTTACAATTATATGAGATATTTAATATCAACCACAATATGTATTTAAATGTCTGCTTTATTCTAAAAACAATGGACTATATAACCTAAGGCTGCAATATTTTCATGCTCGGTCTCACAAAGCAAAACTTGGTTTAAAATGAAGTTTTAATTATTTTGTAACTGAATAGAATTGGAGTTTTTTCTTCCCAGCATTTTGTACGTCATTTTAACTACTAGTAACAAATAAATAAAATATCTTCTCCAGCCCATGTCTATTCTATTGTTGGGTTTTTTTAATTCTATTTCTTCCTTAAGTTTCCAGCTCTTTCTGGATCTGCTGTACTTTACTATGACTTCTGTGGTTTCTTCTAATTATAAAAGGGCTTACATTATGACAATGAGACACAGAGACAAGCAATGGCACCATCATTCAACCCAGCTACTTCAATAAGGTTTTTAAATGAGATCTGTCATTTCCCCCTCACCCTTCCACAATTTATAGAAGGAACATCTCAATCTTTACTCACACTTTTCCCCATGTAAACCATATAGTGACAGTTCAAAATATAAATCAGCCTCGAGTCGTTGTAGGGTTAAAGTTGGAGTCAGCATGCCTGCTTTACACCTTACCTCAGTTTTACGTCTAGGTAGCAGTTCACTCCCACTTTTAGAAAAAAAAGAGTAAGGAACACTTTTACAATACAGCACCTTAGAAGTTGTAAATAGGGATAGAGGAGGTGAAAAACAGTTATAAATGAGAACAGGAAGATTTGTCCCTTGAGAAGCACTTGAGCAAGGCCAGGGTTGAGGAAGGACTGCAACTACAGACAACAGGTTTCTTCTAACTTTCCACCCCGCTGGTGGGAGGTAGGCAGTAGTGGTGTAATTTTTGCCTTTCCAACCTGCCAGCTTGTCAGATGTGCGAGGGACTTGGTCAGTCATTGCAGAGTCCTGTGCAATCCTGCTGTCTTGTGTAGTGGTGGCAATGTGTGCCCTTCTGAAGAAAGCTGCTCTGACCGGGAACGCCATCTTCCTGAACTGGACCGAGAACCGTCACTGATTCCACGTAAACCTCTGAGCAGCGATATAATTTTCAGATGTACACCTTTTAGTTCAGATGAATTAATGACATAGCCAGATATAGAGTTGTACGAGGGAACAGCATGTAGTGTTTTCCCACGGCACGTACAGATAACCAGAGAAAAGGGTCGGACATGCCGTCTCCAGCTCTGAAAAGCTGTATGCTGTTGAGATCTGGTGTGTTCTTCCTTCATGCAGTAATGGAGCTGAGCAGTCTAATAGTACTGGTTGGGGTCTTTTAAAGGTTTTTTGGTTTAGTCTTCCTTCTAGATTTTTTGTGCTTCTAAAACTTCTCAAAATGCTAATATTAAACCAGTTATTTTCACAAGGCCATTGACTTTTTCTTGTCTGAGATATGGGCACAGTTGGACAGAATAAGTTTCCTTGAAAAGATGTACATATATATCTTTATTTGAATATTTAAAACAGAGAGAAAAAACTCCTGTACTCACCTTTCTAGTACTCTGTAGTGCCATGGTCTTACTATTTATATGCTAACAAGTTCAGACATTCATTCTAATTTACGGTTGGCCTACATACCAGCTTGAATTGAAAATATGTCCCCTGTGAAGTCCTGTGTGCTTTATAATAGTTACATCGATCAAAAGAAGATAACAGAGAGGGAATTAACACACCTTAATCAGCTTTCAGGAACACAGATAGAAATAAGGCTATTTTTTTCTCTCTCTCCAGTGAGGTTGGCTAGATTCCTGTTTGGGATTTCTGTGTGTGCTCTGTCATCCATGTGCTGTGCAGTGGATTTGCACACACATTGAGGGACTGAGGCATCAAGAGCACGTCAGATTTGCTGAGCATGTGCAAGACATCTGAGCAACACATGCACACAGTAGGTACGGTGCATCCCGGATGGGTCAGTGGACAGATAGCACCGTGGCTCCGCTCCAGCTGCCCGTCAGTGGCAGTGCCTGGCTGGGAAGAGGGACATTGCATTCACAAAAATGATGCAGTAATTTAACCTTGTTATTTACCTTCTCCTGAGTGTCGGGAAAAAAAAAAAAAAAGCGCACTGGAGAACTGTACCCTTGGGGACTGATGTTTCTTTGTGCTATCCAGTGTACAGTAGTAAACCTGAGTTAGTTCCAAAAGGTTTCCTAAAGGAGAAGCACCAAGTTGCTGGTAGAAGACTGAGATGAGAATGCTGGTTTGCTTAACACAATCATCCCCTTACACACACTTCGCTTTCTAAAAATCCACACACCTTATTCTTTCCAAATTACTCAAACCTGCCTTAGAAACCACTACAGCAGTCAATATCAGCAGAATAAGGTCCAAATATTTTTCTGAGTCATTCTGCTTACCTGAATGATTGCACTAACCAACAGCTTTTGAAGGGGAGAGCTGCATCATTTCAGGGAGTGAAAAAATTAACATGTATTTGGATTTAGTCAAAGCATGTATCACTGGTACATATTTTTAATAACCATGAGATCCTGGCCTTAAGGTATCAAAAAGATTAACCAAAATAAGATAATAAGATTCAGATACCTTGTTGTATTCTTTTTTTTTAATCAGCTGAGACTGAAACCAGAAATATGCAGCAACACACAGGTATCCTAACGAATCCCAGCGCAGGTTTTTTTGATGCTACCTTGCCATGTAGCTTCATAAAAACATCTGAAGCCTGTCTGCACTGCCTGCCTGGGAATGTAGGTGATGACTTTAAGGTGCCCTTTGACAGTGTGTGGCTTCTGGCTGCCTGAATTTCTCCTCTAGCTTTTATGGGTCTGGGGGGGAGGAATACAGAAATTTTAACTGTCACTTGCTCCCTTTGCTATTATTTTCTGAAAACATTGAAAATAAAATTCATAGTTTGCCTTTTTTGAATGAGCAAGAAGGAATATATGAGGATCAAATTATATACTGACATAGAAGAAGAATGTTTGGGATGACATTAAAAAAACCAAACTTCTAAACTGTGATAAGCAATAACTCCTCCTTGCTGTGATACAGATGTAAATCACATAGTTTGGGGATGAATCAAATGGAGAAGTTACTCTGACTCCCAATAACAGTTCTGAAAATAAAACTCGAAATCGCCATGTTTGCATTTCTTTTTTAAAGACTACCTTATGGAAACAGCCATATTCCAATTCATATTACAAGAGATCAAAAGAACAAAGGTTAAATAATATCACCATCTCTCCCTGGAATAATTGAGAGCTATATCTTATCATTCTGTCTAGTAATAACAATATGGATTCCAGCAAAAAAGCAATTGGATTGAATTAATGAGTCAGTTACAGCTCATCTGGGACAGCAACACTCAAATTCATTAATCATAATTTTATAGTTATTTCATGGCATCACTACAGAGCACTGTTAAGTTTGTTTGATTTATTTAATGATGAATTTGCAGACCTTAATATAGTTCTTCCTTTAAATTAAACTTTACTGAATTTCTGTTTTGTAAAGGTAAAGTCTTCTTTGTATTTAAGAAAAGAGACATATTTTCAGTCTTAGCTTTGTATTAGTGTATTCTTTTATTCAGAGAATTAAAAAATTGTGACATACATGCATGTATTTATTTCCCTAAACAAACATATTGAAAGCCTAGGAATGCACTAGATTTATTTAGAAGCCTGAAAAATATACTCAGTAAAGTTTATTTCTAGACAATTACACTTAATGGCAAAGATGAAGGATAGCTGAACCTCTTGCCTTAGGAGCTGAAGGACCTTGTTCCTTAGGAAACAGATGTTCATGAGGAACATATATTTCCTCTTTTTTTGTTAATTTATTTCAACTCCAAATGAATGAAGAGGCTAGAGTTTGGGTATTAAGTTAGATTTAGCAAATAAAAAGGAGAAAGAAAACTATGTGTACAATGGAAAGAACTTACTGAATGGATCTAAATCCTATGGTAGGTAATTTGATCTAATTTTTGCAGAAAGGCAAATGCCAGATGTTTGCTCCACTTTGATCTTAATAACACTTTAGGCTGCAGACAATAAGATTGGTTTAAAATTTATTGTCTCTTTGATTTCTCCATTCTAATGCTTTTTAAATTCTTTACACAAGACAGATCTATATATAGGCAACTGGGGTGGCATCAGAAGCGTTGTGTACTTAAGACATTCTTGAAAACCTCAGTGTGGATCAGTGTTTGCTGTTTTATGCATCAAAACAAAGCCAGATTTTATACAAGCAACATTCAATTTTCTTTTTATTATAATGTCTTTTTTTTATTTTGCATATGAAGTTCTGACTGTCGCATCTGTGGCACAGCTCCTTATATGCTTTTATCTTTCAATAACCTTATTAAAAGTCAAGACAATATATTAAACCAACATTAAGCAGCAGGAGTTGAAAGTTAAGTTAATCCATTCCCTTGCCTTGAGAGTATAATCTATGTAGATCTTTAATTTCACTGTTAAGTTGCTTTCAGGATTCTTTTTGTACAGAATTTGCTTTAAAAGGAGAGGTGCCACTGAATGTACACCAGTGAAAGCCTCTGAGAAACCTTAACAGTCAAGAGGCATCCAACTTTCCTTCAGTTTGGATCTTCACATTCAGGGAGGCCACTGAATGTGAGTGTGAGTTGAACTTATCTTAAAGCTGCTTCTTAAGTGACCTTAGGTTTCTAGCAGAATATCTCATATAGTCACTGTTACAGAGAAACAATGAAAAGCAAGTGATATTGAGAAAAAACGGTAGAACAAGAAAATTTATTAAAAAGAACCAAATAGAAAAAAATCCTGGTATGCAGCCTGAATGTCTTATCGTAATTCTCTGGCATAGTTGAGAGCCATCTGTCCCTTAGATCCATGCATGATGTCTCTCAACAATTGTTTTCACTCTGCTCAGCCCAGTAGTCTGAAAGTTCAAAAAGTCAGAGTCAATATTTCTCTGAAGGAAATTCTGAACTTTGTCTGCTGATGAAATTACCATCACTCAGCCATCTGAGAGAACAGCTACCCTGGCAGGTCTTTTTAAACTGGCAGTGTTGATGAGTTGTCAGAAGTCAGCAGCCTCCCTACTTCTGTACCACCAAGTTTAGTTCTTGCAACAAGTTCATTTGTAAACTAAAAGAAAAATTTCTTCCTTCGGGACCAAATATTTTAGCTGATTGCCAAGGACAAAACATTATACACAGATACACAGTAATAAATACTCTTTTTTTCTTATCACATAACTATGACAAGTGAGAAGACTTCCCGTTACCTCACCCCAAGAGAGAAGCTATAAAGCAGAAGACTCTTCCAAGGAGAATTGTTTTAGGTTCAAATGCATCTGCATGTCTTTTCTTCCTTATCTTTGCTGCATCTCCAGAGCTAAAACATCTTTAAGGTACTCTACTATCTTTATTTAGCACAATTACTTTGAAATACTGTTTGCATTGGTTCCACGGCACCTTTTGTCAATTGTCTCCTTGACATAATATGCCACCTGTACCATTAGAGAAGGGACTATTTGAAAAGACTGGACAAATAAGTCACAAAAATGGCATTTGAGTTCAATTAAGAGGTGTGCAGAAGCACTGGTTTCCTAAAAAGGCATGATGTTATGAGACTCCGAAAACCTTTTGCAACACTAGCCTTTGTGCATCATAGTTGAAAGGTGTGCAAATGCTACCCAATGAAATTTAATGGAAGCCACACAAGGAACGATTTTAGCCTCGACATTTATCTTTACCAACACATGGAACCACCTTGATCTGTTTTACTGTTGGTGAAAAAAGAGGGTAGTGTCTATTTCACAGGAGAGGATAGGAAGTAAGAGTCAGTGTGATGGATGGTGGAAAGAAACAGAGGGCAAGAGGGAAGAAATATGAGCGTCAGGTACTGATCTCAAAGATGAGGTCTAGTCTGCTGTCAGAATGTGTATAAATAGGTTATTAATACCAGGAGAGATGTATTGACATTAGTATGAAAGGAGGAGTGTACTCAGTTTGCATTATGTTGTCAGAAATAAGCCATCTGGGTAGAGCACAGTTTATATTTGTTAGATATGAATAGACTAATCAAGTACAGATCAATGCCTGTGAAAATATTTACTCACCTCAAGGCATTTATCCAGCAGATGACACTGCAGTAATCTCTGCCATCCCTATCAAATCTGTCACATTCACTTTCTGGGGGCATAGCTGTACTTCAGTGTAGCATACAAATCCCAGAGAAGTTTTAACCTCACAGACATGGTTACCAGCAATCATTTAACTGCAAAAGCTTGAAGTTTATTCTTTAATTAGTGTCACTCAATGGGTGAGACAAACCCTGCTTTCTGTCACAACATAGGGAAAAACAAGGGTTATCAGGGAAATTTTCCTTTCATCTTCTATAAGGATTACATCTCATCATTGCTGAGCACACCGGCGTTTAGGAATGATGTCCTGTTCTCTCCCTGGCTCTCTTCCCACTTGACCTCTCTATCCCAACAGCAGCTCAGCTTCTGTCTGGGGCCAACACATTAGGAAAAGGAAGACCAAAATCACTTGGTGAGGTGACACTGAGGAGGGGGTTTATGCTGAGGGGCATCCCTACAGAGTGGGATTTCGTGATACTTCCATCTTGTCCTTGCTGGCAAGGAAAAGAATTCAGGGAGGAGTGCAATGTCAGAAATACATCTGCAGGGCACCCTCGACACAAGTTCAACAGCTTGCTGCTGAAATCTCTCACCATCAGTGCCAGTACAACCAACATCTCCTGGGAAGCAATCTGGTTTATTGCTCCATACTCAGATGTTTTGTGATATTTAGGAAATGCTTCATTCAGTGTTGCAGGCCTTGCTTGATTTAGGCACCTAAGTCTCATCTGGGGTGACTTGAAATAAAGTTGTTCTTTGATCTGTTATTTCTTTCCCAAATAAAATTAGTATTGGGCGATATGTTTTGGTTGTGGATTTTTCTGATTTCAGAGGCTTAATTAATTCAATTTGCTGCTGAACAACATACTGCCTGATAGCTATGGAAATAGTCCGTGGATTGTGCCTCTAACAATAAAGTAAGCATAGAGTCTATTCAAGTGAAATGTTACAAAGGAGCTCCAGACTGTAGCCTTTCCTCAGGGCTCATTGTTGATACAACAATGTGAAGTACATATACAGTTTGCATTCAGGTCAAAACAGCCTGGAAGCTGGGGTAGCAGCTCTAATTTTTCCAGCTTCAGCCTTAGTCTGTTTGGCTTTGCATAAAAACCTAACCTTACAGCACAACCTTGGACAGGACTTGTTTTATGTAGACGGTGCAGGCTGCCAAAGGGCTGTGTTTGGGGAAGGACTTCCATAATATAAGGCCTGGAGTGCTTATTACCCTCTGAGTTGAAATCGGATGTTACTCCCCGAGGCACAGGTCAGCATGTCCGTCATGCATAGATGAGACCGTCTGCTCCTCTCGGTTGGAGAGGGTTGTTATTTTCTTAAGGAGCAGGATGTTATTCCTAGAGGTCTGCCCCTTGGTAGGGTCAAGAGTAATATTTTATGGTTAATGTTTATGATTAATTTTGGCTGTGGCCTTTCCTTTCAGAATTTGTATAGTGTCAGTTCAAGTTGGTAAGGGGGAAGCTTGACAAGGTTAAGGCGTGAACCGTATGCTCACTTTTCCTTCCAAAGTAAATACTACAACAACGATGCACATGGGAACCAAGCAGCACATTCCTAAATCAAACCAGAAGATTCACACAGGGAACTAAACCAGTAGGGTCCAAGAGGGTGGTTTTTGCCTTTTTTTTTTTTTTTTTTAGTCCAAAGGATAGATTTTCAGAAGGATGCCTTGGGAATTAGCTCAACACAATCTCAGGAGCAAAAAAGGGCAGTTTGGCATCGGATTTCTTGTGCTCACTTTACTTAAAGATTAATATTGCCTTTGCCCCTTTTCTCTCAAAAAAGTATGCTAAAGTAAGGTGAATGATTCTCAGCTGTTCAATACTGCTTAAAGGAAAGGACACGCTAGCATCACAGTGTGCTGCAAGCTTGTATTGAATCTTGCTTTTGGAAAACATCCAGATTTTCTGCCTGTCTTTGAGTAGGATCTTTAGATTCATATGCAAGTTGTTCTCTTTTTAAGAATCTTCTTTTAAGAATCTTTTCTCAGCTTCCAGAAACTTTGATTTCCCTTCACATTTTTTATTAATGTAATATATTCATGATAGGCTTGCAGATGGATTTGGTTTGATATTTCAGAAGACACTTAAGACCAGAAGAAATGGGAAATATTTTAAAATCTCAAGGCATTCTGTTTGTTGTCAGGACATGGCATCTGGTCCCATAACTTGCTTTCTGTGGCAGTATTACCAAACAGAGTGAAGAGTAGGAAAAAAAAAGTCTTCTTGTGATATTGTGAAAACTTCCAAAAATATGCTATTGATGTGAGCAATAAAGATGACAACTTCAGAAGTGTGTGCATGGAGCAGTCTCAGAAACTCATCTTGGGCATCATGATTTTGGAGTTTTGGAAAGTATCCTTCAAGGCATGTGTGTGGCAAGATCATGATATGAGAGTTTCTGATTATGAAATTAAATCAGGAAAAAAGAAAAGGCAAAATTCACACAGTGAAACACTCTCTCTCTTAATTTTTAAATTTAATTATTGACTCTTATTCATTGTCTATGAACTAATTTCTGTAGTCAGAGAACACATCTCACATTGTGCCTTCCTTTAAAATTCTGAGATCTTAAAAAATCTTTCAAATCTTTAAAACCACTGAACTTCAGACCCTAGTGGTAGCAATGTTTTGGGAATGCATACACGTCAAACATCTGAAAGCATTTTGTGATCTATAATTAAAACCCTGTTATCCCACATCATGAATGCACAACCTCCTTCGAACATTTGCATCATACCATTGCATCTCTCAGAGATGTCATTATGACTGTTCTGAATCACATATAAAACTAGGAAAGCTAGTCTTCATCGATATTTCAATGGAAATCAAAGATGCTCAAAGTAAAAAAAAAAAAAAAAAAATTGGCACAGCACACTCCAGTCTGATTCATAACCAATCAACAGCCCAAAATACTGCTATGGATGCTGCAAGTGAGGATGACAAAGAACACTTTCAAACATCATCATGTTGCCATTTTTTGAGGTTAATAAGAGAAGAGAAAGATAAAAAATATAGACGTCAAAATTTAAAAATATTTCCCTTAACTCACACACATGGCCCTTTGGAGCTCACTTTATATGGCTGTCTGCGGGTCAAGCTTTTCCTAACAAGTTAACGTCAACTTTTAGTGCTCAGCTAACTACATAGTTGTAGAATTCTCAGTGGCTGATGGGCACTATTTTGATTAGTTATGAATCATGTGGGAGGTTTTTGTGCCTGACTGTGACTAATAGAGTCTGAAATAAAAATTTGTAAGCATTAGTACAAATACTTACAAGTATGACCAATAATCTGGCTGAGAATTTTGGAGATCAATCAGTGGAGACATTTCAAATGGCCTAATCATTGCAGTACTGGAATTTACAGTTTGAATAAATTTCATTATTAGCAATGAACAAATGTTGGAGCTGGATAAATGCACATGAAACTAGCACTGGTTTCTTAAACAGGGAGGGAGAAAGAGGAAGACAGAAAAATTTACAAAGAGGAAACAATGCAAAAGAAAAAAAAATAAAGAAGTCTTATAACACACTGCGATTGAAAAAATTATTCTTCACTCACCCCTCACATTCTTTTTAAGAAGCTGCAGAGGGTTTTCATGAAGGCCCAGCATGCCTAAACAAGTTTCACTCAGAAAGAATAAGTTGTAAAAGTTAAATCACCACTCATTTCTTTTGAGCCTGTCTTCAGCTGTGATCTGTGAAGCTTTAGCTTCTCTTGTCAGGGTTAGATAAAACAGTACTGTAAGACCAAACTTGAAAAATCCCAACTTTTCTTAAGTGTGTGGGAATTACCTATATAAGAACAGTACTTCTTCCAGCAGTAGCCCATACAGTGGGTAGCCTATACAGAAACCAGAAACTTCTGAAGCCCATACACCTGTTCATCCACCGTCCTGCCGAAGAGATTTGGCATATTTATGTAAAATGCAAAAAACCCAGACCAAAGAGACACAATGAAATGCAACAATTAAGTAGAAAGCAAAACCAGGGCTTGCAAACTGTTTTGAACAGTTTTTCATCCTTTCCAGAAACACAGCGCTGAGTGAAAGGCAGATATCCTGTTTGGCTGGCTTTGTGGCTTGTACTTTTTTGGGATCTGGAATCCTTTGGTCTGTTGACTCATGGTAACGGCACTCTCAAGACCAAGGACTGCTTTGTTTGACCTAGTGTATTCATCAATATTTGCACTGTTAATTTAATTATTTTGCAAAGCACTTCGGGATGTGTCTCATGAAAGAGGTTACACACAGAAATCCCCAGTCTGCTTTCACTGAAGTTTTCTGACAAGCACATCTCAAATACTAGTCATCAGCTCATTTGCTTTTAAATTATTTCAATCATTGCAGTATTCCAGCTTTTAATGTTGATTTTGTGCTAATTAACCTTTCCTGAACTAATGGATGTATAAAAAATTCATTATATATTACTGAAATATAAATTCTATGACTGTATCAATGTCTTTCACCATCTAAATAGTATAACTTGTATTAGAGATGTGTGCATAGGTATATATTTTTAAAAAAAACCATATGCATATATATGTATCTGCATATTTATAATTAAAATAACTTAGGAATTGCCTGCTTTCATCTCCAACTTTAACTCATGGATAACTAGCTGTAATATTTACATATATGAAACAATGCATCTCTGAAATTATTTAATTGTATAAATCTAATCTGCCTATTAATTAGAAGCAATGTGTATTATAGTACTTAACAGAATTCTACCATAAATTCATTTTGTATTTATTAAATAACTTTTCAGTAACCCTAGAGCTGAAATACACTAACAAATAATGAAGAATTTTACAGCACAGGTTTATGTCTGATGAGAGCTTTGTATATTCAGAGGCAGAGCATTTATTTTAGAACTTAAGGATTGGTCTCACAATTTTGGATTTTTATTCAGTTTTGGTGTTATTATGTAAGTTTATACTTGGAAATAAATTCACTTTATGTGATGTATTTTCTTCCCAGCATATGATATTTCTCCCTCAGAATAACTGCAACAGCACTATGGCAAATACTGCTCTTTGGCTAGATCTTGTGAGTTAAGCATAAGGACCATTCAAGAACTTCAGGACTCCAACATTTCTTTTGGACCCAAGGGTGAAATTTAAGTTCTTAATGAACACTAAATCACTTGGTCCTGTGGATAAAGAAAAACAATCTGTCATCTAACATCTTGGCATATCAGTAGGATTCCAAGCAAAAAAGCTTATAACATCCATCTCTTCAGCAGCACACCATTTTATTGTCTTAAAAGATCAAGAAACTTGACAATAAACAATAAGAACAGGAAAAGAGAGTAACTGTTTCTATGTTGCATTGCTTCGGCTTAGCTAATTTTAATTAGAATAATCTAACTGATCACGAGCTTCTTAACTGTTCAGTGCCTATCTAGATATTTCTAACATGCTCATCATTGTGGTATTTAAGCATCTATCATGCCTTCCCAATACCTATGTGTCCCCTTCTTTTCTACGGAAAGCTGATTGTGAACAGTTTGTCATATTTGGTTAATGTCTACATCTTGGTGAGTATTTCTGTTTAGCATCTCCAATTCATTTATGTAGCTGCAATCCTTGCTTAGGTTCTTGTCTTCTCCAGTCTCAATGCAGCAGTCTATTCTGTGATGAGAAATGCAACTTTCCAACCCAAAAAGCATTGGTGTGATCATGTTGCTGTAGATGTGTGGAGTATCTCCACTGACTCCCGCTTTGAACCTGAGTAGTTTGTTAACAATTTTCAAGGTCCTTCATAGCTTCATTTGCTCTTAGTCTCTGTTGATGTGATCACTCCAACTTCTGACTGGCTAAGGAGAATGATTTTCAAACACGCTTAATGCTGTTCTCAGAAACATCTAAAACCAGATTTTATTCTTTCTACTTTATGTGATCTGTAAGGCCAAAAATGCCTCAAAACTGGATAAAATATACAAGTCTTTGGATAGTTGCTGAGCATCCTGGTGAAGATGCTTCCAGTTTCTGGACTCCCCCAATGGTCAGCTGCTGGATGAAATTACTGCATAATTTGATACTTAAATTGTAATGGTTTTCTATTCTGACGGTAGAGAAACTGGAAAAATATATCTCTAATGATCTATGATAAAGTTTCCTAGGCTATCAGTCTAGAGTAATACAAGTAACAGCAAAATATAGGTAAAATTATAATGTATAGATTTTTTCTCCCTTAGATAATGGAGCCCAAATATTACTGTCTGGAGACATGAATGATACATACCTTTGACATACTATTTTAATATAATTTTGCAGGCAGTATGCTCCAAGTTACTCAAAAGCATTGAAGAGCTTTTCAATATTATGTATTTGGAAAAGTGACAAGTTGCCAAAAGTGGCATGAGGAATAAAGGGAATCCACACCCCCAGATGTGTGTGCAAATTGTTCCAGATGCAACACCCCACCCCCACCCCCACCCCCCCATGTATTAAAATACCTTAAAAAAATTTACATCAGTAAGCTACATATTTCAATTCTTGGCAGATACCCAAAATATTGTGTATCTTTCTACCAAGCATGTTGAACCTGGAATACTAACTTGATCAGTAAAGCAGTGCAAATAAAACTTATTTAGACAGAATTACTCAAACAGAGAAACCTACGCTATCTCAACAATATATTTTGCATACAATTGATAAAATGAACAAAAATACTGAGGAAGAAAATATAGTCTTTTATTTACAGTCCTGTTCCTTGAGAATTTAAAAATAAATACTCCCACTACAATAACTTTTACAAAGTTACTCATGTGCACATCCTTTTTTCAGAAAATTAAACTTTCAGATACATACACACACACACACACATATATAATTACAATGCGAAGGGAGGAAAAAAAAAATCACCTGAATCTATTTTAGCTTATTAAGACATTTATAACATATTTAGTCAAGAACTACCCAAAGGAGATTGATTCCTGAAAAAGAAAAAACCTAACCCATACTAATATTCCATTATTTTTGCTGTACATTTTGTGGGACGAAAAATGCAAAGTTGAGCTCAATTCAAATGTCAGCAAATATATAACTGCTGAGTGTATGTGTGAACATTCAAGCAAAACTATTATTTTATTAGAGCAAATCCCATATGGACGTGAGAGACTTAAACCCTGTTACATCTGTGAAACTTGCTAGGTACACAGAGAATATTAATAGCATTGTGAGAGAATTTGCTACTTTGCTACATCTTCAAAGAGAAGTTAACTGGCCAAAGAGGCCTGTATTTTGATGGTTTTGAATCATATGGAGAGAAGAGAGGGAAGAGTACCAAAACCAGTAACGTTCAACAGTGCAACTATTCAACTCAAAATTACTGGAAAGTAAAACAACAAAAAAAATTCCAAATAACTAAATGAAAATTATACTATAATCCTACTAAAAAGCACCTTCCAGAGGCTAACTCTGATTCCTTCCAAAATAATATTTCTCTGGTTTTGCTTCCTATAACTTCTGATTATGGCAAAGCTTTTAGCTTGTACAGGGAGTAAGAGCTGAGTAAAATGGGCAGCTTTTCTTCTTGATGCTGATACCCCCCCTAAAATAACGTGTCATTATAATAAATACATATTTTCAAAAAACTGTAAAAATAATTCTGTTTCTCCTGGGCAACATACTGCCAGTCACCAGCTGGGCATTCAGAATTTTGCCGAGAGCTACTACAAGAAATACTACTTTAACCAACTCTCTGTAAGAAGTCCTTACCCAATCTCATCTGACATGGAGTGTGTTTTCTCTTCCTTTGCAACAGGTATTACTGACGTTTCAAAACCAGTGCAATATGACAAGAATGCATTTCATTTCACACAGCTTTTCTGAACTTGACACCTGACATTAAATTTCCCTCTCAAGTTTCCTTTTTCTGAGCTATATGCAGATGAAATGGTGTTGTTCAGGCTATAGTAGTTACAAGTGGACGTGTTGAACATGCACACAGATTATTTTACTTGACTAGCACTCAAGCTTACATAGAAGTTTGTCCAAGACAACTTGTCTCGATTATCTGACGTAATACCATCTTTCAATTAAAACAAACAAACAAAACCAAACACTTAAATAGGAAGTTATGTGAGGATGGACTTCTTCATATAAAAATACACTAGAAGATATAGTGAGCTTTATATTGTTTCAATGGCGTTTACCAACATTTTCATTTTAGGTATGTTACTGAATCTCTTTACTTAGCCCCTGGATAAGCGACGGAAAATATGTACAAAATGTAATGCCAAAATATCCTGTACCACACATACTTCTGGTCTGGAGTCAAGCAGAATTTGATCACGTAACTAAATACACAAGTTCTGCCTCCTACCCAGAGACACAGGCTTTCTTGATGTAAAATGCATGAAAACATTGTATTGATGGTCTAACTCTGAAAGCGAGTTGTGTTTGACTTGGGTGAATTACGAAGGCTCAACTCACGTGTAGTAAAGCTGCATAAGTCTTTATTAATTAACATCTTACCCAATAGTTAAGTTCTTCTTGGACCGTTAGCAACCAGTTTGGTAACTATATGACTTTGCTTTTAATAAAAGAAGGAGTGGGGAATTACATGAATTGATGAGGAAAAATGGTGATAAGGGAGGAGTTCCCCATGCCAGATGCCAGTTTGCTGAATATGAACATTACAGGGAATCTTTAAGGAATGAGATTCATAGCTGAACCTTCTAATTTCTTTACAGCCCTTCTAAAATGCACTGAACTGTAACACAAAATGAATAACAATGAAAAGGAATCAGAAGAAAAGTACTGGTTTTCTGTGGAATGAAATAAGTTTTATTCTTTCACCATCCCATCAGATATGAAATAATAGAACTGTGACCTTGTTCCATTTTCATTTATTACAAATTTATTTTGTAATATGTACCATATTACAAAATGGTATCTTCTCCCCTAAAATCTAGAAGATACCCACACCACAAAAACTCATTCTAATAGAGAAAAAAAAATTATAAGAAGAGCATGGCTTTTATCCAGTTTATAGTGATTAGCTGCTAATGGCAATACATTCCTTAAACTACAACTAAGAAATGAGCATTATGGAAATATATATAATATCATATATATAATATATGATCTCTTTCCCTTTTGAAAATGTATGGCCATTGACGGTATTTTCCAGTCTCCCTTCCAGGATTCCCTGGGGCATTCTTCGCTTAGGGAATTCAACTGCAGTGTAACTCCAGAGAAGCTGTACTTAGGAATTGATGGATAAAGCAAAGATGCCATGCCAACAGCCTCATACACCATTCTCCAAAAGCTCCCAGAGCTCCAAAACCTTTTAAGGCAGATCCTACTACAGCAAAGAAATGCATGTCCCATACTGGGATAGTTCAGGATAATTTTTATAACAGGATTCTAAAAGAGATTTTATTCAGTCCCATCACCCCATAAAGTCCTCTATGGAAACAGTTTACCGTGTGGGCCATAGGAATACTTACATAAGTAAAAATACTCGCATATGCTCGATAAGCACTATCAACCTCTATAAAAAGTCTTCATATTACCTCAATGTAAGATTGTTGGTTAAATTGAGGTGACAAAGTAGGAAATTAAATTTACCTGAAATATCTAATGAAAAAAATTATCCTGCCTTTAATCTACTCTAAGATGACATCTGTCAGAATCAAACCACAGGAAACGTAATGCTATTCTACATTAAAGGGAAAGCTTATGCTTCTTGATAATGTCCTCCCAGGAAGAGGGTACATTCTGGTCTAAGTTAACAGATCAGCATTTTTACTGCATTGCTTTTTAAAACAAATCTTCTTTCATATCCAGGCCTACATTTTACAAATCAAAATTATTTAAAGCCAGTTGAAACTCGACAAATTTCTGAAAATATCAGAGAGTTTAGGTATATCATGTTTTCAACAAGTGAAAAAAACCCCTAACATCCATTTTAGTAATGTTTCTAAGAACATTTTTTGAATTGAAAGAAAAAACAAGAAAGAAAAATTCTTGCAGGCATTTTGAAAAAAACCTTGCAAAACCAAGTATTTTTGCTTGCACAACTTTTGAACTTTGTAAAGTATGCATAAAATTGTTATGGTTCAAGCCCTATCGAGCAGTGGAAACATTTGGTAATGACATTAACAGGTTATATCTAATAATTCACTAAAAGGAGAGATTGTTATTTAAATTTTGCATCACATTAGCTATACACAAGGTAAACTCCTTTGCATATGCTCAAACCTTTGAAAATACTAAGGAACTAGGATTTCTGTGATCCTGGGATTTCACACTGTAATACAAAATGCCAATTTTCTCAGACCTAACTTAGGAAACTCTAAAACAGTGTTGAATTCCAGAGCATAAAAATTTGTTACCTTGTAAATACCACAAGGTGCATCAGACATATTAATTAATTAATCATCTGAAATACAAATGTTTATAATTTGACAACAGTGTATTATGTTGTTCTACACCATACTATTAGCGATATTTTAAATTTAAAATCATAACAAAATGCTCTTCTAGCTTGGATATTTCATTAGAGCTGAGAAAGAAATATTTTATTATGTCTTTTGACATACTTATTCTTACATTTTTCTGTCTAGAGGAACTATTTGAACTGGTCACTCAGTGGATGTAGGATGCCACTTAGGTACATCTGAAGTGAGGCCAGTAAACTGTATTAGACTACACAAATGTTTCAGAAAGATGTTCCATCCTGATTTGAAAGCATCAGAAAATGGAGAAACCACAACTATCTTTGCTAACTTCGTCAAGTGGTTAACTAACCTCATTACTAATAGTTTAGAATTTATTGTTAATTTTAACTTATCTGGTTTTAATTTTTATACTGTGTTTGTTGTATTTTTCCTTGCTGGCTCAAGGAACCATTTAATTCCTAGTATTTTCTCTCTTTGAAGCAACTTATTGACTATAATCAAGTTACCTCTTAACTTTCTTCTTTCTTTTCATTTATATGCAAATACATATGCTTATCTTCAAAAGAAGAATGATAGAGAACTCTCCAGACCGCAAATCCTGAAATTCACTAACTGGCATTAATAAATTCTAAAGGAATTTAAAAAAAAAAAGAAAAAAAAAAGAAAAAAAAAAAGCAGCAAGATCCATAACAATATTGATTGAGAAAAGGCCAAGAATGAACAAAACCGAGGTGGAAATGATTTTCTGAAATTATAAACTTAGCCTAAACACAGATTAAGGAGGTTGATTTTCAAAACCACATCAACACTGTAATGAGATTAATATTTCTAACTTGTTTGGGTGTTTCTGAAATTCCACACCCACACAAGATTAAGGCATCCATTTTAAAGATATTGACCTGAAGCAATGAAGAAATAGTATTACTAGATAAGTAAATACAGTCTTCCACTGCCCCATATTCATGAGCTAGGAAAGATGCTTAGATCTAAGAAAGAAACTGATAACAATTTACTAGAAAATCAGGGCAATAAGAACCCTGTACATCATATGGAAAACAAAATATTTTATTCTTGTTTCATGTAGAAAAAAATTAGACTGGTCAGAAATATCCTGGCTGTTTATATGTGGTTGGAGGAGATATCCTCAGCAATTCAGAAAGGCTGAAATCCCATGTAAACTTTATCCGTCCTAGAACCACTTAAGATGTTCAATTATTTTTCTCTCTGCTTTCTGAATATTCCATCCATTCTACTTTTTCTATATGTACAGAAACTGAAGATCACACAGTTTCTGTTTTGCTGCAAAAAAATTCTAAGTTAAATACAAAAGTACAATATTCATTCTATACATTTACAACTCTATAATAAAGCGCATGATAAAACACTTACATGGGTTCGTCATGGCAAAACACCTGGGAAGTTTTCATAGATTAATAAAAACATAATAAAAACAAAATTTATATTGTCAAAATATCTCAAAGATGCTAAAAGGTCTTTTATTTTAAAAACAGTAAGTGGTAATGTTGTAAATAAGGTAAAGAGCACTTCACAAATTATCGATAATTACTTATCTAAACTGAATTATTCCTACTAAATTGATTTATAAATCAGTAATGTATATAATTTTCCTCAGTAATAAGCACCTACTGAGTAATATGGGTTTTAATAGTACTTTGCTTTACAGACTTTGAAAAAGTTGGCAATAATAGAAGAGTTGAAACCAAAACAAAAACCAAAAAAAAAGACCCTCTTAAGCTACATCTACTCTGCGGTCACAGAAGTGACTTCTAGGTAGTGTAGAGTTATTTTAAATTACATAGACTGGAAAATTATAACTGTCTAGCTATTGCTGCTTGGCTTTATTTAGTCCACTCTACTTTTACTTCCTTGACAGAAGTGTAGACATATACCAGAGACTTCTGTTCTGTTCCATCTTTTCATTTTTCTTTCTTTTCTCCTTCTCTCCTTTTATTATCCTCAAATTAGAAAGCTCAGGGTAAAGTCAGGCACCAAACTAAACGCAAGCTTAAAACATAACTTTTGGTGACACTTGGTGACCCCAAGATGAATGCTGGTTGATGCCCACTTGTTATGTCTGTAGTGTCTAAGTATTTCATAATTAGATAGCTTACACAGGTATGTAATAACAGTTAATATCTCTTCTTGAATACAACAATTTAGTTAAGGTCAGCAGGTGTACCATTGTCACTTCAACCACTGAAGACCCTTCTGGGTATCACTAGGGGTGTAAGTGTGATATAGTTAGCTGATGAATTCCATCCAAGATTCTTAAAGTCCTGATTAAGAGAATGAATCAAATAGTCTGGGTGAATGATTTTTTAACCTTAAAAACAGTTTACCTAGTAGTGGAGGATTTAAGTTATGAGTGAAGGTGGAACCAGAATCTCTGTCCTGAGAGAAAAATCAGTACAATTGAAGATGAGGAAGAAACAATGTCTCTGTGCTATATAAGTTTTTGAATCTTCTGAAAAAATAGACTAAATTCTCAAAACTTTGGCAAATTGATAATCTGAAAAAATAATTATAAATCTGATGAAGGAATGCTTTACGTCTATAATTTTAATTTTAATCCCTTTTTATATACATTTTTCAACATTTCAAAATGAAAAGTCAATTTGAACCGAAAAATGAAACGTCACATTTAAAAATTTTGAAACAGGATATTTCAATAATTTAAAAACTTTTTTCCATAATATATTTCTAACGAGCATTTTCAAGAACAATCCTTTTTCACAAACAGTGTTACTCTTGTTGATTAATATTTCAAGTAAAACATTTAATTGAAAAATTCCTGATCAAGTGCAATACACACTATCTTCATGATAGATAGAAAACCATATCAAAACTCAACACTTGTTTTCTTAAACACTCATCAGAACTGCCTTGCTTGCTGTTCTTCTTTGGCTTTTATAAGCATTATTGCTTCTATTTATCACTAATAATATTGGAAACTAATGTATTTTACCTATTTGGTGGAAGACAGAAAACTTAATCTTTGGAATTTATTTCTCTGCAGTCAGAATAGTCAAACCACAAATCAGATTATTTTTGCTGGTATATTATTGACTGTTTTCATAAGAATTATGCTTACTCATCTTCAGTATATCTTGAGTATATCTGCAGGAGCTAGAAACTCCAAAACATACAAGGGAATCTTGATTTCCTTATTTTTATTTACAGAGGAACAAGAGATATACTTATTTAAGAAACCTGCAATATATGAAATCTTCAGGTTAATACAAGAATGAGGTTTCATCACAGTTTCTCTATCTAATTTGCTGCATCTATAACCCATGTTTGTCTCATGTATATTCTTTCCAGCTTCTAAGCAAAGGACTAATACCTTCCCTCTATTACCTTTCTGTAGTTTTTCACTTCACCTAATTTCTCTTCATAACCAACATAAACATTATCATAAAGAAGGGGATTTTTCTCTTATGGACAGCAAGCAGAGTATGTTTTCTCCAGTTTATTGTTCCTATTTATAGGTCATTACCTAATTGTATTTAAAAATCACTTTTCTGTTTTACTTTAACTTCTGCTTCAAGATCGCTCCTTCTAAGAATCCAAATCCTTAAAATGCAGTAAGAATCTTCAAGTAACAGTGGATATTCTGTAGGGTTTTTTTCAGGCTCTGCTACTTTACAGGCCATGGTTATAATGTTACAGGAAGACAGCGAGACTCTTTTATTTCTTCCTCAAGTTTTACTTATTAAATTATATATATATGTATTTATACTGAACACATTCTTCAAACAATTACAGGGGGACAAGAGCAGGCTGCATAATATATGTTAGAGTGAGATATTCACTATTTAAAAGAAAGCTTTCAATAGAATTGAAAGCCAGAGATTTAATGGCAAATGTGTAACTTCATGAAGACATGATGTATTTTAGTTCAGTGAATGATGATTAATAAAACCATCATTTTATGGAATTGACATTTTCAATATATACTGAAATAAAAATATAATTTTTTATTATTTTTCTTTTGAAGCTCAAAATTTAGGAAATGTTAGGTTAAAACCATAGAAATAATGAATCAGTTATGCCATCAATCATAAAACTAAAGAATTTGAAGCTACTCCTTTTCATGTGCAAAATATTGTTTCCATTTCAATGTATGGCATAGGTGAAGCTTCTATAAAAATACATATAGTAAAATACAGCACAAATCTATAATTACATTTAATTAGTTTTAGAAAGATGCATCCAATACTTCGACACTGTAAAATTATTTAGAATCAGTAAATTTTACCTCAGTTACTGCTGAAGTAACAAAAAGTACGATATAATAGTCTTTTGTGAGTTGAATGGCGTATTTGCTCTCACCTATACAAAGCCCTGTAAATAACCTACAGGTTGTTATTCATTACTTCACTAAGCATCCAAAATGCTCATTTTAGCTCTCCCATATTAATGCACTATGCATAGAGTGTTTTAAATAACTATTAAAAACCAGATGCATGTTAAGCGATGTAAGGATGAGTTACAGAAAATAATTTTGACTTCCCAGGTAAAAACCTTGGAATTCCCTCCACTGAACATACAAAGCCCTCTGAAGGAACCGAAAAGTCTTTAGTGGATTGTCTTGGAAGAGATCAGCAAAGCAGAACTGAGTATCTAACATAAGGTTCTCCCTGGGCTATGGGTGCAGTAAAGCATCGTGCAAGGTATGAAGTCACACTGTAATTTTCTTCTTTCAGTTGGCAGTCACACTGGCTTCCTTCTGACGTAGTCTTTCTTTCTGTTAAAGAAAGAGTTATTATCATTCTAGTCTATAATTTTCATCTCCTCTCTAATTGCCATGAACATTTGTTCTAGAACACTAACAAGTACTAAACAAGTCACTGTAGATTAGAGATTTCTTTAACTCAACGAAGGCTCAGAACCAGTTTATTACTGTAGAAAAACTGAGCTGCTTTAGCTACACACTTGCCAAATACTGTGTACCTTTAAAAACACACAGCTCTGTGAACACAAGCATAGCTGGAGAAAACCAGATACATTTTAAATTCATGTGAATCTAATACCTTCTCTTGTCTGGAATGATTTCTGCTGACATAAAGGCTCTGATTTAGCATTAGCTAGATTCTGTTGTTTAATGACCTCTTCCCAAGCAAGTGTAGTCATTCATATCTCTGCCGCCTGTCCTGCAACTGATATGCTCTGCTGGGAATGAAAATAATACACTGATTCCTTCATGGACATTTCCTTTCTTTAGTCTCTTGCTTCCTACAGTTTGAGAAATGCTGATCTAACCTATGTGCCTTGCATACAGACAAAAAAGTTTTATCTGCAGTGTAAATTATTAGTCTTCTTTTTGTGTCATATTAAAAAAAAGTGGTAAACAACAAGGAACAAAATGGGGATTTAATCCCTTCTACCATTATTCTACAGAGCAAGCAAGATTTTGTAAGATTTTGAAAGAAAACAAGACACTGAGCCATTGGACAAATACACGCAGTGAGCCTCAATGCACTACAGAGCATGGAAGAAAATTCAAGAGACTTCAGTGGAAGGGAGGAAGAAACCAGAAAAGCAGCTCTTATATTTTGTTATCTAAAATAGCAGAGCCATGCTTAGGCACAACTGAACTAAGTTTTAAACTTAACTGTTGGACTACCATAAACTTAAGCTTAAAGATTTCTCCTTGGGAAGAAAATCACTCTGCTGTGTTCAAACTAAGCATACTATAGCACACTTCAACAACAGCAGAAATCTGCCATCACTCTGAACGATGAGTGTCACAAAACCCCTTCTGAATGTCACACTGAGAAACACATCGTACCAGGCTAGCTGTAGGATTGATTTTCTTCGTTTCAACTTTCTTCTCTGCAGTTAACTTGCTTACTGATTGCTGAGCCACTTTAATTCTGAAACAAAATACATAGAAAAGACATCATTAGATCCAAATAAATGAAAGGTGTTCTGGCTCTGCTTGGTATATGTGCTCTACCTGTAAGTACCACCACCACTGATTTTTTTAGGCACATTAGCCCAACAAATTGATATTACTATTCAAAAGCACTAAATAAAGTACCAAAAGCAGATCAAAATATATTTTTAAATAAAGAAAAGCAAAAGCAAAAGGACAGCCTGACTGTATTACTGACTGAAAATGTGACCAGGCAAACAATTTCTCTGTTCTTGCAGGATCTGGGTTTTATGGAGTATCAAGGTTTTATGGAATATCTTTCCCATCAAAAAAGCTGCAGTGTCAAGGCAAGAAGATACTCCTCTGAAAAAAAAAACCCAAAAGCTAGCTGGCTCAATCTGTTGTATATACAGAATATACTATTTTAGTAGGCCATTTGCCAGGCTACACATTATATTTCGTCTGAAAACCTTGAAGTGAAAGCATCTGCCAGTTTTTCCTTAATGTTTTCCCCATTGCTTTACATGGAATTGACTGACTAACCTCACTGATGTGGTAACAGGAGGAGTGGCAAATTAGAAGGGGTTCTTGTCTAGGGGTAGTTAAACGTGTCTTGTGTGCAGCTACAGACCAGTCTACTGAGAGCACTATTGAGACAAGGGGAAAGAAGAGCATAAATCTGATTCGTCTGTTTCTTCCCTTTTGCTCTTAGGGTCTTGCATACAGAACCCTTGCTTCTGTGGGGACTTAACAAGAAGAACCCAATCAGAAGTTTAATCAGAAGGAAAAGGAGAAACAGAGAATTTAGCAAAAAGGGACTTGACTCTCCTCTTAGCAGAAAGGGCAGGGGAAATTATGTGCTAAACAGCGATAAAAAGGAAAGAACATTCTTGGCACTTCTAAGACAGGATCTGCCCAGCTATCTGTACTTTTAAAATGCTGATGCTATAAACACCTATTTTACAATTCTATATGCAAAATGCAGAGGGAAAGAAGTTGCAGTGAACTTTTACAAGCATGGAGAACTCAGCAAACCAATTTTCACTAATGCACACCAAATCAGTCTTTTACTAGAAGCAATACATTTCTTGGCATTCTTGTACTGAAAAATTCTACTTTCTTCTTCTATTTAATTTTTTCCACTGGCAGAAATAATTGCTATGGCCAGTCAAAAAGTATTTAAAATACCATGTCCAGTTCAAACCACTTTCGACACACTCAATTTTTGAGGAATTTTGGAAGAAAAGCAAAAAGGAAAGTGGATTATAGCTGCAATTACTGATGTGTACTTCCTTGCTGTAACACTAGCAGCAAACCAGACACTTTTAAAAATACAGAACGCATTCATAAGTTCATTATTGTGTTTATTAATGTTCAGTGTTGGAAACTAAAATTCCTTTTCTGAGCTATGTATTTTAGAAGCATCTACTGAGTAGTTACTGGTGTCACACTTTCCAGTGCTTAAGAACAGGAGGAAACAGTTACACTACATTTAAGTGAATTTATTTTCAACACTGTTTAGCTACAATGTTGATTCAAGCTGTAAATACATCCTCAAATACACAAATACGAAATTACTCTTATGTACATTTAAAAATATATCTGGGTATTCTTTAAAACTTAGTGTTCCCTGTTTCTACAGGTAAAGAACTAAATGGCAACATAACCAGCACAGTTTATTTCTTAATGAATGATAGCACCCATTGGACATACTCCTCACAACTACAAAGTTTATGCAGATGATGATGTATCGCAAGTGACAGTATTCAGGTTCAGTAGAATCATGCCAAGGGATCAACTTCTAAACTCTTCCCTATTTTGAGCACATTTTCTTTGCAATCACATTCTTTTTGGTCCTATGAATGGAATGTTTTCTGAATAGTTTTTAAATGTTTAGAGTGCATATTTTCATCTGAAGGGAGAATTCTAGGGATTATAAACTTTTAGATTTAAAAAGAAAATTACGAATGCCTGTCACTGATTTAGGTCTAGCTCTGTGTATTTTACTCCATATTTGCACAATTTCCAGGAAACCTATATTTTTAAAAATAGAATGCATAGTTTGGAATATAAAATAAACCATCTCACTAACATGATTTCAATCATGTGATATTTGGCTCATAAAAATGACAGACTAATTATATATTGCATGCTGGTCTCCTAGGGAAAAAAGCCATCACTTTGCTAACATATGACTGATAAGATAACATAAATGCATAATATAAGAGGAATGTAATATAAGAGGATTGTAATTCTTGGGATTTTTAAAAATCAAATGGCTCAACTGTAAGAAAGTAGTTAGCTCAGTAATTACATCAGTAGAGCACCCATGTTGTAAATGTGCCTTATAAACAAAAATAATTCTTTGTTAAACATGGACAGGATACTAGAACTGGCTGTTGTGTTTGGAAGCACTATCATTGAAATATGAAATAGTATGAAAACTATCAAACTCAAATTCATAAAATAACAGCAGTAGTCTAATCATAATATTTTTTCCATTATTTTACTTTCATTAAAGAAACCCTAGATATGAACATACAATATTAATTGTCCGTTAAAAGCTGTAACAGCCTTCTATCAAAACTTACTAACACACACAATATTCTTTACCTATGTCCAGCTCTGGAGTCCTCAGCAGAGGAAAGACATGGACCTGTTGGAGCGGGTGCAGAGGAAGATCACAAAAATGATCAGGGGGCTGGAGTACCTCCCCTGTGAGGACAGGCTGAGAGAGTTGGGGGTGTTCAGCTTGGAAAGGAGAAGGCTCTGGGGAGACCTTATAGCGGCCTTCCAGTACTTAAAGGGGGTACAGGAAAGACGAGGACAGACTTTTTAGCACGGCCTATTGAGACAGGACAAGGGCTTATGGTTTTAAACTGAAAGAGGGCAAATTTAGACTAGATACAAGGAAGAAATTTTTTACAATGAGGGTGGTGAGGCACTGGAACAGGTTGCCCAGGGAGGTGGTAGTTGCCCCGTCCCTGGAAACATTCAAGGTTGGGTTGGACAGGCCTTTGAGCAACCTGATCTAGTTAAAGATGTCCTTGCTCGTTGTGGGGGGATGGACTAGATGACCTTTAAAGATCCATTCCAACCCAAACTATTCTGATTCTATGATCTAAAGTTGAATGTGTGCATTTGACTGAGTCTGTTACTGAAACAGGTAAGTAAAAACAAAGGAATCACACCCTTAAAGAATGATTAGCTAGCAACTAGACAAACACAGCTTAGGTATGCCCCTCTGTTCACTCTATTTTTTTTCTACCACCTTTCCTTAGCACAAATAAAAATAATTTCCCATTTGTATAAATCATATGATAGCATAACTATGTTTGAAAAGTTTTTCATTTAAAATGCTAAAAATTAGAAGTATATTAAAATTAGAGACAAGATACAGAAAGAACAAAATTACAAATAATTACATTCAAAAGGATAGAACTAAACTACTAGTTATTTTCTGTTCTTTTCTTAGACCCATAAGTTATTAACCAAGCTGCAGATATACCACACAACATACTATTATTTTTTGTTAACTTAAATTATTAAACTCATTATAAAGTTAAGGCATTAATTGTAGTTTATGAGAATTTATACACATGTAAATTGTTTAACTTTTTCTTATAAAAGTATAAACTTCCTTGACTACTTCTACTTGTTCAGAGTCTGAACAAGTAGCTAAGTGATAGAATGTCAAAAGGTAAGGTAAATAAATATTCTATTAAATATCCCTTCTTCATTGTGAGTAACTGCAGTTATATTAGATGATAATAAAGGTGACCAATTTTAACATTTATACTTTATAGAAATCAGGTGGAATAGAAAAGAATTTGAGGAAATATAGGAAATCCACTTAAGTCTTGTGTTCAGCATAAGAGCCACAAAACATCTAAAGAGGACTTTGAAATACATTACTAAACATTTACTGTAGATTTACTAGTCTTACTTAGTTTACTAGTGACAATGGTTAGGGGGTGAGATTTACAAAGTATGGGCTTAAAATCTTTATGCAATTCATCTTTACTTAAGCTCATTGTTACTTAAGTGTTACATGAGATACCAAGTAGAAGTCTACAAGTCTTTTAAATACCTCCAGGGGTGGTGACTCAACCACTTCCCCTGGCAGCCTGTTCCAATGCTTGACAACCCTTTCAGTGAAGAAATTTTTCCTAATATCCA